>NC_088709.1:16245899-16991524 GCF_963576615.1 Watersipora subatra
AACTTTTACTACTGGTTCTGTACGCAGTAGGTTTCTTGTTGCTGATCTGCTAAAGCAAGCAACCTTGGCTCAATTTGAGGCTCAAATGGTTAAGTCTTGCCTAAAGGAATCTTTAGAGGATAGTACCTTCAAACAAAAACATCACCGATGTTCACAATTGCAAAGTTTCATTATTCTTGTTTGAATTCCTAAGATTTACCTGAACTCTGTTTGACTCGGTATACATTTGTAACCATGCTCAAATTTCTAGCAATTGATTATAAATATTCAATATAGCCTACCTTCAATATATTCAATATAGGCTAAATAGCCTATTTTGTGTAGAGAAATTACAGACATATGCTCTTATTGTAGTGCACTTGATATAGGCTAGCTAAAGTAGGATACAGCAAAACTTACACCTGCTGGCACTCTTCATTACGTTAGATGAAATGTTTATTGTTAGCAGGTGATAGATTGCTGCCCAATTTATGGTGAGTCTTAGCAGAGATGAGTCATGTTTTGCCTTTTGTATAGCAAACCGATTTGAGAAAGCTAATAGGTATGTTTTATTTTACTCTTCTTTGCTTTGTCACTTTTTTGTTTTGCCTTTTTGCTTATAAATTACATACTTGAAAATTTTTAAACAATGTTACTTTAGTCTTGATGGTGTCATGATTAGGATAAAATAAATAGTATATAACTGTGACAGTAAATAACTATGACATGAGCAATCAGGTGTCACTGCTTTATAACAGTATATGTAGGCTATGTGCTACATTTGACTTTTTGATTTGTGTATACTTGATTAATTTGGTTAGTTAATGATGCAGGGTTTTTTACCTTTTGATTCCAAGTAAACGAAAGCACACAGGCAATGCCTGTATGCTTGATGAAATAAGAGTTGATCGAGGTGAGCCTCAATAACTCATTTTTACTTTCTGTTTCACAATAATAAAGTAGTATATACAAGCATACTGCAAAATTTCATTACAGTAGTACATAGACTGACATTTAATTATATATTCTTTGATTTCATACTCTTATAGCAGTGGTGAAAATATTTTACTACACAGCGAGCTTACCATTATTGCTATTGTAAATTCTATATGAACTAAACAAATACCTTTCTGTTTTCATGAATTTGGGTATTGTGCGTTAGCAACGTAGAGCAGGCAATGACAAACCGATGACAATCTCCATGCGTGCAAACCCCAACTAACAAGAACTCAATAGCATGAGCTTTTAGATGAATAAGGCGATCGTTCGTATTTGCAGGCAATTAATGTTACAAATCAAATTATGCTTGAAACTTTACATTGAGCTGGTATGCAAAAAAACTTAGCATGCTGACAAATGTGGATTTTCTGTCAGACCAATCAGCTAATCAGTTTAACAAGGGAAGAGTTTTATGTGATGGTTAATTGCAGAATGTTTACGATTTAATGATATATAAGCTTTTACCAGTGCTAAAATCTTCCTGATGTAAACATCCCAGCAGTTCTGCCCTCAATCTCATTATGACCCGTCAAATTGGGTTATTTTGTACTTCTCAACGAGGTAAATGTAGACACTTCTCTGGCACGCCTTTGTTGACATGGTTGGAGAAAATTTTGTTTCAGATGTTCACCTCAAAGAGTAGCTTTCTGTATTTGTATAAAATGTCTTGAGATAAAAGTGCCTTAAAACTAAAAGCAAACTTTGCTTCAGGCAGAATTAGAGATCAGTTGGAAAAAATATGTGGCGATTGTTACCAGCAAATAAACCTCAGTCTTTTTTCAGTGTTAATAGATGATACCATGTGTATTGCGTAAATTGTGTTGTGCTCTCTATACGTTTTACTAAACGACCTGTTAGGAAATACTATTTTTCTTGGCAGGTACACATCATTTAATATTCATTACCTATTGCTATAAACTTAGGATTAACTGTCAAGCCACTAAGCGCTTTTTTTGCAGATAACCGTCTGGCTTTCAAAAATTATTGTCTGCTCAATTTAGCACACGCAAGAGTGCCAAAGACGTATATTAATAAATATTTTTTAGTGTTTCTGTAATACTGACATATCGTAAAGTGATCTGTAAGCTGTATTAAAATAAAAACTAGCGGTTAGTTGCAATATGAACCTTGGATTACTATGTTTCAAATCTACAACGGATAAACAGCAAATGTTTTAAGCTGCTATCCTATATGAGCTAGTCTTATATGAGGTACAGTGTACAGTATCTAACTTATCTGACAACCACTGACTACTGCCCTAACTTCCAGCAATTTCAGCCCATAGACAACTGTAATGCGATACATTAAACTAGAGTAGCTTGTTACATACCGTAGGAATAATTGATTTGGTCTATGAAACGATTTCACTTGTCTATGAAACACTTCTGGTTGGTTTATTTCATTCGAATTACGAACGTCCATTGAAAGCGATCGATAAAGCGGTTCTTATTATTTGCAACCATTGGTCAGAAAATTTATCACATTGTTTTAAAAGATGTATTTTGATTGGCTTATCTTTCACCTTTTTCCCGTTATGGTATGTGAAACGTTTGTCGGTGTAATCTTGAATATAGTTTGAATAATATAGTCATTCCTTTGTTTTAGTGTACATTGTAGAGTCACGCAAGTTTTAGTGGTGTTACTTATCACTCTATGATTTGCCTGTAAGTACATAAGTTTCTGTTTCCTTTTGCTTTTGATCAAATTCCAGTTTCTTCTTCGCGAACTTATTTAAATATTGGTTAATAATTTGAGCAAACACGTACTGTACGTTTTACTGGTTATTTTAGTAGTCATGTTTGTTAATACATTAAATAAAAAGCTAAGGTATTGCGTTAGTTGTCACGCAAAATGCAATTTATGGCGTCTTACAGTGCCTCGCGTTCCGTGTTCTCAACTCGAGTTGTTGAACTCGTGTTGCTGTTCAAAGAACGCGACCTGGGTTTTTGATGAACTCGAGTTGTGTTACGAAAAACTAACCTGGGTTTGTAAAAAAAAGCAAAGTGAGTCACTGGGGTGTCTCATTTACAGAACTGCATTTGTGCATATTATGTAAAATTTAATAATTGATTAATAACAACAATAATTTATATATATATATATATATATTTAAATTATATATATTTAAATTATATATATTTAAATTATATATATTTAAATTATATATATTTAAATTATATAAATTGGCGATATTTGTGCATATTTATTTATATAAATATAAAGAGACAAAAACAATTGTAGAATGAAAAAGCAACCTAAAAAACAATCTTTTTGGGGGCCAGGCCACTTCTTTTTCAAATGAAAAAAGAGTTATCTTTCTAGAACCTGACAAGAAACTGAATGAACACCGAAAATAAACAAACATAGAAATTATGGCAACGACGTTTAATGATGCACCAAAAATATTCCATATAAAAAATATAGCTAGAAAAAATGAAATGAGTTGTTTAGTATGACACCTTACAGCACTTCGCGTTCTATGTTCGCAAGCCGAGTTGTTGAACTCAAGTTGCTGTTGAAAGAACTCGGCTTAGGTTTTTGATGAACTCGAGTTGTACAACTCGAGTTATATTTACAAACTCGAGTTTGTAAATATAACTCTTGTTGTACAACTAGAGTTGCAAACTCTCGAATTCGTCATTAGCTCTAGTTTTACAGTACATACATACATAGTTTAATTTTTATAAGCTAACAGGTGCCTATTGATGTACCATTGTTAATATAACCAGATATACGGTTATGCTACCGTAATACCAATATATTGCACCTTACTTTTACAAACTCGAGTTTGTAAATACAACTCGAGTTGTACAACTCGAGTTACACAACTCGAGTTACACAACTCAATTTGAGAACACGGAACGTGAGGCACTGTAAGGCGCCATAGCAATTTGATATCTCCAAGTTGTTAGTACTATAACTTCATCTAAGCATTCTTCAAAGAATGGATACTTTTGTTATCATGACATTCTTTGTTCGCATTGATGTAATGTTGATCATGAAAAATACATATTGAGTAACAGCTTTTATGGCTTTTCCAATAGCATGGGCAGCAAAGGCATTGAGATTCATGATGTGCTGTGAATGTCGACTTTCTATACATCCGATATCGTTAATCACGCGGCTAAATGTAAATCCCACATTTTATCTTGCATACGGTCTGTCTGCATACTTTGCGTGCAAGCCTTATCAGTGGTCTAAAAGCATTAAATTCACCATTGTCATTTTCAAACATTCAGTACAGTAACTCATGTGTCGAAGTAATCACGGTGGCGTGATAGCTTTATCATGCATAAAGCAGCCGCAGTTTATTGAAAACCATCATTCCTTTAATAAATTAAATTATGTTTCAAATGCTTGAATGTTCGAACCATTGTTATGTTTCATGAGCTCATTGCACATCCATGCATTGTCTACCGTATCGTTTCCCAAAGTGTGTCTATTCTAGTGATACATACTAGAATAGACATACAATTCATACATACTATTCTATTCTATCATTACGTGATCAACTTCTGTCACCTCTGGAAATGCATTAGATTTTTACTGTACGCGTTGTGCAAAATGCCGACAATCAGCGGGTTCAGCCAATTGTAGCTTCACTTGCCAGTAACCTGACTCATTGTACTACTTATAAACTGGTGTAACAATTGTGATTGATGAGCTATCAAGGCTACGTATCTCCGCTTCATTACTCACTTAAGCACACAATCAAATCTATTCTCCTATTAGACATTAATTATGCAGCTGCGCTACGGTTACAAAACATGGACAATAAAATATATTGTTGCTATAGCTACAGTGAATTGAGACAACACACGTCATTGTTGTAGCATAGATCTAGGAAAAGGGGAAATTTGTGAATGCATATGCTGTACATAAAAACAGGACTTTCCGAGTATTAATTACACATTGCCTCATCGTAATTGATTTATGAACAACGTGTCTTGTCTGTGTGTTGTTCAGCGAGCAGTTTGTTGTATAGTGTGTTGGTAGTGCGGGCTGCAGTTCAATGTTAAATACCAAATAGCATGGCATGGTTTTGCTGAGCATAAAATACAATTTTACTATGTATTGTTTATTGGGAAACATGCACATTTGTTTAAAAGTCAAGAGTAATAACTGGCAAACCTTGTTGTATTTGAGAGGCCAGCTGTAAGTACTACAACTGCTTTGTTGCTGAAAACTGTTAAAACTGAAGAGTGGGAATTGGCACAATGTTATGTAATAGGATATAAGATTGGTACACAATGGCAACACTAATGGGGTTTGGAATAGGATAAATCTGCAACTTAAAACACAAATTTGGCAAGTTGAAAAGGCCTTGTCATAGGCTATAACAAGCTACAACTCCAAGCTTAAATAAAAGTCATGTAATATAATTACATAATGCGGTAGTATCGTTTTGGGAGCTGAGCAGAATCACGTTATTGTTTGCATACAAGTGTAGAAAATAGATGACATTTTTCTAGCACAAGTTTCTAACTGTTATTGTCTCACCATAGGGAACGCTGTTCCAAAAGGTAGTCAATTGACTGAAGCAACCGCTGAGTTTGATGAAAAATGAAAAATCATTGTGTTGTAACTTAAAAGGTTTCCATTGGGAGAGAAATGTGTCAAATGATTCGGTTTTCGGTAAAATAAGTTTGGATAAATAAAACTGCTGCCGGATATCATAAGAAAGTGGGTCAAATACTGACCTGAATCAATAGTGGGGGGGTTCTTGTAAAACAATTGGTAAGTTCTACAATTATTTTGTACCTTTAGCTTTACAAGTCATTTAAATCAAAGTCATATGGTGAGACATCGCTGTTCGCATTCATTTGCGACATGATTTTTGTCTTTGGTTAGCTTTCATTTCTTTTCAAAGGAGATTATTTCACTCATCATTGACTTAGGATTTATAGAGACTGAATGTGTGACAGAGCAATGAGAAGTACCTTCATAATGTGCCTAGATAAAGCCACTGGTATATTTTTAATTCTTATAAGGCAAATGCATGTATTCATTTATAATTTCCTAATCTGATTGAGCAGCTACTGCTCCTATTATATGAGAACAAGGATCAAACGTTCAGCTACTACTTTCAGGCTTTCCCGAAGGTTGATTAGATGTCCTCTTCATGACTAGGGAGTTTAAGAAGATTCTCACAGCTTGCGTAAGTTAATGTTCTTGAGGACTCATTTGCTCTCAACTACTTTGGCTCACTTTAAGGATTAATATTGAGTTTCCATGATTAGTTTTTCGTTAATGTACATACCTGATAACATATGTAAAAAACTACAGACATACGTCTGTAGTTTTTTACAAGGTAATATAATCTGTATTTTGAAATTATGATGTAAGAACACTGGCAATTGTGAGGCTTAGATGGTGTCGTAAGAACATGTGAGGCGATCACTCTCGCTTTTAAAAACGCCTGTAATTGACTCACTCTAATCAAACAGGAAGTTGACATCGCATTATGAGGTCATGCAATCTTTTTCCTTGAATGTAGTATGCAAATTCTTCAACATGCTGGTTGTAACAATCTACCGTTGCATCAATGAGTTGCACAATTCATTCTCCCTTATGTCAAACAGAATTTGCTCATTGAAGGAAATGCTTTGAACTTGAATTTATCTGACGAGTTCTTCACTTCGATTTTTTATCAAATTTATGCGTGCTGTTCAAACATTTTCGCATCATGCATCATATTTTCAGGATTGTCATTTCATATTAATGAGAAAATAACTCCAAGACCAGATTGGACATTTTTGCATTTTGTTGTGTTCCTACTTTGTGCTCGGTCTATGTCAGGCAAAAATATATCATGATGAGTTTAGCTTTCCCTTTACTCACATAAGAAGTCGACATTAATTTCGGTGGGGACAACGTTTCAGATCTAACCAAAAATAATTCTTATGGTAGAGGGGTGTGAGGGTTAATAGTTATTTCCCATCTATAGAGGGCGTTTCTTGGGTGGGAATTGCTGGTGCACTGATTGGGCATATCTCACTACTATGTCATACATAAGTACGTAGCTTCTTCAGAGTTGCATAGTTATGGTATTTTTCTAATCAAGTTTTAACCTCAAAACTAAATATGAGATAAAGGTATTCTTTGGTGTTTGCCTGTGACTTTAGGTTATTGAACTTTACAAGTTTCATATTTTGCTGTCTTAACTTTATTATTCTGCGTACTGCATCTGAAGACTGCTTTAGATTTAAGTATAATTTGTATAATTATTCCTCTGACCCGGCTTTTATTTATACAATTTGGAATCTCTATTTGTCATATTTAAGCGGCTTTTATAAGTGATCAAATATGGTATAGTTCAATTAGATAATTCTATATTGTGCACGGGTGTAAGCAAACTGACGCATGGGATGAAATGTTTTTCGATTATGGAGAGCGGACAACTACTGTCGGAGCCTGTATAAACAATTATTGTGTACTGATAGTCGAGCAGTCACCGCTGTTTAACTCAATTTATGCTTGGTTTTTTTTACGTACAATTAATTTTTCCACAAACCTTGAGCTTATACCCAACTTGTTTGACAATGGCATATGACTGACAATGGCAAATGGTGACAGCTCCATGATCATTATTACTCCAACGTGTAAAGTTTTCTATGATGGTGACATGTCTAGACAGGTGATTTCTCGGTGGCTCTGATTGTATAAGGGGGTTGCGGTTTTTTTGTGGTGGCTATCGTTTGATGATGACTGTTTTTAGAATTGATAGTTCTGAGCAGGTAGCTGGTTTTTCGGCGAAAAACCAACTTACTGCCAAACTATTCAAAGTTTTTTTTAATTTTCCAGTCAAGTTTGATGGATTCATTTATGTTGAGTGTTGTTTGAGAGTTTGGAAAAGGAAGCTGCGCTCAATTATTTAATTTTTATTCTAACTACTAATACAATCTTGCGCTAAATGCAAATTTGTTTATTTGGCTCTTAAATTCATTACGATTTTTAAGATTTTATGCTTAGTTTGACGAAAAATTATGCCAAGTGTTGATTAGGTATTTTAAAGAAGAATACAAATGTTTTAGTGTTGTGAGTAGGTTCGAGTGTGTTACTTGATGGCAGTAGAAACATTACAAGAGCTTTTTTCTCAAGTTTTGTATCTGGCATTGCCAATAATTTAGAACATGTTACATTTGTAGCTGAATAAATTAGCTTTTTAGGAAAAGATATTTGGCTGTACATTGATCTTTTCTACATTGATCTCAACAAGCTGGTTTTTAAACTGAAGAGCAGTAGATCGTACCGTTTCTCTTTGGGACCCTCTTCTACTTGTGAAATACTGCTCAGGTAATCCAAATTATGGCTTGCTTATGTAGGACTCCTAAAACATTTTCACGTAGGCCACACAATCTAATTCAAATTGCCCTCAAATGGAGTAACAACATTACTTCCCTGTAGTAACGGTCATAGTGTGCAACAAAACAACACCTGGCCTAAATAATGAATTCTAAAATAATGCAGCTTGTTTATGTGAAAATTTATTCAAACTAATTGAATAAGTACGCACAAGGAGTCAAAAAACACTTCAGCAAACGTTACATCTGATCATGCCCTGCATATGCTCTATGCCACAAGAATGTCGTCGGTCTATCTCTGTTTCAGCGCTCTAATTCACACTGTTGCTTTACCATTTTATCTTGAGCACTACTTATATAGTGGATTTTGTCATTTTTTCTTCAGCATTCATATGTACCTTTATATAAAAACGTTTGTAACATTTGCATTTTACGTATAGCCTAAGCATTTTGTTTCTTATCACATTCAAAAAAAATTCTCGTGTATATGATTCATGTTTTTAGAAACCACGAGTTTACCGATCAGACCTAAAATTTTAAATATTTTTCTAATCAATCATCTGTATACAAAAATATTCTCTCAGCATACAAAGGCTGAGGTTCTGTATAACACATATGATGTCATGATACTGTGTTTGCAGTCATCAGACCTAACTCATACAGCAATGACTTGGTACATGAAGAAATGTTGGTTACGTCCAATTAACCTGTTTCTTACCGGGAATATTGGAAGTATTTTCTGACAGCCTAATAATCATTTTGATCAAAAGCACCTCACCTAGAACAAAACGTGCATGCTTCAGATTAATGCCCTTGGGTGCCTAATAACAGAATTGAGTAAGAAAATCAGCAAAATGACTATATTTAAGCAAGATTAGGCAGCATGGTTTAATAGCATCACCTAAAGGCCCGCAGTACTTGGAAAGCCTACATAGGCGTTTGCATTTAGCCACTGTCCATAACCAATATTTGATTGCTGATTGTTGATTGAAAGTCGATTTGTGATACTATGGTTACATCTCAGCAGTCACGTCAGTCTATTAAGACTGACAAGGAATATTCTCTCAAAAGGACCGATTTTTGAAATGTTTTATCAACGTTCATCAATCTTCGTAGTGTGATACTTGTCCATGACAATATTTTCACCAGTCATTTAATTATCAACTTTCTACTGATGAAATCTGTGTCCTGAACAAAGCTCATTAAGTTTCTGTGACACAAATTGTGTTGACAAAAGCTCCAAACATACCCTAGGACACCTAAATTTCGCTAGTATTTAGTTTTGTGAGTAGCATACAGAGTAAAATTTCGCTGCAACCTAATTTCGCATCTCCGATGAGTGCGAAAATATAGTGATGTGAAAATAAATGCAGTGGAACAAACATAATTAGATTCCTCAGGTTCGGTTCATCGGTAAGAAAAAATTTTCAATTTGGAACTAGTTTGTAATTGTGAACCGCAGGTAGAATTGTGTGGATGAGATTGATAATGCAATTCGATCGCTTGCTGCCATTTGTTTCTTGGACTATCAATGAACAAAGCTATTTAATTCCGCGTTTTCGCTCGTTCATTATGGTAGTTTAATTTCGTTCGTTATGATAATTTAGTTTCGCTCATGAAATTTTCGCGAGAGGATGCCTCCGCGAAAACGTGAAAATTAGATGAAGGGAATACATAAGTGTATTGGGGTAATAAGTCAGATGAAAATAGGGCCACAGACCTGCATCATGCCAGCAAAGATGAGCAAGAATGAGACCAGCAGTCAAAATCAATGCACCTTGAAAGATTGATCTTATTGAAAAATTATTGCAGATGGACGAAAGTCAGATCTAAAAGATTGACTTAATAATGCCAGAAATAGCCGTATGTTGCTAAATAATAAATATGCTTCTCAATTTGTAGACACACAAGGTCAAATAATCTATTTTGCTACCGACCGGGACACAACTAACAAAGCTATTGTTTTGACGTTCATGAAGACATAGAATGAGGTCATAAATCGGATTAAAAAGGTCGTTCTTGCTAAATGTCATGGACCATCTAACAAATATCACAATTTCACATTTTATTGATATCGATCTTTTAGTTGGTCGATCGAATTTTGGGCTTACACAGTGGCAGAATGTAGTCATTAGCTGATATCCAGCTCGATTAGGTTAAAACAACAATGAGATAACAGGCATACGCTTTTGTCAATAATGGCTGAACGGGTGAGGCCTAAGTAGGCTTATTACTACCTAAATCTTCAGAGATGTAATTCTATCTCTCCGTATACTGTCCAGGAGATTCGTGTCACCCCAGGTAAACTATCACACATAAGCTGAAAGTTTTGGGGGGAAAACCTTCACGTTTTGATGACCAAATTTATGAACTACGATACAAAAAGTGTTATCTTAGTTTCACAACAGTAATTGGTGCCGAATGAAGTAGGTCTATTTAGGTCGATGTTGGAAGTTAGGACTGCATTGTACTTGGTTCGCTTTCTCTGAAGGGAATTAATCATGGTTAAACGTTCACTTGCAACAAAATTCACATTACAGTTATTTGGTATCAAAAGATTCACCATGTCGTACTATGCTGTGTTGTAGTGCTCCAATCTACGGCGGTCTCGTGATGGCCTCGATTAACTGTTCGTTTTTGAGCTTTTAAGAGCTTGTAATCACATTTCCACATATTTTGCACCTACAACACAGCAGAGTAAGACATGGTGAATCTTTTGATACCAAATAACTGTAATGTGAATTTCGTTGCAAGTCAACCTTTAAAGAAATATGATCAACGCTTTGTTTTTCTCAATTAAACTATTTAGATGTTAATTAGTTTTTCCACTTGCTCAAACTGTTAGCATTTTCTCCAACCAAACCCCGAAACCCATCACAAATAATTCAGCTGATATAGGACAACCCATATTAAAAAACAGAACCAACACTACAAGCACAATTCTTACTAAAATATAAAAAAAAATCCTGACCTCTAAAATTAAATATAGCTTTGAATATTAATTTATAGCATTCTTTCTCATGCTTTGCTTTTTCAAATTTGTTACCCAAGAATAAGTTAATTCGGTGTTTCCATAGATATATATACCATAGATATATACATATATACATAGATAGATATATATAGGTATATATATCTATGGGTGTTTCATATGCTTTTCCTTTTGCTGGTTTCATGCTGCAAAACATACTATAATCTAACATTGAGTCAAATTAATGACTTTCTCAGAGTAGCCCACTCATTGGTTAGCATACGAACAAGCTACACCCGCCTATTCCATTAGCTATTATACATCACCGAAATGCAGGTTTGTTGAAAGATCATTCTAGTCGAACTGTAGAATTAATAGAGTTGTCTGCACGTTCTGACACTATAAAATGGACAGTTTTTAATGAAGTTTATGGCCTCTCAATGCATGCATTGATGAATGCTGAACTAATGCTGTCGCCGCAATCCCAAGAACGTGGATTAAAAATGTTAATCTTGGTTTCTTGTGTTCTTTTATTTTCAGCTTTATCTTTAATGAAAAGATATTAATATTTTTATTAATATCTTTAATAAAATTATAATCGCTAATATTTTTTCACCGGCAATGCGACATCTACTTTTTTGCAACTTCTGGGTCAGTCTTTTAGTCTTGAGTTGGTTCCACGAACAGTATTTTCTTCAAGATCAATCTTTCAAATTGAATATTTTTAAATTGACCTTTCATTGATCAAACTAAAGTCATAGACGATAGATGATTTGTTGTACAATGAAAAGCCTCTACAAATGTTATGGACCTGTGTCGCTTGGCAGTGCAGTTTGTTAGGTAGGTGAATTATTGGGACACAGCTTTTGTCAATCATGTTTAGGGAAGATCAGTTATTAGCTAATTTAATTGAAGAAGCCTATTTGTCAGGAGTTTTTGTCAATAAACCTGAACAGAATGAGACTTAAATACGCTATTTAGTGGTTATCGTCTCTGTAAATGTGATGCAATCTTTCAGGATACTATCATACCTCTACAGTCAAACTTTCACACAGAAAATGTGAAGCCTTCACAAAAGCGCAATAATAGATAATCAGTATAGGTTTACAGATGATGCGTATTAACTAAATTTAGAAAAAATCCTAATATTTTGTTGCCTGAGAGCTCAACAGCTTTAGATATGCAAAATTTCTGTGTTTGCCTTTGTGATTATGTCAAGTAGGTCTATATGTTTGTGGATTCTGTTGAGGTAACATGTGAAGCCTTTGTTGTTGAGCTGAGCTTAGAGAGATATCTGTCAGCGTAGTGACCTATTGATGGCTGCCCTACACCTCCCGTACCCGCTTACGATGCCGTTAATAATCCCCTATGGTATTCACTACTACACAATGTGTAGTACTCATTGGTAGTTCATTCTCATTATTCCGCTTTCATTGTGTTTTAGTCAGCTCCTTTGAGTTCCTGTCTAGTAAACTGTAGAACAGCCAGAATGGCACTTGATTATAACTTGTTTGTTTTCTATATCGACTGTTTATTTAATGATACTTAAATGGAATAGTATACATGTATATCTAAAGCTAACATTTGCCAGACACAGTTGGGTGACACCTAAACCAACTCTTCCACCTCTACAGAAGGTTCTCGATACAGAAGCTCAGTTTACACATGATGTTTTCATAGAGCAGTTAGTGAAATTCCGCCACTGATTATCCGCTGTCACTGTCTACCTCCAATACATCTGTCCATCTTATTAATCTCTGTCATTGTGCCTCTTTGTCTGTTGCCCACCGCTGTTAACACTTACCGTGAAACCTTTATTTTAACGCAATTGCGTTCTATTTTTCAACTCTTCTCTCATAGTGATATTCAAATAGAAGTGGCGTTCAAATAGGGGTGGCGTTCAAATAGGGGTGTCGTTCAAATAGAGGTGGCATTCAAATAGGGGTGACGTTCAAATGGAGGTGGCGTTCAAATGGAGGTGGCGTTCAAATAAGGTTGGCGTTCAAATAAGGTTGGCGTTCAAATGGAGGTGGCATTAAAATAAGGGTGGCGTTCAAATACAGGTTTTATGGTATTTGTCTCAGTCCACCCCTAATACATCTTTCTGCCCATACTCTATACCTTTTGATATGTTTTTGCCACTGGCTACCTGTGATATACCTCTCTGCCATTCTGTTCACCTCTGAAACTCTAGTTCACCCCTGTTTACCCATGATACACCGTTTCACCACTTAGTCTATCCTGATATATCTCTCTCTCTCCCTATTAGCCTTGTCCATCACTGCCCACCATCGATACACCTCTTCGCCACTGTCCACCCCTGATACACTTTTCCGCCATGGTCCACCGCTGGTACACTTTTCTGCCGCTGCGCATTTTTATCCACTTTGCCATGGTATACCTCTTTGGCCCTGTACATTCCTGATACACCTCTCAACTAAAGATTACCTATAATATGTCAACTATTACTTCTAATACACCAGTGAGCACTTCTAACACACCAGTGACACCCTCTAATACATTTTAACCTCTTTGCTCCTCACAGTTCTTCCTGAATAAACCTACATTTTTCAACATTGTCTGGCCATAGTAGGCTAGCACTTTCACTCCACCACTGTATACCCAGTACTAACTGTTAGCAAACTGAATTGTGGAAATGGCATGATAGGTGATGTATACTGTTTGTTTATATATGTAAACGCGTAGTATAAACATTCATACTATTGTCTTAGAGTGAATCTGTACATCTGCATCCGCTGCGGGTGTATCATATGCCAAGAAAATAACTGCAACCCCATATCCCAAAAGTTATGCATAAAATGTCTATATCCTAAAAGACTACAGAAAACAGGTTGCGGTTCGATGATAAACTGCAAAAACATTTTCGACTGCCCGCCATCTGTCAATATTTTGGGCTAATGTTTGCATAACTTTCGTAGCAGACTGTAACTAGGCGCATCGTGTTGCGGTTGGCAGACCCAAGCTCTGTCATGTATCTTAGCATAATACTGCATACTGTTTGTCTTATATCGGAGTTAGTTCGTTAAGTCCCCATGCCAATGTATTATGTATAGACCATACATAGGGGGCTAGTGCAGCTTCGCTCATGCGTGCTGTGTGGGTATATAAGCAAAAGGACCCCCCATGTACGCTCATCATATGAATTATTTGCGCGTGATAAAGAGACCAGCTTGAACAACTTCATTGCTTTTAAGATTCCCATCTGGGATCTTCACAAGAGTTCTACGATAACATTGATAGCATCAAAGCTGCAGGAGGCTAAGAGTAAGTTAGCAGGCTTTGTTTGAGTATCACTCTATATCCAGTGCATGGTCTATAATATTCGATACAAGTTAACGGCTTCATAGGATATATTGATATTAATCTGATAATTATTGTGGATTTTAATGAGATGTCGAACTCACACCGTTCTTGCATGTACTCGCAATTTGATGTCGCATGACTGTCACATCGGGCTTCTATCAAAGGACTTTTGAAATACCATCGAATCTCCATGTTCGGCAAATATATAGCTCCGCTTTTTAAGGTCAACTTTTTAACAAACAAATTATTTAGATAACCCATTCCGTAATACATTCTGGAAAGTAATTTCATAATTACATTCCAGAATAACATTATGTTACAGAATAACGTTACATTACATTATTACATGTTTTTATTCAGAATTGGCAGCTAATATTAAGTATGATTACCTTACAAAAGAATTTTTGGGGATGTGACGGCTTTGAATTGTTTGACTATAATTTCAATTGAAAATAGCAAATATCAGTTGGTCTGGTTCATCTCATAGTTAATTTTCAGCTTCCTGTTTATCAGGTTCTCGTACTAAATGGAACCTGATAAACCTACTGATCTACAGTAGATTTACAACCTACTGTAGATAGCTTGTAAATTTGAGCAATCATACATTGATATATGTGAGCATTTTGGTCTGCGCATACATTTAAAAAATATACACAATAATTTTCTATTATCATCGTCCGTCCCGTAATAATTTTATTCGAAAAAAACCAAAAAGTAAAACTATCACATTTTACAAATCATTGGTGCAGATAGGTGAATTCTATACCAAGAGTGGCAGCAACTGAAGCAAGTAACACAAACAGTCTAAAGAATTACCTTCAACTGAGCTTTATTTGGGTCGGCAGAGTCTCATCTATTGACCTGGATTTATAATTTTGATGTTTGTTTTATAGTTACAGTGAAAAGGTAAATCTCATTCTAGCGCAACCAGTATGACAGCTCTGTTCAAGCATTAGTGTTAACGATAACATTCTGAACAAATTCTGTGGAGCCGCTCTCAACTCAAAAAGGACAAAACACATATTTTTGGCATATGTATTTTATTTCCTTGGTTCTTGTCTTATATTTTTTCATCTAATGGAAATATTTTCTCAAATGCGATTCGGCAGGGTTTTTGTGAGGTTCATAGCTACTGCCATTATCCGTTTTTGAGATATGGTGTATTGAAGGATTTGTACATTCATCCAAAATGTAGCAAATTAGTGTGCCATTGCATAATAATAAATAATAACAGTAACAACAAAGAGTAGCACATTGTCAGAAGCTCCATCGTTAAGTATTATCCCTCAAAACTGCCAACTAAGTGACAACTCTCTAAGATCATTGCAAACACAGATTACTGCAGGTAAATAAACATTGCGTAAGATTGCACCAGGTTCACCAGATTCTTTCTCAGCGTTAACATTTGCTAGAATACCTTGCTATATTATTGTTACATATAATTGTATGTCATTGTTTAGTCAATAACCAGACCTATATGTATTTCTTTCCAAGCAACTGCAGGAATAAGGCCTATCATTGACCCCGGAACTGTCTGAAATTCTATCACCTAGGCCTTGGTAACTCAAGTCAAACCAATAACAATCCTTCGAATAGCTGACACAGAGCTACGGTGTTCTTTAACCGGCAAATATGTCATCTTTTGTCACTTCAGATGTATTGAGCTGCAATGCGGAGACTGCTTTGTAATAATATATACCGAGTTATTAAACATTAAATTTGAATAATTTGGTAATTTGTCTGTGTAGTTGACTTGGTGGCTTCCCTCAGGGTTTGATCGGCTTGACTTGAAACTAGCTTATAATATAATGTTGTTCAAAGTACATTGAGTATCGCTGTCACCAACCAAGGTGTCAAGCCTATCTAGTGCTGTGTAACGATTTGCAGTTATTAAGGTTAATCATTTCTGACAGTTGAAGTTCAATGTTTCTTCTTGCCACAAACTCGCCAGAGTTATCTGAGCACAAGATACTCGCCTACCTAGAGTTATTGGTGTTCGTTTGTGGAGTTGTGTATGTGTGAGAGACCTATAGTCTTACCCCATGATGTATTATGTTTGCAAATCATACCCTCTAATACTTGCTATTGAGCTTATATTTACACCTGACCTAGTCACACAGGTCGAAGTTAATACCAAAAATATAACAAAAAAAGCTATTTGCTTTGAGATATTTTTGCATTGTTACTGAAATCCTGCCTTCTGTGTAGCGCAACAATTATTACAGCAGATGAAAAAACTTCAAAGACCGTTTTCGAGATATACAATGATCGACAAACCTACTAGTTTTTGGATTAGAGCTCAGTTTAGTTAGTAGCGCTTTGTAATCATAAAACAAATGATTTTTATTTAATTAGATAAAAAGAGTACACTTTAAGCTTTGAAACGGTGTATAGATTTATACATTTAGAGCTGAGATGAGATGAGATATGAAAGGAGAAGATTTTTCGATGAGCAATGAAAAGTGGGTTGCCATAATTTTGCATACCCCTTTAGTCACGCAGGATAAAGATAATACCAAGATTTTAACAAAAAATTGATTTGGAACTAAACCAAAAGTCATTTAGCAATCGGTGACAATGTCGAATTTAATTACTCATATAGGGAGTATATCTATATACTTGGCTAACAAACCCGTCGCAACAGTTAGAAACTGTCATGGTATGAAGCATAGAATATGACGAAATCAAGAACGCAGAAATGCTTTTTAACATGAATTATAAATTTCATTGTCGTAATCCATTGATCCATTGACTCACTTTAGGACAAATACCGCTGCGACAAAGCATACTATATTCCGTGTAGCGTCACTAGCTGATAACTACTAATTGAAAACTTCATCCATGACACAAGCCACTATTAAATTTTAATTCGTGTGACGTCGAGCTATTCTTGTTTACATAGATTATTATATTGCACTAGCATAACTTCAGTATTTTTGCTATTTTTTGGCCACTAGAAATATTCCTAGCATTCCAGTGTTAACTAGAACCAAACCTGGCATGCAGTTGTCAACAAAACTGCCTTATAAATGTGAAGATGAAATTACACAAAATCTAGTAGATTTTTTTATAAATTTTTTGGTAGTTTTATATAATTTGTGATTGTTTTTTATGTTTGAGGTGATCTGACTGCCAGGATGTTTCAATATTAAAATTGACAACACTTAATCGCAAAAATGCTTGCGAAATGATGTTACTATCGTTGCTATAGTTGATATCGCCTATCACCTTCAAGTTGCAGCATTGCACTTCTCTCTTCTGTCGGTCTCTTTACAACTATAAGTATCATAACCGTACTTTCGCTTGATCTTAGCCTTTTAACCGCGATCTATTTTGTCGATTTAAATCTTGAAACGTTCTGGCAGTGAACGCACCTCAATCATAAAAAAATCACAAATTATAGAAAAATATCGATACTTTCTGATAAAATCTACAAAATTTCGTGCAAGTTCATTTTTAGCAGTTTAACAAATTAGCAATTTCATATCACATTTTTTTCACATAGAGCCATGCCGAAGCTTCATGGCACACGCACCAGTCTGTCTAGCATGTCTTTCCGAGCAGTCCATGTAATATTGGTACAAAGTTGACGAAGGCCTAGTGACTGCACAGTAGGCGGTGCGAGCCAAGAGCACCAATCATTGTTGTTGTTACTTAACTACTAGATACTGACGAAAAAAGTTAGTCTATGCTTTGGCCATCAACCTACATTGCTTGATCAATCAATTATTTTAGCATATATTCTGCTATATAATGTAGTCCTTCACTTTTCACTATCAGTTTAACCTCTTGTAATATCCTATTCGTAACAAGTTTTTGAGCGTACTCATTCCCTTATTAACCTATTGGCCGAGTAGCCAGAAATTTTTTGTTTTTAAATCCAAGGACACGCGAATGTTTGTCTTCAAAACTCTTTCCGTACGCTTTGTAAACAACCAAAGCTAACATCTAGTGTATGTTTTAAGTTCTAGATGATGTATTGGTTGAAGTTCTTCACCTTGTGTGTTCTGTGTACCGGAGGGGCTGCCCTGCAGTCAAGTAACTACAGTTCAACTGAGCTTAATATGTGCATACTAGAGCACATGCTGCTGACCTACACGGACAGCGACAATCTGACACTCACTAACATCGCCAAGCTCTTTGACACAATCACAACCGGATATCATGACAAGGCCCCAGCTCACAGTCCCCGTGCAACCACCGTGAGTGTTCATGTCTTCATTTGCTCTGCAGCCTTCATTTACCTGTGAATGGTTTCAAATAATATGTGTAGGACAGGCTATTTTTTAGCATGTGGGGTATAAATCATTAAACAGAGGCTGGGTGTCTCTTTGGCTAATTTCGTTCATACTTGGCAAACAAGCTGAATAATTCTTCTCCCAGCTATTAGAAAGGTAACACTGCAGTTAGGCATAGTCTTGAGTACTAAATTCTATTGGTTTATGAAAAATACATATAGAATATATATATATATATATCAAATATATATAGAATATATATATCAAATATATATAGAATACTAGCTGTGCTACCTGGCGGTGCTCGAGTAATACAAAAGTCTGGATAGAAATTGATTTGTATTTAACATATAACAACATTTACCATTCTAACCTTTAAGCTACATATCATGAGAGAAGTGTTTTGTGTAATTGAAATAAATTAAGAGAAAAATGAAAACAACTGTAAAGGTGTTAAAACTTTGTCAAACAACTGTAACTTTCAAGCTATTAGCCTGGCACATTGCCAATGGAAAATTGCCTAATGACGATACTCCATGACATTGCGCCAGCATTGTTGTCCAGCTGCAGTTATTTTAATAATAGCTATAGCCGGAATGCAGACAGACATATGACATACACACGGACATACTTTGAGAAATATATATATAGATATATATTTCTATATATTATATTATTTCTTATATATAGATTCTATATATATAATAGAGGCAGGATTTGCAGTCTTCTGCGTGAAAGTGCTCAATAATTAAAAAAGAGCAATGTAAAATTAAGTAGCTAGGATGAAAGTTTAATTTCGGTTTAAAATAATTTGATTACTAGTAGCTTCATATTGCAAAGCAATAATCATCAGATAAAATTTTATCTGATGATTATTGCTTTGTCATATAAAACTATAAGTAATAAAATTGTTTTAAACTGAACTTAAACTTTCATCTTACTTAATTTTATATTCTATATATATATAATATATATTGAGTATATATTCTATATATATAATATATACACATATAGAACTCCGTCATTCTCAACTTATCACCTCATAGGAGCAAATACATCTCTGCTTGATACAAATTTTGTAATGATAAACCAACAGATAAGTGTTCTCCATATTTTATATTATAGTATATATACCTATGTATATTTAATAGAATACATATATACTTATATGTAGTCAGCCTGTACAGCCAAATTCACATAATTCTCCGATCCCGGGTTCTTATGTCTCAAAACATCAGCCCGTCCAACTTCTATAAAAACTAGGTCTTAACTCTCGAATCACTTGATTTGTTCGTTAGAAAAAACCTAGACAGGACAAAATCGTCCAAATTTCTCTTTGAATGAAGAGTAAATAAAACAATTGCTATAAATAAGTAAAGATATAAAAACAATAATGGTTCCGTGTTATATTTGTACCTATTAAAACTTTGTCACGGACTCAACAGAATATAAAATGTTGTACAAGCTTTTAGGTTTTTCTTCCGAGGCGCCATCAGATTCAGTAATTGTAAGGGTTAGCCATTGAGTAGGTGGCTTCAACATTCACTTTTAGAATAAGTGACTTCAGCTTTTATAGTTAAACAATGAATGACTTTAGTAGACAGTACGACGGGCAAATTTGAACTTGGGAAAGGTATTTTTGATAACACAACCCTCTATGACGAATCATGAAAAGCTGGAAAAATAGGCAAGTTGGGATCGTGTTTTTTAATATTTGCACAACTTTGCAGATTGTTTAAATAAAAAAGCAGGTGGATTTTTGTTCGAGTGAAAAGTTTTCAATCGCTGTCCAAAACTATAGATATAAAAAGTAGTTATTGGAAAAGTTTTCTGGTACATACATGTAGTTTTCATGTTGAGCAGAGCAGGATTGTTCAAACTGTGAGTAGGTCATCTAGATTATGAGTTAGCTGCCAGAGCATAATTTTTCCCTGGCATTCTTTAGACAAGATCGAGAGGATTTGGCCAGTGAAATTACATAATTCCACTGACTATTTATTATTTAGTGGGCCAAATCACTTCCCCGATGTTATCACACCGTGGTTTATCTAACACTCGTAGCTTGACTCTGAAAAGTTGACAGCTGGATATTGGCCTTATACTTCATATCTGAATTTCCCGCAAATTGAGTGACTTTTGGGCTACTACCACATGTCGTTTTAATAATATAGACCAGAATTTGATTATTCTTTGCTTTGATTTCTAGGTGTCCGCTACAAGTTCCTGTTGGTTCATCGTGTCACAATTGTTTGTAATTGTTTGCTTTATCCGACTAGCTGGCCTCGCCGGAATAAACAAGTTTCATTGAATACTTGGAAAGTTTCGCTTAAGAAATTATAACAATAGCCTCTTTATTAACCGGAATGTAGTTGTTGCATGAAGAGGGCAAAATACTGATGAAAGCATTTTGTTTGTTTATTTAGTGAGCTATTGATAAGCTTACGGGCAGTTACAGCGGTTAACAGTTACTGCGGTTAACAGGGAGCAACACAACACTGACTGACATAAATAGCTCAAACGCATGTTTTCTTATCTTTCATCACAGATAACATTTGATCTGACGTTCTTTTGATATGACATTTTGATGTCTCAGTTTTTCGTAACATGATTTCCTGTTGTGATTATTAATATCAATTGATTAATATCAAAAGTGTACAATGTTGGCGAATTGATTTATTCAAGGATTAAACATGTAGTAAAGAAGTTATAAAACTGAACGAAACCTAGTAAGACATAGTTTTCCCAGAAAAATGTCCTTAAATATGCATAACACAATCCCGCTTTTTACTTATTCATGTAACGATTGTTTCATACTTGATCATGTCAATCATCTTATACTGTGAAAGTAAAAGGTTGTGAGGGCATGTATATTTGTGGCAGCGGTTGTACAGTCCCATATGACTTCTTCAACATCATGCTTATTCTTTCAACATGTAGCTTAGTATTTATTTGTTTTTATCTCACGAGTTGAACACAGAACCTGGGACAATGAATATCATGTACAGCTTGTCATGTGTTGCATTCAATCGATTGACCTTTTTTGTAATGGTGTGGAGTGCTATAGTGTGGTTACTGTGATTCATGAACATCCTTAGAGAGGCGAGGCTGATATATAATTACAAACCATCAGCAATATTGACAATAATACAAATATCCGGAAACCTTAAGCCAACGTCACAGATGTTAAGAAGATTTATGGCGAAATGTAAACAGTTGATAGTTGTTGAGCTATCGTAACGTATTTCCTGGTCGCTGATTCCTAGTTTCCTCCGAGCCTCAGTTTGCAATCGAAATTCCGCTCTTTCTTGGAAGGTCTTTCAATCCAGTCTCGATTGATGCAATTCAGAATTTAGGAATGTTTCGGTCGGGATACCGATTACAGAACCTAAGTATGATTGTTTTGGGTAGCGCTGAGCATTTATCCAAAATAAGACACGTCGTCCATATCATCAGTCACGTCTCGAGAGATATTCATTTCAGGAAAAATATGGAGTGTGTTATTTCTATCGAGTGTTATACCTGATCTTCTTGGGATAAATATAACATATCCTCTTAAGATGAATATGCCCTCGCCTCTCGAATTACATCATAGCTTGTACAGAATATCGTACAACCATTATTTGGGCACTCTATTTTCCGTTCCAATTGTCGCTTCTGTTGGAAACATTTCATATTCTTCTGGTTGTTCGATATCTTCTGCAGTGTCTTCTGACCTTCACTCCTCTTTTGCACAACTAAGCTAGTTGAATTTAGCATCCAAACGATTTTGTTAACAGGCAAAACTTTTTACGTGATGCACTTTAGAATACATGTATACACTTTCGTGCGAGAAATAGCCTTAAATTTTTAGCCTGAAAATACGTGGTGGCGCAGATTCCATCGTAAATTCGCAAAACTTTTTTCACATACATCAAAGTATCAAGACCGCGTTAAAAAGGGAACTACTACTAGTCTGATACAGTTACTCATTATTCCTATGGTGTTGCATTCGAAGTTTGACGAAAATCCATAAAGACTTGGAGCTGGAAAACGAACATCGATATCAAAAGAAACAACGAGCAAATTAAATGTTATTGATGTAGTTGAGTCATTATTAGTTCGGTTTTGTGGACACTTTTCTACTGATCACTTTCTATCATGTGTTCGTAACGATCAAGAATGTCAAATAGTTGCAGTCAAATAGACTTGGCGTTCAAATAAAGGTGGCAGTCAATTAAAGGGTGGCGCTCCATTTTTCAATTCTTTTCCCATAGTGGCACTCAAAAAGAGGTGGCGGTCAAACAAAGATGGCATTCAAATACAGGTTTTACGGTAAATATCCTGCTCTGGTGGCCACTATCTCTATGCATCTCCTCAAAGTTTGAACCAAACCTGTGACAGCTTAAGGCTGGTTCACCCTATATCATCGTATGTCGGTATTAATCACTCAATACTTCGGCAATTGTCTGCGATAACAATGTTCACACCATCACAAACCTATATGCGTTTACCTCAGCGAGCAGCCCGTTGTATAGCCTTCTCATTTTACAATGCAGTCACGGAAACGATGAAATACTAGTCCAGCAGCAACTGCCATAAAAATATGGATTGAGCAGGCCATGATGGCCAATCACCATTGCCGAATAGGTACACATTGCACAGGCTGTCGAGAATGCTCAAGGAACTATCAGCAAAGTTTGAGAGCTGCAATCTTGTATGAAGTATTTGCATTGCGTCGACGATGCCTTCGGTTTCAGTGCTCATAATCGATGAGCGATCACCGAGAAAACAACGATGACATATGATGAAATGGTGTGAACCAGCCTTCAGCCGCATAATATTTGATACAATGGATATGCTATTGTGAATTAGTGTGATTTCTAAGATGGCAAGTCGACCATCGCAACGAATTTCTATAACAGATATGCTGGGCGATGTATAGTTCAATCACAGCCAACATTCGATATTGTAGCTGATCTGTTATACTGCCAAGATAGATTACCCACGCAAATGCATCTATTGCTTCTACTGGTAGTTAATGTGTTACAAAATAAATGTTAAAATATGTATATATCATCATAGATACTGACTCTGATCTGCTGCTCTGCTTGGTCATCATAGCTAAACAATCGTTTGAAAATTAGACGAGTTTAATTGCAGGAAAACGGACTTTGATACGTACACAAACGATGAACAATTTAATAGTTATTGATGTAACTATAATGATGTAACAGCAGATTTTTCAGTATGTTCTTATTCGGCCGACATTACAGATTATTCAGAATTTAACAGCTGATCAATTTTTAGCAAACATTTTTCAGTTATTGACTAGTTTAGAATAGCTAATCATCTCAGTTAGACTAATAATACCTAGTTGTGTTTATAGTAAAACTAATAGAGTTTGTATCTTGTATGGAGCTCAAAATGAAATGCGAGGTCAGACTCTTGCTGGTTGTAAAAAAAGAGAGCTGTTTCTATCAAACGAGCCAAACTACTACAAAAAAGACCAAAAAGATTTGAGAAAGAATGTCAAAACTTTTCCGTGTAGCCATGTTGATATTCGTCTATATTCCTATAACAATGCAATAGCAATAATAGTTTGATAATGATAGTGAGATGGTAACAGTAAAATGATAACAACAATACGGTAACAATAATAATACTTCAATGACAATACGGCAAGAATAATGTGATAACTACAATAAGATAACACAATAACACGATATCAATAATACAATAACATTTATAATAATACGATAACAATCATAATATAATAACAATCATAATGCTGTAACAATCATAATACGGTAACAATCATAATACGGTAACAATCATAGTATGATAACAATCATTATATAATAACAATCATAATGTGGTAACAATCATATTATGATAACAATCATAATATAATAACAATCATAATGTGGGAACAATCATATGATGCATGTTTCATGAACCGAATACAGTTAGACATCCGTTACATGTCTGCAAATTTTGCAAACTGCCCTTACTTTCTGTAATACTACAAACTTCTGTTTTAGGCCTCTACAACAAAATAATGCATTTTTTTTAATTTAAAATATATTGGGAATAGATACAAACTTTGCTGAACAGTTATGTATTTGCTGCCTGGAAAGATCAGAGTGCGAGGCTATTTTAATAAACACCACGAATATGGCTAACCTGCAACATGTGGCTATTTTATTTTGCAATACTAGACTTTTGTTTGGACGCCTTTTGTTTAGACGCCTCATACTAGATGTTTTTGTTGACAGAACACATTGCATAGTTGGAATTTAAAAAAGTGAGCTTTACTGATGCTATCACGTTAACAACTACTGCGTGTGATCTATTTCATGGCTCCTTTCATTCACGAAAAAGCATGCTTGGTTTTAGTTTACAATAATGAGCAGCTATTCATACTGTGCCCTCAGTATGTGTGTCAAATTACTTCTAGCTACTCCATAGTAATCCTGTCAACAAATATTTTCAGCGCTGAGCTGACTAACGAAATAAACGGGCAGAATCTGTATTGTCAGGTAACTGGTACAGTCAAAGTCACAGTGGCAGTTTTCATAGTATTTCAAAGGTTCTTGAACAACCATATGTAGTTGTCATATCTTATTTAGTCAAACTTTATTTTGAGAAAGACTACGGTCCATATTTTTAAAAGCAGACCAAGTAGAGGAAGATAGTAATAGCAATGCTAGTGGAAATAGTGGTCGTCAAATGTGTCTTCATTTTGAAAGATGGTGTTTGTTCAGGACAATAAAAAAAAAATTATGCAGATTGGTTGCAAGGGTACACAGTGCTTGCAGAGATTACATGATACAGGGAACAGGCTCCGTAGAAGTTGAATTATTGCACATTTTTCAAAAACACAAAAAGTCGCATTATTATAAATCTTAAAATATTGTTATGAATAAAATATTGTTTTTTGCACCTTTTTAGACAAGTGCTTATTTTATGTCTTGCAGATCTGCATCAATGAATTCACTACTAGCTGTATGTTATAAGTAGACTCACTACTAGCTGTATGTTATAAGTGGACTCACTACTAGCTGTATGTTATAAGTGGACTCACTACTAGTTGTATGTTATAAGTGGACTCACTACTAGCTGTATGTTATAAGTGGACTCACTACTAGCTGTATGTTATAAGTAGTAGACTCACTGCTAGCTGTATGTTATAAGTGGACTCACTACTAGTTGTATGTTATAAGTGGACTCACTACTAGCTGTATGTTATAAGTAGACTCACTACTAGCTGTATGTTATAAGTGGACTCACTACTAGCTGTATGTTATAAGTGGACTCACTACTAGCTGTATGAACTCAGTAAAAGATATTCAGATAAATCTCAAGGGAGAGCTGACTGTTGCTCAGCAGACCCAGTAACTGATTGTCAATGTACCTACATGTATGTACCTACATGTATGTACTTCCTATAGGTACATGTCTGAGGTCCACAGATGGCTCTTCTCACCTGTATTCAACATCAAAGACAACTTTCACATTAAAATTGTCTCTCTATATTTTTTCCAGAAGGTTTTTAGTGTATCACTCAGTTTTTGCTTTGACAGGGTGGAGAGGATGAGGATGATAACATAAAGACGAGCCACAAGCACAGAAGTACAAGAGAGATACACATGGCTGGTGTGGCTGGTGTACAAGACAACCTGAAGTACAGTGGTCAGGAGATCTGTTCTCATTATCCTGAAGAGATGCTCCATGAGGTAGGTACCTCTAGGACTCGATCGCCTAAATGTATCACACATCTGAAGGGGCATAGGTTTTTATATAGGCGCAAAGTTTTAAAATACAATTTGAGTGGCGGAGGAGTAGATGCCCAAGGTTGTGTACTTGAAACTTTGGTACCAACAGAATGTGTAAACTGCATATCTTTTCAAATAAAACTGAGCCTATTTTGAACTCTCTCTGGCAACAAGGTAAAAATGATAGTGGCTTGTCAAAAACGCTTAGTTTGAGAATTATCATGGTATGTAACTTGATATAATAATACATACATTCGCTTAGTGAAACTACCTAATTATTTCTGGGCTAAGACCGCTTTCTACTAAAAGTGTTAAAAACCATATAAAATTGAATTGCGGGTTCAACAGTGCGGCTGTGAGCAGAACCCACAAAGATCAGCAACGTTTTACATAGGGAAAATGTTATTTTATCAAACTTGCAGAAAATCTTTACCTTGTAGTGCCATTGAAAATTAGTGCTCAAAATTATATCTCAGCGACACGGCTCTCATTGTTACTTCCATTTATCCTCGATTCTTGTACAATTTCAACATGCTTTGCTTAAATCTTTGCTTAATACCATAAAACCTCCAACCGAACGCCACCTCTATTTGAACACCATCTATATTTGACTGTCACTATGGGAGAAGGGTTAAAAAATAGAGCGTCATGGCGTTCAATTAGAGGTTTTACGGTATATTAAAGTTTGATGTGAATTGGATGTGCCAAATTAGTGGTAGTCATTGCATGTCATGACTTAATTGATTGGTAATGATTTCATGTTCTTTAAAGTGTCTTTTACTGCTTGGAAATCAACACAAGTATGGAAATTCGACCTTTTAAATGAATTTTTTCCTAAATATAATTTTGACGCCAATGAATATATATATATATATTATTACATATATTATATATATATAATTTATGTATATTATATATATAATGTATATAATATATATATTATATACATATATAATTTAGTATATATAAATATATACCCCTGTGAATGGCGTTTAGACATGCAGTGTATATGCCCTAATGCTAGAAATAATCTGTTACATTGTTCATCTATGACCAGACCACTCGGTGCAAATAAAATGTGAAGGCATAGACTACAGCGCAGGGGGTGTAGATGTCTCTGTGCCAAATACAACAAACTCCCAGCAACCATCACGTCATCTATTCATCATTATCTCATTATTTCTTATGTCTGTTTGCTTATGGAGAAGATGATCATTAACTTTGCACTTTTTCCCATGCATTTTCTCATAACAAGTATCACGTTTTCACATTTTGTTATTGTTGCTTAAAGGTTGCGAGACAACTGGCCAGGGTAGGGGTGGAGGAAGTAGGTATTGGCAAAGGGAGAGATGGAGAGGGGTCTCGTGTACTCGCTCTAAATATAAAATCTATGGAAGAGCTGTCAGGCGTTTCATAGGAAATAACAAGTGCTGACACGAGGTTTCAGCACCACTTTTGTTTGCCTTCTTGGCTTATTCTGAACATGTTATCTATCGAGGTAAATATTTTGAGGGATGCTGCCATTACCACCCGCACTTTATCTGCCGTGGTAAATGTGGCATTCAGCCAACCACTATTCTTTGTGATTGGGATGAAAAGCTCGGGGCAAGAAGTGCAACTATTTGTACCAGTACCATAACATTAATCTCTCGGTGTTGTAGTGCTTGCCGGGGAGTGTCGTTCTTGAACGCAGAGGCTATATGAATGGTATGGATGGCAAACTGACTCAGGAGGTGTTTGAATCTCTCTGTCCCTCTTTGCTCTTCCAGCTGACTATGACACCCTGCATCTACCATCCTCACACCTTTCTTGTTGAGAAGCCAACCAATCATCCGGTCAGCGCTACAAATACCAAACCGTATCTAGGTAGGAGGCTTATTAACTGGTCACTATGTAGAAAAACTACAGCATTTCAGAACATACATCGAGATGAGTGTATCAAAAGATGAGACAGCATTTACTGCTGCCATGCTGGGGTTATATCTTTAATCAGAGCATAGGCATTTACTGACCTGTTATTATTGATTATATAATCGCTGCTGTAGATACAGCTGTTTGTTTTTTGTCTCTACTCTGTCCAGCCCCTGTGATCATCTAGGCATATGCTTTCTCTCCCTTCAGCCAACAAGATGGGTAAGAATGCTGGATTGGTGTCAAATCATTATTTGTAGCTATGCTGACTGTTTACATATAGCCCTATGTGATCCTCTGCCATGTGTCTAGCTTTCTCCTTTTCTTGTGCTGCCTCGTTTAGGGCTATCTATTTATTTGATTGTTCATTTATTATTTGCAAGTTTTAAACACCACTTTTATCCACAGTCCTTTAAAGACCAATTTACGGAAAATTTTAGCATATTTTATTAGAAAGTATCGGTGTTTTTCTATCATTTTCAATTATTTTTATGTTTGAGGTGAGCTGACCGCCAGGATGTTTTAAGAGTAAAATCGACAAAACGTAATTGTGGTGAAAGCACTCAGATCAAGCAAAAGTGCATTTATGACATCTATAGTTTCAAAGAGACAACAGAATAAAGGCGTTTAACGCTGTAACTTGAACACAATAGCCGATATTAACTATAGCAACGATAGCAACTAGTAACGTCATTTCGCATGTATTTTTCTTTTGCGTCTTTTAACCGCAATCAAGTTATGTCGATTTCAATCTTGAAACGTCCTAGCTGAAAGATTGCCTCAAAAATCCAAAATAATGGCAAAAGATAGAAAAATACTGATACTTTGCAATAAGTTCATCTTTAAGCAACTCTGAAGATCTATTCATCACATTTCAACATTAGCTGAGTTGTCTTCTTTCGCTCGATTATAATTCATTACGTTTGTAGAAACTGGAGGTTTACTATTAGGGTGGTTTTAGTTCCAATTTGTTATAGAAGTAGTCAATGCCTTGTTAATATTAATTCAAGCGCCCTTTGCTTGAAGTTGCTCTTTCTGAAATTAGAACTTTTGAAAAACAGTAACCGTTAAAAATAAAACTTTGAAGGATTCCGCAAGTCAGGAAATCTAGCATTAGTTATGTCATTCTTAGTTTAGTGACAGCTATGAAAAGGTTTAGAGGCCAAATGAAGTGATATCGTTCTGCAAGCAAGATAAATTGACAGTAAGGTAGTTGGAGTAATAAAAGTTACGAAACATTGGTCAATTGGTCAAAAGATTTATTGGAATCTGACTTGATGGTGTGTTTGCGCACCGCTGAGTGTTTTCATGTGAATTGTATCTGTGTGTTAGTTGGTCTAGATTCTTTCTCTTCTTTCTTTCCGCGTATTGTGTTGTGTGCAAGTAATCATGAGGCACAGGAAATCAACTAGCAGTCTGTTGTTGCAGGCTAGAGTTAGTTGTCTTCTCTTGTATCGCTCTAGAAGTTTGTGCCCGTTTATAGACGCATTTGTTTTTAGATGGTTTTCAGTCTATTTCAGTGATATAGACACTGAAAATTAGTTTTATATTAGTTCAAAATAAAGAATGTCATCGTTCGCAGTTTAAATATAATAGCCTTATTTTCATAATATAATGATGTTTTCAGCATGGGTAGGTGCAGTAGCAGCCGTACTTGTGATCAGCTTGTGCGGACTGGCCATTATATCTTTCATCCCTTTGATTAAAAAGTCATTCTATCAACAAGCCATTCAGTTCTTGGTAGCCTTGGCAGTTGGCACGCTGGTTGGAGACGCCCTTCTTCACCTCCTACCACATGTAAGTTTGTGTACTAGCATTGTTCAAACTCATTCACAAATTCCTGTAGTAGCTTCTCTTAAAGAGAGAACAACTTCAATACAGGCACGGTACATAGGCCTAATAAGCATACTGTAACAGTCTGTAAAAATATTGAGGAGCAGTGTACTACTGTACACATGCTCCTTGATATTTAGGTGGAGACGAATTCTCTTCACCTGTAAAAATGTAAGGCCTACAACCGGTTATGTCAAGCTTGTATTAAAATATTGCACCTGTTGTAATATATACGGTCATAATACTGCGCTGCGCTCAACTCTGTGGATATCATATGGCCTTTTGATGTTTCTATGAATACAAAACCGTTTGGCATTGATTGCAATTAATCAGTTGCTAAATCTCTTGGTGTACCCTGTTGACTTTTCAGTGAACTTCTAAAGAGTCTCTTTTTGCTTGTTTCCCCGAGAGACTTTCTCCTTGCGACTCATGCATATTGTACTGTGTCGATGAGTAAATAGTAGTATTCGACATGCCTGACGTTTGTCCCCCTTTGATCTCCTGACTGATTTGTTTTTGTCTTTTCCTGTGTACTTGTTCAGCTATATGGCATTTCAACGAATCGGTCTTGTGACTTGGTGTTGTCACCTGTCGATAAATTTCATTCTTACGGTTAGTCAACATTCAGAAGTAACCCGCAATCCCTGCCAAAACAGATTGAGTGTCAAGGGCAAGCTGTAGAACAGCCTATTCTTAAAAAAAACTCGTATTATTAATGTAAATATTTTTATACTTTTTACATCAAGCCTTTTCCTGTCATTAAAAGTTGATTGAAATATTTGGTTGCCGAGATTTCTTAAGCAGTGTAAAATGATAATATATGAAGATAATACAATATAAAATAATACAGTGATAATATATTAATCTAATACGGGTCTTTCAGTCGTTTTAGTTAAAAGGCATGAATTGTATATGTAAAAGTTTTTCCATAGAACAACTTTTTTTATTGGCTGACAAGCCAAATGTCTTAGTCTTGGAAGCGCATTGATACTCGCACTCATCTGAAGGGGTGCGGTTGTCTTCTCATTGGATTTCTTGAGAAAACATGCCCAATCAACAGGTTTAAACTGATTTTATATTATACACTTTGGAGATGTGAGTTTTGTAGTGCAGCACTTGACTGATACATTATTTGTTAGCAAATTGCTAACAAATAATGTACAGTCTGTCTTATTCAAATCATATAGATGTCTCCGCAAAACATTCATGGTACGAATATAATAACTATATAAAATATGTCACAGGGTTTTTACAGCTTCTTGTCAACAATTGCATCTTAAAGACGAACTTGCACAGAATTTCTGTAGATTTCATCAGAAAGTATCGGTATTTTTCTATTATTTGCGATTGTTTTTTGATGTTTGAGGTGATCTGATTGCCAGGATGTTTTAAAATTAAAATCGACAAAACATGATCGCAGTTAAAACGCTCAAAAGAAAAATCAGAAGAGATGTCATATTTGCATTTTTTCTTGCTCTGAGCGTGTTAACCGTTTTGCCGATCTTAAAACATCCTGGTGATCAGATCTCCTAAAATGTCAAAAACAATCGCAAGTGGCTGAAAAATACCGATACTTTCTGATAAAATATATTAAATTTTTGTGCAAGTTGATCTTTAAACATAGTAGATAAATTTCTTGTATTAGAGGCTTTACTAGCAATTATTGTTTTCTTAAAAAAACATACCTGTGCTTTAAGAATGACAGCTAAATAAATAAATAGCTATTTCTGTTGGCGTGGTTCGATCAGCATCATCTCAAATAAGTTTATTTCATGTAGCATTTAGTTGTTTGCTTCTAGGCGCTGAGTGAACACGAAGAAGCAGAGACAGACCTCCGATCATCGAGGTACCACGTTTGGAGGGCTACCATAGCTCTGCTCGGCATCTATGTCTTCTTCAACGCTGAAAGGCTGCTCGGCATCATCACAAGCATCAAGCGTGATAGGAAGAAACTCCAGGCAAACCGAAGGGTAAGGTTTAGTTATCTTCTTGCTGCTTACTAGTTGTATTACCAATTCAAGTGTTCAAGCTGTGTATTTTGATGTCTTACTAGCTCAACAAAGCCGACATAGCCTTACAAGGCAATAATAAAGCTTCTCTGTTTACAAGTGAAAATTCTGTGCTGTTTATGAATAACAAAATGCCCTTTTATTTCTACATATTGCTTTTCTCAGTTTCAATTGATTGTCCGGTTTTTAATTTTTTTAAAAATAACATAGAAGCAGTTGGAGTATGTCAGCAGGGTGTGTAAAAGTGTGTATTCATCTGAAAAATGTTTGTACGTACATGTAGTTGTATATCAGCTTATATCAAATGCTGATCTGTGTCTCAGCATGCACTTATAGCGAAGTGGCCAAATACAGTAAAAATCATGATGTGAAATATTCTAGTTTCCTGAAGTTTGTTAATCTAGAGACACTAAATAATGTATACTATATTATTTATTTTATATTTATATATGAATTATATATTAAGATTATGCATCTGTTAAGAGTATCCTGAGGCTATTAACTTGTTCTGGAAATTGACTAACTATATATAATTATAATATGAGTAAATAAATGGTATTGTATATTTAAATGTATTATAGTTATATACAATACATTTACAAATGTTGTATTGTAAATAAATAAATATTATTTAAATAAATGGTATTGTAGAGCTTTTATACCTCTAGACGGGTGTACGTGCGGGTTGTCTAATGAAATGTTTTGAATAGTTCTGACCATGTTCCGGCTCATCTATATATGAATACGTATTTAGTAGTAGAATATATTAGTGGAACACGGTGAAACCTGTAGTGAAAACAGCTGTAAGATGGAGCATAAGTGATAATAAATTGATATGCAATATAAATTTTGCATACTCAGCAGGTAATGAATTATGACAATCTATGTAAAATACAAATAATACTACAACGAAGCACATGAATATAATAAAAGTTGAATAATGAAAACATAAAATTACCTTTTTCCTTCCTTAGACAACCCCTTGTTGATAGAGCTTACTGATTACTAGTTTACAACTTGTGCTGGCGGGCTTTGGGTGTTTCAAATAAGGCAGCATAATGTATATTGGGTCACATGACCACCAAATATGGGTATTAAAATTTTAAAAGATGAGCAGGAGGCAATCAAATAATATCATGTCAGTAGAGTAGTTGGTAACAACATCAAGTATCTTGGAGTTGTGAAATGTATTACGTTGTGCTTTATGCGAGTTCAGATTCCATTTGATATAGTTTATAATTAACTGGACCTTTTTATTTTGAACGACGTTTTTGATAATTGGATTTGTCGTATGATTCCGTCAGTAAAACTAAGAGTATAATATTGGTCATCTGATGATCATCACTGCACTTGATAAAATTAAACCTGGGCGGGTTTTATATACAGCTATAAAAACTAGAAAAAACAGTAAGATATACAATATCTGTAATGCATATGTTTGAAACAGTATCTTACCTTGAATTGCGGGTAAAGACACTTTGAATAGTGTAAAGCAATATGAGTGAGTGATAGGGACAGATGATTATCTCTATTATGTGTGGAGTCCCCTAATTCGAATAGACGGGTATAGCTGGTCATAGCTGGTCGGTGGAGTCAACTGCAGAAAGCTAATCATATCAATCTATGAAGCCATCTAGTACACAACCTGATAATCTTACAGTTTACCTCATGATTTATCAGTTTACAGAAAAATATAGTAATGATTTCAATACTCTAGTCAGATTGCGGTAGAATGTCCATTCTATCACAAGTGCTCATGCTACAGTTGTTACCTTTGAAACAAGTGGGACAAAATGATTTTTTTGTATCTTTAATTTACCTACCTTCATCTTTGCAAACATCAGAATATCGCCATATCTGAAACTATTGGGATGTTGTAAGATATTTTACCAAGGTGTCGTAACATCTTTAGCTGCAGTGGTACTGAAGGGAACTCTGAGTCGGCGTGTTTTATGATGTCGATACATTAAATAGCTGTAAATAAGTGTGTCTTGTGTGAATTGGTGAACATTGGAAATTGAAGATATTGATAAAGTCGGTGAAATTGGTGAAAAAGTGTGAATTGATGAACTACAGACAAAGTGCAATATCGCTAGAATAAAATTAATGTGCGTACAATAATACACACAGAATAAAATAGTCATATAAATAACATTCAAATATCACAGCAAAATTTCCACACCAAATCACACCAAGGTTCTTGTTAACATCGGTAGGTTTTTTATGCAACATATATGATGTTTCGACATTCGTTTCAGACATGCGCTTGACGTGGTGTTTTTATTAGTTGAATTAAAGCCAGAGGTTATGCTGGTTTTAAAACACGACCCGGTTTTCAGTACATTTCAGGATTTTTAATTAGTAATTGAACGGAACTGAACTCGATGCGCCATAAATTGACACCAACTCAAGTTCAAACTTTCCTCTGGGAGTTTTCCAACCTACTAAACACATGCCCCATTCACTCTTAATTCTCAATAACTGACTCTATTGGTCTCTGTCCTCGTTTATGGCTGACTTAATCCATTCTCAATGATTTTTTATGGTTTTGTTTTTTAAGTGCGCAATCATTTCTCACATTGTCATACAGTCTTCTATCTTTTACGCTACTCACTCCAAATGACACTATTCTAGTCTGTTTTATTGAACATGCTTACCTCTCGTAGACAAAAAACCCAAACTTTGCTAATCACAGCGGTAACCTGGTCTAATTTCCCAAAAACCTTCACCTCCATAGCTTCAATCTTACCCGCGTATTAGTACTGCACTGACCGAGGCTGGTTCTGTTCTTGGTCTGGTCTTTTAACCACAGGTTAACGCTGCAAAAAATTTTGAGTTTTTGTGAGTTGCTAGCGCTTAGTCCCAAATCAGGTTGGTTTTAGGATAGCCTCCATTAATACCAAGGTCGTTTCATCAAGTAAAGCTTTCTTTCTCATAATTATCAGCGGTCTGAATGGATTACTTCATCAAGGCTGGTGTCGTGACAACTAGGCCTGCTTGTGACAACCCGCTCACAGCTTCCAAGTCTATAGCATAAAAACTGCTTCGAAATAATAACTATAATTGTCAATTTAATCTGATGCAATGACTGGCAATTGGCAAATGCAAGTGAGAAGGACATTCTCAAGCACCCGATTAAAGCACCTGAAAGCACCCTGATAAATGATTCAGTGACGCGCTGGCGGCAGCCATTCACAATCTGTAGCCGAATGCTGCGTTTCCGATTCATTCAACAGCAAAACTACATCAATATTCATTGCTAATTAATAAAGCTATACGCTTATACCACACTAGCAGTAGTTTTCCTATTTTTGGTTTACAGCCAAATGAGAAATAAACATTATTTTTGTCGATTCATCGTTTACATTCTACTTGCCGTCAAATTGGGTATTATCATTTACAGTAAAAAAGATCAACTTCATGCCTGTCGGCTCCCAATTTAGGCTCATGTTCAGTAGATGAATGTATCGTATCGCCTGATCAGTTCTGTAACATTCTCTAACAACCTTTTATCATATTTTGTGTATTCATCTTCAGCATTTTTTCTAGTTCCCTGAACTCTTGCGCACGACTTGCTTGCATTTGATTGGCAATTGTTCCATTGTTAGAGCTATCTTAACGATCATCAGACTTCCTCATAAGCTCGTAATTACCGTTGTTATCAGTTAGTCTAGTCTCTTTAGCTGTTGGCTCATTTTTTTGGCACATGATGAAGAGACGTATTTGTGTATATTATTAGACTGAAATCTTACACTAGTACGAATAGTTCATAGATGTATCTGTGTGTATTCTTAGACTAAAGTTATATACTAATAGTAATAGTTCGTAGATTTATATGTGTATATTATTAGACTGAGTTCTTACACTAGTACAAATAGTTTATAGATCTGTGTGTATATTATCAGCCTGAGGTCATAAGGTACGGCCACACGTAACGATTTGTTCGTTGGTTCTGACCGAAATGAACGAAAAACACAGAATTATTTGGCCGAAATTCACAGAATTGTCAGAGCTGTGGATGCACACCGAAATCATGGATGAAATGCTTTCAATCGGCTAAACAAATTATTAGCAAGCTCGATTCTAGCAATGTTAGCAATTTATACAGTCCGAGGAACATAACCCAACACGCAAGAAAAATACTAGTGCAATTCAACATAGTCCATACGATGCAACTGCTTAGATAGCGCTATTGTTGATTTTTATCGTTCGGACACTATGGCTACGAATCGTTTCTTTTTTAATTAAAGCAATTTTTATGTACCGGCAAAATTTCCGCTGTAGAAAGAGTTGCCATATTTAGCGCAATCAAGTCAATTGCATCATATTTACTATGGCGAATTGCACTAGTACTTTTCTTGCGTGTCGCGTTATGTGCCTCGGACTATATAAATTGCAAAGGTTGCTAGAATCGTGCTCGCTAATAATTTGTTTAGCCAATTAAAAGTATTTCGTCCACGATTTCGGTGTGCATGCACAGCTCGGACAACTATGTGAATTTCGACCGAATAATTCTGTGTTTTTCGTTCATTTCGTGGTTTCGGTCAGAACCAACAAAAAAATCGTTACGTGTGGCCGTACCTTTACAGTAGTACAAGTAGTTCATAGATGTATCTGTGTATATCATTAGATTGAGTTCTTACACTAGTACAAATAGTTCATAGATGTATATGTGTATATTATTAGACTGAGTTCTTACACTAGTATAAGTAGTTAATAGATGTATATGTGTATATTATCAGACTGGTGTTTCACACTAGCACAAATAGAAAATTCTAATAAAATTAGGACTTACACTGATACAAATGTAAATATCATTCATGCACAGAAAATAAAAATATTAGTAATATTTTGCGAGTGAATTGTAATAACTAAAACATGCCACAATCTTTTCATCTTTCTCATCTAAGAGAATAGTGAAACATGTTTTTAACATACAGGAATGGGCCATGATTTATTGCTCATAACTAATTAGTAATTTACTTTCACATTTTAAGATTGGTATATTTCACATTAACTTGTTCAAATCTACAATGTGTGCATCTTATTTCATTGATAATTGCTTACCACGAATCTGTTTGCTGCATTGTAACAAACTTTCTCCATGTCTCTAATCTGCTAGTAAATTTTCAAATTCAGTCGTCAGTACACACACTCCTATGTATACTTGTTTAGGATAGCCGTAGCGATAGGATACATAACCATAGCAATATGATAATCTCTAGCTTCTAGGGAGTTTGTATCACTATGTTTCCATGACGCTGTTCATTCCCAAGTTTGTGTCATCAGCAAGATGAAAATGACAAAAATACGCAAATCAAACGAGTTTTCTTACTCGCAAATTTTTATCGAATGTTTCATGCTTGTGAGAGATGGACACAGCACTTGCGAATGATGCGCAAGAAAATGCATTGCAAGCTATTCCATTTTAAACATTTTTACACTTTAGTCGCTCTTATTGCGATTTGAGTAGCTCCCAATGCGCCGCTCTGACCTCTGGTGTGGAAATCCTGATCTTTTTGAAAAATCCACGGTTGTCCATTGAAACGCTTATTGCATGATAATACAATGTGTGCACAACTCCAAGTCTGCATCTCCGCAACGAAAACATGAGTGTTTGCACTTGTGTGGTAACGCGAGCAAGTGCTGTGTGTAATATTTAGACATCTATATTTAGTTCTATTGCTATGAACTTCATGTTTTTCTTACGTGTTAAAAATGAACTAACACAAAAAAATTTGTAGATTTTTTCAAAAAGTATTCGCGTTTTTCTATCATTTGTGATTGTTTTTTATGTTCGAGGTGATATGATTGCCAGGATGTTTCAAAATTAAAATCGATAAAACTTGATCGTGATTAAAACGCTCAGAAGAAAAATACATGCAAAATGACATCACTAATGGTAATCGTTGCGATAGCTGATATCGGCTGTTGTTTTCAAGTTGAAGTGTTACGCATCACTATTCTGTCGGTCTCTTTGCAACTACCTATAGACGTCATAATCGTACTTCTGCCTGATCTGAGCGTTTCGATGGTGATCAGGTTTTATCGATTTTAATCTTGAAACATCCTGGCAATCAGATCACCTCAAACATCAAAAATAATCACTATTGATGGAAAAATACCGATAAAAATCACTAAAAATTTTGTGCAAATTTTTTAAACATCGCAAGTCTTAAGGCTGGTTCACACTATATCGCCGTTTCTCGGCATTGTCATTTCGGCATTGGTCGTCGCTTATGTGAACCATAAATTGATGTCATCGACAAAGCATCGCTGACACGTCAGGAAAGTTTGAAGCTGCCAAACTTTCCCGATGCTTCACCGAGCATCGGCGACCGCTTTTCAAATGTGAACTATTTCGGCGATAGTCGTGGATAGCGTGATCTATTCTTATCTGTTTATGACAGTCGCTGCAAGACTAGTTTTTGATTCCTGCATGCGAAAACAACGAGGTTTCTTTGAGAAAATTTAAAAACAATAAATTTCGCAGAGTATTTCCTGATGCAAACGCGAATTGGTTTGTGATAGTGTGAACATGGTTATCATCTACAATCACCGAAGTACTGTGGCATCAACGCCGAAATACAGTGATATAGTGTGATCCAGTCTTTAGAGAAAATGATATGCAGAATATGACACTCACACACATGTATGTGGTGTTATGTAACATGTCACTCATGTCAGCTCCTTGATTAAGTTAGGTACAAGTGATTTTAAATTAAGAAGAGGTGGAAATAGGAAAGTTTCTTATAGCATAATCTGTATTTAATAACTTAGATAATCAGAGCTAACTGCTCGCTGTGCAACGCTCACTGCTGCCATACATTATCTCGCTGTCTGACAAGTCCAGCAGTTTCTTAGATCATGTACTGTAACGCATGCAAAACCCTTGTATACTCAATGGGGGTATATAGTAGCGATATGCTTTCAAATGTTTTTAGGAAACTATTGAGAGTGAGGATGATATAAAGTCGATTGCTTCGTGTGGCTCCTGTGCAGCTGTACCATATTTGACTGGCCACACAAGCCATGGTATGTAACTCCTATGTCGTAGTCCTATACTCCTATATCGACACTCAGCAAACATTGAAAGAGCCTTTATTATTTTTGCCCACTGTTTTAAGCACATCGTCTTATTTTCGTGTGTCCTACATGTGGGTACATCTGATTTCTACTCGCCCTAGGTGAGAAAGTTTGTTGTATGTGGGTGCCATTGCTTTTTATGTTACATATTCTGGATTTGTCTTCTCAATCTGATGGTGTAATGCTTCAATTTGTTGTCCCAGTGCACACTAGTTGTGGTTATGTAACAGTGTGGGGTTATCTTCCATTTAGCTTAATATTAAATGGGCTTGTGTTATAGAACAACTCGCTGTTGTTTGTCCGCCTCAATGTGTTGTATAATGCAGCATGCATTTTTTAGTGTGGTGCTGTGTTACTTGTGGATTTGTCTCTTTACACAATGCATAACTTGTCTTATCACAGAGATTTCTGCTAGGAGTAAAAGTTTGAACGGTAGGCTACTGACATTGGTCAAATGGTACTAACGCTAATCCTTCTACTAACCGCTTGGTTTCTGCATGTACCTGGTTTTGAAGGTTCTCTCTACGCATGCGCTAGTGTCAAAGAATTTATCCACCTTGTTGACTTTGCTGTATGAAGAAAGCTAGTTGTTCCCGCAAAGGTTACAATCTTTTTTAACGGTGGTCCTAGCTCTCATTGCATATGTTGAGTTACACTGTTTGCTGATACTTATAAATTGGTATTTTCACAGTCCAACTCTAGTATGTTAATAGTCATGTGGTTTAGCATGCTTGCCAATCTCGAACTTGCAGCCCGGACTAATGCAGGTCTGTAATAGCTCTGAACATTTACTGTTGTAAAAGCTTCCTTTGAAGTTTCATATTTTGCTGTTTTAGAATCCTCTAGGTTTGTTTTTAATAAGAATTATTTTAAAGCAGCGGTTCATAACCTTGTTGGACATACTAAACACCTTAGTTTCCTCATAACCTTGTTGGACATACTAAACACCTTAGTTTCCTCATAACCTTGTTGGACATACTAAACACCTTAGTTTCCTATGCGCTTTCACTGACCCTTCTTTATTGAAAATTGAAATATGACTTTTTGTTCACGGCAAGACAAGATTTTTATCACATTAAATACATGGGTTTATCTTTTACTGGCGCATAAAATGAACTGTGCATCAATGTCACTGTGTTCAAAGAGCAAAATCAATATACTTCATGAACTTGTAACAAATTACATATCTTTTCGTCAAGACATGACCTTGCAAATCAGTGTTACTTCAGCTGTTGCCTTTGAGAGACCTCATCAAACCCCTGAGACTGACTCCCTGAATCCCTATGGTTCAATTGAACCCTGGTTAAGAACCGCTGTTATAAAGGAATATCTTTATCTTCATAGTCAGGTTGACATAGGGTCTGTGTTAACTGAAAACAGAGGTAAATTTAGAAAGCGTTAAACTGAGCAAAAGGGAAAAGATATGCTTGTTTTTTTACTTATAGTTTGTGCAATATGTTCAGTTTTAGCACTTTAGGAGTAAAACCATTCATTAGTAAATTATTGTCTATTAATGTGTCAACGTCATCCAGAAAATCAGGTAAGTTTGCATTTTCTTGCTTTTAGCGTAATAGCTGACGTAATATTTTAAGCTGTGCCAAATGACTTACAAAAACAGTTTCATAGCTATGATGTATCTGTGAAACAAGATGCCTGCAAGATGCCTGCGGGATGAGGTTACATTTACAGAATGTATTTGATATAAGACCAGCTGTATTAGTTTACACTTTCAAAGTGAATCATTAGTAAGGATTTTTATTAACTAAAATGATGTCGACAGAAATTTTTTCCATTCATTCAACTTTTCATTCTGTAGTACCCTCCTTGCATCCTACCTATCCATGTCCAAAAATGTTCAGTTGTACATCGTATGAATCGTTTTTGTACAGTAACTGCGACTCACTCTAGGGCAGCCTAGCTGTTGAGTATGTCCTAATCATCTTTTAACACCTCATTTTCTTTCAACTTTACGACTGGGACTGAAGAAGACTGGCTGTTGATGCCAATGTCTTTCTTCAAACAGTTTCTTAGTTGTCTGTCGGTCAATCATCACCTAATCATCTGTCAACCAAAAGAATGAACTTTGGCATTCTGAAGTTACTGGGATCATTTTAGAGCTTAGCAAAACACTCTTGCAAAAAACGAAATTTTAACTGAGTAATAAAAGTATTGGAGTTGTCCAACTATTTCCACATATGTGAAGCATCTGCTAACATTAAGCATAGAATTTCGGTTTGATATTGGGTACAAGTTTAACGCTGTAAGTCAGTCATTGTTGGTTGTCCATACTGTGTCATAGATTATCACTTTTTCTTTCTTCGTAAAAAAAATTCTTCAAATGTAATACTTTGCTTGTTTATTTTATAATTCATGCAATTGCAGCAGCTCTAACATGTGTTTTAAGGTAATACCATGTGGAATAGAAATGATCTAAACTGGCAAAAATAATTATAAAAAATTCAAACACATTTAGTTTCTGACTTTTTATACACCATAATTGCATACAAAAGTCAACAGTTATTTCTTGCAATACTAACCAATTTAAAGCTGTGCGCATTAAATTCTAAATACAGCTGTGTTTTATTTGAATCACTACCTGCATTTTGAAAAAGCATCTGATAGCATTGAACCAGCCATCCCAAGTTGGGAAATTCTACTACAAGGTTAAGCCAGGGTTTTTTCCTTTTCCCGTTGCAATATCTATTCTCGTGTTGCAGAAATTCGAGAAATGGCAAATGAAGCTCACCAAAATCTGCATGTTTCTACACGCACCCCTTGCAGAAACTCGACAGATCTGGTAAATGTGGCAGGCCACCATAGCGAAGTTCCACCACGAACCAAGAGTTGCCACTTTCCAGTAAGTCTGGGTTTTGTATGAAGGGCTGTGACTAACAACTCCGCATTCATAACTCAAACACTTTTGAGAAGTCATTTTATCAATTCATTCGCACAGTGATGCTAATATATACTACATTTTTATGTTTCGAATTGGTTCAGAGTTGCTTCCACTCCACAGCATAGAAACTGTAAAATCCGAACTCATTCGACACCATTTTGCTTCGGTAAGTTTGTGCGAAGGAAGTCGCTGTGAGAAAGCGAGTTTACTTTAACAAGTCGTGTTCTGAGAAATACATTGCGAATCTTGGAACGATCTAAATACTTCGTGCAACTCCGAATCATTGAAACGGTGGGGTGCGAATTTATCAGAAGCGGGCAACTCCGAATTCATTCGAAGCATAGAAACACAATGATACATTACTATATGACTTTCATTAAGCTGTTGCGCAGTTATGTGTGCGGCAATTAAGCTTTTTAAGGCCTTGGTCAAATTGTAGTTCTTGACAACTTTTGCAAATCTTCCAAGTCTTAATTTTGAAGTTTTATTTTTTAAATGTGTCTCCCTTTCTAAATTTGAACCTTCAAATGTTTAATCATTTCTGCGTATTATTATATTATATTCTAATTTTTGTATAATTTTTATTGAAAGCTGTAAATAATTTCGGGTAAGAATCCGTTATGGTAACAGACAGATGATGACAAATATATAAAAGTAAAAAGTTGATAGTTTCACACGCTGTGTGCCTTTAAATCTTCAGATATTTCCACAAGGGTTCATTGTCAATGCTTATTCATCCATCATGTTTTAGTGTATCCCAGAGAACACCGCTTCTCCCAAGCATCTCAGCATGCCAATGTTAAACCAGGTTATTGAAAAGCCAGTGACAAACTCTAAGCAGGTAAGGAGTTAGCTGTTGTGTAAAGGAATAAAGAATGTGATTGCTAAATGCGCACATGTGATCATAACATACTAATGGTGTGGACACTAACACAATTTTGATCTATTTTATGTTCACATCAATTTTTAGAATAGCCTCACTTTCTGTCAAATGCAATCTTTGCTGCGCTATGTGATGACAGTCAATGATGTGCAACTATCAGCGAATTAAAATGTGGGACGCTAAAACATTTCATGATGTGTCCGAATTCGCTGTAGCAATGCTTTCACATTGCGACAAGACAGGGCGCTCGTTAGAATCACTGTTGTGCAGAACTGTTTCATAATTTTGCAACTCGCTTTAGTAAGGGAAGTACAGTAGGCGCTTTTACAATATAAATAATCCGTTCTGAAAATGTTTACGTTAAAGGGATTTTACATTATACAAATCTAAAAATACATGTAAATTGCCCAAACCACTCCAAGATTTTCCCACTCCAGATTTTCCCTTTGGCCCTTCAAAAAGGAAAAAATTACACCCAACTTTTTATTTTAATGACTGTACAGTTACTGAGGTATTATTGGTTTGTATTGACAACTTTTCCTTTTTTTACCACGGTCACTTGGTTTAGGATCAATGATTACAGTACTTTTATGTTAAGGGGAGCACACACCTTCAATTTAAGTTGATTTTTTATGTCGCAAAAGAAGAAAGGAAAGATATTGTATTCATCTAAAATAAAGTAAAACAAAAATATATCTTCACTATTATAATAAGCGTCATTTCTGTTCGTCCGTCCATCCCATGACAGGGTTAGGGGTTAGAGGTCAAGGTTAGGATAAAATATTGCTTTCTATGAGACTCCAGCTCGTGACACTCAGCTTGGTACAAAGATACTAGCACCTGCACCAGTCGACTCTCTTCAAGTATTTCTGAATAACTGTGCACATAGTTATTCTCTGCACTTTATCCACACACATAATGATCTCTCACAGCACACTGAACTCTCAGAGTACTATTATATGTAATAGAGATACACCTACAAGATGTTTGTTCTCACAAGTACGGGAAAACTTTTAACGCTAACTAGAGAATCTCATTATTCAAATTGATTTGTGGAACTTGGAACGGATTGGCATGAAGCAAAAACTTTACACATGTTCTTTACCTAAAGTGGAGTTTACGTAAAAGAAGGCTAAATTATATATATATATATATATATATAAATCAATAAAACAATAAAACAGACTATAATTTTAGATAAAACACTTTATTACTATTAGTTTCATGCTTGGTAAGAACAATCTTTAGCAATATTAATTTGCTCTGATTTTATCATTGAGCACTCTGCTCGGATCTTACGCTTTTACTTATGTATATATATATATATGTATTTATATATATTTATATATATATTATAGAAGCGTCTACTGTTAGGCCAAAGAGACCAGCACCCAAATTTATTTGTCAGGTTCATTTTGTTAGTAAAAAAGTTATTCGTGAAAATATACACAAAAGATTACATGATGTTTATACAAGGTATTCAGCTTTGTCATTGGAAATAATTAATTTGCGTGATAGAGAGAGTCCATTTTGTAGCCCAACTAGCAATGTAATTCCAGCCATTTAAAGGTTAGCTAAGGATTGGCTTGTCAGTGTAAATACGTGTCGTGCGATTGTAGATGACAGCTGGAGAAGCAACTGTGCCCCTCATACAGTGTGGTTCCCCCAGCTCCGCTAACAAACTTCTCGCAGAAGTCTCAACAGTCAGCCCGAGCAAGTCAGTTGATAGCGGATCTACGGAAGAAGGGCATGGCCATAGCCACTCCGTACCAAACTCATGGTCCTCTGTAGCCTACATGGTTGTTATGGGAGATGGACTGCACAACTTCACAGATGGCTTAGCGATTGGTGAGAACTGAGAAGTCATATGGTACCAATGTCAGGTTTTGACTTTCGAGATGTCCTTAGCATGCGAATGTTTCTAAAACATGCGACGGAAAATTTAAGTCCACACCTAAAATAATTTCCATCGTGCCATGTTCGGTTTTTGAAGCATCGCAGGCTCCTATGTGGAAGAGAAGGGGCTAAATGAGAAAATCAAGAAAAAGAAAAAAGTTTAAAAGTTGACAGGTATTGCAAATATCTGCGACAGAAAAAAATGTATTATTGTATGTTCTTGACTAATGGATTATGCAGTCAGACCTGAAAGTGCATGTTATTTAATTTAGTTCATTCTACAGCAAAAAATTGATGATAATAATTTAGGCAGGTACATGTAACATTAAAAGGAATTTTAAAATAAAATAAATTATTTAAACAAAATGTAAAAAACTAAATTACATACAAAAAAAACTGAATTAATACAGTAGTCATCAGTATAAAGAGATTTGTGTTGTCACTTTAAAGTCGTGGAGGTGTAGCCCTGGAAGTACAGGAGATAAGAGATGAGTAGGTAAAATGCATAGCTTGTCTAATTTAAAGTATAAGAACTTTATAGACGAACTTAAATTACCGTACTTTTCGGACTATTAGCCGCTACTTTTTTCTGATGATTTGAGCTATGCGGCTTATATAAGGGTGCGGCTATTCTGTGGTTTTTTCTTTGACCGCTAGGGCGCATTAACCATAATTTACGGTTAGTGCGCCTCTAGCGATAAAAGAAAATGCGAAACAATGCCTAATGATACTGTTCCGTTAGGCACTAGGTTAAAAAGCGTCGGTTAATACGAAACAGTGCTGTTAGACACTGTTCCGTTTTAAACAGCAAAGTTGCTGCCGTGTTAAAAGCCCCATCCTGAGTTCTGCGGCCTATACAAAGGTGCGGCCTATGTATTGTTTTATTATTGTTTTTAGAAAATAAAGCAGATACGGCTTATATAGGGATGCGGCTTATAGTCCGAAAAGTACGGTATATATTTTTAATTCCGTGTTTAATTTTTTTACTTGATATTCAATTTTCATGACCAGCCTACCCGTCTACACTCATTGTTGTTTTTTATTTTACTTCTTCACAATAACTACAACACGGCTTTGTATATTTGAAAAAAATCTATCTGACGGTATTTACTTATGTTTTTTCTGTTAGTTGTCTTTGTAATTATATAGATATATATATATATATAGTACTTTATTGGCAATAATTTCATTTCACAAATAGAAATGTTTTTCAAATTAGGCCATACAACAATAGATCAGCATTCTTTTTTCCTTTTATCACTACTCTACTCTCAGGCTAGCCATTTTGGGATCCATTATGTTAGAACTAAAAAATGTGTATATGAAACACTGTTAATTATTGTTCTAGCAATGAAAAACTAGAGTATATGAAGACAAATGTGCTTACGTATCAATTTACAAACTTTGAATGTCATGTGTTAAAATTGCTTTGTCGAGGTCAATTTTTACTTAGTCTTACATCATGTTGGAAAATTCAGATAAAAAATTGATCGTAATTCGAGATGTGACAGCATAGAGGGAGGTAGTGACAATAATATAAAGATCTGCCACCTGTGTGGTTGTCAGCTCAATGTTTATGGAATCGATGAAGATAATAGATTTTGTTATGATGTCAGAATGATAGTGTCAAGCGGTTTCCAGAATATGACATGCTTCACGTTGCCTTGGCATGTTAGCAGTTGCAGTGTCACCAAACCAGTGCGTGCCAGCATTAGCTTAGTCAAACAATGTCTTGCCAAAGGCAATATCAATATTTTGTTTTTCCAAGTAAATGAGCTCTCAATCATAATGTAATGGGAGGATACTGATTGCAATGCTCCCCGCTATGAACATGCTGATCATAAGTAGAACGCACTAGTTATAACTCTGTTTGATTAGCTAGTGTTCGCAGTGGGCATTGATTGTGCCGATGGGGTCACTGTCGTAATGCTGTGCAAAACCCTCTAGAATATAATTGCTGCCTTTGATATACTGAGAGTTTGTTATCATTGTTGTCTACTCTGTACGCTTCAGCAAACAGTTTTAGTATGTTGTCATAGCCAAGCAGCTGCATAGTGAAATTTTGCCATTGGCATTTGTTGGCTTGTGTACCACCTGGCATCGTGCCTGCTAGTTCATATAGTACTTTCTGCTGCACATCACACCTTTCAGTTTGTCCTAAAGGCTGGTTCACATTAAATCGCCGTTAGTCAGAATTTTTCTTTCAGCACTTATCGTCGATTATGGGAACCGTGAATCGATGGCACCGATGAAGCATCGCGAACACGTCAGGAAAGTTTGCAGCTGTCAAACTTTTCCGATACTTCATCGACGACCGCCTTTCAAATGTGAAACATTTCGGCGATGGTAATTCACGGTCGCTGATAGCGTGATTTATTCATATCCGTTCATGATAGTCGCTGTGGGATTAGTTTTTGATTCCAGCACACAAAAACAATAAGGTTCCTGAGCAAAAATTTAAAAAGAGAAATGAGAACACTACGTCACGAAGTAATTCTTGATGCAACCGCAGATAGTTTTTTATGATAGTGTGAACATCATTATCATCGATGATCGCCGAAGTATTGTGGCACCAATACTGAGATACGGCGATATAGTGTGAACCAGCCTTAAGCTGTGACTATTCAGGCTAAAGTTTGGCTCCAACGCATTTGATGGCATTGTCAATAGCTCAAAGCATATTGATACTTGCTCATCATCTCATTGGCTAGTTTTAATATCGCGAAGCGCATTGTTTTGGTTTTAAAAGTTAGTAATATCGATAAACCTAGTATTAAAATCATGTTCTTTTCACAACTAAAAATAGTCATCAATGCTAAACTTTCGACCGTGTCTCTGGAAGATAAGTATTTATTTACCTATTAGTGTAAATCATGTTAAAACATTTAGTCACAGCAGCATTGACCTGGTTAGCCTTTCTGAGCATCTGCGCTCCGCGTGTGACTATACGTTCTCTTATACTCACGAGCTCTATGTTGCTCTCTTAACTTCTTGCAAGCCAGAGCTCGTATCCAGTAGTACATTTTAGCTACCAAATAGTTGTCTGAGTGGCTTGTATCTGTGTCAGTTCTTGCTCTTTGCCCAAGTGTGCTTACCTTTTGTGAATAGCTCATTGCAATGTGTAATTTATTCCTTGATTCTAGGTGCTGCGTTTGCATCAAGTTTTTCAGGAGGAATGAGTACATCTCTAGCTGTGCTCTGTCATGAACTTCCACATGAGCTCGGTTAGTATCCGCTCTTAATCCTCTACTAGCTAGTACTTGCATTGTCAATGTAGTGTAGACAACTCCAACTTTAAAGAATATTTTAATTACCAAAACACTAGGTTGACATGAAAGACATTTTAGATGTTTGAAGGCAGATGTTTTAGTCTGTACAAAATAACCACTTTTTTACTATTCTAGTACCCTGGCAGTCCTGTACACTGAGCTATCGTCAGGTGTAATAGATATACGCACAGTTAGTTCGCAATGCAGTAGGGTGGTCAAGCGGCACAGTTAGTAGTGCGCCTGGCTGCGAAGCCAAATATCTGAGTTTGATTCCAGTACAACACATTGTTTTTTTTAATGCCCTGAGTGTGGCCTCTGTTGTCGGACAAACACGGCTTTTATTATAGTAAAGGTTACCATCTCAAACTGTTCGCTAGCTTGTTATTGAAGTTATCAATATTGGTCATCAAGCTTCTAAGCCGACTCAGTTATCTTTGTTCTGATATTTTAAGGCAGGTTTTTGAGTTGGGTCTTGTACTGTTGCAACATAATGCACTCTTTGTAGCTAAATTCTCATGTCATGGGCTCATGGCCGGTTAAGGTGGCTATCAGTGTACAATACATTATATATATACAATATATATATAATATATATTATATATAATGTATTGTACACTGATATATATAATATATTAAGTATATATATATACTTGATATATAATATATCAAGTATATATATACGTATAATATATATACTTGATCATATTTTTATATAAACTGTTCAAGCTTATGTAAAGCTGAGGTTATGTAATGCTTATCATTATCATCGCCAATTAAAATAGTGAATTTATGTCATGCCGCCATAACTTACATGCAGATTGAATTTGCCAATGGTTGTTTTCTCTTCTATTTCCTTATAGCGTCTGCCATGATTTCACATGTTTTTTATCTGACCTCTTGCTTTTATTGGCCAGAAATCATGGCAGGGGGTTAATGGCAAGAGCATATCATGCTACAGGGTGTGATAGTATGTTACACGAGATACTGCTCCATACACTGCTGATTACCTTACAAGGTTGTTTTATCTGTTTTACAGGAGATTTTGCCATGCTGCTCAAGACTGGCATGTCTATGAAGCAGGCGTACATGTGTAATTTGATGAGCGCTTCTCTTCAATGTCTCGGAGTTATCATAGGCGTACTTATAGGAAATGTGACGTCAGCAACCCAGTGGTTATTCGCATTTGCAGGAGGCATCTTTTTGTATGTCGGTCTCGTAGATATGGTGAGGGTGATTATTGATTTGTTGACAATTCTGCTCTACCTTTTTACTCATTTCTCAACTACCCTCAGATATTGTAGCATTCCAATTTAATGTCTGCTTAAAGGTTACCTTGCACAAAAATGTAATAGATTTTTTTTATTGTAATGATCATTTTAATGGCGATCAACTTTAGTCGATTTTTATCTCAAAACATTCTGGTGGTCGGTTCTCATCAAACACCAAGATAATCGCAAGTAATAAAAAAACAGTGTCTGCTTTACGATGAACCTGCACAAAATTTTATTAGAAAGTATCGGTATTTTCTATCATTTGCGACTGTTTTTTATGTTTGAAGTAGTCTGACTACCAGAATGTTTTAAGGGTAAAATTGCAAAACTTCATCTCTACTAAAAAGCTCAGATCAAGTGAAAGTGCTATTATGATGTCGATAGTTGCAAAGAGACCGACAGAATTCAAACTTGTAACGCTGCAACTGCAATGAATAGCCGATATCAACTTCTGATCGTTTTAATCGCGATCAACTTTTATCGATTTTATTCTATAAACATCCTGGCTGTCAGATCCCATCAAACATAAAAAAATCGCAAATAATAGAAAAATACCAATACTTTCTGATAAAATCTACTAAGATACTAAAAAAAAATTGGGTAAGTTCATCTTTAACTTAATTTATGTATTTTTAATTATTCTTATATTTTATCTTTAATATTTGCCATATATTCTTTTTATCAATTACCAAACTGTAGTGTTGCGAGCAATTTGGGACGTCGTATGTTGTAAATCAGTTTGTATATTGAGATAAATGTTGGTTCAAATTTTACTTGATGTGCTGAAAACTTTGTTTGTAGAAGTGATCATAATTCGAGGTAAAGGTGTTCCTTTGAACAGATCATTTATTTATTCCCTGATTTATATTAGTGTATATTCTGTTGTAGCTTCCAGAAATAACAAAAATTGATAATAAAAGACCGTGGAAGCAACTCCTCCTACAGAATTTTGGACTGATGTGCGGATTTGTGTTTATGCTGCTTATAGCAACTTTTGAGACAGACATAGAGAATATTTTCGTTCCAAAATGAACCACCTGCTAGCACCTACAATCACTCACTGCCTCCACTCCAGTAACCGATCTGCATCCGAATTTTATCATGAATCTTCTTAGTTCTAAAGAGGTGCCCACTACTTTTAGTAAATAATACAGCAAATATGGTAGAAGTTCAACTGTGTGAAAGCTGTTTAACATTAATACAAGTTATTGGTATTATATTAACACCTGTGCAAACTTACATGTTTGTCCATCCTCTCTCATAGTCATTTATGTATTATGAATTATTTTTTAGTGTGCAGATATTATTCTATCATATCTTATAATATTAACAGTTCCATTATTAAACCTTTCTCAACAAAAACTGAGTGAAGTGGCTATGTCCAAGTTAACATTCAGTAAATACGCGGCCAATTTAATAAAATGTATCTGTTGCTGCAGTTAGTGACGTCTGCTCGCAACGTTTGTGATAACCGGTAAAGTTTTAGTAATACTCAGCATAAAATAGTTAAAAAATTCTTCCCTAGACTTGATTTAGGTACAAATTATAACTAATAATTTTTGCATAACTTGTTAAAATTATCAGATTTCAAGTGCAACACAATTATTCTGGTGCTTAGTTACACGAACGCCTGTGAGTAGCATATATAGTTTTGTGCAAAAAATAGAGCTCCGTTGCAAAAAATAGAGAAAAACATATTTAAAAAAAAAAATGTTTTAGTTTATCTACAAACCTGTAAAGGGAGCTAAGTTGGATCAAAACATCCTGCTGCTGTTAGTAAAACACTGCTCTAATTTATGCTTTTTGATGTATTTTACACATATTTCATATTACAATATATATATATATAAAATATATATCACCAACCGTGTCTAGTGCTAGACAGTGCTGCAATAAGGTTAAAAATGGTGGTCTTTACCAGTGTTTGTCATTATGCATTCTTGCGGTTAGTTAAGCATGGTCTACATACAAATGGTTTAGAGATATGAATAAACTCATGGTGCTGGACACCAACCGTGCAAACACTAAATTTTTAAAAAATGTCAACTCTTTTATTGAACTATTTTAAGAATTTACATTCGCTTTCTCGCAGTTAATATGCTCATTGGTCACATTTTTCTATAACTAGCAATGTCAAAAAAAAAGAATGTACTGTTTGTATCAAGACGAAGATTTATATAGGTGTTTTCAAATTCTGACAGTTTGACATATAGCAAACTGTCAGAATATGTTACCACTGCTATGTTTCTACACATAGCAGTGGCTTGTGGTACAACATCTTCAAAAAAGTACAGAGTCTAGCCCAGCTGTACCCTCACAGACAACCTTTTGTTCACCGTGTAGCCTTATATGAACATTATTTAGATAGCTGTAAAACCCCAGTCAGTAGTGGTTTAGCATACAGTGCAAAAGGTAGCTCAAGGAAGGTGAGCCTAACATTTTTTAGAATGAATAAGATTAAAGTATTATTACATATTAAAACTTGCAAAACTGTTTCCTACACATTCTTTAGCTAAGCTATACAGAGTATTTCAAGGTCAGGTGCTTCTATGTGATACTGGATAACCATGAAAACCGATACAACATGCATCATGGGTCGTATTGTTGGCGACTAAACTGGCAACACCAGCTCTAAGCTGCGAGGGTGAATCTGGGCATCCTGTTAGAATGAAGTAAAATACCCAACAAAGAGTCTGAATAGACTTTTCAGAATGCGTGCTGAGACCACACTCAGAGGGACCACACTCAAAGAGACCACACTCAGAAGGACCACATTCAGAGGGACCCCACTCAGAGGGACGCACTCAGAGGGACCACACTCAGAGGAACTACACTCGATGGCAGGGATAGATAATCTTATCCTCTGGCTAGCCGCTGCAGCAGACCAAAGATGCCAGTATTTCTGGACATGTTCCTGCTCACTGAATTACATCTTTGTACTGCTGAGAGGGGGACTCGAGTAATGCAAAATCTAGTGTTCCTCAATGCCTTTTGCATGCAGTTTTATGGAAATAGCACAAATCAATTATAAGCCCAACCTTTTTTAGGCCAGGCTTGAACGTCATCCGGCTTAAAAAGGTTCGTGTTGTGGTGTATCCATTCCACCACGCAGTGAAAAATTAGCTAGGAAGCAGACAAAAGAGTGACAAGTCTATCTTGAAAATTGCAGATTGGAATGTAAGGACACTTCTTGATAAAAATTTCTCAACTCGATTGAAGTGGCAAACTGCACTGGTGGCAGAAGAACTTCAAAGATACCAGATTGCTGTCACGTTTCTCTGCGAGACCCGTCTAGTGCTCTCAGGGAGTTTAGTGGACAGTGGCTACACATTCTATTGGATTAGCAGTGAAGAGCAGGAATGAGGATAGGATTAAGTTGGCTTTGCCATCAGAAATTACATAATCAAAAAGATAGAGCAAGACTCAATCGGAGTGAGTGACAGAATCATGACTCGGTGCCTGCAACTAAAAATGAATGTGTACTTGGCTATCATAAGTGTCTATGGTTTCACTATGACAAATTTTTAAAATGTTAAGGGGTGCTTCTACCATTTGTTGAGCTTTGTGCAAAAAAAGCATCCCTGGCACAGATAAGCTGATCATTGCAAGAGTTGGATGTGATCACCAGAGTTGGTAGGGAGTTACCGGACATCAAAGTCTAGTGTCTAGTCAAGTCTCACTGTCTGGAGTTGCATCCCAGAATGCAACTCCAACAGTGAACTTTTTCTTACTGTTTTTTCAGAGAATAATCTCATCATCACTAACCCTATTTTCAAACACAAGGATCATCATAAGATGACATTGATGCGCCGAAGGTCTAAGCATTGGCACCTACTAGACTATGCAATTAAAAAAACAAGTAGACCAGACAGATGCTTTGGACACCAATGTTCACAGAGATGCAGTACAGTCAAAATACAAAAGAAGAATTGTCCAAAACTACCAAATAAGCTAAATGCTAAAACAAGAAAAGAAATGAAGTTAGATGAGGAGAAGGTAATAGGAGGGATCACTGAATGATAGAAGACTAAATAGTTTGGCTTTCAATGCAGCATACATGTATGAAAAGCTGGGCAGACCATCTGAGAGACACCAAAATCAGTTCAGATAATATGATGGTGAAGATAAACCAGCTGCTTGAAAAGAGAAATGTTGCATGAAGTCAGTATCAATGACATTGCACCAGAGCAAACAAAGCGAAACTTTCAACAGTGAAGAAGCAACTCCTACAATACACCAGAGAACTAAAGTCACACTGGCGGAAGGAAAATGAAAGAAACCTTCAGCGTGCTGTCAATTAGCATAGTCTCAGAGAATTGTTTGGTCCACAGAAGAGAGCAACAGACCAGCTAAAATCGTTTGATGGAGAAACAGTCCTACAAAATATGAATCAGATTCAGGATTGCTTTGTCAAACATTTCAACCGTCTCCTAAATGTCCCAGAAATCACAGAGCAGTGTACCTTAGATTGGCTCTCTCAAAAACCAATCATGATCTGTCTGGATGAATTATCTGACAAAACAGAAGTTATCACAGCAGTCACCAAAACGAAAAAAAGAGCACCTGGAGGATGTGGGATCCCAACAGAGGTCTGGAAATATGGTGGTGAGCTGCTGCGAAACACACTATTCGAACTGATTAGAGACATATGAGAGAAAGAGGAAATGCCACGGAATTGGAAGGATGCTAACATCACACCTATATTTAAGAAAGAAATCGAAAGGACTGCAGGAACTATCGAGGCATCTCTCTTCTGTCAATCGCTGAAAATATTTTGGCCCGAGTACTACTCAATAGAATCAATAAAATTATATCACCAAATTGTTTGCCTGAGACACAGTGTAGATTTTGCAAGGGATGTAGTACAATGGGTAAGGTGCTCAGCCTCCGTCAGTACAGGACAAATATCTAAAACAAAACATGACTTCGTACACTGTTCTCATTGATTACACCAAGGCCTTTGATTTGGTCTTCAGATAAGGTCTCTAGATAGTTCTGAAGAAGTTAGGCTGCACTGACAAGATGATAAACTTGATAAGATCCTTGCATGGCGGAAAACAGGCTCAAGTACTTCAAGCAAGTCATGCTTCAAATAAGTTTGCTGTAGAAAATAGTGTCAAGCAAGGCTGTGTCATGGCACTAACTATTTTCTTTTCTCACTTTATCTTAGCGCTAGGCCTAAAGTTGCTTTTCAAAACAACAGCAAAGAAGTCTACATTCAAACAAAACACAAGGCCAATCTCTTTGGAGTCTCTCAATTCAAATTTATATCATGTACAACCAAGTTTCTTGTCAGTGGGATGTGGTTTAAAGATGACGGTGCCATGGTTGCCCACTCAGCGAGAGACTGCAGCTGCTTATAGATCGATTTTTAAAAGCATTATCAAAATTCAGCCTAAAATAAAGATCAATAAAACAGAGTGTCTGTATCAACCTGTAAAGCTTCTGCCTTCCTCACCAGATCCTAAAGATTTTTTGATAAAAAGCAAGCCGCTCACTTGCTGTACAGGTTTCAGATATCTGGATAGTGTAGCATCTACATGTAGTAATGCCAAAATTGATAAAGAACTTAGTCCCAGAATTGAACCTGCCAATGCTTCTTATGAAAAGCTTCAGAATCGTTTGGTAAAGGAACAAGCGTGTAATCATCCAAGCTAAGTGTAAGGTTTACAAAGCTGTAATCCCAACATCCCTATTATATGGGGCTAGGACCTAGGCAGTGTACCAAATGCAAGTGAAGAGACTGCACACAGTCATATTGAAACAACTAGGCAGCATAATGAATCTCACCTGGAAAAATAAGGTCAAAAACATAAAAACCCAAAGACCGGCTGGCTTCCCATTAATGGTGGACATTCTGATAGAAAAGGCCTAAGATGGCTAGGACATGTGCACAAAATGAGTTATGAGCAACTGCCGAGACAACTATTATATTCACAACTCTACAGTGAAAAGAGGAATCAGGGCACGCCCATACTGAGATACAAAGATGTAGCTAAGCGTAACAGAAAGTTGAGAGAGTTTGACACAAACAGATGGTAAGAGAAGGTGGAAAACAGAGCTGCATAGAAAGTGGTAAAGCCTAAAGCGTAAGCCAGTCATTGTCAGAACGACCGGCTGCAAGAGAGAGAAAGACTTTCACAGCTCCAGACCTCGATGGAAACGCAGTAAAATCACTAAGTAGAGTTGTTTACTCTTGCTTGGAGGTATTTCGATGCGCCGAATCATCTCGGTGTGATTGAGGGGCCTACCAAGCCGAATTAACGTTAAATCATTAACCTCTTCAGAGATGTAAAATGTGAATGTCCGTTCTTTGATAGAGACGAACGAGCTATAATTATTTTGAGACTTCAATTTGACACGCTCACGTGCGAGCAACTCCATCTCCGCAGCGATAGTTGTTCCAAAAAGCCATAATTATAAGATATAAGCATTAACATCTTTTAACATCTCGTCGAATTTTTGGCAGAGGAAGTTAGCTTTTCTTGTAGTTTTAATATGGCATGAGTCATTTTATGAATATATCTACGTTCTAGCGTGGCAACAGTTTTTTTATACGTGCAACCAGTGATTGAGAATGTATACGAGCTGGCTGGCGTTTCTGCTGACTTTCCTGTTGTCAGAAAGCTCGTCCAAAGAACTGATTCAGGTTAATTTGGTAAGTGCTTTATAACCTTCAGTCTACTTCTTTGAAGGTTGGAATCTGAATTGCAATACATTATATGAGCTCGTATCCCTCTGGTGTTCCAATGTACGTAGCAGATTATACGATGTCATCGTATTTCGCCCTAAAATAAAAAAGAGGCTTTGCGATGTTATCAGTGCTGTCTTATCGGGGATAATTCCGGTTGTTTGCAGTACATCCAAAGTTATTACGATTGGTATTACAATGTGTAGCTGTGATTCAAGTATAAATGCCTTGGCAACTTTAATTTCTCGTAAATCTCGTAGAATACATCATACTGGACCACCTAGGGGTGTAAGGGGTATGCCTCATATGATAAATTAGGTTTTGCTTATTTTAATTCAGTTTTCTGAGTAGTTAATATAATATTAATGTTTGTTTGGTGTCAGTACAGGTAGAGTTAACCTGTTATATGTTGGCTCGTTCCTTTGAGCTCCCGCACTGTCCGTGGTAGGAAGCTATTGTGGTATGTATTTTTATTTGTCTGTAAGGAAGTGGGTTGTCCTTTGGATCTAGCTCTGGTTATCGTGTTGCTCTCCACGTTCATTAGCTCGTCATAGGATTTGACTAATGCCGGGTGAGTTTCTTCTTTGCTGAGTATTCTCATCAGAAGTCTTAAGCGCTGGTGCTGTCGTCTTATCTTTAGAGTTGGCAAGTCAAGCTTCGCTCGTGCTTCGCTTACTCCTCTAGTTCCTTTAATTTGAGCAATAAACCGAATAGCTTGATTCTGTACCATCTCTAGATTATTTACTTCGCGCTTGTTTGTAGGGTCCCAAGCAGCAGCAGCATACTCTAGGTGGGGAAGACATAGTGATTTGTACGCTAGTATTTTGGCTCTTTGTGGAGCCCAGTACAAAGCACGCTTGATGATCCCTAGTTGCCATTTGGCGGTGTTGATTTTTGAGTCTATATGTTTGGTGAATTTAAGATTGTCTTGTAGTGTCACACCTAGATACTTGCTGTCAGACACCTGTTCCAGAGTTATATTGTTAAGTTTATACGCTGGTACAGGAATAGTGTTGCTTGCATTGAAGATTATGATCTTGCTTTTACTCACATTGAAGGTCATACCCCATCTGTTTGCCCACAAACCTAATGAGTTGAGGTTGTTTTGGAATGAGTCTATGTCATTAGCATTTGATACCTCCTGGTATACCAGGGTGTCATCAGCAAAGAGAGATACTGGGCAGCTGACACTTTCTGGCAGATCATTGATAAATAGGAGGAAAAGAACCGGTCCTAGGTTAATTACTCGTGACACATGGTAGTTTTAGGATGACGCTATAGAGCTGTTCACTGGCGCCCCTCAAAGAGGTCACATATTATTGGTAACAGTCTTAAAACTCCCTAGACCAAATCAAACTCAAACAGAGTATTCAAAATGGACGAAAACAGACTGGGCAGCATTCGGTAGTATGCTGAGAAATGAATGCGAAGGAAGTATGCAAGCCTTTACAACGGAAGAAAATCCCTATGAAATATGGAAAACTTTCAAAGCCATATTACTGATATGCAAAGACAATTGGGTACCTAAAGGTAAAACAAACTCTCACAACAAACCATATTGGAACCCCACATTGTCAGCATTATCCAAACAGCTGAGAGCAACAAGGAAAGAATTTAAATATCGTTCTTCCTCTGCTAATGGATCAAAGATGGATTGTTTCAAGGAGCAATTCAATCTCGAACTGAACAAAGCCAAAAATGAGTACGTCGAAAAACAATCTAATGAACCAAACTCAGCAGACAATTCCAAATTTTGGAAAACATTCAAGAAAGTTTTCTATCACCAGGAAGATCGCTTAATAGGCGACCTGAAAGATAACCATGACAATATTTTACACAGTGATAAAAGCAAGGCAAAATATCTCTTTAACCATATATTTGGAGGTGGTCTCCTAAATATGAATGCAATGCCAATCCCCCAAAAACAAATCAAGGTATTCTAGCTGAAATGTAGAGAAATTTGTCTTACTTAATGAGCCCATCACAATAGCAGAGATAGAACTTGCTCTTAGAAAGCTGAAATCATCAAGAAAAAGTACAGACTTCGATGGCATTCACCCAAAAATACTAAAACAATCGAGTCCATTTCTTCTCATAGCTTTACACTGCTTATTTAACGCTGTTCTCAACACACAAATATGGCCATAGGACAAGCCAAACTTAGTAATATTCCTTAAAAAAGTCGATAAAGCAGACTACACTGATGTAGGATCATACCATCCCATAACCATCAGCTCCCATGTGGGAAAAACACTAGAAAGGATTTTAGAACAACGACTAAGAGCTAACATAGAAAATAATATATTATTACCAAACTCACAATTTGGCATCAGAAAAAACAGAGGAACATTGATGTACCTTCTTCAACTGATATCAGAAACACAACAATGCCTTAAAAAGAAGCGACACACTGCAGCCATTTTCTTAGACTTCAAAAGGCCTTTGATACTGTATGGTATCAAGGGATGGTATCTAGATTAGCTGTCCTTGGGGTCTCTGGTGCCTTCTTGGGGATCGTTGAATCATTTCTCACCACAAGAAATATTCAACTGAAGGTAAACAACTATATACACACACCACAAAAATGTACAATAGGATTTCCACAAGGCAGTGTTTTGCCTCCATTGCTTTTCATTATATACATACACGATATGCTACTACAAGTAGAAGGCACTGGTCTGCAATTTGTCGACGATTGTTCCATACTGATGTCAGATCATTCGTCATCAGAGCTTCAAGACATATGCAACAAAAATTGCACTATTTTCCAAGAATGGATGACAAGATGGAAATTAAAAATTAACTACCAAAAAACAGAATTAGTAGTTTTCCATGGTCATCTTTAACCCCAGTCATAAGAAACGAGAACATTGAAATTGTAGACTTCACAAAAATACTTGGAATCTGGGTAGATAGGGTCTAGAATTTAAGAAACAGATTAGCTACAGCATTAAGTCGTTTAATACAAAAATGAACATGTTAAAATCGTTTCTGTATTCAGGAATGAGCTGTCAAACAGCAAAAAAGATTCTCATTCATGGAATTATTCCCAAGGCTCTACATGCATGTTCTCTTTGGAACTTGACTAAAAAAGTCTCGCTGCATCCTCACCTCAAACTCCTTCTTGGAGCTCATTTAAATCCTTAGAATCATTACACGTTATTATTGGGATACCTCCGATAAATATTCAAATGACAAGAGAAAGGCTACAGTAATGCGGTGTCTGATTAAATCACATATGTTGCACATCATTACCGTTTCTCCTCACAGCTCACTGATAAAAGCATTAAAAGCTGATATCAGGAAGAGAATCTCCAGAAATGTAGATGTTGATAATATCGACTCTAAAGAACTCAGTAAAACAAACATTAACAATCTTACAAAATCAGAATGGCTGAGAAGATGGAAGATACAATTAGTTAATGGGAATTGCTCACTAGACCTAATTGCAACTCTCCTAGTAGACCATTTATTCAATAACCCAATACCGCTAGAGACAGAAAGGAAAACACTTGATGCACTGTGTGATCTGCTAACTGGTCATAGCAAGCTGCAACTATTCCAATATACCATTGGAGCAACCTATACACCTGTATGCACATGTTTGTTAGAAGACGAAACTAGTATACACTACCTCTACCAATGCTCAGACTATAACACTCCTCGACAACAGATATATCCTAACACTATGAAATGGGACACAGTTATTAAATTCATCGAAAAAACAACGCCTATACTATTAAAACTTCTTTACGTAAAGACAATACAATTATATAGTGCTACATAAATATACTCATGAAATAATATATGCATATATGTGAGTGTAAATATAAATTTATTTTATAAATCATGTAATATCAGGCCTGCAAATAGAGGCAATTTCTATTTTTTTTTCTTGTTGATTGTTTAAAATAAAGAATTAACTAACTAACTAAGGTAGTTTTACTTATAAAAGGAAAACTTATACTGTAACTACTTGACTAATATTCTGTCTGATACTGGTAATATGCAGATGCAATTAATAGTAACATCATCCTCAATAACGCTTGTCACACATAGCCTGACACACAGGCAGTAAATCTAGCTGTCATCCCGTGCTAAGAATTTTTGATTGTGTCTCCGAAATCAGAGTGACCTCGAAGTACTTCAAGCAATCGGTGGTCATTGCTTTTCTAACTCTGCTATACATTGAAACACAACAGCGTTCATCGAGTTAAATCTTCGAGCAAGTTCCTATGCATCGACCGTTTATACAGATAACTTTTGTTTAATTCATTTCGAGCTATTTCACATAGTCTCACCACAATTCCACAATGCACTGGCATGTCGAGCATTGCTCACATCAATCGGGCATCACTGCTTGGTTTTCAGGAGCAAAACTGGTTCTTGTCTAACAGCCTGTTCCGAAGCCATATGAAAACCGCCATTTAGAGTCAATGTAGGCTACGTAAACCGAGCTGTAGCCAACCAATACAAGTGATTGACTAGCTTAGATATTCATATAGAATGTGTCCATGATTTATTAGCACTTTAGTAAGAACACTATTGCCAGAGATAATTTAAATTTTTAAAAGGAGATTAATGCCTACGCAGCATAAGAATGTAAAACAGAAAACAATATTGTTCAAAAATTGATGAAAATGTACTAGAATTAAGTGTCAACTGTGAGTGTGAGAATAGAAGATTGTTAACAATGATTGATATTCAACATCTGCCTGAATGCTAGGTGGTTTCAACCTGGAAACAACAGGTAAGGATGTTATGCTCAAAAAGGCTACCGTTACCAACCTAAGGATGGCTGACCCTAAAATTACTACATCAAAAAGGGTTCTTTAAATTGGTATAACTTGTGGTCACCCCAAGCCAGTCATAAACAAAAAAAACGCAAGCATTCCACTTGAAAATTTTGTCACACTCAAAGCTCTCTAAAGGAAGTCTAGAAAACTTATTTTTTTTACTTTCTATTTTATTGTTTCTATTTGATTACTTATTTCATCTCCTACATTAAGAACAGTCACCCTTTCTGCAGGTTAGAAAGTATAACCTACATACATGTAGCTTTGCAACTAGCCAAGGTAAATTGCCCATCCATTTTAAAAATTTTGCACCCACCAATGTATTTTTTAAAGTTCAACCAATGGTTTGTTTAAGAAATAATAGATAAGATACTGTTTTCTTAGTTTATTGTTCCATTTGTTCTCAAATTTCTATATTTGACTGATTTTTTTACTGAACTAAATTTCTGATTTGTTTGACCAAATCTTGCTGACTTATTGCCATAAACAGGCCATCTCTTTTTACTTCAAGGTTTTTCGTCATGGTGATCGCTCACCCATAGAGATATATCCTAACGATCCGCACCAAGCCAATGAATGGCCAGAAGGTTTGGGAATGCTGACGCAGGTAGTTATGCATAGTTACAGAAGTTTGTCCTTTCTACTCATCGGAGATTTAAAGTTTCAACATTTAAAAGGCCGAAGTATTTAAAATATTGAGTTTTGACATTATTTGTAGATTGGGAGAGAACAACAGACCCGCCTTGGTAAATATCTAAGGCAGAGATACAGTAACTTAACAAGTAGAATATTTAACAGCAATGAGGTAAGCAGGCTTTGATAATAACCTTATATTGTCGTCAATGTTTGGTTTATGCACATCAAATACTTTGTTCAACCCTTGTCCTATCAGGTGTGCGCATTATACATGTAGCATTCCCAAGTACAATCAAACCTCTACACAGAAAATTAATGCAGTCAGGAACCTGCTTCCTATGTTAAAACTCTCCTTCATGTCAACAAATATTTTCTCTAGAATACATTCTATTTCATTCAATTTGTTCCACAGGCCAAAACCTAATTGTCAATGCTTCAGGTACTTACGTCTAGCATTACAACAAACTCATGAGAAACGATGTAAAAACTTAATGTAAAAAACTTGATTCTATATAAAAAGCTCAATTAATAATGTTACCATAGTAACTAATAAAAGACATCCATTTTTTCTTTACCATCGATACATGATAAACAGGATTGTAGGTTTGGTATTGCTTAGTTTCAGAGTTTGAGGTGGTGATACAGATACGAAATTTAACATATTCCAACTCATTTTAAGTGAAATTGAAACTAACTTAGCTTATGTGTTTTATGTTAGCTTTTTACATTATATTGGTAATTGTCACCAGACTTTTCACTTACAAAACCACATTGTTTAGGAAATTTTCTAAAGTTGTATAAGAGATACTTGGGAAGGAAGGCAAATATTTGCTCATACCTTACATCATATGTTTAAAAATGTGTATGGTGAGGTTATTGTTGGTGGGCATATGGCTGTCACCTAAAGTTTGTTGTTCTTGATTTAAGAATAGCTCTATACATACAGAAGTATGATGTGATGCTACTTAATAAATTAATTCATGAGTTGAAAAGCTATTCTACATGCACTATGTGGTTCTTAAAGATATACATCAGGAGCTCAGACACAGACCGAACTTTGATGAGTGTCTATAGCAATTTAGCTGGTCTCTACAACACATCTGTGGAATGGGATGGAAGATACATAAGTTGGCAGCCTCTGCCAGTGCATACCGTACCTGCAGAGATGGATGAGGTCAGCTTACTAAACCTTTTGTCAGCATCTATTTATGATGTTACACGGAGTGCCTCGGGTTGTGTTATGTAAGAATATTTGTGGAGGTACTCTGAGTGCGCAGGTACTCCATGAGTGGGAAGCTACTCCATGAGTGGGCAGGTGCCACATGAGTGGGCAGGCACGCCATGAGTAGGCAGGTATTTTATGAGTGGGCAGGTATTCCATGAGTAGGCAGGTATTCCATGAGTGGGCAGGTACTCCATGAGTTGGCAGGTCCTCCATGAATGGGCAGGTGCCACATGTGTTGGCAGGTGCCACATGTGTGGGCAGATGCCACAGGAGTGGGCAGGTACCACATGAGTGGGCAGGTGCCACGTGAGTTGGGAGTTTCATGTGAGAAAAGAAAATGATTGTGCCCTGCTGCTCTTCAATTTATAAGACTGTTTCACTAGTAACACACAGCTAAATATCTTTTCTTTCCAATCTTTTCATTTATTCAGTTTCAAAGCAAACTATTGGCAATGTCATACACCTAACATTGGTGAAAATTTACTGTCAAAAACTATTGCATGTGCTATATTTCACTGAAATCAGTTTGTAACAAAAAAATCAAGTCACTCGGCATTAATTTGTTATTTATACAACTTAAAACAATTGTACTCCTTTTGGGCATTCTGCAGCACTTATCAAAAATTATATTGTTACTCAGAAAAAATTTAATCACTGTGAAGGCCGAATAAAAAAATTGACATGTAACAGCAAAACATTAAATACATGTAAATCCTTGAAGATTTGCTCATGTAACTAAAAATTCAATATTCCTTTTTAGAGCAGCTAATCAACACACAGTGTGAGTTTCACTGTAAAGTGAGGCGTGAAGCATTACAAATCGTAAGCAGTTTGAGATCTGAGTATACAACTTTACACAGAGTTGGACTATTAAATAGGATAACCCAGCGCAAACCTGTTTACACATCTAGGAAAAATATAGATTTCTATCATTGAATATTTCAGCAACACTTGGACATAAACTTCATCTCAGACTCTGTACTAAACGTCAATATTTTAATCAATTTGCTAGTGTGCATGACTGCTTAGTGTATAAAAATCAGTTTAAAGCGTACCAATCTGCAACTTACAGCATTTATGATATGAATAATTTTATTACTATTTTATGGGCAACTCCTGTCATTAATGAGAGCCGCTCCATTGTAAGATTTCACTTGTTTTGTGGATCGTCCAAGATCTGGTGTTTGGGGCTGCCACAACTCTCCCTCCTCCCGGGCATTCTGTAATAATATTGCAGCTGTGAGTAACAAACAATTGGTTTACAATGTTTTGTACCAGGAGGGCTGCTGTTCTTTACTATTTCAAGTATGTAATAAGGCTTCTCCGCTTCTCAATTACAGCTTCTGAAGATGTCGAGACCTTGTCCAAGATACGGTAAGTTGAGGAAGAAAGTGACATCTCCTGCTATGGAGAAACTTGCAGCTGACTACTCACAACTGATTCAGTTAGTGCTGAGATTGACAGGCTACAAGGAGGATGATGCTAAAACTTTTACCTTACTTTCACACATAAGAGATGACTTGTTCTGTAAGGTGGGTCCCTTCCTATCAATTATCCTATATTTTTAGCCACAAGCTGTTTATTTTATCAGATTAGCTGTTCCTTGAGCGGGGTTAAACGCTCATATCATGCGTTACACATGGAATAGTAAGTGTTCAATAGCATGGTATAACGGGAATATTTGCGTTTTTAATTGATGTTTTACTCATATGTTAGTTGTAACTTACAGGAAATACTAAAACGGTTTTTTGTTTAGAAATGTCTGAATGGGCACATTTGGAAGGTTTCACACGTTTATATTAGACATACCTTTTAGATAAATCACAGCAGGAGAAACTCACATATCTTCACAAACAGAATTTAGCTAGAACTGATATGGTGAAGTGTGGTTTTACTTAGATTCAGTAGGAAAACTGAGGTGGTATTGCAGGCAGCTCACAACATCTCTTGGCCCGAGTGGGCTAACTGGCGGAACAGCACCTGCGCTACAGGCACCGACATTGCTTGCTTCAACAAAACCATCTTTGAAATTCTGTCTGACATCCATGTCTATGACTTCTACAATCAGACTGTTAACTCACCGCTACTACATAAATTTATTGGTGGTAAGTATGGCTAGTGTGTTTACAATACATATCAATGCTAGCTTTTGTCACAAATCATAGGGCTGGGAAATAGAATTTTAAAAAATATTTCTCGATTTTGGAAAGGTTTTTAAAGGTTACCACTGCTGAGAAGTTGAGCTTTTTTTCTTATTTGAAAAGCCAATAGGATGAGTTTTGGATGTTTTAGAATAAATTAGGCGATTTACATGTGTTTTGCTATTTGTATAGCATGAAATCCCTATAACGTAAATGTTCCAGGGACGAATTATTTACGTTTTAGGTGCTACTGTATTTAGATAAATTTCAAATATTTTATTTTTTTAGTTAAAAGCGTTCAAGTTGTAACAGCCTGTGTAATAGCAGTGAATGGTTTGCGATGACAATAATATTTTTCCAGATCATAATGCAGTATTTGCTCTCTATCAAAGCTTATCATGTAAGCTTAGTGCTTAATATTCAGAAACTAGGATGTAGACCATAGTCACCCTCAAGTCACCTTCAAGATACTTAGGCTTTTACTGTTTGTTTAGGCTTCTGTACATTGTGTCATATCTTTTCAGTTTTCCGAGATGTTGATGTTACCGAAACATTTTATCCTCATTTAATATAAATTTCTACCTAATTAGCCTAGAATTTTTTGATTTGATTTTAGGTCCTTTGGTGGTGGAAATACTCGACAATATCTTCCGGAAGTTGGATGATATGATCAACACCCCTCAGCTTTATATTTATTCTGCAGTAAGTTATTCTATTTAGTGTTAAGCTGGCTGTGTTTATGTTCTGATATACAGTAGATGGTGGCTTTGCTAGGCACACTAATCTTTTAAACTCGTATTATGCATATTTTCAGATTGAATGTTTACCAAATTATTGCTATCTTAATAAGAAAGATTAACAAAAGGGGATTAAGTGATAAAGTACGTTAAAAAGTTGAACATAATCATAGACGTGTTGTCAGAGTTGATCATTCATCCTAAAACATAGCAGAGATGTCACAAAATGTCCCATCATTTATGCAAGTTGCACTTCATAGCTCTGGAACTACTATTTTGAAAGCAGTAAATTTTATATTATCTGAAAGCCAAGAAAATACTGCAATCAATTAATTAAAAATTTTTTATAATAGGAGCAAATGTGCATGTGTAGTTGGCATCAAATAACTCTAAATGTCAAATTATTATTTATGGACACGCCCATATATACCTTAAAACCTCTATTTGAACGCCATTTCAACCATTCCCCTATAGTGGCGTTTTATTAGTGGTGACATTCAAAAAGACTATAGCTCTTTATTCTTGACTAGCTCAACAGAATTTGATGAAGATAAATTTAACCCTTTGACTGGCGAAGAAGTGATGTTAATGTCACCCACTGTAAAATCTATCTTTGAACGCCACCTTTATTCAAACGCCACCTCTATTTGTCTGCCACTATGGGGGAAGGGTTGAAAAATAGAGTGCCACCCTTTTAATTGACCGCCACTTTTATTTGACCACCAGCCACTACTTGTCATTCTTGATCTTTACAAACCCATAATATGAAGTGATCAGTAGAAAAGTGTCTACAAAACTGTATTAATAATGATTCGATTGCATCAATAACAAATAATTCGTTTGTTGTTTCTGTTCATATCAAAGTCCATTTTTCAACTCCTAGTTTTTATGGTTTTTTTGTCAAAACTTTGAATGCAACACCATAGAAATAATGAGTAACTGTACCAGGCTGATCGTAATGGTAGTTTCTTTCTTAACGCAGTCTTGATACTTCGATGTATGCGTAAAAGTTTTCGAATTTCAAAATGGAATTTGTAGTATTTTAAGGCTTATTTTAGGCTTTTTAATTACATGCGGTTTCTTTTTATTCGCATGAGAAGCGTATGCATGTATTCTAAAGTGCATCGCGTAAAAGTTTTGCTCTACCAAACATTATTCAACTCATAAATTTCCAGATTTATAGTATATTATTTGATAGCATCACTGCGGTAATCTGAACATGGCTTATAATAGATTGACATTCCTAACTTCTCTTCTACTGCTCATAGAAGCCAGTTTAGGATGCAAACTGTAGCAACCGTATCAATGAGTGCAATGAGCTTTTATGCAACCTTGTTGAATATAATTATAAAATGAAAATATTTTTTTCAAATTTGGATTGAAATAAAAAACTTGAAAGCTTTTACAAATTGCAACGCAGGCTATAACATCATCTTTCATAGGAGACTACTCATCTCCTACACCATTCAGCATTCTACCCGGTGATAATTCTACCTCATGCTAGCTGTGGCCAACCCCTTTAGCAGCTCTCATTCACTTTATATTTTTAATAAGCGTTTTAATAATACTTCAAATTTGGATTGAAATAAAAAGCTTTAAAGCTTTTACAAATTGCAACGCAGGCTATATCATCGTAGGTTAATTGCAAGCAATAGGTATCAACTGGTAGAGACATGTATTAGCATGTCTCTACCAGTTGAACTGCACTATCATGTCACTATAGTAATACATGAGTGTTATCATATGTCACTCTAGGACTAGATGATAGTGATATGATATGTCACCATAGGAATACATGATAGTGTAGTTCATTGCTTCTCCATGCGTATTCATTTAAAGATCTACAACATGTCGGAGGTAAGTTAGCGAATTTCTTGCATACAAAAGGATTAATGGCGTACCACCCGAAGGAGAGTAAAAAATATAGGTGACATTCGATTTGCCCATGAAAAGGTTAAATTTATCTTCTCAATATTCTGACGAGGTGCTTAAAAAATATAAAGTCACCCTTAGTTTTAGCGTCACCTCTAATGAAGCCCTGTCCTAAGAGAAGGGTTAAAAAATAGAGTGAAATGGCGTTCCAATAAAGGTTTCTTTTAAAAGGTTTCAACAAAGGTATATTTTACACTCTCCATTGGGTGGAACGACATTAATGCCGTCGACGTCAGCACTTTTGCTAAAATGTTCTTTCATATACGTCAAAGTATCAAACAATATTATCGATAAGTATCGAAAAATGTTTCTCATCGTTCTTCAAAACGCTAAAGTCTCTAAGTCTGACTGTAAACCACATTATGGATGAATCTGAAGACAATTGATCAGATTTAAACCTTAGTGACTTCGAATAATATTGTAGTTCTGATGATTGTGGCAATCAATATCCTCAAGTACACCGTCACTAAAACCATGACAACCACTACAGCAACAACAACAGAATTACTCGTTATTGATAAACATAATTAGTATTATTATAAACATTGAAGTATTCAGGGCAGTATCCACCTGTTTGAAAATGGTACTGCGGGGAGAGTCCAAGAGGAGAACTGAGCGCCTTCTCGGTGGAGGGAGGGGGTCCAGGGGTCCTCCCCGGGAAATTTTTTAGTATAACTAGTCAAAATGGTGCAAATCTAGCACACTTGGCTCCTGATGGGGCACATGTTCTAACAGCAAACTTGACATTATAATCCAGTTTCTAAATATAAAATTGTGTATTGAGATTGTCTTTAACAACGCTTATTAAAAATATAATGTAAATGAGAGCTGCTAAAGGGGTTGGCCACAGCTAGCATGAGGTAGAATTATCACCGGGTACAATGGTGAATGGTGTAGGAGATGAGTACTCTCCTATGCAATAATTTAATTAAATAATATTGTGGAGTTAAAAAGTAAAATTAATAGAGCACCATGTTAAAAATAATGCACTTATACTATAGTCTATAATACTGAGCAAGTAGTAATAGATTTAAGTTTGTGCTATGCATGTTACATGCATAGCACAAACTTAAATTTATTTCTATGAACAAAATCTGTTGTACATAAGCATTCATTTACATATCTACTACTACAAAAAATACAACCATGTACAATTGTCTCTGAATGAAATGCTTGGAAGCATTCCTTTCGATAGAGTCCAACACTATAACGTTGCCGTGCGAGCTACCATAACGATCGTTTTTCTCTGTATATTCCAAGTATAATAAAAGTCTAAAAGGTTTACATCACTTCTATCATATGAACTATTGTTATTCTAATCACACCAAAAATCACTTACGATCGGAGGATCAAATAATATTTTATTTTACCGTTTTGAAAGTCGAGCCGATGTTGACTGGTATTTTCAGCTTTTATTCTTTTCCAAGAAGGCACGATTTCTTTAGCACAAAGCAACGCCTTTCAAATAATCGTTTCATATCTTAATTTATCGACTAATATCTTGTTGATGATATTTGAAACTTACTAGCATTCATATCCTTTGTTTAACGTTACGAGACGGCAGCTTTATAAACGTCTACCGAAAGCGTAAATGCCGTTTCCCCGCGCAACCGATAAACGACAATTTGGTCATTTTCCCTGCCGAAGTGTTAAAATCAAGCAAAAATGACGTGAATTCCAGGATTTTTAGCCTCAAAAAATGGTACTGCCATGGCAGTAGCTGCAGTATAGGAGGATACGGCCCTGGAAGTACTGTTATAATTATTATAACAGTACTAGTCATTATCAGTACAAGTACGCTCGCCAGTCCTGTGCACTGTGAGAGATCATCATGAGTAATCAGTATATGAAGAATTATCTAATTAATGTTTAGGGCTTTTGAATGGTGTAATAGTAATGTTGTAGCGTTTCAATAAGATACCCTGGGTTTGACGCCAGTGTGAAGCAATCTTTTTTTTAATGTATTTCTCTAATTTGATACAACCTAATATTTGTCGGAGGGATATCTAAATCGTCATAACTTTAGAACCACATGGTCTATAAAAAATACTTTTATATCAAACTAATCATAAAATTTCACATTAGCTGATGCTATGAAGAACACTACAAAAGCATTGCAGAACGAGAATGAACACTTTTTCAGCCATTTTTGAAAAGACCGTGAGCATGTCTGAGTCAGACAATTTATCGATATTATTACAGTTTACGGCAGTATTATTATTGATAAAATATGAATAATCACTCTCAGTAGTCCTATTATTCAATAACAATCACCCAAAGTCCATAGATCTAAGATTATTAAAATTTGTAGCTGTAATGCGTCTAGCATGACTGGTCATCGCTAGCGATGAATTGCAATAAAAATAAAGGATTTTGTAAAGTGAAACTACGCTCAGGATGGGTTGTTAACATATTTTTATTGGCTCATTGCATGCAGATAGTTGTTTTCCTTTGTTCAAGTACAAATACGACAGGTTGGAGTGCTGGGCTGTAAATCAGAGTACTCGAGTTTAATACCCGTGTGAGGCAATTTTATTCCTAACGGTCTTGGCGTGACTTCAGATGGGCACCGCTCTTATTATGGTATAGATTGTTTTGTAGACACTTTTTCTACTCTTCTCTTTCTATTATGGGTTCAAAGATCAAAGAATGTCAAAGTGGCAATCAATTTGAAGTCGCTTTCAATTGAAGGGTAGTACTCTATTTTTCAACACCATCTATAAGGACGTTCTATTAGAGGTGGCGTTCAAATAAAGGTGGCATTCAAATTGTGGTTTACAGTAGTTCGTTAAGACCTGTGGTCTTCGCTTAACAACTTAGCTAATCGTGTATTGTCTGTGCTATCAAAACAATGAGCTGATTGCTCTTTCTGTAGCATGACCATACAGTGGCAGCATTTTTAGCTGCCCTCGGAGCCTACAACACCATGATGCCCGAGTACACTGCGACTGTGATGCTGGAGATCTATAGAGTTGATGATAATGACCATGTGGTCGAGGCATACTACAAGAATATTACTGACAGTAATATTACATACACTCTTAATATTTCCGGTGAGCAACTGCTACGTCTCTCCTTAGCACAGCACTGTTCTGTCAGAGGTGGCTCGAACTGCATGTATAGTCTACTTGCAACTATAGTCAACTAGGCTAGTTGACTATAGTTGCCACCTCTAGCAAAACTTAACACTTTCGATCCAGAAATGAAAAAATAATTTGAAATTAAAATTTTGACAGCCGAAGCAATATTTGTATTTACAAAGTTATAATAATCTCTTGAGGTAGAAACCACCTAATTAAAACTTATCTGAGTTTATAACACAATGCAGAAATACATGTACATCACTATAAGTTGGTTATGAGTTTATAACACAATACAGGAATACATTTACATCACTATAAGTTGGTTATGAGTATATAACACAATACAGGAATACATGTACATCACTATTAGTTGGTTATGAGTTTATAACACAACACAGGAATACATGTACATCACTATAAGTTGGTTATGAGTTTATAACACAATACAGGAATACATGTACACCACTATAAATTGGTTATGAGTTTGTAACACAATACAGGAATACATGTACATCACTATTAGTTGGTTATGAGTTTATAACACAATACAGGAATATATGTGCATCACTATACGTTGGTTATGAGTTTATAACACAATACAGGAATACATGTACCTCACTATAATTTGGTTATGAGTTTATAACACAATACAGGAATACATGTACATCACTATAAGTTGGTTATGAGTTTATAACACATTACAGGAATACATGTACATCACTATTAGTTGGTTATGAGTTTGTAACACAATACAGGAATACATGTACATCACTATTAGTTGGTTATGAGTTTATAACACAATACAGGAATACATGTACATCACTATTAGTTGGTTATGAGTTTATAACACAACACAGGAATACATGTACTTCACTATAAGTTGGTTATGAGTTTATAACACAATACAGAACTACATGTACATTACTATAAATTGGTCAGCTGATGCCATAGCTACAGGTATTTTGTGTTGTGTTATGTTTTGTGAGTAAAGAACGCTTTATTATCTGGTTTAAGATAAGTTTAAGACTTTGTTGAATGTAACACCATCTTTGTTAACCAATACCAAGAATTATAATATAGTGTTGACAAGTTGTAAATCTGATCTTCACTGATGAGAAGTATTAAATCATTGATCTAGTAATAATCTACAATTAACCAACTTTGCATTAGCAAAGTTATATATTTATCATTTTATTATAATTTCTATGACCTTGTTGGCTTCATGCACTGGTCATAAATAAAGTTCATATTTATTCATTCATATATTAGCAATTTATATTATGGCTGTAATAGCTGCCCAAATATAACCAATTGTTACAACTCTTTATATTCGTTGTTTTTGGATGCAGGCTGTAGCGCAAATAGTTAAAAGGCATTAAGAAATCATACAAAAATGATTACCGTACTGCAACTATTGTTGCCAAAGTTTTTTACTTGTTATACCCTGCCAATTGTTCTTGTTTTAATGTTTGTGCTTGTCTGTGTAGTGTGAAGGAGATATTGTATTTGTTATTAAATATAGGATACCATAGGTTTTGAATTTTTAGATGCCTAATAACATTATCTGTATATTTATATTAACTTTTATAAATTTTGACACTTTATTATAACCAGTTGAAAAAATAATTTTATTAGTTTGAACTTGGCAACCAGCCAACCTAATTCACAACCAGTTAACTAAATTTACAGCCAGTTAACCACTTTCACAACCAGTTAACCACATTCACAACCAGTTAACTAAATTTACAGCCAGTTAACCACATTCACAACCAGTTAACCACATTCACAACCAGTTAACTAAATTTACATCCAGTTAACCACATTCACAACCAGTTAACTAAATTTACAGCCAGTTAACCACATTCACAACCAGTTAACTAAATTTACAGCCAGTTAGCCAAATTCACAACCAGTTAACCACATTCACAACCAGCTAACTAAATTCACAGCCAGCTGACCACATTGAAAACCAACCAATCAGCTTGCACACACAACTGGTCTATGTTCCACATGTGGATGTTGGCAGTTGACGGTAACAGATAATCCATACACACACAATCTGAGAAAAATGACTGCTACTTGAGATCATAAATTGAAGGATTGCAAATGAATGCGGCCAACAACTGACTCATAGTAGCTTTTTAGTCTCCGGTTCAAACTCACGCCTAGTACTAAAATAATTTACAGAAAGTTTATCCTTCACCTTCATCAAGTAATAATAAGGTAATGTAATCATCAACTAGGATGGATGCCCGAATAAATATAAATATTTATCAGAATTGTATGTTAATCTTCCTAAAGCATACCTTGGGTCAGCACATGCAGATATCTCAAGTTGACTAGAACATCTATGAAAAGCATACTATGTATTGAATAATGTATAGCTTTTATAATAGATATGTCATAGAAGTACAATAATGTTGATACACTGGGAAATACAGTGTTTTATTCGACCAGCTATAGAGCTTAAAAATCTAATGACAAATACTTTAGGCAGCCATTGATAGCATTAAAAATGCATTTTATTAAACTATGTTCATAATAATTAAAGATAGAAAACTAAATTTAATGTAAACAAATCACTTTATGAAATAATAGGGCTCAATAAAAACAGATTTTGATTGTAACTTTACCACGGAGACACAAAAATAGTGTTAGTAGTGTAGGTAGTATATAGTAAATAGTGTAGGTAACAATTACAATAAAGATATAGAGTGTAGCCCACCTTAAATTATTTAAATGAAGCCTCAACTAACTTGACTCATTAATTCTTTGTTGTTTTTATATTTCTTATATTGTATTTTCACTGGTCCCTCATTCACTTACAAAACTGCAATGTTTCTGACACTTCACAAGTTGTTTAGTGGAGATTAACATTGTGTATCAAGTGAAACATTCATTCATATTTAGTGTCGAATGTTAAAAATAACCATATAAGGTATTGATTGTGAAGAAATATTTGACTGTTTTAACAGTTTTATAGTTACATAGTTATAGCGTATCATTTCCATTCTTATTGCTGTTGGCTCAATATTTGTCAGACAAACATACAACCATTTATATAACTTGGTTATACCTTATTTATAAATCAATAATTATCAGAAAAAATATAACCAATTAATATGAGTCTCAGCCTCTGTGGAAGACATGTGAAATAAAGCTTTTAAAATTTATTGAACAAGGTTAAGAAATGTTCAAGTTTTGTAGCATTAATAGGTGTATGAAGTACAAGCTTAGCACACTTTTTTCCTTTGTTTCTTGACAGTCTTTCTAATTTTAATGTTGCTTCATATCCTTAGCTCTCATATATCATCAGATGCACCATAGGCTGAGTGTTTGATATCATGGTACTACCAGACTTAATGCAGCCTGTATACTTGCACTAGAAATTACTTACTTGATTTTGAATAGAACTTCAAGGCTACTAGAGATTTATTGATATGCCAAATCAAAAAATATTATGAAAATATGCTTTGTTGTGAATTTTTATTGAAATATGACAAATCACCAAATTTTATGAAAATTCGCTTTGTCGTGAAATCGTAATAAAATATGCCATATCACAAAATTTACTAGAGGTTTTATATCTACTTTAACAGGTTGCCCACAGCCCTGTGGTCTCACTACCTTTAACAACCTCTTCTCTTCCTACCGAATAGATTGGGATGAGGCATGTCGTGATGTCATAGGCTTTACTAAAAGTAAGTTGGTCACGGTCTATTAGGCGTCCTTCGCTCAATGCTGGTCTGTCGGTCGCTCGGTCTTTGTCGAAATACTCGAGTTGATATTTTACTTATGAGGTTGTTAGTATGCATGTTATACTCCTTGGGACTTTGCAGATGAGCTAGAAGTTATGGCTTTCTGTCTGACGTTTATCTGTCTCCTCGGAGTCGTAGCTCTCGTATGCTTGGCCAGAAGGCGTCGCAAGTACCACCATTATGCTAGAGTTGAAACATAGCACTGATGACAGGATATGGTGGTGAAGAGTCCATCTTTAAGATGAGGATCCCTTTCAGGCAGCTACACATGTATGAACATATAAAACATAAAACAAAACTTCTTAAGTAGGCAAGGTGACCCAGCAATGCATGCTAGGTTATGTTACTCAGGGCATGTGAGTATGTATTAATATATATCACATGTTTATTTACTGTCCATCTTACTATCATCATCTCCTCTCCATCATACATGTAGTTCTTTTTAATCTGAACTTTGGTCTCTTTTCGCTAAGCGTGAGCATGCCTATGTGCTCACATTTTGCCTAATTCATTGGCACACAGATTCAAATGCGGTAAACTAATTCAGTTTGTTTGGTAATTTCACCTCAACTTTTTAGGAACCTGTCTTAGCTGAGTCGTCGTTAAACAAGATCGTTGTTAAGTGAGAAGCAACTGTAGTCTTGTTTGTTCATCGTCACGTCTTTTATGTCTGTCTGGCATTTGGTAGTGAGAAGTTTACGCCCTGCTCATCAAATGCTTTGGTAGCGATTTTAATAGCAATAGCGGCTCAGTAAGAAGATAAAAAATAACCCAAATAATTGTTAATCAAGCTCAAGATTATTAATCAAGAAGAAGTTGTCTCCTCTTTTATTTTAGCCGGTGTTAAGAAAGGCAGACAACTCTTATCCGAGCCAAAATTCCAACAATTCAACTTAAATGTTTAGTGAGCCTGTTGTAATTTACCAAGGATTTGTTTGTATTTCTATTAAGCTGAGCCTAAATATTATTTGACATAAATAAATTTAAAACTAGATTCGCGGCACTTTATAAACTTAAGGTGTCATTTTGCAACATTTGTTTCTACAGTGAGTCTCTGTAGTTTGTCCTTCTTAAGGTTTTTGTAAGAGAGTGTGCCAGAAATAAGCAAGGCAAGCATAAACTCAGCTAGCTAAAAATAACAATATACTTTAACTCCTATTGTGAGTTTGGTACAGATGAAGTGCTGGCTTAAAGTGCAAAGATTATGGCAATTGTATCGTGTTGTGCAAACTAGTTAATAATTATCAAATATTTTAATTTTTAGATTCTTTTGTGCTTTTGTTGGTTTGTGTTTATTGTTAAATTTATAATCTTTGCCATGATTACATGCTAAACATCTATATTTTATGTTTACATTTTTCTCTTATGTTTTTGTGGCAGGAGTTAGGCCTTTATATAGGTATCATTATGAATCACTATTCTCATGCAGTGCATATCCTGCATAGGTGCTAGGAAGTATTTTATTATTATATTAGCTTTTGTGCTAAAAGTCATTTTTATTTTAATGCTATATTATTTTAATATAGTATTTTTCATGTAATATTTTAATAATATTGTTTTAATACAATAGAGTTTTAATATTATGAGATGTTTATTAGATCGGCTAGGTTTTGTAATAAAAAATTATAATGTTATAATCAATCATGATTTTTAACCACAGCTATTCAGTTGGTAATGCATCATGGGTCTGTCTAGTGGTTTACTGTAGCTAGGTGTCTGTTGATAGTAGGAAACTGTCTCTATTAAATCTTTCAGCAGGGGAATCGCTGTAGTAACTTCACAGCACTCACTCATCAAATGTTAGGAATAGGAGACTTTATTAATACTAAGACAATACGCAGGCTTTTGTTCATAACCAGTTAATAGTACCATGAATATGAGCATCATGAGGTCACTCCGTTATGTATGTATATCAGGAGGTCACACTCTATCATACATATGTATATCATGAGGTCACTCCGTTATGTTTGTATATCAGGAGGTCACACTCTATCATACATATGTATATCCTGAGGTCACTCCATTATGTTTGTATATCAGGAGGTCACACTCTATCATACATATGTATATTCTGAGGTCACTCCGTTATGTTTGTATATCAGGAGGTCACACTCGATTATACATCTGTATAATGATTGCTGTGAGACCTTGGTCTTTATGGAGCAGCCCTTATCATATGATCATGGCTGTTCCAAATTTAGAATCAACGAAATTTGAAGTTATTTTAATATTCCACCTCAGGTTCCAGGATGTCATCTTCAATTCGGCTCTTTATGAGTATTCTGTCATTACCAGGCCTGTTGCTGTTTTGATTTGATTTCTTGGTCTTGCAAAGAGGTTGAATCACATTGTGTTACAATTACATTGTATTACCAATTTTATCCGTATAGATTCATTTGCTCATTCATCTAGTCAGGTTGTTTGTCACAAATTGTCTATTAGTGTTGTTATTTCATTACCATGACTTCATCGTTATTGGAGACTCGCTCTTGACACGAGCAAATGGTAATAACGGTATCAGCTACTAACGTGCAACATGGAATCGCTTAGTTGCTACATACAGTAGTCGCTACATACAGTAGTCGCTACATACAGTAGTCGCTACATACAGTAGTCGCTACATACAGTAGTCGCTACATACAGTAGTCGCTACATACAGTAGTCGCTACATACAGTAGTCGCTACATACAGTAGTCGCTACATACAGTAGTCGCTACATACAGTAGTCGCTACATACAGTAATCGCTACATACAGTAGTCACTACATACAGTAGTTGCAGTGTTGCATGTTCCACCAGCTGTTTAGTAGTTGTTGTTGTGTCATTCTTGTCAATCCTCCGCTACTCTGTTCAATTCGTAACAGAATATGTAAGTAAGTAATATGTAAGTAACGCAAGCCGATGAGACTGCAAGAGGATGTAGAAGAAAGTATTTTGAAATTATGTGGCTTCGATACCTTATACTATGTCTACATAAGCTCCCAATTCTGTGTTGTTTTTTGCATATTTGTTTTAGAATGTTTGGTATTCTGCCCTTGGAACAATTTGATGCACCATCAGGTTTTTTGCAGTTTTAATGACCTGGAGATGCTGTCTTGGTATTTGCAATAATTGTGTTTAATCCTGGCCCATTATATCAGCAGTTGTATACATACATCGTAGTTTAGTGTCGCTGAGACCTCAGGCAGTGCCATGAGCTGCCATGCTGATCATACATGCATTATGTACTGCAACTCCTAACAGTATAACAGTTTTTAGCAGCCTATGACTTGAATAAAAAAACATTTGGTCTATTTTAAAAGTTAAATAAAAACGTATTTGAATTAAACACCAGCTGCTACTGCTTCGAACTGCACTTTATGAACTATGTATCGCCTTATCCTTTTGTCTGCTTACCGCCTTTGACTTTGAAGAATTACAATGCTGGCCACAAGGGCAGTGTTGCTGTTTCCTAACTTTACAGCATTTGTAATTTCAATGGCAGAAAATAGCGTTTTTATTGTTACGTTGGTGACAGTTGAATGACAGTTGGGCATATTTATATGTGACCTATTTAAAATGTTATTAGTGACTAACATCCAGGTGCGAATTTATATCAGCTCTCCTTTTGGCCCAACCAAAACTGCCTAATAAACAATTTGCCAACGCAAGTTCCTAGTGTGTAACAATTAATCCACGACTGAAAATTTAAACAATTCTTATTGTTAGAATACCTTTCATTGTTCATGGATTGTTGATTGCATTGGGGTTGCTCTTAAATTCTCGTTCTATTTTCACACAACTGCTTTAAACTTCACGCCTTTGGCGGGATGAAGTTGAACTGCGCACAAAACTATTTACTTTTAAGTTGTCTCCTCTTTATCAGTCTGTAAGTATGAAAATCGTAACAGTATGTTGTTGTATGCATTTCTATGTTTGCATTAGAGTATATCTTGTATTATTGTTGTTACTATAAAGCGTAGTTTATCATTACTTATCCGCTATTGACATGTTAGAATGTGCCATGGTCCTTTTGACACACTCAGTACAAACACAGGTCACAGTGTTGACCTTCCAATCTGCTTCCAAGTTTAAAAACAATGATACGATTGTGTTTAGTAGAAAGTTAATGACTTGAGAATGTTAATTCATGATAATCAATAAATGATGGAAAGAAACAATTAAAAATTTTAATAAATTTATCTGGTACCAAAAACTTTTATGTAAGAATGTTGCTGCTAGGAAATCAAACATGAGTAAGTACACACTAATCACTCCCTGGGTGTACTGACTATGTATAAGCTGCTATGCTCGAAACAAGAACTGATTCAAAAAATGCACCATAAAAACCTCATCCTCCTTTAGGGCTCAGATAATTTGAACTAGAAATAGTCATTACAACTCAAAAACTTAATTCTTCTCAAAGTGTGGGATAATTTGAGCAGGAAATAGTCTTTCGTTTCAAAAATTAAACTCACTTCTAGGTGTCAAATCATTTGAGCTAAAACTCATTCTGTCCTAAAACTAAACTTTCCTGAGAGTTCAGATAATCTGAGATATTAGTTCGTTTGAGCTAAAAGTGTCTATCTTATCTCACAGTAATCGAGCTATCAAGGTGTTGTGTATCTTTAATGGCAGTGAATAAGTACTTTCTTTATACCAAGTGCTGTTTTTGAATGTTGGTCTCTTTTATGTTTTAGTTTTGCGTTTGTGCGAACTGAAGGTAAATATATTTGCTCTTATTTTGTTGTATTATCTATATTTTCAGTGGAAATAACGCTCTTGACAACATTATTCATCATAAGATTTCGAAACTGTTGAAATAACAACATTTCTATTCTGTATAAACGCCTGATGCCATGCTCTGGGCTAGTAGAAACCTGGATACTTTTTATTCACTCCACAATGAGATGGACACGGATGTGCTGTCAGTAGTGCTTAACGCAACAATAAATGAATATTTACCATAATGCTGCTATTTGGGTACAAATTTACAGGGGTATGCATAAGTTTCGTTGTCTGCTTAAAGCTTCTCACAAGCATAAAATAAAACCGACAGCATTTCTGATCCCCTGAAACAGTATCCTGACTGCATTCAAAATTATTATATGCTTGTTGGTAATCGCTTTGCAATCAGCAAGCCTGTAAATCCCTTTAGCCCTCCTAGCTGCCTGTAAAATAATTTTGCATAGTCATTGATTTCATTTTTCAGCCAATAATAGAAAAAGAACTATCACTATTGCAAAATTCTTTTACAACGCACCACGGCTGACGTAGTCTGTACATGCTGTAGTAACACACTACTGTTGACCTAGTCTGAACATGCTGTTGTAACACACTACTGCTGACCTAGTCTGAACATGCTGTTGTAACACACTATTGCTGACCTAGTCTGAACATACTGTTGTAACATACTACTGCTGACCTAGTCTGAACATGCTGTTGTAACACACTACTGCTGACCTAGTCTGAACATACTGTTGTAACACACTACTGCTGACTTAGTCTGTACATACTGTTGTAACACACTACTGCAAACCTAGTCTGAATATACTGTTGTACCACACTACTGCTGACCTAGTCTGAACATGCTGTTGTACCACACTACTGCTGACCTAGTCTGAAGATGTTGTAACGCACTACTGTTGACCTAGTCTGAACATGCTGTTGTACCACACTACTGTTGACCTAGTCTGAACATACTGTTGTAACATACTACTGCTGACCTAGTCTTAGCAGGCTGTTGTAACACACTACTGCTGACCTAGTCTTAACATGCTGTTGTACCACACTACTGCTGATCTAGACTGAACATGCTGTTGTACCACACTACTGTTGACCTAGTCTGAACATACTGTTGTAACATACTACTGCTGACCTAGTCTTAGCAGGCTGTTGTAACACACTACTGCTGACCTAGTCTTAGCATGCTGTTGTACCACACTACTGCTGACCTAGTCTTAACATGCTGTTGTACCACACTACTGCTGACCTAGTCTGAAGATGTTGTTGTAACACACTACTGTTGACCTAGTCTGAACATGCTGTTGTACCACACTACTGTTGACCTAGTCTGAACATGCTGTTGTACCACACTACTGTTGACCTAGTCTGAACATACTGTTGTAACATACTACTGCTGACCTAGTCTTAGCATGCTGTTGTACCACATTACTGCTGACCTAGTCTTAACATGCTGTTGTACCACACTACTGCTGACCTAGTCTGTACATGCTGTTGTACCACACTACTGCTGACCTAGTCTGTACATGCTGTTGTAACACACTACTGCTGACCTAGTCGGAACATGCTGTTGTACCACACTACTGCTGACCTAGTCTGAACATACTGTTGTACCACACTATTGCTGACCTAATCTGAACATACTGTTGTAATATGCTACTGCTGACCTAGTCTAAACATGCTGTTGTACCACACTACTGCTGACCTAGTCTTAACATGCTGTTGTAACACACTACTGCTGACTTAGTCTGAACATGCTGTTGTATCACATTACTGCTGACCTAGTCTGAACATGCTATTGTATCACATTACTGCTGACCTAGTCTGAACATGCTGGTATACCATACGACTGCTGATCTAGTCTTAACATGCTGTTATACCATACGACTGCTGATCTAGTCTTAACATGCTGTTGTAGAAGAGGTATCTTTGGCAAAACAGGCTGCCTTAAAATCCTTTGCATCATACTGTGAGTTCAATCCCGCTGACAACCCTGAATCATATACGATTCTCTCACCAGAAGAAGATTTCGTAAACAGGTCGATCGGTCATGTTATTAAGATGTTCTGCGCTGAAGGGGTGTTGAGAAAAGCTGCCTCCGTGCATCAGACATCGTTCACCATTCGTTGCTCACCGTTCATCGAGGAGGACGAAGTGGGATGGCAGACACTCAAGTTCTACTGGGACCTCACCGTACTTCATGACCAATGCGGGCCTGGTATGCGCTAGTTATAGCTGGTCTATGTTGCTAAGTTGCTTTTCCTATGGTGTTCTGAGATTTTTTATTTTTCAAGAGTTATATGCTCCATGTCGTTGTACGTTTAAGGTTGTAATGCTCGAGCATTCTGGGTACTTTTTACTGGCGATAATAGTATTCACAATTTCCAAGGATGTAATTGCAGCCTGGCTAATAGTTTGTAAATTAATTTTTATCTTATGCGAACTTGCTATAATATATTGATTTTACAGAAGTAATTGTCTGCTCTTACTATTATTAGTACACCTGGATTTCTTTATCTTTAGCCGATATTGTATCCCAGGATCTGGCCTGTCCTTCCGATTTAAGATTTTGCGTACCTTCCTCCATGTTCCAAGCATCACCGAGAATTGTCTTCTTCCTTATTCTCTATATCTGACATCCCTACTGTTTTTCAAGTTTGCCCTAGCTTCATGTGCACTCACAACATCGGGGCACTACAGGCACAGATGTATTTTAATGCTGTCTAGTTTCTCTTATTGAACCATAGAACTTTTTGATCTTATATCTTTTTTCTTCAACCCTTGCGTCCTCAGGCCCTGCAATGTCCATCATTAAAGTATAGTCAATCATCTTGTCTTGCACCATATTGTCATGTCTGCGGGCTCACACGCTTTGATCAGTTTTCATGTAAAGATCTCATAGAACTTTTGTGTTCTCGTTTTCTATTACTGATTGTTTAATGTGCTTACACTAACTACTTAGCAGTGTAGTTCAAATCTTATTATTATTAAAAACATTCTTATTTTTACTAATATTATTAATAATATTTTAATATTGTTATTTTAGTTTTTGGAAAAAAAACTGTAGGCTAGATTTTATGGTATCATGGCCACTCACCGCTTGAGAATAATAATTATTGTTATTATGTTATCATTAATACTATTGCTATTAGCATTTGTTAGGTAACAATTCTAGAATCGATAGTTTCTTTGCCGTCTACTTAGAGCTACTAAGATAAAAAAATTCTGAACATATTAGCTTACCAGAAAAAGCAATCTGTTGCATACTATCATTTTTTGGTCTGTTCTCCTAAATAAGCTAAATAAGTGTACCGGATGATTTTTAACTGCTATAGTACCATTCGCTATGAGAAATCCTCTAGAATTTGTATCCTACATCCTCTTCATCGCCAACATTTTCAACAGTTTCAATTATTCATAACTCTTAAGTACCTGGTAGTGCAATATTCATGATCAGCGTCTCTCAATCACTAAGTTTTCATTAATCGTTTAATCCGCAAGTTTTCATCATCTGTACGATGGAATCCGAAACGTACAGATCATGAAAACTCTCAATCATTAAGTTTCTATTAAGTGTTTATGTTTAGTTTGTGTCATCCGCATGATGAACACGGCAAAGATCTGCAAGTTAAAGCGAGTTTTGCTACTAGCAAATTTATACCGAATGTTTCACACTTGTGAAAGATGGAAACGGTCCTTGTGATGCGCAAGAAAATTCTGCGCTAAAATTCCATTTTAAACATTTTCCACGCTTCAGTCGTTCCTATTTTGATTTGACCTCTGGCGTGGAGTTCTTTATTTTTTTACAGTAATACTTCAACTTACGAGTGCTCCAACGTACGAGAAACTTGAGATACGAGCCAGCTTTCAAGCAAGTTTTAGCACTAACATACGAGCCATGTTTGAGATACGAGCACTTGAGTCAGTTGCCAAGTATGCGGGAGGTGTTTTATGAGAACAGCATCACTCTGTATTTTTCAACTGATCAGGTTATACTGTTGTACCGTGTTTTTTGTGCACGATTTTCTGTACAGATTTATGTGAATTAAAAGTACTGTGCGTAGACCGAAAGTTTGCCAGTAAAATGAAAGATATTACAAAGAAAAAGCAAATGATAACAGTCGATATTAAACGGAAAAATATTGAAAAATATGCGAAATGTGTATGCGTGATTCAGCTAGCTCGGCAATATGACAGAAATACATTCATAATTATCAAACAGAAGGATTATATTCAGGACATTTAGTTCGCAAAAGGACTAACCATAGTTTATAAACGGTGCAGCGATCTTCACGACCGCTGATGGCATTGGACAAACAATTGGCCGGTGACAGCGTAACTGAAACTATGCTATGTGAAAAGGCCGGCGCTATCTATCCAAACTGTTTAATAGACATTCGGACAAGTTGGCTAGTGGTCGTGCGTTAACCATTTGTGGCGACACCTGTGTTCGTCCTAATCGCAACATGTCGCAAGGGCGACAAAGGCAAACGTCCTTAGATAGGTTTATCTTAAAACGGCCGGCTAGTCGTGAAAGCGAAAAACAAGGAAAAATTTCTCGCTAACCAGCGAGAAATTTGAACCAACTATGAATGCCGAAGAAATTTTAATTACGTTTAGTTGAAAATGAAAGTTTGCTTTTTGGTTTGCTTGTAAGTTAGTCTTTTAACACTTTGATAAAATCCAAATTTACCAAAGTCACCTGTTGTAACGAAGGATAACTTATATCTCCCTCCCTGGCAAATGCGAGTGTTAACTGCTATTGTATGTATTTAATTTTACATTTTAATTAATCACATTTCCTTGCATTATTTTTTATTTGTTGCTTTTTGAAAGCATGTAGTACGTAAGGACAATAACCAACATGTTCTTTCTGTTACAATATCTTGTTTTGAGTGTTTTATTTGCTTTTTTAGAGTATGAAAACCAATCAATAGATATTTAATTGTTCTATATATAAATGCATTGCACCAACATGCGAGTAAATTGACATACGAGCTCAGTCTCGGAACGCATTAAGCTCGTAAATTGAAGTATGACTGTATTTTTAAAAACATTTACTGAGAATGGCAGTTTCATCTTCTCATCACACATTCTGTATTTCTTTTAGGCTCTTTTTTCAAAATGACGACCTTACAATTCTTGTAGGTAATAAAATCGTAGTCTTCCCGGTATATTCAGTTTTTATTCAACTTCAGCAGCTCACACCGTTTCTTCTTGTGAAGCCCATGCAGATGTTTCTTTAATCACATTTTAAGTCAACTTGCCTTCTGCTCCTCCCTTTGTTTGTTTTTGATAAACATCTCTCGAGACAGATCCCCCATTCACCCGATTATATTCAGATGATCCAACAAACTGCACTTCTCAGTCCAAGCTATTTTTATGGACTTCATAACACTCCGACTTTCATCTTTTAATCCTTGCAGTCTCCCTACACCAGCCTTATCATGTAATGCATCCGCCATGTTTATTATCATTTTTGTGGTCTAATGTATTTCTGTCAACTCATCAAAAGTCTAGTCAAATACACCTGCAGTGTCTTTCAACTCATCAAAAGTCTAATCACATACACCTGCAGTGTCTTTCAACTCATCAAAAGTCTAATCACATACACCTGCAGTGTCTTTCAACTCATCATAAGTCTAATCACATACACCTGCAGTGTCTTTCAACTCATCAAAAGTCTAATCACATACACCTGCAGTGTCTTTCAACTCATCAAAAGTCTAATCACATACACCTGCAGTGTCTTTCAACTCATCAAAAGTCTAATCACATACCCGTGCAGTGTCTTTCAACTCATCATAAGTCTAATCACATACACATGCAGTGTCTTTCAATTCATCAAAAGTCTAATCGCATACACCTGCAGTGTCTTTCAATTCACCGAAGATCTAATCACATACACCTGCAGTGTCTTTCAACTCATCAAAAGTCTAATCGCATACACCTGCAGTGTCTTTCAACTCATCAAAAGTCTAATCACATACACCTTCAGTGTCTTTCAACTGATCATAAGTCTAATCACATACACTTGCAGTATCTTTCAACTCATCAAAAGTCTAATCGCATACACCTTCAGTGTATTTCAACTCATCATAAGTCCAATCACATACACCTGCAGTGTCTTTCAACTCATCAAAAGTCTAATCACATACACCTGCAGTGTCTTTCAACTCATCAAAAGTCTAATCACATACCCGTGCAGTGTCTTTCAACTCATCATAAGTCTAATCACATACACATGCAGTGTCTTTCAATTCATCAAAAGTCTAATCGCATACACCTTCAGTGTCTTTCAACTGATCATAAGTCTAATCACATACACCTGCAGTGTATTTCAACTCATCATAAGTCCAATCACATACACCTGCAGTGTATTTCAACTCATCATAAGTCTAATCACATACACCTGCAGTGTATTTCAACTCATCACAAGTCTAATCACATACACCTTCAGTGTCTTTCAACTCATCACAAGTCTAATCACATACACCTGCAGTGTATTTCAACTCATCAAAAGTCTAATCACATACACCTGCAGTGTCTTTCAACTCATCAAAAGTCTAATCACATACACCTGCAGTGTCTTTCAACTCATCAAAAGTCTAATCACATACCCGTGCAGTGTCTTTCAACTCATCATAAGTCTAATCACATACACATGCAGTGTCTTTCAATTCATCAAAAGTCTAATCGCATACACCTGCAGTGTCTTTCAATTCACCGAAGATCTAATCACATACACCTGCAGTGTCTTTCAACTCATCAAAAGTCTAATCGCATACACCTGCAGTGTCTTTCAACTCATCAAAAGTCTAATCACATACACCTTCAGTGTCTTTCAACTGATCATAAGTCTAATCACATACACTTGCAGTATCTTTCAACTCATCAAAAGTCTAATCGCATACACCTTCAGTGTATTTCAACTCATCATAAGTCCAATCACATACACCTGCAGTGTCTTTCAACTCATCAAAAGTCTAATCACATACACCTGCAGTGTCTTTCAACTCATCAAAAGTCTAATCACATACCCGTGCAGTGTCTTTCAACTCATCATAAGTCTAATCACATACACATGCAGTGTCTTTCAATTCATCAAAAGTCTAATCGCATACACCTGCAGTGTCTTTCAATTCACCGAAGATCTAATCACATACACCTGCAGTGTCTTTCAACTCATCAAAAGTCTAATCGCATACACCTTCAGTGTCTTTCAACTGATCATAAGTCTAATCACATACACTTGCAGTATCTTTCAACTCATCAAAAGTCTAATCGCATACACCTGCAGTGTCTTTCAACTCATCATAAGTCTAATCACATACACCTGCAGTGTCTTTCAACTCATCAAAAGTCTAATCACATACACCTGCAGTGTATTTCAACTCATCAAAAGTCTAATCACATACACCTTCAGTGTCTTTCAACTGATCATAAGTCTAATCACATACACTTGCAGTATCTTTCAACTCATCAAAAGTCTAATCACATACACCTTCAGTGTATTTCAACTCATCATAAGTCCAATCACATACACCTGCAGTGTCTTTCAACTCATCAAAAGTCTAATCACATACACCTGCAGTGTCTTTCAACTCATCAAAAGTCTAATCACATACACCTGCAGTGTCTTTCAACTCATCAAAAGTCTAATCACATACACCTGCAGTGTCTTTCAATTCATCAAAAGTCTAATCGCATACACCTTCAGTGTCTTTCAACTGATCATAAGTCTAATCACATACACTTGCAGTATCTTTCAACTCATCAAAAGTCTAATCGCATACACCTGCAGTGTCTTTCAACTCATCAAAAGTCTAATCACATACACCTGCAGTGTCTTTCAACTCATCATAAGTCTTATCACATACACCTGCAGTGTCTTTCAACTCATCAAAAGTCTAATCACATACACCTGCAGTGTCTTTCAACTCATCAAAAGTCTAATCACATACACCTTCAGTGTCTTTCAACTGATCATAAGTCTAATCACATACACTTGCAGTATCTTTCAACTCATCAAAAGTCTAATCACATACACCTTCAGTGTATTTCAACTCATCATAAGTCCAATCACATACACCTGCAGTGTCTTTCAACTCATCAAAAGTCTAATCACATACACCTGCAGTGTCTTTCAACTCATCAAAAGTCTAATCACATACCCGTGCAGTGTCTTTCAACTCATCATAAGTCTAATCACATACACTTGCAGTATCTTTCAACTCATCAAAAGTCTAATCGCATACCCCTGCAGTGTCTTTCAATTCATCAAAAGTCTAATCGCATACACCTGCAGTGTCTTTCAACTCATCAAAAATCTAATCACATACACCTGCAGTGTCTTTCAACTCATCAAAAGTCTAATCACATACCCGTGCAGTGTCTTTCAACTCATCATAAGTCTAATCACATACACATGCAGTGTCTTTCAATTCATCAAAAGTCTAATCGCATACACCTGCAGTGTCTTTCAATTCACCAAAAATCTTATCACATACACCTGCAGTGTCTTTCAACTCATCAAAAGTCTAATCACATACACCTTCAGTGTATTTCAACTCATCATAAGTCCAATCACATACACCTGCAGTGTCTTTCAACTCATCAAAAGTCTAATCACATACACCTGCAGTGTCTTTCAACTCATCAAAAGTCTAATCACATACACCTGCAGTGTCTTTCAACTCATCAAAAGTCTAATCACATACACCTGCAGTGTCTTTCAATTCATCAAAAGTCTAATCGCATACACCTTCAGTGTCTTTCAACTGATCATAAGTCTAATCACATACACTTGCAGTATCTTTCAACTCATCAAAAGTGTAATCGCATACACCTGCAGTGTCTTTCAACTCATCAAAAGTCTAATCACATACACCTGCAGTGTCTTTCAACTCATCATAAGTCTTATCACATACACCTGCAGTGTCTTTCAACTCATCAAAAGTCTAATCACATACACCTGCAGTGTCTTTCAACTCATCAAAAGTCTAATCACATACACCTTCAGTGTCTTTCAACTGATCATAAGTCTAATCACATACACTTGCAGTATCTTTCAACTCATCAAAAGTCTAATCACATACACCTTCAGTGTATTTCAACTCATCATAAGTCCAATCACATACACCTGCAGTGTCTTTCAACTCATCAAAAGTCTAATCACATACACCTGCAGTGTCTTTCAACTCATCAAAAGTCTAATCACATACCCGTGCAGTGTCTTTCAACTCATCATAAGTCTAATCACATACACTTGCAGTATCTTTCAACTCATCAAAAGTCTAATCGCATACCCCTGCAGTGTCTTTCAACTCATCAAAAGTCTAATCACATACACCTGCAGTGTCTTTCAACTCATCAAAAGTCTAATCACATACACCTGCAGTGTCTTTCAACTCATCAAAAGTCTAATCACATACCCGTGCAGTGTCTTTCAACTCATCATAAGTCTAATCACATACACATGCAGTGTCTTTCAATTCATCAAAAGTCTAATCGCATACACCTGCAGTGTCTTTCAACTCATCAAAATCTAATCACATACACCTGCAGTGTCTTTCAACTCATCAAAAGTCTAATCACATACCCGTGCAGTGTCTTTCAACTCATCATAAGTCTAATCACATACACATGCAGTGTCTTTCAATTCATCAAAAGTCTAATCGCATACACCTGCAGTGTCTTTCAATTCACCAAAAATCTTATCACATACACCTGCAGTGTCTTTCAACTCATCAAAAGTCTAATCGCATACACCCGCAGTGTCTTTCGCAGCCATCAGAGCCTGCGTACTCATCGCCTTCACCTCGATCTTCTACATTCTCTTCTCTTTTATTACTTTTAGTACTCTGGCAGTCTAGTGTGCTGTGTGAGATCATCAGGTGAATAAGTATACAGACAATTATTCGGCCACGCCTAATATGGTCAACTGGCGTAGATATTACTTTGTTGGGCCACTCAGCTGAATCCTGTGATCTCGAACCGAGCACGAATCGTTTTTCACGACCTCAAACCGTACCTTCACAGAGCCGGATGGATTTGGCTATTTTTATAATAGAGATTTTTTTTCGCATTCACTTATTCCTAATTGGGTTCTGATATCATTTGTGAACATCTGGACAGCCCTCGTTAGAGCTTCCAGATCGTTCATTGTCTTTTCGTATGCCCTAAATCGTCCTTTAATCATTGTAGCTGTTATAAAGTTTTGTCAATTTTAATCAATAAACATTCTGGCTGTCAGATCACCTCAAACATAAAAAACAATAGCAAAAAATGCCGATACTTTCTGATGAAATGTACAAAGATTTTATGTAAGTTCATTTTCAAGTTGCCATCCACTTAAGGCATTTTATAGTCTCTAAAAAGGTTAGAGTCGGAGTATTATTATTGTTGTTACTATTTTTGTCACCATAATTATTACTATTGTTTTTATCATTACAATGTTAATCATCATGAGCGCAGCCAAAGACCAGTTTTGATGGTATCACATTACAAATTGCACAGACATTATTATTGCTACTTTATCAAGATGGCTATTAGTACTATTATCATTACTATCATTATTACTAGTAGTTTTATCGCTACTACAGTCGAGCCTCGACATGTTCAGTCATTTTATTTTGATGTTGGCTATTACTATCATTGTTACTAATCCCTTTATTGCTACTACAGTTGAGCCTTGACATGCTTAGTTAATCCATTTTGATGTTGGCATTGTATATCGGAATCACTGCATGTTTAAGCAATTATTTTTCTAAGAATACATGATATTTGTGCAATTTGTTCCACATTTCCAAAATATAACAATAAGCACTTCAAGTATTGCATATTATATATAGCATTAAAACAAATGCAATATATAAAACTATGTAAAAAAAACTAGATGTATAGACAGGCCAAATTTATATGAAAAAATTAGGTTGGTTGCTTCATAATCAGTAAAAATGTTTTATTGTTACTTTATTATAACGACCCATGAGTGGAAGTAGAGCCTCAGCAATGCTTAGTTTTGTTTCAGACTAAGGAACTTGCAGCAGGTCACGTCTAACATCAATTTATTTATATAATCGTCATTATTTTTATCTCTTTTTTTTCTTCAGCTTTTCTACTTTTGTTTCCAAAGTTGCGACATTTTGAAAAAGAAATGCGAGAGATCATATGATGGGAATTATTTCTCATGTCATGAAAAGTATTTGCTCCGTATGTGGAAAAGATTTATGTAAAGGTCGAAGGGGTGACTGTATCAGCACTCTAACGCCATACTGCAGTAACTCATAGAGGTATCCTTCCTCTGTGTCCTAATATATTGAACTATTGAATTACATATATTTTTGTAGCTCCGGTGTGCGCATCCATGAGCAGCACCTTCGACTCTGCTATATTTAACAGCAGCTCTCATGGAATGCTTCATGAAGAATCGATCAACGTTAGATACGCTGAAAACCGCACAAAAGACACCATGGCTGGTTTTTTTCCTGTCGATACGTACCACTACTTCATATTTGACAACTCAACCGGTGATGGTCCTTGTTTAAACCTTACGTTAGAGATTACGACCGACTACCCGTGGGTGACCTGTAGCGCCCCAGCTGAGCTCGCCATCATTCCTGATAATACCGACTCCACAGAGATGCATACCAACTATTTTCTCTTCAACTATGGAGTGTGGTCAGCGCAGCCCCCGGAGTGTGGTAAGGAGCTTATTATTGATATATTGCGGTGCATCAAAACTTGTTTCTGCTGAAATCTCTTTTGACATGTGTAAGTATCACAAAAAACTAAGATACGTATATATAAATACTAACTGTGCCACCCGGCGTTGCCCGGGTAATAAAAAGTCCTTGGTCAGAAATATGATTTGTATTGGACATATAACATTTGCCATTCTAACTTTGAAACTACATATCATGAGAAAAATGTTTTGTTTTATACATATAAATATATATAGATAGATATATATATATATATAAACTAGATGATCTTTACTAAAAAAATTTGTGGCGGCTATAACATTGCTTTGCGCTAATCAGACTGAGGTTAGTGGTTTGCCAAGTTGGTTGGGGGGGGGGGGGGTGTAAGGACAATGCTTGTGAAGCTGCCATGAACAATTTTAGTCAAAAAATTGTTTAGTTTAAATATACTCAACTCGCAGAATTTAGAGTTATTTTTTAACTTAATCTTTTTGAAATGATATATATATTTAGAAATACTGTATGTATATATTTAGATATATGTATATATAAATATATACTCATGCTACAGCCAGTACTCTTTCGTGATGAGCTTTGCACAAAGGCAAATAGTGCCACACCTCTCACAGAGTGCTCAACCAAACCGAAGTGAGGGAGCATATACTCATGCTACAGACAGTACTGTTTCGGCTATTGAAGCCTCATCAGTGCAGCTTAGAGCTTAGGCAAGGGACACATATCCCATATATATATATGTATATATATATATATATATATATATATATATATATATATATATATAGTACTTTATTAGCAATAGTTTAATTTTAAATAGAAATGTTTTTTCAAATTATGCCATACAAGAATCATGAAACAAAAGAAAAAAGGCAACAGTTAGCCTTGAAAATCATGTAAATGGTTTGATATTAAGTTTTTGAAATATCTAATGGGTGTATATACCTGTAAATACCAGTAAATTGGGTGTAAATACCTATAAATTGGATGTAAACACTTGTTAGGATATTGGATCAGCAGTCTTGGCAGCGGCAAATGGAGTTAATCCTTCAGGTTAACCGCTTAAAATACTTGTTACAGCGTTACACCTTTGCTACGTTTTTAGTGATCAAAAAGTGTCCTGATATAGACCTGGAAGGCCTCGGTTTTACTTCAAGCAATGTTATAACTCCAATTTTTGATTACTATCTCATCGGAGAGCAGGTGGAGATAAGTTGCGCTGATGGACTGTCACAGATAAATGATAACGTCAGTGCAGAAGTTATTACGTGTGTGTAAGTGAACTTCACCTGTGTCTGCGTGTTCATGATGTTACCTTTTGCTCAACTCCATTTAGACACATTTTTCTGCTTCAGGCTTAGTGATGGTTTGTTTCGGTGATTTTAATTGGACAAAAGGAATCATGCAGGTTTCATTTTATAAAAGCAGCATACAGTGAACGTTCCAATAATGTAAATAATATATGTAAAGTTTTTGCTTCGTACTACGCAAAAAAATCCCATATAATATAAAGAATCAAGTTCTCAAAGGGTCAAGGGTCAAGTTCTCAAATTCAATTTGAATAATAAGAATTTTATATTTAGCCTTAAAATATCGTTTTCTCTTTTGTTCTCACTGCTCTTGTTGTAGTAAAAATATATTTTTGTCGTACAGTACTTGATTTTGGACTTATAAATTTGTTTTCCTTTGCAGTTGATATCTTGCTGTATAAAAAATAGTAAATAAAATGGATTTGAATTGACATTAAAGGTGTCCATTCTTTTTAACTTAACGTAAAATCACAGTAATGATGAACCTGAAACCTTGTGGAAGTGATCAAAAGAGAGAAAAGTTGTCGTTACAAAAAATTGTCGATATAAACCAATAAAACTGCAGTTGCAGTACAGCTATTAAATTCAAAAGTTTAGTTTTTCCATTGTAAAAGGCCAAATGGGTGGGTTCAAAAAGATCTTGGAATGGATTAGGCAATTTACATTTATTTTACCATTATTATAACATAAAATACATATAATGTAAACGTTCTTAGAACCGATTATGTATGTTGTAAGAGCATCTACTGTGTTTGATAAAATCAAATATGTGCAGGTTATGACGGGGTATAATATTGTATCTACCATCATTCAATCAAAGGAGGAGATGGTAGAAAGTGAGAAATTGTATGCTTTTCATTACAGTGCTGATGCAACGCTAGGCACTATTTGGATGCGAGCTGAAGACTCATTAAGAATAACCGACTGCAGTGAGTCGACTCGCTTTCTACATCTGTTAGTTTACACATGGAACCAGTTCTGTCACCGTTGCTATCGGTTGACCTTTTTATTTGAAACAATGGTTGTAGGTTTGGCAAGTAAAGTAACATAGAGGTAATCATAAAAACATTAGCAATGATATAAGATGTGCTTTAAGATGAATGATGCCACACTTTAATATGTACTCATATTTAATATAGACTTCTTTTTGGAAGAAAGATGTTTTTACTAGTAACGTTCTACACTCCCCATTTTCGTGCTTGCAACAATTTATATCTCTCACTTTTCACTATTTAAACCTTTATATTTTTACCTGGTGGTTTTTTATATAACTTTTTTTCATTAATCGCGTCTCTTCTGTCACTTCTCCCAATTTAGCCATTTCTAATATTTCTAACACTTAGTTCCTTTTTAATCATCTCTCTCATCCGCAGTTGTTTAGACTCACCTACTCTGTTTCCCCGATACTCTGTTCATATTATTACTTCCTTGGTAGAGCTTCTTCGTGTTAACTTTTCTAAACTTCACATTTGATTTCACCAAAATTTTAAACAATATTTTTGGCTTTTCTACAGGGGTAAGACAATGCAGGCAGCATCCTTATGCTACTACGTTGGGGCTTAAGACTAATACTCTCCAGTTTGATAAATTTAAATCTCGTTATGACGTGAACGAGATTGTAACAATAAGCTGTGCTCCAGAGCTCGATCAAGTGGCTCCCAATGTTGTTGAGGAACAACTTCGATGCACGTATGTTTTAACGTAGGAATTGTATGCACAATGCCTATGGTCAAAAACACGCTATGATATTTTGACTTTTTAGGGTTATATTGTGTTAGTATTGGGCATGTTATGATGCGAAATTTGTACCAAGATTGTACTGTGGGTTCGCTTTATGTCTGGGAGTTGTCTACACATTAACGATTAATGCACATCCTTATGTCATTTAGATTTTACTAGATTTAAGATGTTTGCTTGTTCACATGTAAACACCGAGGGATTGGTGTGTTAGTGATTCAAGGCTAGGGTCAAAAGAAAATAGATTTAAAAATTGTTTTACTCGTGTTGTTAACACTTTTTAACTGATAACATTTACAATGTTTCTTCAAAAAACAAAATCTGTAAATTTTTTTTGGATTTTGCTTACTAGATATGCAATATCATTGACATACTTGCGTACGGTTAAACTGCTCATAGCCTAGTAATATTACAACGACATCCAGTGTGATTGTCATTATGTGTCACAAAAATTGAAAGGCACAAAATAATGTTTTGGTTCAAACTTCAAATAGTTGAATACAAATTATTTTTATGAAGAAATTGAGTTTCCATCTTGAGTTAAAATATTGATTTCTTTCATATTTTATAAACGGCTTACGTTTGTTTTGTTCATTACCATCTCAGACACGAAAAGTCCCTTGCCTACATGTATGACAGTACTTGTCGTAATGTTTATAGTTGAATGCTTTTGTTAGCTTCATACAAGTTAGTATCAAAGGTTCTTTTTACTTTGAGTAAATTGTTTTCAAGACGGTTTTTAAAAATAAGTTTACAACGTACATTCTTGCAGTTGTAGTTCCTTATTCTATTATAAGCATATATTCTGGTTAATTATTTTAATTCTATGTAAATATTTAAATTGTTTTGCATTAACTATTATAAAATATTTGATCAATATAGTAAAGTGAATATTGCTGTTCCTGTCGTATATTGTTTATAGGTTTTGATTTAATAGATTTGAGTTTAGATTTATTGTGTCTAGTATTAATGCATATAAACAGATAATATTCAGTTTTTTTTTCCAACTTTGTTCATTGTTGGAAATAGCGTAAAATACTGCTGCTAAGTGTTTTGAAATGTCTATATCTCGGCTCTATATTTTTAGGGCTATAATTGATGACGACGGTGATGTGAAGTATGAGTTTGTGCGAGCAGAGCCTGAACTCAGGCTCAAACCATGTTTGGGTAAGTTTTGCATTTAATTAAATACATTTTGTAATAGTAAGAGTTAGTGTGCATTTTATAATAATAAGAGTGACTTGGAGCTGCTTGTGGAATTCCTGCAGGGTACGTGCGCAGTGTTCTGATTTTAGTTAGGTCTCTCTCTCAAAATTTTACAAAAATTACGGTAGGTTCGGCTATGATTTTTATACATGAGGGCATACATGACGGTTAAGCGCATGCACGACATCATTAAAAACCTTGGCCTAAGATCTGTACAGATATTTTAATGTCCGACACTTGTCTGATAACAAAAGCATTCAACGTGTGTTAGAAATGTTCTGTTGGATTCGTTTTTGGGTCATTGATAGAGTACTCACCATGTAGATCATGTTGCTGAAAATGGCGTGTAGAGGATGACTCCATATTTACCAAAGCGTATGATTAAACTAGATGATGCCTAGCGCTTCAAGGATTATAAAAAAGTTTTTTACAGCAATTTTAATTTCATAGTTTATTCAACATACACACCATTTACTGTTCTAACTTTTAAATGAAGATGTTTGTTTGTTTCTGTGTGTGCTACAAGTTCAATTAATTTTATGCTCTATACAAATATATTTGTAGCATTTTGGGTAGGTTTGGGTATGTATTTTACTTCTAGTAGTTCCAATGAGCCAGCTGAAGTGTGAAATGAGTGTAATTTAACTAATTGCCAATAAAGATTGGCAGGTGTAATAAGTATGCCCACAATTATGTATGGCAAAGTGGCCGCGTGGCGTAATGGTTAGCGCGCCTGTCTGCCGAACCAGTGTTTCCAGTTCAATACCAATGCAAAGCAGTTTGTTGGTTTCTATAACTTGATTGTTACAACTGAACATATGGATTATAGACAAACATTTAAATTTATATAGATAAATGAATGCTTATTGCATATCCAAATACACAATATATATTATGGTGCTTGTAGAAAATCAGAAAGCTACAGTACTGTACACTAGACACATGAACATCAACATTTCCTTCTTGTTACATTTTCAAAATGAAAAGATCATATGCGAATTGTTTTCAAGCTGTATTGGTAATGTATTGTTAAAATGGGAAAAAATATCATCGCATGTTTGTCTAGTTAGGTATGAGTTTGAGTATGCTACATAAAGGAACTTACCGTAAAACCTCTATTCGAACACCATCTCTATTTGAACATCACCTCTATTTGACCATCACCTCTATTTGAGCGCCATTTAGACATTCTTTAATTTTACGAATCCATAAGTGATCAGTCACAAATTGTCTACAAGGTGTTGCTATTAATGACTCGGTTACATCAACAACAATAAATTATTTTGTTGTTGCTGTTTGTATCAAGGTCTATTTTCTTACTTCAAAGATTTCCGGTTTTTCATTAAAACTTTCAGAGCAACACCATAAAAATAAATAATAACTGTATCAAGCTAATACTAATTCTTTGTTTAATGCTGTCTTGATACTGTGACGTATGTGAAAAACTGTTTAACATTTACGATGAAACTTTGAGACTAAATATCGACTAATCCAGCAGTGCAGAAAAAGAGTTGAGACTTTGTGAAAGTTATCGAACAGACAGAAGAACAAGCAACAATCAGAAGCAACTGGCCAAGCAAACAATACAAATATCTTTGCTTCAAAAATGTTGATTTTCTTTCCTGTATGTATTACGAGCTGAATTCCCAGCGTTACCTGGGTAATAAAAGGTTTTTGGAGAAAAGATTTATTTGTATTCAACATATAACAACATTTGCCATTCTAACTTTCAAACGTCATATCATGAGAAAAGTGTTTTGTGTAGTTGAAATAAGTTGAGAGAAAAAATAAAAACAACTGTAAAGGTTCAAACTTTGTTAAACAACTGTAACTTTCAGACTTCATATTATGAGGAAAATGTTTTGTGCAAGTCAAATAAATTTTAAAAACATAAAACGACTATAAAAGTGTTTAAATGTAAATGTGAAATAATTAGCAAGTAATAGCTAATTTAAGTCTGTTTAGCTATGACTACAATAAAAGATGATTAGGTAATGATATAATTAATACGAACTGAGAAAACAAAATAAAAATCCTGAATATGTCGAATTAATAATACCAATTATAAACAAGGTTACTGTTCCACCAGAAGCTATCCATCAAAACTTTGAATACGGCGATACTGGTACCTCTCAATACTGGTACAAATGTAAAAATGAGATATACTGTCTTTGTCTGACTGAACGGAACAAGAATATAGAGGCACTCCCTGCGGAGTTAATACAATTGTTCGCGTGAAAAGAATTGGCCTTGACCGCGATTTAGCAGTTGAGCTTTACGAAAAACCAAAATATAAAGTCCAAGAAAACACGAAAAAGCATCGTGTGTCATAGAGTTGATAGAATTCATAGAATTTCAAATAATACTTCATTTAGCGTGTGCATACACTATAGTAGAGCAGGAGGGCATCAAAAAGCTGTCAAAAAAAGTGATTTATTCCTTTCGGAGGTGGGCTATGTGATAAGAATGGCTTCTAGATTTCAAATATCTGGTTTCTACACCTCTCAGGTTGTTCATTTTTGAGCAATATAATTAATATATTATTTTAATTAAATAAATGCCTGTAATGTTTCATGTGCTTCTACCAGCAATGTAATAATGAAAATGGCATATAAATGCTAAATAATTAGCAATAACCTAAGTTGGAATCAATTCTGATAACATTAAAATATTTATTATTCAAATATTATAATATTAGAATTGTATTATATAATATTATGTATTCCCAGTTTGGTTGGTATTGTGACAGCTTTACAGTTTGTCCTTGTTATTCCGCAACTCATATATCATTGCAGATCTGCAAAACAAAATGAAAAGTATTTTTAAAGACTTATGTATATATATAACATTTTAGTATACATATATTCATCATTAATGCTTATTATGTTGAACCGTTTACTTTATTATGCAAGTGAAATCGCAATTAGTCAGTCTTTTATACAGTGTGACACATATGTATTCTAATCAAACATGAAGTGCACCTTTGGTTACAATACCACTCGAATACTAACCTTCTAATTCACAGTCATCTGAGTCTTCTGCATCACTACTTTCATCTTCATCCTCTTTATTTCTATTGCTACAGCAGCTGCTTCTGCACATGTCTGTACACTTGAGATCTATGTTGTTGGACTGACAGCGACGAGACTGGCACTCAGTTTTGCATCGACAAAACATGTCCACGAGCACATCAGGAGGTGCTGGTTGTTGTGTCATCTATCTAGCTTTAAGCTCTCCATCTTCCATAAACCATCCATGTTGCTGGGGGATGGGGCATTGATGATGATTTGCTTGGCGCTTCTCCATATCGCGGCCTGATAGGCAGCCCAAGATATATGGAGATTTAACTCATCTAGTGTGGGTGGTGGGTTTGGTTGTGATGTGCGAGACGGTGAGCAGAAGATCTTATACCTTGCTTCATTGATGGAATTTGTCTCTTCACATCTGCAATCTGCATATGAATGTCTCAATAGGTTATCTCATTGCACCATCAACTTCAAAATCTGTTCCCAATGATTTCAGTGTGTTACAGAATTCAAGATTGTTCTTTAGCAGCTTGAAGAAAGTTATCTTCTCATTGGAATAGAATGCGCTTACACTGTGGCATCCATTTAGAGCATGGAGCTCGAGCAGTGCTTTGCATCGTTCGGGTGTGAGGACAGTAGACAGACAGCCTGTTTACATATCTCAACTGCTTCTTACCACAGCAGTAAATGAGTTTTTGTGATGGCAGCTCATCCACTAAAGATAGACAGCTTAGGAAAACATCTGTGTCCTGGCACTTGACTAAAACTTTTGAGCTGGGTTTGTCTTCCATTATCTTTGCGATATTTGATAACATGCGTGTATCTGCTTCCTCGTGGTCTGGTGTCAAACTATCTATTTGGCTTACAGCGATTGATCCATCAAGGTCATAGCTGATCATGTGGCATTCTTGAAAAAAAGGCTGTTACAAGATCTAGTTTCTGCTTCACAGTTGACTTCCTCCATGTATCCTTTAAAAATTTCACTAAAGCAGTCTTGTTTGAGCCATCTGCTAAAAATTTAGACCTCTTTGGCACTGATTAGTTCGGGCTAAACACAGCAACCTTCTGCCTTCCTTTCACATTTCTACGACTTCTCTCACCTCCTTTAATGCTGATGTCAGGGTATGTGTCACAAACAAAATCCACACGACATGTGTGATATACGTTTGCAATACTAACTATCCGTTGCAAAAGCTGACTTGCAACCATGCCAAAAGTTGGAGGAGCTTTCAGGGTCTGAATTTCGGCCATAGCATCAACCACAACAGCGTCAAAGACTGGTAGCTTATCCTGGTTAACATAGATTGATGGTTGATCATCAACATCTTCCTCAACCGCAGCCATCAGGGCCGACTTGGCAGTCTTCAATCTAGAGCCATCAGAGTTAGCCAGGGACCAGCTGATGTTGCCAAGAGAGAATGATAACACTTTTCTCAAATCCAAGATACGCTGTTGGCTGATCACTAATGAATTCTCAAACAGTCTGTGCGAACACTCTGAGACTTCAGGCAAAATGATCTCCTCTCTTTAGCTGTGTCTATTCAAACTTTCTAGTTATTTAGTATTAGAAATCTATGAGTAGGAGTTCATATACATGAGCGGCGAGCAATCGTGACCTCTAGCCCTAGACTAGGACCAGTCGTAGCCTAGCCCTAGACTAGGACCAGTCATGACCTCTAGTCCTAGAGGTCTAGAAAGCCTAAGCTGCTAACATTGGGTTGGGGTTCAGTTCCCGAAAAAAGGTCACGGGTAGCGACAAAAAGTACATTCAACCTTAAATTGTTCTCTGGAGCTGGGCATGTCTTTAGCTGTCGAGGTTCTAGATTTGTCAGTCATCGAGGCTATGTGATCTGTCAGTCATCAAGGCTCTGTTATTTTGGTTGAACATGTCCGAATCCAGTTACCCCTGGACTAAGACGTGTCCAGTCAAAATCACAGAGCCATTATTTGTGCAACAACTGGATTAAAAGACGCACACCCTCTGCTTTCAGTAAGACACACCCTCTGTGTATGGTGTCTGCTTTCAGTAAGCTTAGCAGACACCATACTTGATCTTTGAGGGTTTTATCAAACGTAAACATACTTGGAACAAGTTTTTATGGTGATTAAATCAAACAGCTCGATGTTTAGCGCATACCAACAGTTTAGAATTGTGGTCTCTTGCAGAAATTGGATGCCATGTACCAAATATGACTATATTTCAACAAATTTCCCTTACTTTCTCTAACAACTCAGTACCACGAACTGCATCTGAGTTTGATGACATAGGAATGTTTGGATTGGTCACTTGTGATAACCTTAACATGACCTATGTGACTCGATGCACACGTCTTGAAAATGGGTCACCAATTGGAATATGGGTTCCCACTCCCCAGTGTGGTAAGTTTTGGACTTTTAATATACTTCCAATTCCTCAACGGTTTTACATAATTAGACATATCCCTACCTAGGTTTTGGTCAAGTGTTTGAGCTTGTAGTTATACACTGTCTACATATTAATATGGAATCACAACTGGTTCTGGGATTTTTATCATATTTGATACATTCCCATTTGTGGAAGACTTCTTTATGTCAGGAAATCATTTAGATGCCATTGGATGACCTACTTTTGATGACACCATTTAATATTTTATATGTAATTACATCCAAAAATCTACTTACACTAACAAGAACCCCAGTTAAAAGGGGCAAATAATTCTTATGCATATTCTATAAACTATTACATCACCATGAGCTGCACTAATCAACTTGCAGTGTGCATACAACTCCTTAGTACTGCCACAGATTACTCGAGATGCTGTTGTATAAAATATATACTCATTTTTGGAGTGCTGTTCAATTACAAAAGTTGTTAGGAATATTTTTTGCCCTTCTATGACAACACGTTTGTTGCAAGTAATGGTAAAAAAGCTACTTAACTGAGTTTGAAATTGTATTCCGTTGGCATCTGATAAAATGCTTTACTAGAAAAATTGCGGATTTTCATAACCATATTTGGGTCTTCACTAGTCATATTTGTTTGCTAAATATTGTTATTCATATAACCATATAATAATTTACATGTATACTTTTAACTCATATTTAAATCAATGATACTAAACTATTTATTTACTTTTCTGTTGATAGCCCTGATTAGTTCTGTCAGTGTTACTGTAGTCATCCTTTTAGCAGCCGTTCTTTCACAATCATCGTTTCTGATAATCCTTTCTATTAGCAGAATCTTTGGCATTTATGCTGACTTTGTTTTTATGCTGACAGAGTCAAAGACTTGCAGAAATTTTATGGGTGACAGCACTCTCTACGAGTATGAGCTGCAGTACGGCCGACACATCATCGGAGAACCACGACCGATTCCTTATTTGGGCAACCTCACATTTGTGTGTCCAGCCGGTTCTATTGGCTACCAGAGGAATGAGCTTACTTATCAGTGTCGTGTGTAAGTTGAAAAGAATAATTGTACAGTAGTGCAATATAAGTGGTTTACTGCAGAGTAATAAAGGTACAACCACATGTAACAAATTTTTTGTTCATTCTGACCGAAATCACGAAATGAACGAAAAACACAGATTTATTCGGCCGAAATTCACAGAATTGTCTGAGCTGTGCATGCATAGCGAATCGTCGACGAAACGCTTTTAATTGGCTAAACAAATTATTAGCGAGTCCAGGAACAGGAACAGTCCAAAACAAAAACACGACATGCAAGAAAAATACTAACGCATTATGCCATAGTAAATACGATGCAACTGACTTGATTGCGCTATTGTTGGTTTTTTATTGTTTGGACAGCATGGCTACAAATCATTTCTTTTTTTAAAAGTATTAATTTTTTAGCAACAAAAGTTCCGTTGTGAAAAGAGTTGCCATCTTTAGCGCAATCAAGTCAGTTGCATCGTATTCACTGTGGCAAATCGCGTTAGTATTTTTTTGCGTGTCGCGTTATGTGTCTTGGGCTATATAAATATCAAAAGCTGCTAGAATCATGCTGGCTAATAATTCGTTTAGTCAATTAAAAGTTTTTCGTCGACGCTTTGGTGTGCACACACAATTCTGTGTTTTTCGTTCATTTCGTGATTTCGGTCAGAATGAATGAAAAATTCGTTACGTGTGGCCGTACCTTAATAGCACGTCGGTATATGTATATAAAAGTTGTTATGACTTGGAGAGTACCTGTCGACAGATGTAAGCAGGTGTAATTTTAAGAATGTATTTTAGGAGTGGTAGCAGTTAGTAGCCAGGTATAATCTTTGACAGTATTACATGTTCTACTAAGTTTCCATAGAGCGGTAGTGTAGCGGCACATCAATATATGACGCTGCAATATCATCATAGAAACAGCTGTGTAGCATTCATTGTTATGATTTAGTGTCGCTGTTTGGAAATGAAACACCCACTCGTGCAATACGCCATCTTTGTGCCAAGGAAATGGCTTTAGGGATCAACGGTATAGCACTTCTGTATCGTGGGCTGAGCGCAAAATTGTTGTAACTTCATGTAGAACATAAGAGAAGTTACAACAATTTTGCGCTCAGCCCACGGTATGTGCATGGGTCTTGCTTACCTGTTGCTTCATATGCCGACGTGCCTTGACATAAGCCTTCCCACAACCATACCTCTACCATAGCACCCTTTTGAAACATGACCTGCTTGTCAGCCCTATGTAGCGCTTCGGTCCAGGTGTTGCCACGCAATCATTGTCTGTAAATTCCGTGAATAATTTGCTTATCCTGTTATAAATAATATTAAATGGTTACTGTTGTGTTATTGTATTAACCGGATATAGATGTGACTTATGGTGGACGGGCACTCTGTGACTTTTTGCCATAATAAACTTTGTGAATTCTAATCTACTATTTAACCTAACTGTATCTGCCTGCACAAACTAACATGGTGGCCAGTACAAATTGCTACATGTTGTAAATCAATGCTTGGGGAATTTTTTTATGTCATTTTTGTCTCAGGAGTCAAATTTGTGTAGATTTTGCCCTTTTGTACATTGTTAGGTTTTGCGTTATCTAGCGTTATGGCGGCCAGTGCCAAATTTAGCCCACCTCAAGAATTTGACTTCGAACCAGAAAAAATGGTCAGAATGGTTCTCGAGGTGGACTAGATATCGAGCTATTATCAAACTCTCAGAAGAAGAGGATCAAGAACTGCAGATTAGCAGCTTCCTGTACTGCATGGGTAGTAAGAGTGGGAGTATCTTTGCAAGTTTGAGCCTGACTGATGCAGCGCAAAGTTTATAACACTGTTACTACAGCATTTACAAACTTTTTTTCTCTATGCAGATATATTATCTATGAACGATCAAGAATCTTTCGTAGGTATCAACAAGCTGGGGAAACCTTTGAACAGTATGTACGAGCATTGAATGACATTGCTGATCGTTGTGATTTTGCTAGTCAATCCAAGCAGATACGTGACCAAATGGTAGTGGGCATTAGGGATGTGGCCTGCAGCAGGGAAATGCAGAAAATGGATGTGGATAAGTTAACTGAAGAAATTGCCATCAACTTGGCTTGTCAGGCTGAGCAAGCTGAAATCCACATTAAAGAACTTGCCAGTTTTCATCCTATTCCAAATGCAGATGTACAAAATTCAGTCGATGCCATACACCAACCTTCACGCCGCTGACGTTCCAAATTTGGTGGAAACCGAAGCTCTACTGCTGCTACCGAGACAGATTCTCGTGATAAACCATGTTCGAAATGTGGGTATCTCGTTCATAACAAAGGCACCTGCCGCACCAAAAACACCAAGTGTAATACATGTGACAGTGTTGGACAGTATAGTAAAATGTGCAGGTCTGCTTCAACTAACCCTACCCACTCTAAAACACAAGTCAACAAGGTAACTGCTAACCTAGACAGCGTATTTTTGGGAAGGTAATATCTATTGCTCATAATGAATCACTTGACTACAGCGTGTGGTTCAAATCAGTTGTGGTAGACAAACTCGATATACCAGTTCGATTCAAACTTGATACCGGAGTTGACGTGTCAGTCTTGCCAAGCAAATTATGTCCAAACGTTCAGTTGGAAGGGTGCCAGAAAAGGCTCATTGGCCCCAGTAAAAATGTAATACCTGTTCTAAGATGCTTCCAAAGTAGACTAACTGTCAATAACGCCTGTCATGACGAAGTACTTTACATTGTGGACTAACCGAAAGCATTGCTTAGTAGACATGCTTGTGTTTGTTTAGGCCTAGTAGCACGTACATGTGATGTTGATTATGTGGGTAACGGTAATGATATTTTTAGGGTAGAATTCCCTAAGCTTTTTGTAGGGCTAGGTAAGATGGGGCATAGTGTAGGTATTGAGTTGAGTGACAACTTTAGACCACTCGCCATTCACACACTTCGTAGAGTCCCGTATCCGCTAATGGACAACATTAAATCAGAGTTAGACAACATGGTCTCTAACAAAGTTATCTTTCCCATAAATTGACCAACCGATTGGTGCGCACCTAGTGCCAGGTAGTAGTAGTACCTAGGTAGTGCCTAAAAAGAACAAAAAAGTTGGAATCTGTGTCAACTTTACAGAACTGAACAAGCAAGTGAGACGCGAAATGTACCCAGTGGCTCATATTCAGTCTAGTTTAGCTAAGTTGGGTACAGGCGCTATTTTCACCAAACTCGATGCCAACTCGGGATCTTATTAAATTCCCCTCAAAGAGCAGGATAAGTATTTGACTGCATTCTTGACCCCATTCGAGAGGTTTCCGTTCAACTGCCTACCATTCGACTTGTCATCCAGCCCGGAAATTTACTCCAAAATTGTTCTCCAAGTCCTTAGTGGCTTGAACGGAATTATCTGTCAGATGGGCGATGTTTGTATTTGAGGAAAAGATGTAGCGGAACTCGACGCCCGGGTTCGTGCGGTGCTGGAGAGAATGTCGAACGCAAACATGACCCTTAACACCTCTAAATGTGATAACATTTAGAGGATAACATTTCAGATAACATTTCTAGAGCGTGTGATATTATCCACTGGCATACGAGCTAGTCCAGATTCAATTCAAGGTATCAAAAGTTTTGCCACGCCTACATGCACTAGAGACGTCCGTAGCTTTCTCGGCATGTGCAACCAGCTTAGTAAATTTTTGACTCAGCTTGGAAGTATTAGTACCCCCTCCCCCTACGTGAGCTGTTGCATAAAAACTGCATGTGGTACTGGGTGAATCACAAGAACAGTAGTTTAAGCAAATCAAGAACAAGCTACGGAAATCTGTAGAGCTGGCTGCATACAACCCGGGTCAGGAAACAATAATTCAGACTGATACCTGTCGTGAAGGCATAGGAGCCGCTCTATTGCAGAGACAAGATGATGGCAGTTTGAGACTGGTAAGCGCCTCTTCTCTAGCATTGAGCAACATCGAGAAGCGTTACACAACAATTGAGCAGGAGGCACTAGGGGTCACCTGGGTCTGCGAAAAGTTCAAGCAGTATATAACAGGCCAAAAGGTAGCAATAAAAGCTGACCACAAGCCTCTCGTGCCACTCCTGAATGATATTGAAATAGATAAGCTTCCTGCTCGCATTCAAAGATTTTGAATGAGATTCATGAGGTTCAATTATCACATTGACTACATCCCTGGAAAAGATAATATAATTGCAGACGCCTTGTCGTGCTCCTGCACTGTTGCCTCCGACGACTTCATGCTATTCTTGCACTGCACCAGACTGCTTCTGCTGCTCGCTTCCACGAACTAAAAATATTTCAGCGAGAAGATGAAGTCTTAGCAATGGTCATACACTATGTTAAAAACTGGTGGTCTGCTTACCTTCCGTCAACCGAGATTTTCCTCCGCCCATATTTTGAGAATCACGAAAGGCTCTCTCTGGTAGGAGAGATTCTGACCCTAAACAGTCGAATTATTATCCCTCAAGTTAATTGACTGGCAGGGTTGAATCAAGTTCACGATGGCCACCTAGGCATAACGAAAGGTCGTGAAAGAGCCAGAAAATCTGTTTGGTGGCCTGGAATTTTGCAACACATCACGGATGTTGTCAAAAATTGTACTTTGTGTCGAATGTTCTTTAAGGCTCATGCGCAGCTGTTACTTTGTTCGGACTACCCAGATAGACCCTGGGAAAGAGTAGGCAGCGACCTGTTCCAGTTCCGGAGTAAAACATACCTCCTGCTGGTAGATTACTATTTGCTTTATATTGAAGTAGTGCTGCTCGTTGACCTGGCTAGCGCCAAAGTTATTCGTCACATGAAGAGCATATTTGCTCATCACGGCATGCCCGAAATGTTGTTGTTGGACAATGGGCCCCAATACACTTGCGAGGAATTTAAAACCTTTGCTGCCAAATACTCATTCACTCACATTACGAGCTCGCCCAAATACCCACAGAGTAACGAGGCAGCTGAATACGCCGTTCAATTGGTAAAATCTATCCTCAAAAAGAAACTCGACCTTTACTTGGGGCTAATGGCCTACCGATCATCGCGGCTTGAAAACAGGAAGTCACCCTCGGAACTGCTTATGAGGAGATGTATCCGTACGAGGGTGCCATCATTACCCATTGTTCTACAGCTGGTAGCTATCAATACCAAGTATGTTGCTGCTAAGAAGAGAGAGATGGAAAGAAAGCACTTATATAAAACCAGTTATATGAAAGACCTTCATCGCAATGCAGAAGTCACAGTCGCACCCGCAAGTACTCCACAATCTTTCATTGTACAAGATGATACCGGCAGAACCATCCGTCGTAACCAATCTGATTTGGTAGAGCTCCCCACATCAAACGCTTCGCCAAAACGATTGAGCTTTGGCCGGGAGCTAAAATCGCGTCGTATTCTTAACATGTAAAATAGCTGCTCCATCTTACAAACATTTAAGGTTGGACTCATCGCTAGTATAGTTTTATCATTCGTAATGTTGTATTCTATTTGAATCCCTTTAGTTTTTGCATCTTCCCGGGAAGGAGAGATGTTGTGTTATGGTATTAACCAGATATAGATGTGACTTCTGGTGGAAGGGCACTCTGTGACTTTTGCCATAATAAACGTTGTGAATTCTAATCCACCATTTAACTTAACTGTATCTGCCTGTATAAACTAACAGTTACGGACTTACGGTATATCTCGTAACACTGCATGTAGACGGGCGATGAAAGTAAGAAATTACATCTCTGGACTGGCTCAATTATGTAGGCAAAATATTATGTAGGTCAAATATTATGTAGGTCAAATATTGTGCAATTATTTATCATTTTCTTTTGTAGCGGACCAGACGGATATGGACACTTTGAACCTTGGGAAGATGTCAAGCCAGATTGTAGGCGTAAGTACTCGCTGTTGACTAAAGGCTTGAACATCAGTGGTAGAGTGATTGCCACAAGATATATCTGGTTAGATTTGAATGCACAGCTTCTAGCCGAGAGGGGAGGATCGTGCAAGTTGCATGAAGTTCACAGCCCATTGTAGTTTGCAGATTTGTTCTGTTCTATCAGAAAAGGTTTCATATAAATCAATGTGCTACGTTCAGAATTATACTGAATTGTTTTGTGTGCTACTTCAAATCTGTGCACTCAAACATTTCAGACGTGACTAGCGAGAGATTCTTTCATTGGACATTCATATATTTTATCCATGCATCTGTAGCTCTATTAGACAACTCATCATTGAATTCCAGAGGACCTGCTTCTTTTTTGACTAGCAACATTGAACTTAGAACACAATCGACGTGTATTAGGTGGTCATGGTTTGAGTCATAGCAATATGTAGACGCCGTACTGTGTCAAGGTCATTGGCTGCAAGTTATATGCTGGTTGATGACTTGGTTTAAAAATCTACAATGGAAACAGTTTTCTTACCTTGGATATTTCTTGTAGCCATGGGTTGCTCAAGGAATGACACACAGACAGGGAACCAACTTAAAATAAACTATCCATACTATGAGAGAGCATGTTATGAAAATGGAACGTGTAAGAAGGGAATGCTTGTTACCCTTCATTGTGGCAATTTCAGTGATGAGTACATTTACTACTACCAGTGTGATATTCCTCCTGGCGCCGCTTCAGTTGCCATGAACCAAAGTGATCTTGATGCTGCTTTAATTGCGGGTGTCTGGTTCCCGACCCCGTCTTGTGGTAACCATATTAATTAATATTTGTCTTTATGTTACTATCACCAGTTAATGAATTTTATAACCGTTATGGTTTACTACTGTGTGTGTCAAATACACTATCATGTATGACTAATATAGTACTACCGTATGTGTGTCTAAAATACTATTGTTTATGTCTAATATACCACCGTATATGTCTAATTTACTACCTTATGTGTGTCTAATATACTACTGTATGTGTGTCTAATATAGTACTGTATGTGTTTAATATACTACTGTATGCATCTAATATACTACTGTATGTGTTTGATATACTACTGTATTGAAGACTATTATGCTTTTGTATGCTTTCCAATCAAAACTGTCTGAAGGTGTAAACACACTAGGCGATTTTATCGCGAGCGTCATGAGGAGGGCGGAGATATCGCTAGCGTGTGCATAAACACACTTGAGCGATTCACTAGCAAGCGATATAATGGGCACGCCCACAAACTGCCAATAAAATTCCGTATCATTAGTTTCTTCGGAGTTGTTAATAAATTTAGGTCAGTCAATATGGCGCCGTCTAGGCGACAACGTAAACAACTTACGCATTTGTTATTAAACCTATCTCATTTTCACGGATTGTACACTGCCTACACTACAAGGAGACATAAGAAAAACGATTATTGCATTTTTAACTGTAATATTTTTCACTATTTTTGTACATATTTTATTTTGTAGTGGTTTTTTATATTTAGGCCTAATGTATTAAATATTTACCGTTCTCAAGATGGTCAACCTGCGCAACGATTGACTCCAAATGTTGGTTTTCAACTTGGATTTTTTGAAATTTTGGTTTGTTATGGTGCACATGACTGGGAGTGCTATTATTAAATTTTATGAACAATTCAGTGCTCGTTCTGAAGATGTTTCAATATTAACAAAATAGCAAATTGTCGCTGCTGTACGTTGGTGAACATTGATGAGAAATAATTACCCGCCATAAAATTGCATTCTGGTAAAATCCAACCAATCGAAATGCATCTCGCTAGCGATAATGTTGTGCAGAGAAAGTCTAGCGTTATCGCTCTGCATGAGCACGCTGAGTGAATTCCAGCGCAGATTAACGCCACGCAGCGCGATATCGCTCTAAATATCGCCTAGTGTGTTTATACCTTAACACCGAACACTCTTGAATTTGTGTTCATTATCTTAGACAAAGGATGCGGGCCACCAGTGAACGTTTCTGAATATATTGACTGTGTGAGCAAAGGGAGGAAGTATGATGAAGGAAAATGGAACTTTCCGGATGGATTTGTAGTGAACTGCGCATGCAACAGGGGACTTATGAGAGGTCTGCTCTAATTCGCTTGCTGTTTTGTTACAATATCATAGATGTATGCTTTTAGTGATGGACACCATGTCTAATAACCCTGCTCACTATTGTAATACAATATCAAACGTGCACAACTATGTTAATAATATTGCAGAAGACGGAAGCCCACCGCAGGTTCAGTGCGATGCGATTGAGAAGGAGTGGAAAGTGATTGAGCCTTGTCGAGGTACAAGCTTGTTCTTATGTTCCATCGCAATTGTTTCGTTAACTCAGTTGATTGTACTCAGCCATCATATATCATGCATGCAACAGTCAAAGACTAGCATTTTTATCATTTATGTTTCAGTTTTCATCAGTGCGGGAGCTTCATACAAAGTTTTCACAATCAGTCAGAGATATATGGCTACACACGAATAAACTGATTAGCAGGGGTGTTATTAAACATTCACAATCCTATTAATTTTCTTTTAAACACAAAGTATCGTATAGCTAGAGGTCGATGCAAAATACCAAAAAATTGTTATAATATTGAAAAATCTTTGCCATAATAAAAACTGTGTCCTATTTGACCGAAGCCACTCATGGAGGTTAGGAAAAGAGATTGCATCATACGACATTCAAACTCATGACTTTCATAATGGTAGACTGATGCTCAAACACTCGCACCAATGTACCACAATGTGTTGATAGTTGGTATGGTATCTGTGCTTTATCAGCCCATGAAACTGCCAAACTACTAGTAGTTATAATTTTGAATAATCTTTACTATAATAAGAGTCATGTCTGTCTGTACGTCTGTCTTATGCCAGGGCTAGAGGTTGAGGTAAAAGTTTACTCTATGCAGGATTTGAACTTGTGATAATCGCCTTGGCGGGCTTACACTCAAACACCTGCACTACTTGTCCACTTTGCGGCATTTCAGAATAGTTGTTGCTTTTTGCTTTTTCGGCGCGCCTGCTGATCTTTCAGGGCACACTAGACTACCAGGGTGTTACTAGTTACAATAATGAAAGCCATAAGGCATTCAGTGTCTCTCATGTTAGTAATGTCTTCTCATCAACGCCTATTCTGCAAACTATAAACATTTACTGCAGTTGACTGTGGACCTTTACCAGACCTCAATAACACCAGACACAATGTCACTTACTATGAGGCATATGCCCTGATGGAACTCGAATGCGAGGAAGGTTACCGATTTTTCCCTTACAGATATGAAAAGGCTAGTCCGGCTCTAGTTGAGTGCCAACGCTTCTCCGGTTGGCTCAACCTTCACCTCTTTGAATGCAAAGGTACCTCTATTAGATTTAACTTATATACATTTTCAATAGTTTCTTATACACGTCTGGCCAATGAATAAAATTTATTTAAATAAATTTAAGCATTTTAGCCAACAACAGAATTAACTAAAGCTGAATACAGAAATAACATCAGATACGAGCTTAAGACGATTTATGACCGAGCTTGTATGTCAGGCCAATCGTATCTCAAATCAGTTTTTTTATACAAAGCAACTAGATACAAACTACCTTGTTCTCACTTTCTAAAAAAACACTTAAAACAGGATAATACAATGGAAGGCACATTTTAATTGTTTTAATTCTTTAACTAGGCTTACAAATTAACAGATATCATACCTATCGAGTAGTTAGGATCTGCAATAACATGTGACTATGTCGTATGCAGTACTGTATGGAGTTCTTACCTTAGAGACAGACGGTAGCAGTTAACGCCGATCTGACAGAGAGTTGATGGCAAGACATTCAGTACGTTACACTTTTGTGGAGTTACATAACATAAACTTTCAATTTTATTTACATGATTAATCTTGCTATGCGCACACGTAAAAATATGTTTAAATCTTACACAAAACTTAATTCTAGTTTTGTCTCCATTTGTATTTGTTATTATCTTCTTTTGGCTTTGCTTTTTTTCCTCGCCTTTAGATTTGTTTTCCTCTTCACTTTTGCCAGCCCTTTCAAACCCTTTTTGATCCACCAAAAAAGACCGAGCGATCTTGTTTACATAAACAGTCTCTGGCATATTCGTCCACCTAGCGGCAGCATTGGGAACCGTCTCATATGCTCATATCTCAAATTTCTCGTATGTTGGACACTTAATCTCAAGGTATTACTGTACCCGACAGACCAAGTGATGACAACTACCAAGCCTATAGTTATATTTCAGTGTTCTAGAGAACATGAGGATAGATGTAGAACACAAGGCATGTCTTATGGTGCAAAACCTCTCAATCTCTAACCAAACACTTATTTTTTTCAATAATTCTTATTAGAGGTTTGACCTATAAGTTTGCTGTCTCCCTAGTTCCTTGCTTGACAAACATTTCATTTTCAAATTGAGCAGTTTTAGTCCCGTCATCAAGGCCTATGAGGTCATCAAAGTTATGATTTACAAGCAGACAAGATATACTCAAGTCGAATATGTTATGTGTATAGTTAATAATATTATATTGTAGCATTAGATGGATGTACAGAAGATGCCTTGCAGGAACTTCACCCAGGTATATATCTCACACCATACAAGGATTACTATGACCATCGTGAAGCCGTTCTGGCAAGATGTGCCAGAGGTTATCTTGCTGGGGACCACCGTAAGCCAGTATTACACATTCTCTTTAACTCGATATCTCACCATATATTATATTACTCTTATGTTAACTCAATATCTCACCATATATTATATTACTCTTATGTTAACTCAGTATCTCATCATATATTATATTACTCTTATGTTAACTCAATATCTCATCATATATTATATTACTCTTTTGTTAACTCAATATCCCACCATATATTATATTACTCTTATGTTAACTTAATATCTCACCATATATTATATTACTCTTATGTTAACTCAATATTTCATCATATATTATATTACTCTTCTGTCAACTCAATATCTCACCATATATTATATTACTCTAATGTTAACTCAATATTTCACCATATATTATATTACTCTTCTGTTAACTCAATATCCCACCCTATATTATATTACTCTTTTGTTAACTCAATATCTCACCATATATTATACTACTCTTATTTTAACTCAATATCCCACCATATATTATATTACTCTTATGTTAACTCAATATCTCACCATATATTATATTACTCTTTTGTTAACTCAATATCTCACCATATATTATATTACTCTTATGTTAACTTAATATCTCACCATATATTATATTACTCTTATGTTAACTCAATATTTCACCATATATTATATTACTCTTTTGTTAACTCAATATCTCACCATATATTATATTACTCTTATGTTAACTCAATATCTCACCATATATTATATTACTCTTATGTCATCTCAATATTTCACCATATATTATATTACTCTTATGTTAACTCAATATCTCATCATATACTATATTACTCCTATGTTAACTGATTATCTAATTATATATTATATTACTCTTATGTCAACTCAATATCTCACCATATCTTTTATTACTTTACTTTTTCTTTAACAGTTTTTGAAGTTGTCATCTGCAATGCAATATGGGAAGAGCAGCCGCTCGACATAGCAGAAGAAGATATGATCGAGCTTGAGGATGGTACAAAGGTGTCTTGGATGCCAATTGCAACCAATCAGGGACCGGCCCCTAACCTCACTGACTTCCACTACCTACCAAATATGACTATGGTATTGAAGGGGTTTGAATGGGACTACCAACACATTAAGGGCAACTTGTCATGCATCAGTAAGTTCTTTCCACCAGAGATTGGCAATACAGAAAGTAGCAATTGGCATAATAACCAATTTACCTTATTCTGGTAACATAAACATTTATTCAATTTCTGTATAGAAAAACTTGCAAAAGGAAACATTTCATTATATTTTTATTTTTAATTTGTTATTTTTCGTTATCATTATATTATTTTTCTGTTTATTAACTTTCTTCAGCCTGGTAAGACAACTTTGACCTCACTTAGACTATATTCCGCAGTTCACTTGAGTGTAAAAAGTTGCAGCAAAGTAGGAAGTAGTTTCAAATAGTAGTTCTATAGTAGTTCTATAATTCAAAAATTTGTAAACATACTTTTCATAGCAAATCTCTATTTTAAGTCATTCAGTAGAAGCAGATTAAATAATTGCAGGCCCAGGTTTTACTGCCATCATTCGAATCAGGCTAATCTGTATGGTCAATTTAGCAAGAGAACAACTTAAAGTCTGATGTCCTCCCTTTCACCACCAGTTGTTCCCTTGTCAAGCGCTGTAAACCGCTATGCATCATTCCCTTTTTTATTCAGAAAATGATTCTAAATAGAAAAACCTGCTCTGCTCATGTCTATTTATTTATATATTATATCTAGATGTATATTTTTCAAAGTATGTGTGTTAGTTGTTATATATGTCCAGCTATAGCAATTTTCATGTCTTGGAATAAGAAATCCGTAAAGAGATTTTATCTCGGAACCTACCGTTTGACAGTCCGACTGCCTTACTAACTAAGCCACACAAGCTTGATAGATTCACTAGGCGATATAATGTGCTATATGGAAGCAAATAGGCTAGTGCGTTTGCTCACGACGCCAAGTCATAAGCAGTGTAGCTCTTATTAGTAAGCTTCCTCAAATTATCCATTGGCATTGGATCAGGCTAATAGCAAGTGGCAGGCAACTCTCATTGCTTCTCATTGTTTATAAGCTGATTTTTAATACCCGGGCAACATCCGGTAGCACAGCTCGTTATGTATATTATTAGCACTCAAGCTTAATACTATATAATAATACGTCAAATGTATCCACTTGCAGCTGACTACACTGTACACTACCCGGAATGGGTTATAGTTGACGATGAGGAGGAAGAATAATTCCTATTTCCATATCTCAAGATTTCATCTTCTGTATACATACGATATTTCTGTCAAGTTTCAATTAGAATATACCAAAGAAAAACATATTATTTGTTATCACGAAATTAAAAATATTACTCATTCTCGTTTGTCTCTTCAATGACTCATCAGTGACCAGTGTGTAAGTCTCCAGTATCTTTGACTTTCTGTTAGCATCATTATTGTTGTCATCGATAAATCACTGTTATTGCCATGTTTTGGCTTTCTCAACGTCTATCATAATATATTGTGCATGTTTGTCTTGTCTAACACAATCTGTTTTTATACAATAATATTTTGGATGCCAAGATTACCACAAAGCATTTGTAAATGTAATTCCGCCTACTTATGGAAAAAGTCAGAGATATATCAGCTAAAAAAACTACGTTTTATTAGTGCTCACAAAATACCATTATATTTTTGGCTAGGCTTACATAGCTTTTTCGCTTTGACGTAAAATACTCCTAACTTTCTTGGTAGTCGGCGATATAATTCTGCTAATTTGATGCAAATAAAAATTTTAACTCGGAAGCAAATAAAATGATAAAAAAATGAATAGGTGTACACAGAACTGCCCACATAAGAGTGGGGCAATGCGTGAGATTTGGTTTTGGGGCAATTGATGTATCAATGATAGTATATATAAAATTGTGGAAATTGGGGAAAGTATCTCACGCATTTTCATTTTTTCTTTGGGGTGATTGCGTGAGTCTCACGCCCAATGCGTGAGAGTTGGCGAATTATGGACGGTTGGGCGACAGTCAATAGGGCGACAGACACTTAGGCGACACTTTCGGTTTGAAAGGCGACAACTTCAGACGGAAAGGCGACACAGCGGACAAACAGGCGACAGTTCTGGACATTGAGGCGACAATTCTGAGGACAGGATTAATTCAAAATATTAAGTCCTGTTATGGCTTGTTATGTTGTTGTGAATTAGTAGTGAAAACTAACAAAACACCAACTTTATTGATGCCCAGATCGGAAATCTTGCATTAGTATATTTTTTACGCATTGCTCCACCTTATTTCCTTAGCATCTATTACCTGCTTATATCCTCATTAATCTGATTACATTATTCTTTTACACACAGTAGAATTTCATATTGTATTAATGAATGTACCAAATATTTATTTAATTGAGATAGTTATTATTTAAAAAAACTGCTGAGATTAATCTGCCTTTAATCGCCCAACTATTCTTCTGTTCATCCTTTTCCACAAATTTAACTTTCGAGTCTGTCAACACGCTCAGACGTCATTTAGCCAGTCACTATTTTCTTTTTCACTTTCTTTCTTGAATGCTTGGAAAAACTGGCAAGTTGCTTATCAGTGTGGCAAGAGTCTGAGATTCCTTACCGCCTAATTTATGACATCATAGATGTACCAACTTTTTCAACCCCTTTGAAGCGATGCATTCTTGAGTCACTAGCATACCGCTGTTGATGAGTCATTATACTACCTTTGGCTCATTTATCATGTATTAGGATCCTCAGTAGTAGATCTCAAATTAATGTATATTCTTGTTCTGATTGCAGTATGAAAATAAATACATACATATGAGTTTAGCTTTATACATTTTAATAAATTTGCTTTTTGGTACATTTATACAAATATTAAAGCTGATTTTTATCATATATAACTTTTAAAAATACGTATATCAATAGTTTGCAGCATTAATTTTTTTTACAATGACTTTATTCTGATTGATACTATGTAGATAAACCCATCTAGCGATAGAACTTCTCTTTCCTATCTAGAATGACGAGATCAGGTTCACGGTTATAAACTGGCAACTGAATATTACTTTCTGCTAATTCTAAAACTTAAATGAAAAGATAATTTGAATTACAGGAGTATAATTATACACAGTGACTTGCAGGTACTCGAATGCACTTGCACTTCCAATCATACACAAAAATAATTGCAGGAAATTCGCTACACCACTATTTAATAAAGTTGATATTAAAGTTCAAGCCGATGGCTGCCTATGTAATATCTTCCCATCTTTTCTGAAGTCTGTCCTTTGTTAAAACAGTCGTGTATAAAAAAAAAGATGCCATGATGTGGCACATGGCAGCATTAACCTGCAACTGAGTATATATCACAAAGAACTTTGAGGTGTTGATCACTCCTCATTGTCTCAAACTACAGGTTGTGTGTGCCATCGGGATCTGTGACAAGGGTAATTCGGTCAAATATCCCAAGTGACTCTAGGGTAACATGGCATCAGGACCGGTTGATTTCTATGCTTTGGAATGGATCATTTCTCCATAAGCTTTCTGTGATGCTGTTTAGTCTTCTTGCAACAAGCTGCAGAAGTTGGTAAAATATGGATATATCTTAGACACCTATGTCAGAAAAAGCCTTCATTCTTCATACTCAAATAAAATCTCAACAAATATAGATCAGTGTGAACCGCAATTTAGCCTATTGAGTCTGCATTATAATGACATTGAATAATTATTATAATTGTAAAGAAACAAGGATAAGGAAATCATTATTTCCGCAAGTAAATGAGAAAACACAATAATAGGGAATTGTCTTTTCATCTCACACAAAGAGCGAACTCTTCTCCCAGTTACTGTTACGGTAATTTCAACTATCGAAACCATAAACCTATTTTTTCTTGAGGTAAGATAACTCTAAAGTTTCAACAATCCGAGACAAGATAACTCTAAAGTTTCAATAATCAGAGACAAGATTGTCGACAATTCAGCCGAGAATATGACTTCTCGAACAGTTCTGAACAAACATGCTGATACAAAAGCAAGTTTTGATGTTTTAATTGAATAAGCTAAATGCATGTTTAGAAAAAAAACTTATTTTGTTAACTGTCTGGGCTAGCATAATCAGAGAAATCTCAATCCCACCAATGGCGTTTAAAAATACATGTTGCAATTTCGATTTATAATAAATTCTGTAAAAAAAACATTAACACTGTCAAGGCTACGTTCCAAAAATATACGTAAGCATTGCACACAACGACAGCATCTCATAGTTTGTCAGTACATTACCTTGCTTTCAACCAAACAGCAAACCAATTTGTCGCCTTTTAATTGTCGTCGGTTTGTCTGCCGTGTCGCCTTTCCGTCTGAAGTTGTTGCCTTTTGAACCGAAAGTGTCGCCTAAGTGTCTGTCGCCCTAGTGACTGTCGCCCAAATGTCCAGTTACCGAGTTGGCAGGTATGGGTGTACATACATATATGCAATGCAAAATCATATCATAATTTTAATTGCAGCTGAAGAGATAATATTGTAATATGTTGGTTCTTAGTTGCTCAAGTAAGGAATATTGCTTGGAGAATTGAAACGCAGTTTATTGTTCGCAGGTCTAGACCAGAAGAGAAAGTTTCAGTACAAGACACGTAGTTATAAACAAAGCTGATAGAGCAAAGCTGATAAAGCTAACACACAGTATAATACAAGGCTAATAAAGCTAACTCATAATATTATACAAAGCTGATAAAGCTAACACATAATATTATAATTAGAGCCACGTGATTAGTAGAGTTAGAAGCCGCGGATGCATAGAATATACATAAAATGTTACATCCTTCCCCTAGTCGCGATATCGAACTGGTTTAACAACTGCACGCCCTGATCTAGTCACTGTCACAGGAGTGTCAGTTGCGACGGCGGAGTCGGCGGGTGTCGAGCGAGCTGGCGGGTCACCTGGCTTGTCATCTGAGGTAGTAGACATAGTAGGTGGTGGCGGAACCACAGTATCAGCGAGATCAGGAGTCGGTACGTGTAGCAGGTGGCGACGGTTACGTCTGTATGTTTTGCCGTTCTGCTGCACAACATACGATCGGGGGTTGGCTGTTCCGACAATAGTGGCGGTGGTGTCACAGAAGCCTTTGTCGGTCTGCATACGCACGGTATCACCTGGTGTGAGTGTCGGGAGTGTAATAGCAGAGTGATCAGCGTATGATTTCTGACGAGCACGCTCTTGTGACAGCTTATGTTGTACTGCCTCAGAGTCTATGATTGTGGGTCGTAGGAGCGTCTCAGCTGTCGGTATCGGTGTGCGAGTTCGGCGAGATATGTTTCTCTGAGCTGGCGAGCCCATATCCTTTCTCGGCGTGTTGCGTTGGTTAAGTAGAGCCATGTAGATGTCTCCACCCTCCTTGAACGTCTTCTCAAGCAGGCGTTTGGCTGTCTGAACAGATTTCTCTGCCAGACCATTGCTGGATGCGTGGTAGGGGCTAGATCTTACGTGTTCGATAATCCACGCTCGCAGGAACTTTCTGAACTCCTCTGAGCTGTACGGCTGACCACAATCTGATATTAGAGTCACTGGTCTACCAAATCTTGCGAAATGGGCTTTAAGTTTCTTAATCACAGTCGCTGCAGAGGTGTCACGAAGTGTGTCGATTTCATACCAGCCTGAGTATGAGTCTACAGTCACCAAATACGTAATCGATCTCCAGTAGAACATGTCAGTGGCTACGATGCTCCACGGTTGCGACGGTACAGGATACGATAGTAACGGTTCTCTCGGCTGGTGATTTCTAGATGTCTGGCATATACTGCAGAGAGCTAGTGCTTTGTCGATGTCACTACTCATGCCTGGCCAGAATACAATGTCGTTGGCACGTCGCTTGGTTGCTTCGATGCCAATATGTCCTCGATGGAGCTGCTGGATATAGTCGTCTTTAAGCGATTGAGGTACAATAGCACGCTCACCTTTGTAGACTACACCATTCTCAACAGCGAGTTCATCACGAAATGCGAAATACGGCTTGATATCTTCGGCTACACTGGCCTCCTTTCTGGGCCATCCAGCCAGTATGAGTTCACTTATCTTACTGAGTACGGGATCACTGGTTGTGGCTTGCTGTAGCTCGAGATACTTCTGGTCGGTTATCGGTGTTACTGCGAGTACGTCAAAGTCTATGTGTTCGTTATTGTCATTGTCCGGTAGATAAGCGCGAGACATTGTATCAGCGAGGTATAGTGTCTTGCCCTTCTTGTATATGATGTTTAGACGATATGGCTTCAGCTGTAGTAACATACTCTGAAGTCTCTTAGGCGCTGCGGATAACGGCTTATTCATAATCGATACGAGCGGCTGATGGTCGGTTTCTATGGTAAAGTCTCTGAATACATAGTCTCTGAATCGGTTGCAGGCAAATCTTACGGCCAGCAGTTCTTTTTCTATCTGAGAGTAGCGTTTCTCGGTATCCGTCATAGCTCGAGAAGCGAAACTGACGACCCTGTTGTCCTGAAGACAGGCTGCCCCCAGCCCAGATTGCGAGGCATCGCAGGTAAGTGTCACTGGCTTATTGACGTCATAGTAGGTAAGAGTCGTTGCATTAGCGATCTCATCTTTTATGGCTTTCAGCGCTTGTGCCTGCTGTGACTCCCAGGTCCACGCTGTGTCTTTACGGAGTAGGTCATTTAGTACGGCAGTCTTCTCACTCAGGTGCGGTATAAACTTGGCGAGATACTTGACCATGCCCATGAATCTCTGTAGTTCTTCTACATTAGTTGGGCTTGGCATGTCGGTGATTGCCTTGACCTTAGCAGGGTCAGGTTTCAGTCCCTGATCAGTTAGTACGTGCCCTACATATCGGACTTCTGTCGTCTTGTACTTGCATTTATGTGGCGACAGTTTGAGGTTTATCTCCTGCAGTCGTGTCATTACTCTCCTGACGTTGGAGTCGTGTTCATCCTCAGTCTTACCAGCTATAAGAATGTCATCCATTATTATTTGGCACGGATAGTCGGTCAGCAGCTGTTCTATAGCGCGCTGATATACGTCTGAGGACGAGCAGAGTCCCATCGGCATACGCAGATATCGGTATCTGCCAAACGGTGTACCAAACGTGGTAAGGTATGACGAGCTCTCTTCTAGTGGTATATGGTAGAAAGCTTCTTTCGCGTCAACTACCGTAAAATGCTTAGCTCCAGGTATGTTTGCTGCTACCTGTTCGATTGTCTTAAGTGGGTGATGAGGTCGTTTGATAGCCTTGTTCAGGTCACCCGGGTCGATACAGATACGTACGTCGTTACTGTCCTTCTTGGCGGTTACTACGAGTGCGGATACCCAGTCGGTAGGTTCGGTTACCTTGGTGATAATCCCGCGATCCTCTAGTCGGTTTAGAGCTGCTTCTACTTTGTCACGTAGAGGCGCTGGTACAGAGCGGACAGGTCGAATGACTGGTGCTACTTCCGGATCTATCGTTATCTTGTAGTTACATGGCAGTGTACCTAGTTTGCCATCAAATAACTCTGGATAGTCTTCTAGTAGCTTGGCTGGAGCCTGCGGCTTTTGCTCTACTTCGAATACCTCCTGACTAAGTGTTACAAGTCCTAATCGTATACTATCACTAAGTCCTAGTAGACATCTGGCGTCACTATCGACTACTTCGAATCGCAATTTCACCTGAGGGTGCGGTATAACTACAGATCCTACTGTTACTGTCTGAGCACCTCCAAAGCCTAGTAGCGTGCTAGTACGTGATCGGTCAATTTTACTGTGTAGTCCTATACGGCGTACTTGATCGAGCGAGATTACATTTACTTTTGCACCTGTGTCAATCTTAACCTCTAGCGTGGTGTCATTGACAGTAAAATGAGTTCGTATATCTCCACGATTGTTACCCGGCAGTGATACTGTTTCGATGCGGAACTCTTCGTGACACGATTCTGTGAGTTCATCTACAGTTCTTGGCTGCTTTGCACCTGACCTGCACAGCTTTGCATAGTGATTGAGTTTACCACAATTGTTACATTTACGACCATATGCTGGACACTGTTTCGGTGGGTGCCGTTTCCCACAGTTACGGCATGACGAAGTGTTATGACTACTTGCAGTTCTGGGTCGCGTTGATGATTTAGCGTGATTACTACTACAGTTAGTGTTACTGTTACTCAGGTGTTGCGCATACGATTTGCGTTTTACTACGTCTACGATTGGTTTACTGAACTCGGCTGCGTTCTGCTCTGAAGACTCGTATATCTGACAAGTTTGTATAGCTTTGGCTAGTGTTAGGTCACTGTTTCTGAGTAGTTGCTTACGTACATTATCATTACGAATACCGGATACGATTCTGTCACGTAACAACTCATCTTGTAAGTCTCCAAAATCACATTGCGCAGCTTTAGTTCTAATGTCTGCTAAGAAAGTTTGGAACGGCTCACCTTCCTTTTGGCTGCGCGCATTAAATCGATGGCGTTCTAGGATTACATTGGTGATCGGCCTGCAGATCTCTCTGAACTTCCGCTTTAAAGTTGCTACCTGCTCCCTTGTTTCTTGAGGTACAGCTACAATCCCATGCTCCGCATCTTCTGTTATAGCTTCATTGTACGTGAACGACCGTTCTCTCTCTATTGCTTCTGGCCCTGCCAAGTTGAGCAGCATATACGCCCTGGCAGCCTCTGGTTTGTCATTATATATGGCATTGACATAAATGTCATATTCTTGCTCAAATATCCTCCAGTTTTCGGACACATTTCCCTCGAATGATAGCTGCTGTGGCCTCCTCAGTCCACTGTCCATGATTGACTAGTAGGCAGACTCTTGACACCATGTAATATGTTGGTTCTTAGTTGCTCAAGTAAGGAATATTGCTTGGAGAATTGAAACGCAGTTTATTGTTCGCAGGTCTAGACCAGAAGAGAAAGTTTCAGTACAAGACACGTAGTTATAAACAAAGCTGATAAAGCAAAGCTGATAAAGCTAACACACAGTATAATACAAGGCTAATAAAGCTAACTCATAATATTATACAAAGCTGATAAAGCTAACACATAATATTATAATTAGAGCCACGTGATTAGTAGAGTTAGAAGCCGCGGATGCATAGAATATACATAAAATGTTACAGATGTTAAAATATACATATCATTAAATTTTATAACAGGGTTAAATTTTAAGTTATGTTTACATTGAAGTGGCTGATCTTTGCTATACGTTTAAAAATTTTAAAGTTCACAAAATTTTATTAAAACTCGCAGTTTGAACTTGTAAACTGGCGGCCAGCGTGGCCTCAAAAACAATATTCAATGAAATATGCGGAGTGCGTAGTTTAACGGAACGACTAGCCGTACTGAAATTGTCTCATCCGAGCAACTTGTTTTAATATTTTGACGAGCCCATTATCTTTTTATATAAAATTTCTCTTTTGTTTTCCTAGACAATACGTATTAGACTTAGAGCGGAGGTATATTATGTTTCTGCAACGCTCTTTGTGAACCTGAACGCGTATTTATGTTCTTGTAAATCGATTTTTCTGATGCGTTGGAACCAAGGATAACCCATATAACATTTGTAATCTAAGTCTTAGTTGATTATCCGCCTTTTGTTCTGACATTTTTAGTAGTCGTTGCTGTGATCTACTCGTGGAAAGTTTACAAATGACTATGAATGTGTTAGCAACGTTTTCATTGCTACTTGCATCAGCATTGTGTAACAATTTTAGTGGAAATATTAAAATATTCCCACCGGATCAGCCACCTATTAGAGATGGTCTACCTCTGCCACTTCCTAGAACGTGGATAAAAAGCGACAAAGTTTTTGCAGTGCTTGGTGGCCAATTTCTGTTTCATGCTACTGGACACATGTGTGCAGATTTAGGCAAGGCGTTTGATAGATATCACAAAATGATATTTAATACATTCCCCGAAGACCTACGTAAAAGCAGCACTTCGTCAGGCAAGGTAATACATTTATAACTATCTTTATTAGCAAGAAACCTTAATGAAAAAGAAACTAATAATTAAGCTTTTGGAAGGTAGACAAAGTAGTTTTTTGTATTGTGTTTCAACTTTTACAACGTTGTCTGTTGAGAGTTCTGTATATTTTGGCTATAGTTAGTACCTATCCAAACTTTGCTAGATAATTAACTAGTGTTTGTGTTAGGTGGATAATGCTTGTTTGTCTTAATTTTCTGTCATCGCTGTGTGTATTTATAGCGATTAAAATCCAGCAATAAAAAGTTTCTCACCGTACTAGAAGCAAACTCAAGACGATTGTAAATGCATGTGTGCAAACACGTGCACCTAACCACAAGGCGAAGCTGTTCTCATCTAATCTGGCTTCTCTACGATATCCTTATAACGATTAAAACTAAATACTTTATAGAAATAATCGTGTTCTAATTTGCAAAATAGATTCTTGTTGTTCCGCCGTGCAGTTTTATATTTAACTAAATCGGTTTCAAGTTTCGACTTTTTAAACTTGTCGTACAGATTTCTCTGTTTCCTCACTGCTTTTCTGGTGTGATTGTTAAACCAGGAGGCTCATTCAAGTGTTTACTCTTTGCTACGCATCTAGGTACAAACTGATTGACAGCAAATTTAATATCACTCTCAAACAAATTCCAGACTGAATTAATGTTTTGCTTTTCCTCAATCGCCTGTTTGGTGCGATTCAAGGCCTCATTGATTACAGGAAAGTTAGCTTTACTATACGTCCTAAAAGAGGTTTCATTCTCCGGATAACTGAACTGTGCTTCCAGATTAATTTCTACCATGTAGTGGTCACTAAGATCAGGATTTACAACGTTTAGGTCATAGATGAAGCTAGGCCTATCAGTTAAAATTAAGTCCAAGGTATTACCAAGGTATTGGGTAGGCTCAGTTACTATTTGACTTTAGTTATGGGACAGTATGCAGTTTATAAATGATCTGTGAGTTGATCTTTGGTTAGAAGATGGTTTAAAACCCCGTACTCAGACCAATTGATGTCCGGAAAATTAAAATCCCCAGTAACTATAATAGTTGCTTTTGGATAATTCAAAAAAATCAAGTCCAACAGCTCATCGAGTGGATCTGCTGTATCTTTAATTAAACTAGGAGAAATATATACACACAAAACAACAAAGTGAAAACCACTCCTAGAACACTGAATATGAGTACAAATAAATTCAATAGGAAAAAATGACCTACGTAGTTGCACATATTGGTTTGATAAACTAGGTGGTAGAGCAATCATAACTCCACCGCCATGTCTGTCCCTATCACATCTGTATATAAGCTTTTGCGTTGAATTCAGAACCATGTTGTCAAGATTAGTTTCAGTCTCGCATAAGATATCACCATAGATATAGTAAACCCTAGATATGCAAATAATCAAAACAAGTGAGGCCTATAATTAGCATGACGCAATGTCATGGTGATGTGCAAAGCGAATCAGCTGATCTATTAACTCCTATTGACTTAGCACTAAAAACTGCTCAATTTTTCCATAGTTTGTGCATCTGAGACTGCATATTTTATTGAAAATATGTAAAACTTATATGCAGTAATACTTCAACTTACGAGTGCCCTAACGTACGAGAAACCTGAGATACGAGCCAGCTTTTAAGCAAGTTTTAGCACTAAAATACGAGCCATGTTTGAGATACGAGCGCATGAGACAGTTGCCAAGTATGTCAGAGGTGTTTTATGAGAACAGCATCACTCTGTATTTTTCAACTGCTCAGATTATACTTTTGTACCATGTTTTTTGCACGCGATTTTCAGTGCAGAATTATGTGAATTAAAAGTACCGTGCATAGACCGAAAGTTTGCCAGTAAAAGGATAAATAATGCAAAGAAAAAGCGAATGATAACAATTGATATTAAATGGAAAATTATTGAAAAATATGCAAAAGATGTATGCTTGATTGAGCTTGCTACACAATATGACAGAAATACATCCACAATTATCAAAAACAAGGATTATATTCAAGGCATTTAGTCTGCAAAAGGACTAACCATAGTTTCTAAACGATGCAGCGATCTTCACGACCACTGATAGAGAGACTGCTCAGGTTTTGGATAAAAGACAAACAATTGGCCGGTGACCGCGTAACTGAAACGATGCTACGTGAAATGGCCGGTGCTATCTATCAAGACTATAAAAAATAGACATTCGGACAAGTTGGCTAGCGGTCGTGCATTAACCCTTGGTGACAACACCTGTGTTCATCCTGATCGCAACACGTTGAAAGACATCCGACAAAGGCAAATGTCCTTAGGTTTTTCTTAAAACGGCCGGCTGGTCGTGAGAGCGAAACAAAAGAAAAATTAGCTAACCAGCGAGAAACTTAAAACTATGAACGCCGAAGAAACTTTAATTACGTTAAGTTAAAGATTAAAGTTTGCTTTTAGGTTTGCTTTTAAGTTTGTCTTTTAAGACTTGGATAAAATCTAAATTTATCAAAGTCAACTGTCGTAATGAAGGATAACTCATCTCTCCCTCTCTGGCAAATGCTAGCGTTAGCCGCTATTGTCCAGAATCCAGAAGAAACCAAAATCTCAATGTGATCCTGGTTGATCTTAAAGGTTAGGAAGTAGTTGATGTAAGGGTAGTTGCTGAAAAGATATTGAGCAATGTCATGTACAGATTTGGCTGCTGACTCAAAACCAATGACAAAATGATGATGATTTTCCTATTATTTTCCACTAGCAGCTTTCAGCTTGGTGTCTTTAATCGGCATAGATAGCTTATGATATTGTTGAGAACTTTTTGTTTTGAGTTGAAGTTCTGTTTTGTTATGGGCAATTCAGGATATACCTGGGGTGTTGTGGTCTCTTCTGATGACATCTCACTAAGAATTTGGTCTTATTGTTATGTTTATGACTTAAAAACTAGCATGCCAAGCGTGCTTCCACTACTAAACTTATTGCTCAATTGAAGGCTTCGATGCTGTGATGTGTATATGTGGCATTCACTGAGTCAACTTTTAACTTTGCCCACAGCATCACTTTTATTTTGGCTCTCTTCAATTCCAAAAACAATCAGATTTTTATCTCTGGCTTCTCTGTAATCTTTCTCAATTAGATTACGACCTTTTGTGTAGCGTTTGTTATTAGTGTGGAGTTATTGTCTAGACTTGATTACACTTGCATAGGAAGCTTTCATTGATTTCAGCTTCAGCTCCACCATACTACTCAGCATGTTTTGAATGTTGTTGATGGTGCCGTCCAGTTTTTTAATTTGGTCAGGTATTTCATTGATCTTACTATCCAGTTTCACATTAGTTTTATAGTTGGAAACCTTGCACCCTCTCTACAAATGTACAACAATGCTTCAGACTGACAGCGGTGCATTTCTGTATACATTTTGGCTGACACACGATTGTCACAGTCAAGGTGACACCATTCCTCACAAAAAATCGCAGAGCATAGCCTTCTGACTTAGAACAGCAGCTTTACAGCCTGCTAAACAACTTGGTTTTATGACATTGCCTGGTTTGCCAGAAAGAGGCGAACTGGCTGATGAATCACGGCCGCACTGAGATGTTGAGCTCTGGCCAGTTCTATTTGTTGCCATGATTGTTTACTTGACCAAAATCTAAATTTAAATTTAAAAATCTGGATTTTAAAAAGAACAAAAATTTCCTCTCAGTGTATCACAAAGCCTCAGTAGCGCCTGAAGCGGCCGAGTTACTTCGCTTTCAACAAATAAATATAGTGTGTTTCGTTAGTGAATAAAAGAAGGTAAGATTAAAAGATAAAAAAATTGTTTTAAAAAACGTTCTAAAAAGTCTAAGAGAGCTTTTAAAAAATGTCCTGTCTCGCACAATCCCGGATGATATATGCTTTGTTATTTTTAATTTAACATATTCATGATTTTAATTTTTACTTTTCAATTATTTTTAGTCGTATCAGTATCAATTCACTTTTTATTGTAACTATTGGAACAAATCATACTTTATCTAGCCATTGCTCGCTAATTATTTCAAATTTAAACACATTTACAGATGTTTTAGATTTTTGTCAAAGTTTGTTGGCATTGCACAAAACACTTTACTCATGAGATGATGTTTAAAAGTGATGATGGTAAATGTAGGCCTATATGGTGTATAAAACTAAATGTTCCGTACAAAGACTTTTTAATTACCCGGGCATTCAGCTAGTATAGGTCTCAGCATTTGTTTTTGTTAGTTTGTCCATGTGTCCAGTTATAGCAACCAGTTTTTGGAATGAAAAATCTGCTGTGCGCTGGTTCTGCAGACAGGCTTTTCTCCAATACACTATGCCGCCTAACTGGCTATACTATGGAATAAATTATGCGCATAATCATTACACATATCAATATTTCATGGCCTCATGCTAAACATTTCATCTAGAATTATGCTAGAATTGCTGGCCAGAAGAAAAGTGTTTAAACTGACATGGGCAGCAAGACTATTGCAACCTGTATAGAGCTGTATTAGGCACTGCAACCGGTACAGTATGAATTACACAGAAATTAACACAGCACACATAAACGAACAAACACCTTTATTTAAAAGTTAGAATAGTAAGTGTTGTATATGTTAATTATAAGTCAATTTTCTGTGGAAAAACTTTTTTTTTAATAACCTGTTCAAAATCGGGTGTGTATCTATATAAATGTGTGTGTCAGTCCAGTTGCAGCGATGTTTGAATAACGAAATTCCGTTTCGCATAGGATTTGATCTCGGAACCTTCAGTTATAGAAGCGTTGAGCTTATCCATTAGACTACACCGTTCAACTTAGCATAGCGATCAATAATGGTGAAGATATTTATTACATCGGTTAAAATACGCGTAACGATGTTGTGTCACATGTAACGATTAGCAGCTGGTCTCATTAGGTAATGTTACCTGTAAGTTACCTGCAACAGCTTATAAACAATTGCAGGTAGCGTAAAGGTAATGTAGAAGGATATGGAATGTTTATTAGCTGTTTTTTATTACCTGTGCAATGCTGGGCATTCAACTATTATACATGTATATAGTCATGTTTTAATTTTGAAATTACTAATTTCTATGTGATTTTTGATTGAATTTCTTGAGCTTCCTAGTAGCAATTACCAGTTACCAATAACCAGTTATTTCAGCGCAAACTCACAGATGTTATTCTCAGAATTTCTTTAATTAATTTTGGCAGCGGTACTTAGTATGCTAAACTTTCATGCTCTTTCGGTGGTCATTTGCCGACAACTTGCTGTCTAGCTTTGTAGCGTTTTATGCTTTTACGTGTGTGTATGATTTTTCAGATCCTTCGTACGTACACTAAGAAAATGCATGTCCAAGAGATAAATTCTTTTGTCTTAAGTGTTGTTTGTCAACTGTTTTTCTCCATCGTATAGCAACAAAACGATATAAAATAAAACAATGGATTCAGATGACATGTTTAAATTTTTGTCGTGTTATGTAATTAACCGGTGTGCTTTTACCATGACAAAGTACAAGCAGTTTGGAGATAAACAGCCCCATGAAATATGCAATGATTGTAAGTTAAAGCTAATAGCAAAACCCTCTACAGTTTGTCTAGATGTAGCATACATTTATTTATATACTTCTAATTTTAGTATGGATACCACCAGAACAAGCATTCAGCTGAATCAAATATAACTAGCCTAGAGGTCAATGTGAACCAGATTTGTGATGGGACACCTCAGCCCGCCCTTGGCATGAGTGAAACCTGTGAGTCTATTTAGTTGTTCTTTATAGTAGTTTATTCACTGTTATCACGACTGAAATTTGTCCGTCATTAAAGATATCGGCTGCTACCACTGTTGGGTAATTGGTCAATTTGGCGGACCAATTAGAATACCAAATACTGGAAACCATATATCATAACCAAACACCAAATAAAATACCAAATACTTGAAAATCTCAGAGTCAAATAGCAAATAAAATATCAAATACTCACAATTTTGTAAATCAAATACCAAATCAAATAGTACCACTGGGAAATTTGAGAACCAAATACCAAGTGAAATACCAAATACATGTACTGGCAATTGTTCAAACCAAATACCAAATCAAATAGGGATAATGGGAAATTTTATATTAAAATACCAAATAAATTACCAAACACTGCAATTTCTCGACATCAAATCAAATAGTTATATTGTGAAATTTCCGAATCAAATACCAAACAAAATACCAAATACTGGAAATTTTAGAAGCCAAATATCAAATCAAATAACAGTGGGCTACTGGGAAATTTCAGAACCAAATGATGTAAAATCTTACAGAGCCGACTCCAAATTGAATAATGGGAAATGTCAATTCAATATCAACATCATTATGTTAACTATGCTAAATATTAAATACTGGAAAATATCAAGACCGAACTAAATTTATTTGCAGACTGAATTTTCAAATTATTTAAAAATCACTGATCACGTTCACATCCAACAACTCTGCCCATATAAAAATGTATACATTATTTATTACGTATTTATATTACATTCAAATTGAATCAATATAATGTAGACAAAAAATCGTTTATGGTTGACAGTAATTTTAAAGGTACTACATTATTCATGGTATGTTCAAATTTAATAAAGCTACTATTGACAGAAAATCGAGACAAATACAGAATGGCTTATTGTGATTGCGAGTTCTAAAGAATAAAATACACTATTATATCAAGGTAATTATGTATGCTGATGCAAGTTAGTTAGGATTAGGACTAATTAGGTTAGGTTACAATGTAAACTGCTGTATACATTATTGAACATTAAATATTGCCAGACTTCTGTAAGAACGGGTTTGAGCCGATGTGCAGCTGGGCCTCAAACATATCGTCCCCCATACGCATGCGCTCTGGTCTTAGGAAACGTCCGGCCGAACTAAACAGTCTTTCCACAGGGGCTGAGCTAGCGAGGACAACCAAGTATCTTTTGGCGAGTGTAGCTAGATGAGTATTGGAGCTGGATCGCTCCCAGTACTCCATAGGATCAACAGCTTCACTTTCGGACGCTGACTCTAGGTATGTTTTGACCATGGTCAGCGCAGGATCTTTTTCAGCCCGGGCTGCTTTACTCCTGACGAGAAGCTTTGTGTAAGTCCTCTCCAATCGTGGTTGCTTGTCTGGAGGGGGATTGTCAGCATCAGCAATATTCACACCAAATAATTAACCAAAATACCAGAAAAAATATTGGCCAATTGTAAATCAAATTATGATAACAAAGCAAATGTCAAAGATGCTGGACAATCTCAATTATACCGAACATTACCAAATAAATTAGCAAATATTTATAAATTCAGAACCAAATACCAAATAAAATTCTAAATACTGGGCTATCTCAGAACAAAAATATCAAATAAAATACCAAATACTGAAAATTCTCCAAACCAAATACCAAATAAAATAGTAAATACTAGGAAGTCACAGAACCAACTATCAAATAAAATAGTAATACCGGGAAATCTCAGGACCAAATATCAAATAAAATAACAATTACTAAAAATTCTCGAAACTAAATACCAAATCAAATAGTAATACTGGGAAATTTCAAAATCAAATACAAAATCAAATACCAAATACTGAGAAATCTAAGAACCAAATACCAAATAAAAGATCAAATACTGAAAATTCTCGAAACCAAATACCAAATCAAATAAATATAGTACATGTAATTGATATTTGAATTTGCAAATAAAATCAATTACCCAACCCTGGCTGCTACCGGCTCACACAATTTGTAGGAAGGTTACTAAGTCAGACATTGGTTATATGGTCTTTTTTCAAATTTTACAATTAGTAAGATTATGACTCAAATTTGTTTTGTATTGAGAGACATTATTAAGGTAGTCACTTTACAGTTTGGTGATTGTTGGTACATGTAGACAAGCTTCAGATATCTGAGGGTAGTGCCATGCTGAGTGCGGACACTTTGTGGGGAGCCCTTCGAGGTCTTGAGACATTCAGCCAACTTGTCTATGAAGCACCTTCTGATAGTCCTGGAATCGTAAGTGCTGCTATCATATAGTAAGTGCTGGCATAGATGTGTAAGTGCTGCTGTAACACAGTAAGTGCTGCCGTAGAATTTTAAGTGCAACTGTCATATAGTAAGTGCTGCCATAGAATTGTAAGTGCTGCTGTCATACAGTAAGTGCTGCCATAGAATTGTAAGCGCTGCTGTCAAATAGTAAGTGCTGCTATATAATTCTAATAACTACAATATCTTCAAGACATGTCTTCTATCCATGTCTATAGGTACCCATGCCTTTTGTAACTCTGTCGGTACATGTCTTGTTTGAATGCTACGAAATGCAGGTCATTGTTGCTCTGTGTAGTGGATGGTGAATGAAACCGTAATAGAAGACACACCAAGGTTCCAGCACAGAGGCTTCCTCCTAGATACATCTAGACATTACCTTGAGAAGAATATCATTCTTCAGTTTGTCGTAAGGCACCAACAAATCTTTCCTTGCATTCTATGTTTGATATGTGAAACTGTAGATATATTGTATTTCTATATATATTATTATATATAGAAATATATATATAATATATATTATAATATATAATAATAAAATATATTATTATATTATATATATTTTACAGTAATCCCTCGCAGCGATTTTCTATAATTGTATAAACTTTTCACAAGGAAGGGGATTGGGGGCTGGTGTCTCAACCCCCCTCCTCGCGATAAGTGAAAATCCATGAAATAGAAACTATTAAACTCGTATCTAATAAAGTCACGCTTTGATTAATAAGCATTTTCATCTTTTTCTCAGGTTCAATAGACGATTTTGAGGGTTGAGGGTATTTAGGAGGCATGATAAAGGGTGTCACAAGCACTTTGCACTTTTACACTTTATAAAACCTAACAGGAAAACTGAACCGTGATAACCGGAATTACCATGATGCTCGGGGAAGGGCCTCATTGGTTCAGTGCATGAGAGATATTTATACGTTTCATGTATTTTAGTTTTTTTTAAATTTATTTTCTTCAATTTTTATTTTGAAAGAATATATCTTTACCACGCGAAGTACTCAAGTCATGAAAGGTAAACATCGAGGAGTTACTGTACATACATGTACAGTACTTTGTTGAATACTAGTACTGCCAGTATTGGAGTGTTTTCATATTGAGCTGCACAAATATGGTTTCTGGTTGTTGTTGCTTATTTGTGTTATAACTTAGGAGTTGACAATGCTGATAGTACATTTATGCTGATTTTATTGTAGTCAGCTTTGGCCATGTCAAAGTTCAATGTACTCCACTGGCACATTGTGGATGACCAGTCATTTCCCTACCGTAGCATGAAATTTCCTGACTTGAGTAAGAAAGGGGCGTATGATCCAGACACCCACATATATGATCAACAAGATATTGATGAGGTTATAGAGTTCTCTCGACAGCGAGGCATCAGAGTGATTGCCGAATTTGACACGCCAGGTAGACTACTCTGAATTTCGCAGTTGTTCCCCCACAGGCCATTGCTATAGCATGTTTAGCATTACAGTGAACTTCCACCATATGACATTAATTAATTCCCGTGCTGGCATCGTAAGGCAAAAAGGTCGTATAGGGGGTATAGAAACCCATAGTAATTATCTAATGCAGACACCTCGTGGTAATGAACATCAAATTTTTATATATGTACTAAACATATTAAAATTAATAAAAAATCTTATATTAACCTTAGTAAATTATAGGTACCTACAGTTACTTTAGTTTGTTTAGTGGTTATGATCTGCAATAAAATGTAACATTACTATGTACAGTGCATACCGTAGGGAGTTCTTACCTTCGAGAGAGACATAATAACATAAGCTTTGAATTCAACTTAAATGAATTTAACTTACTAAACACACGTTTAAGGCTAAGTTTTAATATGTATTCTTACTAAACTAAACTTGAATTTTGTCATAGTCTTAATCTTTGTTACCAGTTTCCGGTCGCGTTTTTACTACAACTTATAACGAATAATGCTGGACTGAGCGAGAGCGAGCATCGTATCTCTTTCAAGCGTCGGGGAATTTATTTCGGCGAATAGCATATCGGCATCTTTTTTATTCCGACGTATTTGGCACACCGGCCGCCAAATTTGAATTTCGAGAGACATTGTAGTTGTCGCATTGCGAAAAAATCATCGTGTTCCACGTTGTAAGGCAAAACTAATCGTAAATCCGGGACAGCGTAACTCGGAGGTGCACTGTATTAAATATATGCAGCATTCTAGGAATCATTACATGTGAATGTACAGTGATTCAAGCTCGATTTTCAACTTACATCCACGTTTTTGTTGTAATGGCATTTTGTAGGTAGTACCATTTTCTCAGTGGACACACACATTTCGTTTTACCGTCCAATAGAGAGCAACTAAAGATGTGAGCCTTTGCTGTCGGCATTTGACATGCTGTTACAATAGTAGATTGGATATATGGGTGAACTGTTTATAGGCGCTGTTTCCCTGGCGCGGTGAATCTGCGAGTTGAATCGGCAGAAGATAAAAGTGGCGGAAACCCGCAGGTTGAGCAAGTTTTGATACTCGCAAGTTTTTACTGAATGTTTTATGTTTGCCAATGATGAAAATAGCACGTGCAAAAATGCGTAAAAACTGTCGCGCAAGCTATTCCATTTCAAACATTTCCACATTTCAGCTGTTCCTAGTCTGATTCGAGCAAGCCAGGCAATAATACGCCACTATGACCTCTGGTGCAGAATTCCCGTTCTTTTACCTTTTGGCTGGATAAAAGCAACGCAAAAACAACCGAAAATCGTGTAATTTATTTTTGAAAATTCAATAAAATTGGTATTCTATGAACATACATAGCTCAAACTAAAATTTATTTCTATTAACAAAATCTTTTGTACATAAACATTCATTTACATATGTACTACTACAAAAAAGCTACGACTATGTGCAATGGTCTATGAATGAAAGGCTTGGAAGCGCACCAGTAGCAACGTCATCGTCCGAGCTACCATAACCATCATTTTCCTCTGTATATTCAAAGTCTTAAGAGTTTACATCGCTACCAGCATCTGAATTATTATCACACTGATCAGACAAAAGACCACTATCGATCGTGAGATCAAATAAATTTTTTTTTCCGTTTTTAACGTCGAGCCGTATGTTGACTGGTTGTTCCAGCTTCCATTTTTTAAAGGAGCCACGATTTCTTTAGCTTTTCGCACAAAGCAACGCCTCTCAGATGATCGTTTCATATTGTAATTCATCGACTAATATCTTGTCGATAATATTTAAGATTTAGTAGCGTTTATATTCTTTGTTTATTGTTACTAGGCGACAGCTTTATAAACGTCTACCTAAAGCGACAGAAAAGTCGTTTCCTCACCGAACCGATAAACGACATTTTCGTTGGTTCCCCAGCCAAAGGGTTAACAAAGCACCCGCATTAATCCGCAACATGCGAATGTCCCTTGAAACAATTATCACACGGTAACTGAATGTGTGCACAACTTTGAATCCGTGTCATGGACACATGGTGATAGAGAAAGCGGGTGTTGCTTTTCAAGACTGGTTGTTCACTAGAGAAGCGCTGGTTGAGGAATAATTTGCTTTATTATGCTGATGGTATAACATGCCACCATTTATTATGCTGATGGTATAACATGCCAGCATTTATTATGCTGATGGTATAACATGCCACCATTTATTATACTGATGGTATAACATACCACCATTTATTATGCTGATGGTATAACATGCCACCATTTATTATGCTGATGGTATAACATGCCACCATTTATTATACTGATGGTATAACATACCACCATTTATTATGCTGATGGTATAACATGCCACCATTTATTATGCTGATGGTATAACATGCCACCATTTATTATGCTGATGGTATAACATGCCAGCATTTATTATGCTGATGGTATAACATGCCACCATTTATTATGCTGATGGTATAACATGCCAGCATTTATTATGCTGATGGTATAACATGCCACCATTTAGTTTCCTTATCATCCCTCTATGGCCCCCTTATCATCCCTCTGTGGCCCTATCAATCTAGTCGTCTCTAGTGGGTGGGTGTGCAGGAGAGGCTGATGGGTTGTTGTTTATTCTTACTCGTGATGCCACTTAACTTATCTGTGTTAGCAAATGGACCCTTGGCCCTTGCAGGCACATCTGATGCAGCAAAATGATAACAATTTTGAGATCTTATCTGTTTTGTGGCTTGACAGCTCCAAAGCCGTCTAAATCTCTATCAGTGGTAGCCTTATGGACGTAGTATGCTACAGTCCATACTACAGTCGACTCAAAATTGTCATGTCATTTATTTTTCTTACTAACTTTAGGAAACACGCTCCAAATAGGCAAAATTAAGGTAGGATATATTGAAGCGCTTGTGTAGGTTTTATTCTGGGTTTAATTTTGCACTGCAAGGACAACTGGGGGCTACACAGGTCCATTGCAGAAGAAAACTTGATGATACATGTGTCAGTTGGAAGACGTCACATTTACATTCGATGAAATAATCCTCAATTTGATTTTCTCACATTTTATTTGAATAATTGCAGAATAATTTTTTTTCCAGTGAAAGGTATTTTCATCATGATCTGAGTGACTTTTTCTTCAGTCAAACTGCTACGCTAGCTACTAATCACATTTAAAATGTTTTCCATTTTCTGTAGATTGTTAAAGTTTAAATATTGAAGATTTCTTCAAATTTTAACTATTTGAAAAGCTAGAATGGCTAGAGAATATCAGTGCAGTAACATGGCTAGAGAATATCAGTGCAGTAACATGGCTGTGAATATTTGAAGTGAGTTGACTCTGTTCTGATGGATAATCGCTCTAGCACTCCTCTTTTTAAAATTATAAATTTGTGTAATTTACTTTTGACAAACTTGAAAGTTTAATCATATGGAGAAACTCTTTTCTGTCAGCTTTATCTTTTCTTTTTTCTAGTTTTTGCTTATTGTTCTTAATTTGCTTCTTTACACAAGAAAACTCTTGTGTAAAGTATGTGACAATAAGTAAATTTACTCATTTTCATCCATAACTCGTATAGTCGTGTTTACTCATTGTCATCCATAACTCGTATAGTCGTGTTTACTCATTGTCATTCATAACTCGTATAGTCGTGTTTACTCATTGTCATCCATAACTCGTATAGTCGTGTTTCCTCATTGTCATCCATAACCCGTATAGTCGTGTTTGTACATTGATGCCTTGTAAACAAGATTTGAATGTTCTGTTGGGAAGTTTGACCCGAATCTGCTGTAACATTCTAGAATGAACTATGACCAATATTGTTTGTCCTTCCCTGAACTTTATCTTTGCAACTCCAGCATGCTTTGTTGCTAAACGCTCCTCTGTCCTCCTTACTATGACCCCCTTACTATGTCTCCCTTACTATGTTCCCCTTACTATGTCCCCCTTACTATGCTCAACTGCTCTAAGGCTATACGGTTATGTGACGTATATTAACAGGTCACACACAATCTTGGGGGTTCGGCCAGCCTGGACTTCTAACACCGTGCTATGGTTCTGATGGTAAGCCCGACGGTACCTATGGCCCGATAGATCCAACCAAAAACTCTTCCTATGTGTTTCTTGAGCAGCTCTTTTCAGAAGTTCACCAGGTCTTTCCAGATCAATATGTCCATTTGGGTGGGGACGAGGTCAGCTTTGACTGCTGGTAAGCGTACAGAGCTAATTACGAACTATGAGTAATAGCTATTAGCATGAGGTCACCAACAATGCCCAATATATTTTTTTTAATCAGATAGCCTGCAGGTGAGCATTTGAGAATCTGGTTTTCAGGAACCAAATGTTTTAGCGACCTGGCGGAAGGCGCGGAACTTGAGCATTTGAAGTTTTGAGGATATCTGGCAAAACAAATGTGGAAATGCATGGTGTTTACGCACACTAACAGACAGACACGCGCTGATAAAGAAGGAATTTATCAATATAATTTTTGTCTTAAAGTAAGCCCGCTGCCTTGCATTTGCACTCTTATTAAATTCACTAGTGAAAAATTTTACCACAGGAAGTCCAACCCTGACATCAACGCTGCCATGGTTAAACTTGGCATCAAAGCTGGTGATTACGCAGGACTTGAGTCTTACTATATATCTCGACTAACGGACATTGTCAGCAGCATTGGCAGCAAGTACATTGTCTGGCAGGAGCCTCTCGACAATGGGGTCAAGGTTGGTGCCATTCCGACGTTCTTAGGGTTGTGTTCTCATGGTGTGTCAAATTTTTAGTGCAGTATTGTATTATTTGTTTAAGTAAAGTGTCCTTTGATTAATGTTTTTCACAAGTATACTTAGTTAACAAAAGGGAGAAATTATGTTTTTCTTTTTTGCTGGACAGTTTGCTTTATAAAGCATCATATTTCAAGATCATGTATAATTGTACTATCGTTAGATCAAAACAATAGTTCAATACCGCTGTTTAGTATGTGTAGGGTAAGATGAGGCTTGATACGTAGTTCTGTCACTTGAAGACAGATCTTAGAATAAAACCAAATCTTGCAACAAAATTGGTTTAGGCCAAAAATATGGCTCTGTTAGAGTCAAATGTTGATCAAGTTGCGTTAGATTTCATAGAATCATTAGAGGGAGAATCGATATGCTTGGTTAATTATAGCTTGTTAGATGACGGGCATCTATGTTATTACTCAATTTTTTGTGCGAAAAATTATTTTTTATGTAGAATATGTCCAGCATTACATCTAACTCGATTAGATGAAGCGGCCAGATAAGTTTTGGTGAGGTGTGATCACTCATGCCAAACTAATGTTTCATTTCATGCTAGTTATTGTTGGAGAGACTCATCTTCTTGTGAGCTAGTCATGTTCAATCAGTGTTGTGTGTATGTGGTTGCACTAAAAGAAAACATACACATCTACTGGTAACTCACCATACACAAAAAACTATATTCTTTTGTGATTATTAATATTGATTTTGATGGTAAAACATTGTGAATATACTCATTTATTTATGTTAATCCATCGAGAGGAGGCAATTCCTCACATACCAACACATTGTTGGTACTGCTATAGTTTGAAAGTCAGCAAAGTTAGTTTTAAGTTAAATTTTGTTTTTATTTAGTATATTGAAATATTGCAAAAACAATACATACAAAGTTTCCCATTTTCAGCTGTACTGAAATAATGCAATTCTGAATTTTTCACTATCCACTCAAACCCCGACTTGGAATTTTTTCTACATGGCCTAGAATTTACCAAGTGTAACTGAAAAAAACTCATAGTCTCAGATTTTGATGATTTTTTAATATGTGGTTGCCCATGTTGAAAAACACTCAAATCCCAAATTTTGATCTTCTAGGCTCATCGGTTCAGGTGCTATGAGGATTTGAACTTTGACCATTTGTCGCCTGAGTTTGAGGGCATAGCGCATCTAGCTGACTTTAGGCTCATATAAATCCAAGAATATACAAGTTAGATGTCTAGATTTGTTTGTGTCCACACGCAATTTCAATATTTACACAAACAAATAGGTTTGAAATTTTTCGGATAAAAAATGTGGGAGATAACTCTGACCAAAGATGACCGAAAATGCTATTTTAGCGACTATTCAAAAGCAATTGTCACCCCTAACATATAATTTGCCATTGTTTCTGTTGATTTTTCTGTTCCTATTTCTGATTTCTTCCAGGCCTCAGCTATCAAGAACTAGTTTCATCTTCTCTGTAGCTGCTTCGGGTCAGCATCTAGAAGCCATACAAGATTAACCTTTTTGTTGAAATACTGCAAAAGTAGAGGTCAAGGTCAGCCTGTGGTCTCAACAAAGTCATACATTTTTCTCATGTTTTACACCAATTAACATATGCAGATTTCATTTAAATCATCAAAAGTGTGTGTGTTTCAGACTAAAACGCTTAAAATTGAGTTCCAAATACCCTCCAAACACCTTTGTAAATCGCCTTAATTAAATGGAGTTATCCCCCTTGTCAAGCTTTAACTTGGCTGATTATTATCCTATCAAGTTCAAATCTGCTGTGTGCTTGTGTTTTGTTATTGTGATAATAATGAGCCTTAAAATATTTTCTTAACTTACATTCCTCAATGTTATCCATTGTTGTAGTTCCAAATGCATATGTTTTGCCTTAGTGGGTGGTAGATGGCGGCGCCACAGCTAATAGAACATGCTCTTGGGGTACCCAGCAAATGTCATCTCGCTTTGGCCATGTGAAACTGTTTGTTGAGCCTTTGTGCATGAATCTCACATTAACATCATTGTTTTCTTGACCATAACCAATTGCCATCCCCATATACCACCGACAATCATATATACAGGCAAGATATTGTCCAGGTTGAGGTGTTAAGGTATTGCTGGTAACATGTGAGTCATCAGTCTTCCCAACTTTGTATCCTTGTAGCATACAGTTTTCATCAACCAGTGGTGAAATTTTGCAAACTCACTCACTGGCTGTTCTACTGAATGGCTTGCACCAGTGCTGGTCCCGACAACCAATGACTCGTTGAGCCGCTTTGAACCTTGGTTCCAAAATCGCTGCTCGTTCTGCGACTTCTTCAGTGGGTACATGAAACACCTTCACCCCAGCAATGTTTTCCCTAGCATACCTGTACAGGTTGCTCAGCACTGAGCAGTCTTTTTTTTCCTGACTCAACTAACTGCTTGGAGTGATGGGTGGCCAGTCTTTTGACTACCCCGCCAGTCCCATTGCACGGACCTTTTCCATGTGAGGTGGCAAAGAAGCTCCAAGATGCTGTAAGATTGAAATCAAGCTCATGGTGACATAAGTTGGCAAAGGTCTGGTAATTCTTGTATTGGGCACCAGATCCATCACTGAAATAATTCACATGAGTCACTTGAGATAGGTTTTTTTTATAAATCTGATGAGCATTCTCTGGAATGTATGTATACTTTCTAGAAAGCGCTCTCTGGAATGTATGTATACCTTCCAAAGAACGCTCATCAGATTCATCAAAGAAAACCTACCTCAAGTGACTCATGTGAATTGTTTCAGTGATGGATCTGGTGCCCGATACAAGAATTACAAGACCTTTGCCAACTTATGTCACCATGAGCTTGATTTCAATCTTACAGCATCTTGGAGCTTCTTTGCCACCTTACATGGAAAAGGTCTGTGCGATGGGACTGGCGGGGTAGTCAAGAGACTGGCCACCCGTCACTCCAAGCAGTTAGTTGAGTCAGGAAAAAAAAGACTGCTCAGTGCTGAGCAACTGTACAGGTATGCTAGGGAAAACATTGCTGGGTTGGAGGTGTTTTATGTACCCACTGAAGAAGTCGCAGAATGAGCAGCGATTTTGGAACCAAGGTTCAAAGCGGCTCAACGAGTCATTGGTTGTCGGGACCAGCACTGGTGCAAGCCATTCAGTAGAACAGCTATTGAAGTTTGCAAAATTTTACCACTGGTTGATGAAAAATGTATGCTACAAGGATACAAAGTTGGGAAGACTGATGATGACTCACATGTTACCAGCAATACCTTAACACTTCAACCTGAACAATATCTTGCCTGTATATATGATGGTCGGTGGTATATGAGGATGGCAATTGGCTATGACCAAGAGAACAATGATGTTAATGTGAGATTCATGCACAAAGGCTCAACAAACAGTTTCATATGACCAAAGCGAGATGACATCTGCTGGGTACCACAAGAGCATGTTCTATTAGCTGTGGCGCCGCCATCTACCACCCACTAAGGCAAAACATATGCATTTGAAACTACAACAATGGGTAACATTGAGGAATGTAAGTTAACAAAATATTTTAAGGCTCATTATTATCACAATAACAAACACAAGCACACAGCAAATTTGAACTTGATAGGATAATAATCAGCCAAGTTGAAGCTTGACAAGGGGGGATAATCCCATTTAATTAAGGCGATTTACAAAGGTGTTTGGAGGGTATTTGGAACTCAATTTTAAGCACTTTACAGTCTGAAACACACACTTTTGATGATTTAAATGAAATCTGCATACGTTAATTGGTGTAAAACATGAGAAAATGTGTGACTTTGTTGAGACCACAGGTTTGACCTTGACCTCTACTTTTGCAGTATTTCGACAAAGAGGTTAACCATGTATGGCTTCTAGACGCTGACCCGATGCAGCTACAGAGAAGATGAGACTAGTTTTGGATAGCTAAGGCCTTGAGGAATTCAGAAATATCGACAGAAACAATGGTAAATTATATGTTAGAGGTGATAATTGCTTTTGAATAGTCGCTAAAATAGCATTTTCGGTCATCTTTGGTCGGAGTTATCTCCCACATTTTTTATCCGAAAAATTTCAAACCTATTTGTTTGTGTAAATATTGAAATTGCGTGTGAACACAAACAAATCTAGACATCTAACTTGTATATTCTTGGATTTATATGAGCCTAAAGTCAGCTAGATGCGCTATGCCCTCAAACTCAGGCGACAAATGGTCAAAGTTCAAATCCTCATAGCACCTGAACCGATGACCCTAGAAGATCAAAATTTGGGATTTGAGCGGTTTTCAACATGGGCAACAACATATTAAAAAATCATCAAAATCTGAGACTATGAGGTTTTTTTCAGTTACACTTGGTAAATTCTATGCCACATATAATTTTTTTGACACGCAACATCAAAGTTAAGAACTTGAGAAATTAACCTTAATACAAATATAAAGTAGGGTTAAATTAAAGTAAATCTGGCGCAAGTTAAGTGAGTTATGTTGTGTATTTGTATTGTTTATTCATTTCAGCTGTGTATTTGTATGTCTTCACTTTTATTTAAGTGTTTTCAAGGTGAAGTAACAATAAAATAGCTCTTTTTCCTGATTACTACCATTAAGGAAGATGAGAGTTAATCGATTATACTTATTTTTCATATGAATTCCTGTAAGCCTCTACAAATACCTCTGTGAATTATGTTAAACTAGCGTTAAGCCATTGAGGACAATTGCCCTCAATGAACGCATTTGTTCATTGAGGGCAATTGTCCTTGATGCAAGCGAAAGCGCATGCGTAACTTTCTAATCAGGGGTGGGGGTGTTTACGAGGCTGCTATTCAGGAACCGGATGAAGTTTTGAAACCAAATATTTTGGGGACCTGGTGAAAGGCATGGAGCATATGCGTGTGGAGTTTGGACAAGGTTGGACAGCAAATGAGGAAACACGTAGCATTTATGCTATACACACACCATACACACACCATACACACACTATATACACACAACACTAACACGCACCATATACACACACCATACACACACACTATATACACACACCATACACACACACACACACGCACTATATACATACAACACTAACACACCATATACACACCATATACACACAACACTAACACACACTGTATACACACACACACACACCACACACAAATAAGTAGTATTTATTATTATATATCTCTTTATTAATTTTTATAGTTTTACATGTTCTTGTTTTAATGATTTATGTAACTACTTAAAGTATTCATTCTTGATAATTTGACTGAATGAAGTAAACAAAATACAGTGTATTTTTATGAAAGTAATTGCTTGAACAAATAACAGTTTAACATCCAAAGTAAATATGCCAACAGATTGTCCAACTGTATTGACTTATACTGACTGTATATATGATGTACAGTATTACAGGATTGTATATATGATGTACAGTATTACATGATTGTATATATGATGTACAGTATTACATGATTGTATATGTGATGTACAGTATTACATGATTGTATATATGATGTACAGTATTACATGATTGTATATATGATGTACAGTATTACATGATTGTATATACGATGTACAGTATTACATGACTGTATATATATATATATATATGTATATATGATGTACAGTATTACATGATTGTATATATGATGTACAGTATTACATGATTGTATATATGATGTACAGTATTACATGACTGTATATATGATGTACAGTATTACATACTCGGCAATTAATCTGCGCAAGTGTCAGCATTTACCCTCTCGCACCAGAGGCAGCCCGAGGTAGGCATAAATACAAGCATGAAGTAGTTACTGCTGTCTAAAGTTGTTAGAATTCTCATATCTTTTAATTTACTTGTCTCAATTCCTTTTTTCAAGTTTGCGCACATGTAAGTGCTTGTGTGTTCACATGCAAATGATGTTAGGGTTTCTCTATGTATCTCTGCTCAAAGCTCATTGGATTAATTTGTCTCCCATCTTTTGTTTAACACGATTTCTGCATCCTTTGCAGACAGCCATGTTGTGATCATGTACGCTGTTCAACTTCTATGGACTCGCTTTCAATCGCTTGCACATGTTTATGCTATCACTCACACTTCTCGCTTGCAGCTAGCCAATGACACTGTAGTTAACATATGGAAGACAACTCCGCAGCCTGCTCTTGAGATGTCAAAGGTGACGGCTGCTGGGTACAAGGCAATCAGCTCGTCGTGTTGGTACCTGAATAGAATAGCGTATGGAGAGAACTGGCAGTCGTACTACATGTGCGATCCGCAGGTCAGTCAGCTTAATGCTCAACTGATTCTCCTTTGTAGCTCGCTGATGACGCTGTCGTCAATGTGTGGAAATGGTACGGGGGCCGCACGGCCGCTCAAGAGATGGCATTTGTAACGAAAGCTGGCTATAAAGCGATCACTTCTGCCTGCTGGTATTTGAATATATTAAGCTATGGTGAGGATTGGCACAAATACTACCAATGCGATCCTCAGGTAATTCATGATTTCTCCTTTGATTTTCCCTTTTAACCTATTTGATTCGTTGGCTGTTGATGCAGTTGATTGTCAAATACCTGCACCCGTCTCTGTTGCACCTTTTAGTTTTGTTTAAGATGGAGTGTAGCCCATCTACCCGCTTGGCTAGACTTGTGATTGGCTGCTTATTTATCTGGTTTTTTCTGTCATTCAATCGGAACATAAGTTTGGTAAAAACAGAAGTGGACTGATGTATCTAGCTTGTGTCCTCTCTAATAAGGCGTTATAGTCATAACCTCGATATACGAGCTTGATGCATTTCGGGACCACATTTGTATGCCAATTATCTCGTATCTCAAATCATTATTTCCTATATAAAATAATTAAATGCAAATTAAGCCGTTTCCACCCTCTGAAAAAACCACCTAAAATATGATATTATGATGGGAACACATGTATTGTTGTTCTAATTCACACCCATGCTAACAAAGCAACAAATATTTATCTAGTATTTATGGTCTACAATAAAATGTAACATTATTAAGCACAGTACTGTATGGAGTTCATACCTTTGAGACAGATGGCAGCGAGTAACAATAGTTTGAAAGAGACTTGGCGGCAACGTGTTTGGTACACAACCTTTGGTGACGCTAACATAATCTTAAATTTTAACATAAATGAATTTAACTTTTTATGTACACACTGAAAATAAGTTTTAATCTTACGCTAAACTTAACTCTATTTTTGTCTTCGTCGTTTTTATTATCTTCCGGCTTGATTTTTTGCCTCGCATTTTCACTCATTTTAACCTGCATTTTTAAATCCTTTTTGATCTGACTGGAAAGACCAAGCAATACTCAGCCACCTAGCGGTGCATCGATAACTATCTCGTATCTCAAATTTGTCTCGTATCTCAAGGCGAGAGTTTGTTCAGAATTTACCTCATAGCTCAAATTTCTCGCTTGTTCCATATGATTATACAAAAAACTGGTAAGTATAATGATAATATTATCATCAGCGTTTAGTTTGGTCTAAACACGGTTGGATTGTGGCATTGGAAATCGTGTATTAGAATGGCTTCTCTGTCTTGCTGCAGGACTTCAACGGTACAGACACTCAGAAGGCTCTGGTGATGGGTGGTGAGGGGTGTATGTGGGGAGAGTGGGTCGATGGCACTAACGTCATGTCAAGGACGTGGCCAAGGGCGTCCGTCGTAGCTGAGAGGCTCTGGAGTCCAGCTACCGCTACAGACTTAGATGATATGAAGGAAAGACTTGAGGGGCACCGGTGCCGTATGATCAAGTGAGTTGTCTTTCCTTGTCTGTGAAACAAGCTCACTCTATGTTAGAGTTTCAAGTAGACTCCAGTAGGCAGCTTCTCGTCATTTCTCTCTGAATATTTTCATATGTCTCTGTTTTAGGAGAGGGTTGGATGCCAATCCTATTGATCCATCATACTGTCGGTATGAAAAACAATCGCCTCCACCTCTCTGGTAGGACGACTCCTCGTGTTTTCAGACTGCTGCTTATTCTTATTTTAATTGATTGACAGTGATGCATTCCTTTATTTCTCTTTCCCAGCGCAGCCAGACATACTAGGCTGTCTACTAACTATGCTTGTCAGTTTTTCTGATATTACTGGCCTTGCCTTCTTTTTCTTATTTCATATTATCCCTTCAGTGTTCAAGTTTCAATTCAAATTTTTCTTTGATCATCATTTTACACGCATATGTTCAGAAGTTTTTATAAATGAGTGCCCCTTTCTGGATTTGTCTCCAAGGATCACTAACTGTAGTTTTCCTTGCTGACTTGAATTAATTACTGTTCTGTTGTAACCACTTTTTGACGACCACAACTATATGCATGTCTTAATATATGACCATAATACACTGTGATCACTGAAATAAAACATTTGTGTCTCAAGTAGTAACTACCCACACAAAGAGCTGATAAGTGCAAAATATTACTAAAGCCGTGGATTTGTGGGACATATGTTGTTCTCTAAGATGGTTCGTGTGTTGGTAGACAGTTGACTGCCATGTTTTAGCTGACTGTTTAAACAGGTTGCGACCAGTTTAAGAACAGTATTGTGCTATAAAATATGCTCTAGCAGAAAGTTCTAAATGGAATGTCTGACACCTGCTGGGTTAGTACTTGGTATCTACCATCTGCGCAACTATTTGCTATGATTAATTGCTTTGTTCACTAAGGTATATCAACTTTTTCTCACCGCATTGCTCTATAGAAATATTTATATGAACACTTGCGCTCACACTCAGTGTTTTGCCAGTGTTTAGTGCATGCCTTGTAGGCATACGTATGATGGCTGGAAATATGTGTCAAATTGTTTCAGCAAATCTTCATATTTTCTCAGCTTATCCGGTTCAAAAAGCTTTACAATCTTGTCTGCTGTGTCGCCCATAGTATACAGCAGCAAATCTACCTGGAACTCTTCGGACTCTGTCCGTTTTTGATATCCTATGGACACACTGTTACCTTTGTTTCCATTCGGGCCAAGTCTCTGGCCTCGTAAAGTCAAAATTACACGACGGCTTTGGTCCCATACCTTTTGTATAGATGTCTGTCCAATGAGTTCTGCTCCAGAACGCTGTAATAGCCCTTAACTTACGCGTGGGTCCTAATTCAACTGTTCTGACACCATGTTTAGTGCATGGCTTGTTGTAGGTATACGTATGACATATCGTGTAATGTATGAGACAACTAGTGTGTTTATTCAATGAATATCTGAGAGCCACTGGATTGTAATCCACAGTCCAATGTACAGCCTGGTTCCTATACAGGCGACAGCACCGCAGGCTATTGGCGGTGAAATGGGAACCTACGTGCCGAGGACCGCCGGTAGTTGCCGACGGCATCGCAATAGTTTAGTGTTGTTCAAATTTCGCAAAAGGCCGCAGGGCAAAACCTTCCCGAAATGCACTGTACGGGTGAAGGTCACTATTATAGAAACGGCATGGCAAGCGAACATTTTATTTGATTACGCGATTATGTAAAGCGATGCAGCGATGTCGCAAACGTTTTGCTGCGCAAGTTACCGCCGTAGTCTCGCAATTGATATGGGAACCAGGCTTACAATAAATCCATAAGAGCTAACTCACTATCATGATATACTATTATGAAAACCACATAAGACAGTCAGCACATTCGAACACCTTTTTAAAAATCTTGAAATATGTGTGGTTGTAAGATTTGACCTTTTTGAAGTTTCTTGCGCAGACAGCACATGTTTCCTGATTTCGGTTTTTTATCAGGGTTGTTTGTTAACAAAGATGTTACAAGTTATCCATTTATCAATCATAAAAGCATTTGTCTATATATTCATTTCGGCTGGAAAATTGTTTCCTGAGGCTATACTATTGTAAGAGCAGTCAACAAATAGCTTTCAATTCATATAATAAACTGCATTGACCAGATCAGAATAAACCGGTTACACCCGGTTTAATCCGGATTTCAACCAGGTTATTGTCCTTAAAGCTTTTTGTTTGCAGTTTGTCAAATGACTGAGAGGTCTCTCTTGGTAATCTTAGCCACTATTATATATCAATATTACATTATCCCCTGTTAATGCGATTTGTAACAAACATGGCTAACTGTCAAGAGATGCTTTGCATCGCTGTAATGCATCTATTTGTAAACCATATGCTAGTCGATCCTACGCATATAGTATGTCACAAAGAAGTTTTTATATCTATTTTTTAGGTTTATGTTCATGTGAAGGAAATCAAACCTATTGAAAAATATTTTTGTAAAAATGCTAGCTGTTTTGAGGGTTTCAGTTCATTCGTAGTTATGATCCATTTACAGCTCCGGCTTTTAAATATGTAACCATTTAAAAGGCCTGCTTCATTAGCCTTTCCTTTTCAGTTTGTTAAAGTCAATAGCGAGGTCCGGCGCTGTATTGTTTCATCAACACAAATATCTAAGCAATGGCTTAAGCATGCCCGCAAGATTTAAGTGGGCAACATTAATCTCTCTTCTACTGGTAGTTATTGGCTAGTCTTAATTCCATGATAGCAGTGCACACAAAGAGTTGTAGTTAAACGGAGCCGGTAGTCATGAAACTTTCTGTGCATTTGAATGGAGAAATCTTAGCGATACCGTGTGGAAAGGGTGCTGGGACTGTTCGGACGATAGGTGAAACAGCCATCCAACGCTATGTAAAGTTGAAGAGTGGAACACAGCTTGGTGTGGAGAGAGTGGCAGAAATCAGAAAGAGTAAGGGAGGCGCCATCCTAGACCCAGATGACATCATCAAAGATATCCTCGATGACAATGACTTTGTCACCATTGGTATGTTTCTAGAGTTCATTCAATCAACTATATAAAGGCTTCCAGAATTGTTAAGTTGTTTAGCTAATCCATTTATTTTTAGTGATTTCCGTAGATAGACTGGCTCTAGTTGGTCAGTATCACATCATTTTAAGCATTTACAAATTGTTAAGTTATTTTCCAACAACCATTAACTCGCATGACGTGCTAAAAGCCATTAAATATTATGGTTGAGCTCAGTACCAAGTGATCAGAGTATCCCTATAGTTCATTTGTGGAGATTGCTAATGTTTTGTATGATTCTGTAGGGGGTTTTTGGGACTTGAAATTGGTTTTGTGATCACTGACAAAAAGTTGCGTATCATTTGTAACTAATGCTATTTTGCCATTGTTGTATCAAGGAGCTCGGTACAAAGTTTTATGGGGTTGGTTTACCTCTTAACATAGGGGCCATTGAGGATTGTTAAAATAATTTACAAATTCACGGAAACACGACTTTGACAAACAAAACAGATTTCAAATAGATTTTAAATGACTAAAACATGATTGCATAAGAGAAAATATGGTTAAAATATGGAGCGCACATATTAATGCTAGGATGTGCTACTTATCCCATACTAGTATGTGTGGCATATTTTTCAAGATTATCATTAGTATAGTTGTTGTGGTTAAAATGCAATGGCTTGCGAATCATAATTATGTTGATGTTTACAGTGATGGAGGGAGAGAGGAATGGATTACATAACTACAACTACATTCACGGAGCGTATCCTTTTCTTTCACACTTAATATTTGAATTGTTAAATTTCTGTCTCTTTGTTTCCAGCTTTGTTTAGGCTGCCCCCATCCCTCCAACTTTCAAAACAGGTGATCACTTAGTTTCTAACATTTCCCCTCATCTACTAAACTTACAAACACCAAGCTGTGAAATAACAGATGCTAGGAGGTTTGCACGCCATCATAATACTGTCTGTGGTAGATACGATGACGAATATCAGTTTAAATTATGGAGTATTATTTGTAATATTACTATCTCTCCATTTCTTTCCTAAGGAATAACGACGTCAATAGCAAATTATAAACTTTTTTTGTTCATTGAATACAGAAACACAAGCATTGTTCATTCAAAACAAGGCTTATAGACAAGAAGCTTTGATTGCTAATGGAATGTAAACAGTGGCCACTGGTAGATATGAAACCTTGAGGCGTTGGAAGTGGTTTTGTTTCAATGTCTTTTTTCAGCAAAGAGACACGTGTTTACTGTTTGCCTTCCATTGCTATTGAAAGCAGTAGTCAACGAAAAAGGTCCTCATTAAACCCACATAATCAAGTATGACTAGCTCGAGTTCCAAAGTCAATAATTCACTATCTAACTTTAGTAGCGTTTCCTCTCCATAACTCCGTTTACATGTTTATGTTGTTTTTGGAAGTGCATTCCTGGTGTTGCCGTTCAAAGTCCTCGTTGTCTGTCCTTGACATTTTCTTCCTGCTAGAACCTCTGCAGATCATCCTTCTGCCAGTGAGTATCTCGCTCTAGACGGAGTGTCTCTTACAACCGGTGAAGTGATGGACTTGGGAAAGGGAAAATACAAAATAAAGGTGGCTATGCATCTCCATACGAAGATATTCCAAATTCTGTGCATTTTGTTATCTGCTGGTGAAATTTCTGTTCTTAAAATATTAAATAATTTACTTACAAAGAGCTTAGGCCATTAACAGAGCAATATTTTAATATAAATTAGCGTTAGTACGTTTTACACTTAATTACAGTAAGGCAATGAACAGATCAACAAACAATCCTATTGACAAATACAAAATCAACATTTCACTCTCTAATGTACAGTTTTGCAATTGGCAATGAATATTCATTTCCTTACAAATTAGCAAATGAATATTGTCCTTCCAGGTTAGCAATTAGCAAATGAATATTTTGTTTACAAATTAGCGATAAGCAAATGAATATTTTATTGCAGATTTGCCCAAAAGCTCTCAGCAAAGTCACAATGGCCCGAGACATGATCGACAAGATAATCCAGGATCAAAAAGGTAGAGCCATAAAATTGGCTTTAGTTAATTTAAAACTCTGAAACAAATATTATTGTCATCTTTTAGAATTGTTTGTAGTGAAGCTTTGCTAGAATGTTTAGCAAAGAGTGCGGTCTAGATGCTGGTTGTCGCACTCTGTTAGCTCCAAACATAAACTCAGTAAGGTGTAGTTGGTAATGGCCAATATCCTTGCTCTATGATGTGATCAGGTATTGTACAAAACCTGAAACCAGAAACCTGCCAGAAACGAATGGCTCATTAGATTAGAAGCCCGTGAGAGAGATGTTTATTACAAAACTTGAAGCTGTGTTGTGCTTAATTCTATTCTCTTGGTGAATTTATTTCAGTGGTGTATGGCATTACTACCGGCTTTGGCAAATTCGCTAATGTCGTAATCTCAAAGGAGAATCTTACGTAAGTTTTTTAATTTAAATCTAAGTTTTTTGATTTAAAATGAGTCTCTTTCATGAAAGCATGTTTCATATCATATATTTTTTATGTTTTGATTTGAAATTTTTTAACTAATTCTATCTAACAATCTTTGTAATTGTTCAGATCCCTTCAAGAGAATCTCATCCGATCTCACTGCGTAGGATTAGGTGACCCTCTATCACCTGACAGGGTCCGTCGGTTCATGTCTCTAAGAATCAATGTGCTTGCTAAAGGGCACAGTGGCATTTCTACACAGGTTCTTGACCAATTCATTTCTGCTTTCAATGGTTAGTCGATTTTCTTTAGTCACCACAAGATGATCTATTTGTAACAATAGACACTCATCTATATATAAATCTCAGTTTGTCGTCTGTCTCTATCTGTCTGTCCAGCTATAGCGATTAAAACATAATAGGTAACGATTAAAACGATAGGCGCACATTAATATAAAAGACAGTTCTTTTTGCTTTCATACCAGATAGCTTCAACATTGGTTTCTCGGTCCTAGCATTTACCAGCGCTACATAACTATCTCTCTTGTTGTTGATATGGATTATTATGGACACTAATACCCTGGTAGTCCAGTGTGCCATGAAAGAAGAACACAGAGAAACAGGTTTGTGAGTAACTAACCTAACATTCTAGAAGCTAAACAATTAGCAAAATGTTGTGAGTTTGAATCCCATACAATGCGATCTTTTTTCCAATCTCCAATTGTGGCTTAAGACAGACGAATGGATGAACCTGGCTATTATTATTGTAAAGATTTGCTACAGTCAAACCCCGATTTATCATGATCCTAATAGATGTATATGAGTTTGCTACAGTCAAACCCCGATTTATCATGATCCTAATACATGTATATGAGTTTGCTACAGTTAAACCCTGATTTATTATGATCCTAATAGATGTATATGAATTTTTTACAGTTAAACCCCGATTTATCATGATCCTAATAGATGCATATGAGTTTGCTACAGTCAAACCCCGATTTATCAGGATCCTAATAGATGTATATGAGTTTGCTACAGTTAAACCCTGATTTATCATGATCCTAATAGATGTATAAGAGTTTGCTACAATCAAATCCCGATTTATCATGATCCTAATAGATGTATATGGGTTTGCTACAGTCAAACCCCGATTTATCATGATCCTAATACATGTATATGAGTTTGCTACAGTTAAACCCCGATTTATCATGATCCTAATAGATGTATATGAGTTTGCTACAGTCAAACCCCGATTTATCATGATCCTAATACATGTATATGAGTTTGCTACAGTTAAACCCTGATTTATTATGATCCTAATAGATGTATATGAATTTTTTACAGTTAAACCCCGATTTATCATGATCCTAATAGATGCATATGAGTTTGCTACAGTCAAACCCCGATTTATCAGGATCCTAATAGATGTATATGAGTTTGCTACAGTTAAACCCTGATTTATCATGATCCTAATAGATGTATAAGAGTTTGCTACAATCAAATCCCGATTTATCATGATCCTAATAGATGTATATGGGTTTGCTACAGTCAAACCCCGATTTATCATGATCCTAATACATGTATATGAGTTTGCTACAGTTAAACCCCGATTTATCATGATCCTAATAGATGTATATGAGTTTGCTACAGTCAAACCCCGATTTATCATGATCCTAATAGATGTATATGAGTTTGCTACAGTTAAACCCCGATTTATCATGATCCTAATAGATGTATATGAGTTTGCTACAGTCAAACCCCGATTTATCATGATCCTAATAGATGTATATGAGTTTGCTACAGTTAAACCCCGATTTATCATGATCCTAATAGATGTATATGAGTTTGCTACAGTCAAACCCCGATTTATCATGATCCTAATAGATGTATATGAGTTTGCTACAGTTAAACCCCGATTTATCATAATCCTAATAGATGTATATGAGTTTGCTACAGTCAAACCCCGATTTATCATAATCCTAATAGATGTATATGAGTTTGTTGTTTTACTAGCCATGATTCGAGCCAAATCTCTGTTCGTCTTTATGAGTAAAGAATTGCGATGTGAGCCATTGTTTCAAGGAAGGTTTCGCTACATATATGAGGCATGACAAACAAGACCAGGTGTTTATTCTGCACAGAGTGGGCTGTTGAAAGAGTTGCTAAAACTTGTTGATGATCAAATAAAAAATGATAAGTTCAAATTAAAAGTTAACAAAATCAATTTGTTTTTGTACTGCAAATACTGAGGTACTTTTGTTTGTTCATTCATTGAATAATTTATTTATAATATTCTTATTTTTGTCATCAAAGCGACTAACCTTCTGGATTAAAGTTTACAGAATGCTCTTTCTCAGCCACCTACGCCTCTATTAGTTGCATTGTTTGTTACCAAGGCAAAAATGCTAAATAATGTATTTTATATAATATAACTTTTTGTTTATCTTTATCAAGCATCAGTGAAATATATGGAAATAGCTAGCACCCTGGCAGTCTAGTATGCTGTTTCATATCGTCAGGGCAAACAACAAATTGCGCAATTATTCCAAAATGCTTCAAAGATGTTGATTGGGGTAGGTGGTGGCTAGCTGGTCTACCAAATGGAATGTCGCGAGTTCAAATGCTGGTGCAAGCAAAATTTTCCTAACTTCTTCGGGTAGGCGGACATCCGAGAGCGGCTTATCCGACAAAAGCCTCTATTATAGTGAATACGAGCTGAACGCCCAGCATTGCAAGGGTAATAAAAAGGTTTTTGCACAGAAATTTTAATCTTAGTCAACATGTACAACATTTAACATTCTAACTTTCAAATAAAGGCGTTTGTTTATTTCTGTCTGTGTCGGCCAATGCAAAATTTCAATATTTGAAAGCTTGAGGCATAGCTAAAACAGATCGTTGAAAAAAATTTCTTATTCTTATGCTACACATTCATTCAAGATTTAAAACAGCTTATAAACAGCGGGAGATAGTGTAGTTGCCATTGGCTAAGTTTCTTAACTCAAAGAATTTTAGTAATTTAAGCTAGTGTAAAGGTTTACTGTAATAAAACTCTATTATTATAGCAATGTGTCCGTCCTTCAGTTAGGAAAAAATATTGCCCCCCACAGGTATCAAACTCATACATTCAGATGCACAAATGTGAAGCCAAACACACTACTAAACCACGCAGCCAGCTTGCCATGGCTTGGAATAACTGTGATTATAATCGTTACGTGTCACAACCTCTCACAGCCCATCGGACTGCAAGCGTGGTTTTTGGGAAAGTCTGGGCATGTGTTTTTCTTCTAGTACTTTAAGTGTGGTTCTTGTAGTTTGCTTCAAGTAGTTCAAACGCTGCAAGCGGACGTATTTTAAACAATTGCTATAAACTGGACATACGACAGACAAACAAACAATGAGATTGATATATATCTACTAGATGAATGTCCGACGTTGCTCAGGTAATAAAAGCCTTTGCACAAAAAATTTATTTTTATTTAACATATAACAGCAGTTATTATTCTAACTTTCAAACTTCGTATCATGAAGAAGATGTTTCGTGCAAGTCAAATAAATTAAAAAAAATAAAACGACTGTAAAAGGGTTTAGATGTAAATGTGAAATAATTAGCAAGTAATATCTAAATTAAATCTGTTTTGCTACGATCACAATGAAAGATGATTAGGTAATGATACAATTAATATGAACTGAGAAAACAAAATAAAAATCCTGAATATGTTGAATTAATAATAACAATTCTTGGATAGAAGTGTGTGTGTATAGAAAAGGTTACTGTTCCAGCCGAAGCTATCCATGAAAACTTGGAATACGACGATACTGGTACCTCTCGATACCGGTACAAATGTAAAAATGAAATATGGTACTGTCTTTGTCTGACCAAACAGAGAGATAATGGCGAGGCTTTCCCGCGGAGACGAAATAGTTGTCTGCGTGAGAAAAATTGGCCTTGACCCCAGTTGGAGTAATTGAACAAATTACATTACAAAAAATTACTTACAAAAAATATTTCTTAACAGGGGCATCGTAACGCTTATCCGCATTGGTAAAATAATCAGCGTGCGCTGTAGCTATATCTATAGCCGGAATGACAGACATACTTTGAGAAATATATATGCTACTAGCTGTGCTACCCGGCGTTGCCCGGGTAATAGAAAAACCTTATTGGACAGAAAATTGATTTGTATTTAACATATTATAACAACATTTGCCATTCTAACTTTTAAACTACATATCATGAGAAAAGTGCTTTGTCTTATAAACAATGAGAAGTAGTGAGAGTTGCTTGCTATTAGCCGGGCACATTGCCAATGGAAAGTTCCAGTAAGCTAGTTAATAATGCCGGTAGGCGTGATGTTGTGTCACAGCGTTGTTGTCCAGCTACGCTATTCTAATAATAGCTATAATAGCTGGAAGGACAGACATACTTTCACATTTATATATATATATAGATAGATATATATTATATGTACATATGACTATATTATATACTATACATAGAAATGGCTATATTATATGTATATATGACTATATTATATACACATATGACTATATTATATATTATGCGTACATATGACTTATTATATGTACATATGACTATATTATGCATGTATATTATATGACTATATTATATTTCATATGTATATATTGTATGTACATATGTATATATTATATGTACATATGACCATATTATATATTATATGTATATATTATTTGTACATATGACTACATTATATATACATATAACTATATTATATGTTATATATATATGTATGACTGTATTATATATATGTATGTAAGTATATATTTTATGTATATACTTATGTATATATACTTATGTATATATATATATAATATATACATAAGTATATATTATATATATATTATATGTACATAAGTATATATTATATATATATTATATGTACATAAGTATATATATATATATAATATATATATATACATATATACAGGACAGATAGCGCAGTTGGTAAGGTATCGGGACCGTGATCATTAGGACCTCGGTTCAAACCCCAACAACTGCACTTTTCTGGTGGTCTTTGGACAAGACCCTTGCTTGTATAACGTCTACAACCTCTATGATGAGCGCAATAACCAAAACCATGCCGGCTCGGACGTCGCCCGGTCAAACAAGGTCCGCGCTGCCTGTAGCTGAACCAGGACAAGGCAGTGAAAAATGGCCTACTGGTTCAAAACGGATGAAATGGACTCGGACTGATAACACGGACCTCATGCAGTGCTACTTTATGAGTGAACCTCAAAAGTGGGGCTATATGGGAAGGATGCGGCAACTGTGGATAAATATGCGCCCTGAATTGCCACTAATCGCTAAGCAACTTGTAGCTCAGAGGAGTAACATAATCAAGCGGCACCTCATATCGGAGCTTGAGGTAGATGAAATTAGGGAACAGTTCACCCAAGTAACCTCAACCAACGAGGAGTGCATATCAACACACACTGTCACGCATACACGATCATGTGTAGACTCACGGGTTGAAGAAGACATGCACTTACACCTTGACCCAAGGGTGAGAGAGCTTGCGGAAAATATCATCAACAAGATGTCAGCTGCTAATGATTATGGAAGCAGGGTACCACTACGAAGAGTTAGCAAGGCCATACCTAAGAAGCTGTTAGAAGACATCAACATGGCACTGGAGTCGATCTCAACTGGATCAATCAGTGAGACTAATGCCTTAATCTACAGTACAGCAACCGTCATCTTGGAGGAGATGGATATTAAGCCAATGCCAACAAGGCTTCAAGCCATTCCATCCTGGCAGCTGAGGCTACAAAATAAGATCAAGGGCTTGCGCAAGAAAGTTAGTAGGCTCAGTGAGAGATCTAACCACAGTTTGGAGCGTCCAAAAAGGGAAGCTCTAGAATCTGCCAAACAGCAGCTAGTAGCACTCTCGGCACGACTGAAGCGGTACACCAAAGAGCGGGATAACAAGAGAATGAACAAACTGTTCATCAATAATCCATCTAGAGAGTATTCCCAGTTCAAAGGTGAACTGCAGAGGCCAATGTCTGAGCCTCCCCGATCTAGCACTTCAAAGTTCTGGAAGGACATTTGGGAGAAAGAGACTACTCATAACACCACTGCAAATTGGCTGAAGAGGCTTAAAGAGAACCATCAACACACTGTGGCTCAGCAAGGACTCACCATCAGCAAAGAGGACATCAAGTGCAGAGTGCAGCGTATGAAGAACTGGGCAGCACCTGGCCATGACATGATTCAAGCCTTCTGGTTAAAGAAATTGACATCACTTCACACTAGAATGGCTAAGCAGATGGAATGCCTAATAGAACAAGGTGACCATCCAGAATGGCTGACCAAAGGACGAACTGTACTTCTGATAAAAGATCCAAAGCAGGGGCCGATTCCCAAAAACTATCGACCAATAACGTGCTTGCCCACCACTTGGAAACTGCTCTCAGGAATAGTTGCAGACAAACTGGAAGAGCACATGAGTCACTATATGACTAGTGCTCAGAAAGGAATTGGGCGCAACACCCGAGGAGCTAAACATCAGTTACTGGTGGATCGGACGGTCTGTCAAGACAGCAGGAGAAGGCAAACCAATCTTGCCATGGCTTGGATTGACTACAAAAAGGCCTATGACTCAATTCCCCATAGTTGGATACTTGAGTGCCTCAGTATGTACAATGTTCACCCTGCTCTTGTGGCATTCATCAAGATGTCAATGACCAAATGGAAGACGGAACTGGAGGCTAATGGCAAAAAGCTGGCGAGTGTACAAATTAAGCGCGGCATCTATCAAGGTGACTCCTTATCACCGCTGCTCTTCTGCATATGCCTAAACCCTCTAAGCAATATGCTGGAGGAGACTCAATATGGGTACCAGTTTAAGAGTGGCACCAAGATAAACCACCTCTTCTACATGGATGACATCAAGCTGTACGCTAACAAAGAAAGGGACATTGATTCGCTAATACACCTCGCTCAGGTATACAGCAAGGACATCGGAATGACCTTCGGTATTGAGAAATGTGGAAGGCTAATTCTTAAGAAAAGCCATTCTATGCTCACAGATGGCCTAAGAATGCCAAATGGTACCATCAAAGATATAGAAGAAGGGTACAAGTACTTGGGGATTATGCAAAGCAACATCAACCACGAAGCCGAGGTACGTCACAAAGCCATTACCGAATACAAGAAACGCCTTCGGCAGGTCTTACGGAGCCAGCTCAATGCCAAAAACCAAATCATGGCAATAAATACCTACGCACTGCCAGTAATAAGATATCCAGCAGGCATAATAAAGTAGACTGAGGAAGCCATCAAAGAAACAGATATAGCAACTCGTAAACTGCTGACCATGCATGGCGCACTCCACCCAAAATCTGATATTACTAGATTGTATCTTGATAGGAAAGATGGCGGTAGGGGACTCAAAAGTGTACAGCAGACAGTGAAAGAGGAGGAGCAAAGCATCAAAGCATATGCAGCCTCCATGGCCATCTCAGATAAGTTGCTAGCTGAATTTCAATCGGCTGCTCTCACAACGGACCTACGCCCTGATGATGAGGAAATTGACTGGCACACGAAACCTCTTCATGGTGCTTACCGCCAACAAATATCTAAGGTTGGCGATCTTCACCAGACATATATGTGGCTGAACAAAGGAAACCTAACAGCCAATACAGAGTCGCTAATCATGGCAGCCCAGGAGCAAGTGCTCCCAACAAGACAACTCCAAACGAAAATCTATCACACTAGAGACGATCCTAGATGCAGACTGTGCAAAGATGCACCTGAGACCATCCAACACATCATCAGTGGATGCAAGCAGCTAGCAGGGAACGCATACACTGAGCGGCATAATCATGTCGCAGGTATTGTGTATAGAAGTCTATGTGATGAGTATGGCCTTAATAAACCACAACACTGGTGGGAAGCTCCTGGTAAGGTGAATGAAAATGACCGCGCCAAGATCCTCTGGGACTTCTACATCCAAACTGACAAGCATGTCCTAGCAAACCAACCAGATATAGTGGTGGTAGACAAGGAGAACAAGAGGGCTACTATAATAGATATAGCAGTACCCAATGACTACAATATAGCCAGCAAAGAAAAAGAAAAGGTAGAGAAATATCTCCCTCTTGGAGAAGAAATTGAAAAATTCTGGAATGTAAGAACAACTGTAATCCCAGTAGTCATTGGGGCACTGGGCGCAATAACACCGGCGCATAAAATGTGGCTTGCCCAAATACCAACAACAATCAACTCAGGTGAGTTGCAGAAAAGTGCGCTATTGGGAACAGCTAAGATCCTGAGGCGAGTGCTCAAGCTCCCAGGTCTCTGGTAGGAGACCCGAGTTAGAGCAGAATTTACCACCCATACGGGGTATCCGGGGTGAGAAAACAATTTATATATACATGTATATATATTATATGTACATATGTAATCGATAAGTAGTCAGACTGACTGTAAACAGCATTCTACACTTTGAAGAATATAGATACACTTTGAAGAATATAGATACACTTTTAAGAATACAGACTGGTAATATAACTAGAGAGAGATAAAGCGATATCTAATTTAAGTTAAGTATTAGTAGTTGACCTATTATAAGTTTTAACACTTTAGGCATACACGTATATATGTATGTAAATAGATGTATATTTACAAGCTTACAGGTACCTTGTGCAAGACTGTAGGATCAGTTAAGGTCAGTTATAATCTCTAAACTATAAAATCTAAAATAGGGATCTTTTTATTTATAGCTAACTGTTTGCCTTGGATCCCAGAAAAAGGAACGGTTGGGGCTAGTGGTGACCTGGCACCACTTGCTCACATGGCTCTAGGGCTGATGGGTGAAGGTAAGATGTGGAGTCCAAAGACAGGCTGGGACAATGCAAAGCATGTTCTGGATGTCCACAACCTAAAACCGATAAAGCTCAGTCCCAAGGAGGTCAGTCCTTGTAGTGATATGTAAGGATATGTTATTGTATGTAAAGTGCTTGTAGTGATATGTAAGGGTATGTTATAGTATGTCAAGTGTTTGTAGTGATATGTAAAGATATGTTATTGTATGTCAAGTGTTTGTAGTGATATGTAAGGGTATGTTATTGTATGTCAAGTGCTTTTAGTGATATGTAAGGATATGTTATTGTATGTCAAGTGCTTTTAGTGATACATAAGGATATGTTATTGTATGTCAAGTGCTTGTAGTGATATGTAAGGGTATGTTATTGTATGTAAAGTGCTTGTAGTGATATGTAAGGGCATGTTATTGTATGTCAAGTGCTTGTAGTGATATGTAAGGGTATGTTATTGTATGTCAAGTGATTTTAGTGATACGTAAGGATATGTTATAGTATGTCAAGTGCTTGTAGTGATATGTAAGGGTATGTTATTGTATGTCAAGTGCTTGTAGTGATATGTAAGGACATGTTATTGTATGTCAAGTGCTTGTAGTGATATGTAAGGGTATGTTATTGTATGTCAAGTGCTTTTAGTGATACGTAAGGGTATGTTATTGTATGTCAAGTGCTTGTAGTGATATGTAAGAGCATGTTATTGTATGTCAAGTGCTTGTAGTGATATGTAAGGGTATGTTATTGTATGTCAAGTGCTTTTAGTGATACGTAAGGATATGTTATTGTATGTCAAGTGCTTGTAGTGATATGTAAGGGTATGTTATTGTATGTAAAGTGCTTGTAGTGATATGTAAGGATATGTTATTGTATGTCATGTGCTTGTAGTAATATCTAAAGATATGTTATTGTATGTCAAGTGCTTTTAGTGATACGTAAGGATATGTTATTGTATGTCAAGTGCTTGTAGTGATATGTAAGGGTATGTTATAGTATGTCAAGAACTTGTAGTGATATGTAAGGGTATGTTATAGTATGTCAAGTGTTTGTAGTAATATGTAAGGGTATGGTATAGTATGTCAAGTGTTTGTAGTGATACGTAAGAGTATGCTGTATTATATTGTTTCCTATGTGGCTCATATTCTAGCAATGTTACTTTCTGCTGTCAGCCTAATTATGGTGTACTCAACTTAAGGGTATGTAGGAGAGAGCAACTCTTGTTTCGTTGCGTTTTTGTCAAAGACATTTTTAATGCTTTTCAGGGTCTCGCACTCATCAATGGTACACAGTTCATAACTTCACTGGGTATTGAGGCCCTGGAGCGAGCTCAGGCTATCTGCGACACGGCCAATGCTGTCGCTGCACTCTCTCTTGAAGTGCTCAAGGGAAGCACAAGAGCCTTTGATGCCGGTAAGTCATGATATCATGTTCAACGCAAATCTATAGTAAACATTTTATCATTGGTTATTGGTGATTAGTTGATGACAATCACATGAATATCATCTTTATCAAGGTCATCTTTATTTATATAAGTACGTCTACATGGACTGGTGAATAATCCATACTTTGCTCGCTATCATATACAGTTGCCATTAGAACTGTACTAAGTTTCCTGTTTCCTGATCACTTAGCATTTTAGTTACAGTATTAATCTGTATGGATGATTAGCGAAAAGATCTCTAGCTCAATTTGAAAAATAGCTCAAAATTTGTAATTTCATTAACCTATGTTATATATGATGCTGACATCATTGATTTATGGGTAGATGTTTGATTGAGAGTCTCATCTAGTTACAATAACGTGTTACAATAACATAAACCCTCAATTCTGCAGGAAAAATGATTTTTATGAACAAATATAGATAGAACTTAGTTTTGTAATGAAAATCAAGTCAATAGGGGTGTGAGGCACAATTGTATTTAAATTTATTTGTAGATATTCACAAGGCTAGACCACACCAAGGACAGATGAAGGTTGCCGGCTATCTCAGAGCAATTCTCCACTCAGATGAGTACAGGTTGCAACTTTAGTTTTCTTTTTAAGTTTTAAAAAGGGTTGTGTTTAATATTTTATACCATAAAAAGTAAGACATGCATATTATTTCGATATCATACGTTAAACAGATAAAACTTCAGTTGTCACAAATAGGCTAAACACGAAAGGTTTGAATTCCAAAAGTAGCCGCTACAGGATTTATTTGAAAACATGCTGATAGCCCTTATCCAACTATTACCTAGATTCAATGCTTGCAGGTCAGAGATTGCCGAAAGTCATCGATTCTGCAACAAAGTACAGGATGCCTACACTCTTCGATGTTGTCCTCAAGTTCATGGAATTGTCTATGACACAATAGAGTTTGTTCGTGGCATTCTCGCTGTTGAAATAAACAGCGGAACTGACAATCCTGTATCCCTAACGAATCATTCAATTCAGATTTTCGTTGTTTTAGAATTATCTTCTCTTGTTTACTTAATCAATCAGCAGCTAACTATGCATTGACCGAATTGCTCCATATGTTTGTTCAAGTTTGTATCTAATATGTGTTTAGTACTCAATCATATGCTCTTATGATATTCTCTTTGCTATATGCATCAACAAGTTGGTATCGCGCCTTAACATAATAATGTAAAGATGGTTTTCGCTGAGCGTGGAGAGATCATTTCTGGAGGAAACTTTCATGGAGAATACCCTGCCAAGGTAAGCATCACAGTAACTTTGAACTGATTGATATACTACTAAGTAAGGATTTTGATACCTTTTTTGCGTTATCACATATTTTAATTTTATTCCAGAACACGTTTTTAAATTTCTAGAATAAGCTTATGTACGTATGTTCTAATCTACTATTACTTTTTTGATATCAACCTTTCTTGCACAGGCTCTTGACTACCTGGCTATCGGGGTCCATGAACTAGCCAGCATGTCTGAGCGGAGGATCGAGCGATTGGTGAATCCTGCTTACTCGGAGTTGCCCGCTTTCCTCTGTTCTGATGGTGGACTCAACTCAGGCTTCATGATGCATCATTGTACCGCGGCTGCTTTAGGTATAATGCAATATTCGGAGATTCAAAGATGAGTAACAGGCAGCATGCGGTCTATAAAACAGTTTGGTAAAAAATGTGAAATATGAGGATTAGTATTGTATTACGTATTTTAAGTTAAACATTTTGTGACTTGAAATACATAACGCACTATGCGAATTTTGTAGCATTATAATAGTTGTACGTATTTTCTTATAATGTATGATTAAAAATGTTGCCAATCTTTTTAAATTAAATTTGCAGTATCAGAAAACAAAGTTCTGTGTCATCCTTCAAGTGTGGACTCATTGAGCACCAGTGCTGGTACAGAAGATCATGTGTCCATGGGTGGTTGGTCAGCCAGGAAGGCCATTCAAGTTGTCGACAATGTAGAAAACGGTCTGTTGCATTCTGTCATACTTGCACAGTATTAAACTTTGATTCTGTATCAAGTGGTTGCAGCATATTGTTTTACGCTCTTTTTAAAACACCCCAAAAATTTGCTGGCCATTTTTTATCTGTTAATTTGAATAAATTTTTCATTTTACTTTAGCTTCAGAATCTGCTGTTTAAAAATTATGTGACATATCTGCAAGCTTTCTGACAGATGCTAGCGTTTAATTACTAGATTGTAGACATGATTGTTTTTTCTAAAGTGAGGGCTATATCATATCAATTCTTGTGTGTTTTAGTACTGGCCATAGAGCTACTTGCCGCATGCCAAGCAATAGAGTTTCTCCGACCTCTGAAAACAACAGAACCTCTTGAGGAGGTTTACAAGCTTGTGAGGACTGTTGCAAAGTAAGAGTTTAAATTAATGTAACTATATATATACTAGATGAATGCCCGGAGTTCTCAAAATTTTGTTATAGTATCTCTTACATTAAATTAAATGACAGTATCAAATACAACACCAAAAATAAAATAAATCCCTATAAATTAAATTGCACGAAAGTTTGTGATTCATCATTGGGGCCTGCATAATTTTAATAGCTGGGGAGATGCAAATTATACTTTGATTTTGATGATGTCAATAAGTTATTTCTGTCCCAGCCATAATTACACCAATATGCAACATTGTGGATATACCATAAAACCTCTACTTGAATGCCACCTCTATTTGAACGCCACCTCTAATAAAATGCCACTATAGGGGAAGGGTTAAAAATAGACAGCCACATGGGTGTTCAAATAAAAGTTTTGCGGTAAGTTGCATGCCTATTCCATTTAGGCAGCATCATGTCTTTAAAAGGCTACTATTTTTACTATATACAATAACCACAGTCAAATCTCGACATTTAAGTGGACCCGCTCCAATATTTGCTTCATATGTCAAAACCATCACATAATGGGAGCAAATATTTTTTATTATAATATATTGCGCTATTGCCAAGATAATTCACTGCTCTGAAACTTAAAAATACATGTTTCAGACAAGAATATATTGCATTCAAACAAATGCGTGATATGAAACAATGTTAAAATGAAATTTAAAAAACTAAATTATAAGCAAACAACTCAATAAACTAACTAATAATCGATAAAAAAAGAGACTGTTATTGTCACACTTCCTTCATGTTCATGATAGACAATTTTAATTGTGGCCCGGGCGATACAGGAGACGGGTGGAGCCTAAAGAGATATATGGTGATAGGGATGAAAAGTAGGCTAGTTTTGACGACATGAGTTTTAAATTAGTGTAATTAATTGATATATCTATATATATAGTTTTGTATAAATTTTTTTAATGTTATCCCCGATTATCGGTTCAGCCTTTCCACTTGCACCCGTTTCACGCTTTCTTTTGTTCACGTAGCTTACATTGTTTTCTCAGGATAACTATGACGACTTGTGATAATTAGGCAGATTTTTATGAGCTGATCTGACGATGTTGGCTTAGGTTTTTCTATTGTTCTAATTTTAAGAAATGTATTAGTATTTTCTTGTTAACACTTCTGCCTTGCTATTTGTCTTAAGATTTAAATTTAAAATTTAAAAAGGAAGGTATACAACATGGTTTGATATTATTCGTAGAACCAAACTCTGAAGAGCTGTAGATATATACTGGTTACAAAAATTGCAATGTTTTTAAAAGCTTTGGGCACACATGTTGAAAATAACTTTGGATGTGATGACAAACATTCGCTGAATTCGATGTATGTCAAGACTCATATTTTGAGGTGATCACAGTTGAGGTTTGACTGTTTGTTTTATCAATAGTTTTGTGAACATTTCTCACATGCATATTCCTTTGTAACTTGTTCAATTAATGATAAACTCCTGGAAAACCATTCTAAAACTACTCACCTCCATGCTACATCTTCTCATCACACCCTGTGCATGTTTGCTCGCATATTTTGATCCGAGAGATTATTATGTAATGTCACATGACTCCTGGGGCACAGCTATTTCTGTTCAGCCATTCCTATTGGTATTATATAATGCCTTCAGTGAGAGTAACTCTACCATTCCTGGTAACAGGAAAGCCACTATTGCCATTTTTATATAAAAATCAATTTTGTTCTCTGTGTGACACTGAAATACGTACACAGACACATATTAGGAGGGTGACAATTTACGTCATCTTAGGGTCAGTTTTTGCTATTTATTTACATCAAATGTCAAGCTCGAACCCAATTAGTAAAAATGAAGTCTCGGGCATCACAAGGCCATTGATAAGCTGCTCATATCGAAGCCTTTTCGTTATTTTAAGCATCTAGATACAGTACTTGCTTTTTTAAAGAACTATTTTAAAGATCTAAATACTTGCACCAGCGACAAGAGTAAGTCTCCTTTGCTCATGTCAAAACAGAGATCTCCACCAAAATTTTTTATATAATTATATATATTATATCATTATATACTGTTTTAAATATAATGGTCCTAAACCATCAGGACCAAAATTAACAAATTATCGCCCTAAAAGCATGCTACAAATCCTTCAGAAACACCATTTTAAATGCCTGTGTGACTGGCAGTAAATCAGCCTCATTTTAGTACTATCTTGTAACTGGTCTGCGTGTAAAGATTTTGCATGACCAGTCTCACTTCACCTATATTTTGATTGGATGACAGACCATGGGACAAAGACAGGCAGGCCAATCTCGATATGGACGCAGTTGCGGCATTGGTCCGTGAGCGCAAGATCTGGGAAACTGTTCAGCCGTACATAAAGAAAGGAGGTGGTTGGGTAAGCTATGATTATGCCATCGATTCTCCAACAAGCTTTAGCGCTCACGAAGATACGAATAATGAAAGCCCACGAAAGAGACGCAAGGTAGCTTGAGTTCCATATCTCTGTAAGTTCGTGCACCTGCACCTCATCACTTCATTTTGCTCTATTAATAAAACTCAGTCTACAAAGATTTGTACATGTGTCTAAGAAGGTTTGCATAGTTCATATTTACTATGTGGTTTTATTCATTGTTTTGATTTTGAGCCAATAATAATATCCCAGACCAACGAGTTAAGTATTGGCGAGGAACTTATTAGTAATTGTATACAAATTTACAACATATGAAATCAGACTATGGCAAAAAGTAGCACTAATAATACATAAATAGCATACCTGCACAAAATCTTGCAGTCATAAAGCATCGACTGTTTGTATCGTTATGTATAAAGCACACTGAACCTGTGTGTTTTAAAATCTTTCTAAACCTATCGACAACCAGTAGGATAAAATAAGAGAAAGGTAATACAGGTATTATGAAATAACCACGGTAACAGCTTTGATATTGCATGTTGTAATATTTACATGTCGTAGAAGCTAAATTCTGACAAGCATAAGGTTTGTAATGCTCTTTACAAAAAAAACATGCCAAATAAAATGAGAAATGTAACTATATATATATAAGTATATGTAAATATGTACATACACGTGTGAAGCACAAGCGTTTGTTACACCTAGCCTTAGAGCCATGTTTGTGTGGTATATAAAAAGCACATGCTATGATTCCTCCATAGGTTCTGTAACAATTATTGGCTCATCGTCTTTGTCGATAGACTTGGAACTACTCGTCGAGCTATCAAGGGTCGGCTTAGCTAGCCTCAGCGAATCCACAAAGGACATGACAATCTTATCCTTGTGTTCTGCCACCATTGGCCAGAATTGAGCTGCAAACCATTTTAAGAAACGTTAGTTAGTTAGTGCTCATCACCAACGCAACTCAAAAACAGTAAAATTTGGACTCTTTCAACGAAGAGCTCAGTGACAGCATTAGCAGGTATTCAACACTAATCCAAATTCACTGATGCTACATCAACGCAGTGAGAATACAAACTGTATGTTAGTATCAGCATGGACAACTCAAAAAGCTAGTCTCATCAACTTAAAGTATTACGCTCTGATATCTACCTCAGATTAAAAAAATTAGCAACGAAATATGATATTTTTTGCAACCTTTGCACCATTTTTGCAACCATTTCATATCCACCGAATTATTTACATACTTTTATTTAGAGATGATATTGAAAAATGTGCTGACCAATCGTTAGCAGCATTCTACTAACATAAACTAGAGACAGCGAGCTTTTTACTCATTTTAATACTGAGGCAGCAGCGAATAAACTATGTGAAATAGTTGTGGAATTGTCTTTGCTGCTTTTCTAAATGAATCGTTCATCTAAAGACCCATTTCACTATGAATGAGCATGATCATGAATTTGCGTGGAAATTTTTTTTAATATTTGTTAACCCATGTTTTAAATATTGCATATTGGCTTACATTTCATTCGGACTTCAGGACTTCAATATCCTCAATTGTTACACAACATTCCCCTCCAAACTTTATATGCTTCTGATCTACTTGACAAAATTACACAAGCCCATGTAGCTTCCCTGTCTAAGTTTTTGCAACCTACTCTGTATTCGGGAGCACTCCTCCAATGTTTCAACAGCATTCTTGCACGGAGGCCGCATCACTTCCTCCTGGTTTGGCAGCGGTACACTTTCCCCCAACAGTGCTCGTGTGCACATTTCACTCGCATCACATATAGAAGAGAGGTTATAACCACCTGCAACAGAACAAATTCCTGATATGTTTTTACCCAATGGCAGGATGAGTAAACTTTCAAATGTAAAAAAATATTTGAGGAAAAACATAGAAGTATGAAGTATGTCTATATATTGTGACGACAGAAACTCTGATCTATGATAATAACTATTGACAGCAGCAATATTAGAGTTGGGTCCTGCACCGTGCTGACTTCACAGAAAAAACATGAAGCAAAAAAGCAAAATTGACTACAAAAGTCTAGTATCTATTTATAGAACAGCTTGTTAAGACAGATTTCAAACCAATAAAAATAAAAAAGGAAGAATTTTAGCTCTAGTGACATTTACAGAGAGGATTTAGTAACTCGTAACGTCTGAATGGTGCTGCCATAGACCTATTAACTACACTATATAGTTGATAGGTCTATGGGTGCTACGGACTAGTTTACTTTTGCCGTTATTTGAACAAAGATAAGTCTGACAACAAATTTAATGAATTCTCCTGATTCTGTCTCGTTACAAATAATCTCTAATCTCAACATTTCAATACAACCATTGAGTTGTTGATGAACCGTAAAACAGGCAGCCAATATTTTGTAGTACCATTGTCTTGCTTGAACTTAAGGATGAGCATGGAGTAGTTAAAATAAACACCTGCTCCTTGATGTCTAGTAGTGCAAACATAAGCATTATGTATTACTTTATTGTTGATCAGAGAGGCATAAAATCTCGTAGTAAAACATGAATTTGCAATAATTAGACATGCCTGAGAAAGGCGTATATGAATATGGACATACAGTGAAGGTCAGCATTCGTAGGTGCCAACTTTAGCGTCGTGAAAAGACATGTGGGTATAATAATACAATAATGATACTCATTTCTTGCAAAGATTTTATTAAACCATATTGTTAGTTACAGCTCATCAAAATAAGCAAAGGCATATACAGTGATTAACTGTAAAATAAGTGGGCTCACGCTGTTTTTGAAGTTACCTTTCCTTTCAGCAAGGCATCTTTCGCAATTTTGAGCTTACGTAATGAGCTCCATAAATATAGCCAATCTCACAGCAGTGACAAACAAGCAGCATGTTAATTAGACGTTGTTGGATACTGCCCACACATTAATAACCCTTGCTGTTCTATGTTTATCAACAAATGCCAATGGGAAGTCAGAAATAGGGACAAAGGAAGACTGGAGAGGCGCCGACAGTGAAATGAAGACTAGAGCCTTTGCTTGCGGCCATATTTGGAGAGAGATAGGTACCTATTAAGACTAGATATTCGCTGAATTTGGCGGCAGCGTATGATTGGCAGCGTATAATTTGTAAAACGTAATAGAATAAGTACAAGACACTAAAATACTAACATGCTCGCATGCAATGATTTTTAACACTTTGTACACATGTATCAGTGTAATATACACAAAGTCAAAACTACATTAACAAGCATGGCATTTACTGGCAGATTGGCAGAGCGAATCATTCTATAAAAAATGGTCAGTAATGCGATGTGGTATTTAGAAGAATTTCAACCATCCTTTATCCCTGTCAAATTTGGACTTTTTCAACGAAGAGCTCAGTGACAGCGTTAGTAGATATTCAACACTAATCCAAATTCACTGACGTTACATCACAGCGATGAGAATACAAACTGTATGTTAGTATCAACATGAACAATTCAAAAGGCTAGTTAGTCTCACCAACTTAAAGTATTACACTCTGATATCTATATTGTATTGAGGATTGAAAATTTAGCAACAAAACTTGAAGTTGCTCATCATTTTTGTAACTATTTCATACACATCATTAACCGAATTCTCCAAAGCATACACTTTTATTTAGAGATGATACTGAGGAAAACAGCATTTGCTGCATTCTACTAGATAAACTTGAGACAACAAGCTATATACATTTTAGTAGTAAAACAATAGTGGACAAACTATCTGAAATTGTTATAAAATTGTTCTTCCAGCTAATTCACACTTTTTTATTAGAGTAATGTTTCGCAAAACTTTTGGTGACAAACCGAGTCACAAACACACAACGCTGCTGCAACAACGCGTTTGCAAGGCTGTTTAAATGTCATAATTGCAGTCGGTATAAAGATGCATTGCGAGCTCAGTATAATAAGAATTGAAAACTCACACCGACTATAAGCTACATAACAAACCAAACATAATTGTAGAAATATGTCTGTTTACCCACTTATAAACCAGTTTCCAGCAAAAAATTATTACAGTGGTTCTTTGGAAAACAACAAGTTAAAGGAACAAAAACCTTTTATGATTACCAGGAAGCAGGAGGAGTACTATACCAAAGCGTTTTTTATTCTAAAAGCTGCCTCATTCTAGTTTCACACAAGTAGTCTTAAATATCGGTTACATAATTATCAACTAACTCAGCTTAGTTCTATTAAGACAATCATTCGTTTTTTCGTGATGTCATTTTATCGTTGTCGGCCATCTTTATAGACAATTTTATCGTTAAAAACACGAAGCTATTGCAGCGAATTTTTGAAAACGATGCTTTTGTTTGCAATTTTTATTATTATAGTATCAAAACAACACCAATAAGTACTATTAAAAGAAAAATGATCGGTTTTTACAAACTTGGCGGCTTTTTCGTGAACGAGCGCATGTGCAAATGACTTGATGACGTAAAAAAATGATGGACTTCTTCAAGAAATGCTTGCATATTAATTAAATTTGGAGTTGCTCGCTCGTTACGTCTCTACTAGTCAATTATATAGACATCCTATCAACATAGAACTGTTATAACATCTTTCATAGAATCTGTTCAAAACCATCACTTCCCACTTCTTCTTAAGCTGAATATTTGATAATGAATAAAAAAAGCTGTCCTGTTAAATATTCAAATTACTTTTATTTACAATGATAGGGCAGAATGCGGGACAGAACTATTTTGCGGTGTATGCAGAGACTTAGAGCACAGGATGTATAAATGCAGAGAAAAGGACTCGCAAGGAATGGTAAAACTGTGAATTTAGTAAAAATAGGAAGAGTAGTTAACAGAAGTGACAGCAATTGAGAGCTTGGGCTGACAAGGAAAAGAAATGCAGTAATTAATTAGTCAAGTAAACTGAAGCCATGTTTTCCTTAAATGGCTGGCAGTTGGGTCAATAGTGCAGAGTAACTTTGGCTAGTCGAGGTTGAAGTTAGTGGCAGCAGGTAATATAAACAATTGAATAGAGCGATGCCTCGTGTAAACAATTTTGTAGCAAAAAGAATCTAGTATTTATCTTTAAACAAGTCTAACGTATCCTGGCAGCGGGCAGCGTCAAGCTACGCATTTAGCTACGCGCAGCTACTAGGAGGTAATGTATGATGATTACTCGCCCTTTCATTGTATATGTTATCAATTTAAACGCTAGTAAATTCCAAATTGTTACAAACATTGTAGAAATTTCATTTTGGTTAAGATAAAAGTATTTGTTATACGTTATAAATTATATAATAAGTTATTATAACGCCCTAAAATAGCACAAATCCTCAATTCGTTTGATCTAACACTTGTAAAGCTAAACATGTATTATGCTGTGGCTACACACACCAAGGCTACTTATGTGTTATTCTGACAATGAGATTGACCAATGAAAATTGGCCTCAGTCGTATGAAGACCATGACATAAATACTGGAATTTGCAGAAAGTTATTGGAGCATCGTCAGAATATTGATACTGTAACACATATAATCAACAATGTGTTGCAATAGCATCTGTGCAGCTAATTGCATATCTATCTTTTCCTGAAAAAAAATTTGTACGTATAAACAATACACAAATAAATGCTAACAAAATTCCAAGTTTATAACACAAATTTAACTATAGGGAAAATTATTTAACCATTAATAAAATTACCTAAAATGGCTCATACAATGTTCCAAACTATACTAGTAGCTTTCCTCCATATATCGAAAGAAAGACCTTCGACCACAAATTATTAGTCATTTGTGACAAGCCGTGTCGCCGGATGTAACTAATATGCATTTAAAACAAATAAAATAGAATCGAGATCGTACCAGTAAACTATTTCAGTCAATAACAGGTGCAACGGTTTTACCTTTACAGACCAACAAGTTTGTTTCAAAATGATGCATCGACAACGCCATGTCGATGGTATGTATTCATACTTGCTGTCTTCAGGGAGTCGTCTCTACGGTGTGTTATCATATTTTATTAATTAGTAAGCAAATTTTATAACTGACAAAGTTGCAAGTACTCTATTACTGATTCATGTGATCTATAAATATGGCTAAAGAAACAAAGCGTGTTACTGTAAGACCATGTTACGCCATAATTCAATGTGATCAAAGCTTTGAACTGGCCAATTTTGATTATCCATAAACAAAATAATAGACATAAGCAGCCAAAATATTAAAATTCTTAGCTTTAGCCCACTTATACTAATAAAACTAACCCAAATTCTTACCTAAATTCGTATAGATAGTTGAATATGCAGCGATATTCGAGTTACAGTTGCCATCACTGTTCGAACTCTCGCATACCTCGATAAAAAGTTTTAAGCTAGAAAACATTTAGGCTTGATGGCCAATGACTTATAACATGTAAAAAGCTCCACCGCTTCAACTGATCTACAATAATTCCATGACGTCAATACTCAGGAATGATTATTCACAGCATTACCAAGAAGAGGTAGATGAAGGGTGTAAGAACGGGTGATACATGAAAGGTAGATAAGGGTGAATGTACGCAGTAAGACATATGAATAGAGAAAGGAGAGAGGTGACAGACATGGGGCACGGAGACAGATAGCTGACTAAAGAAGTAAAACAACAAACCTTCTAGGACAAGCACAACTTTGTTGTCGGAAGCGCTCATTAACTCTTTCGTCATAAATCCAAAGCCCGCCGGACTGATCTTGTATCCTCCGAGCTGATTGGCGTGCCCGTCAGCTCCGTCAAACCCAGCGCTGACTAACGTGATCTGAGGCTTGAACTCTCGCACTATTGGCATCACGATTGACCTGAAACAACACAATGATGTACTGATGAAAACAAGCAGCATGATGCCTCTTCGTATGAGGAAAGTTTGGTGCTGTATCACTGTTAGGACAGTATCAAGGCAAACCTTTACTATAATAAGAGCCGTGTCTGTCCGTCGCCATGCTTAGAGGTTAGTAAAATCATGCATCAGACAAGGAATCAAACTCGAATAATCAGCCCGGTACACTCCCAACGGTGCCACTCGACCATCTTGCTGTAGTGCGGAATAATTGTACACATAGCTATTACATATGATAATCTCTCACGGCGCACTGTATTGCTGGTAAACTAGTGATAATAACATTAAAAAACTTCAGCCTCAAGAAGAGAGGCAGAATTGACTTACCTGAATGCAGCCATGTACTCTGCATCGCTCATGGGAGGCTCAAGTCCACCGTTGAATGCTATATTCACGTTGAACCCGAGACCTTGCTTGCTGCCGCAGTCTCTAAGGCTACCAGTCCCAGGGAAGAACATTCCTAGAGTATTACACATAATCAAACTATAAAAACAGGAATCTTTAAACAGAGAAATGCTTTCTCAGTAATACTGGAATTCCTAGCTCTCAGGAGTCAATGCAATGCCAACCCTACCATTGGAATGTAAACAAGCTAGGCAACTACTACAAAGGTAGTTATATGGTAAACCACTAATCTTATTTGTCGAAATGGTGCTTTTGACACGTCGCTATAAAAATGCATAAATCACACATTTAGGTGAATAATCGTTCACTATAACACCCTAATGGAACCCATGCGTGGACCGCTGCAATACTGAACCTACCATTGTCATGCCGGTGTATAGAGATATAGAGAATGCACGGATCATCATAGGTCATTTGCTGTGTGCCATTGCCATGGTGCACGTCCCAGTCTAATATCAGTATCTTACTAGCCCCCAGCTTGTGCTTGAGGTGTTTTGCAGCTATAGCGACAGCGTTGAAAAAACAGAAGCCCCTAGAAAAAGGGGAAAATGTGGAAATTATCTAAACTGACAAACCGAAAAAACAACAGATTACATTTAGCTGAGACACTAAAAACCGACAGCTATATGGAATAGGACTTACATCGCCTGCCCGCTTTCACTATGGTGACCCGGAGGACGCACTATAGCGATTCCATTTTTCAATTGCGATTCGTAAACCCTAGAAGACAATTCTATGACGCTGCCGACAGCCATTCTGGTGGCTAATGGAGAGCAGTCCTCATTCCATACTGTATCAGCATCCACCCCTATTCCTCCACAAGTCAGCCTTTGAAACCTGAGTTCTGGTAAAGTGAGGCCTACAAAGAGAGAGGTGACCATGCTAGGATATGGATAGCAGTTGCAAAGGAAAAGCCTCAATGTAAGTCTAATATGATGACCAGACAAAATTACTTGCAATTAGCCTCAACCAAACGAATCTCCTGAATTTTTCGATTTGTATGTCAGCAGAGGAGTCAACAATATTAACAGTTATTGCATGGACTGTTTCCTGTCACCCACCACTGAAATGCCCTATCATGTGGAGCACGCCTGAACACGCATATCACCAGTAGACTGCTCCGCGTGAAACAGAAAAAGGATTGCTACTCCTTGAGTTATAAAGTAGTTTTGCAGATGATAGCATGCTATTTTTATTCACAATATCGATGCAAAGAAAAGGTTACCAGTCATCAAAAGAAATAGCAAAAGTAATGATGCTATGTTATTGCAATAAAAAGCATGCTCCGGTATATTTCATCTGATTATTCAACTTTTATAGTAATGATATTTCTATGACTCCCACAACTTGCCTACAAACTGTGGTCCCATTCAAGAAAGTTTTTTTAAGAACAGAAAAACCGCATACCTTGTAACAACCGCGTAGACAATCTTAAAGTACAAGATTGTGTTTTGGTAATTTTACACCTTGTCAATGGAGAGCCTAAACAAACTTAATATTACTGAACAGACAACTACCTGCTCTAATATGGCAATGAACTTTTACTACGTGATCAACCGACTGTTACTGGATGTCAACCGACTGCCATTCCACAGTATGTCAACTAATTGATGTTGCGTGTCAACTGACTATCATTGCATGTCAACTAACTGCCATTGCATGTCAACTAACCACCATTGCAAGTCAACCGACTGCTACTGCATGTCAACTCACTACCTTTGTATACCAACAAAAAATGCCTTTATGCCATTATTGAATGAGGATTGCCACTGCAAATCAACTTGCTGTTGTCAAATGTCAACCAACAGCTTTTGAATATCAACTCATCCCTACTAAAAGACAAGCAATTTTGCCTGCGTGTTATTCGACATGTGTACCAAAAGGTGTAGCGATCTCACCTAGTTTTTGTCGATTCTGAGAATTGACTCCAAAAAAGATGGAGTAGCTCTCCGTGTGACACAACTGCAGCTGCTCTATCGTAGCTTTTTTGAATTCAACTCTTCGGCAGCGATCAGCGAGTCCAGAAGACTTAAGTCTGTTCCAAATACTCTACAAATGATAAATTTGTCAAAATTTTAGGTTGACTACGGAAAAAGTAGATACATTCCAACTCTCATACCACAAAAATTTCAATGAAAGGCAAGTAATTGTTCAATGAATTAGACTATGCAAGAGAAATTATTAACAAACATACAAGAAGTATAGAAGCAAGTACAGAAGCACTACCCTTCTTAAAGATTAAAAAAGGAAACCTTTCAAGAGATAGAAAATGAAACTGATAAAAAGTGACCAATAGGATGATAGTCCAACCTGTATTCTGCTGGGATTTTCCAAATGGACTGCGTTGTCCTGACACGGGCAATGATGCCTGAGCATGGATTCATCATAAACAACCCCTGTGGAGCTGCGATCATCCACAGACACTTTGGTGGCCAGGTCGATAGGAGCTTCCGTGAGAGGGTTCTCCATAGATGGCAGAGAGCCAAAGGCAACCAGAGGGCTCGAATTTGTACGAGAGAGAAAGCGCAGCGGAAATCTTTTTGACGAATTATATGGCGTGGAGAGATCAAGGCCTGCAACATATGCACAGCAGATAAGAACTCTAATCCAATAAAACCTAACACTACGGAGAAATAGTTGAAACAATGTATCATAACATGGCACTCCTAGCGATATAGACACACCATGATGCACCTGCCCTTTCCCTATGGAGTCGCCATCTCTCGCCCACACAACTAATAAGACGTTAATTGGAATTGCTAGTAGAATCTATGAAAAGTGAAGACCATCATAATTAAGGTCCCTTACCGTCATTGACTGATGCATTGGCCTTGGCAGCAAGAGCCGCAGCATAGATGGAGCCATGAGATGAATGAACTGATTTTTGTTGAGATTCAAAGTTATCTTCTCTTGACTCTTGCATTTCCTTAAATAGGAACACATACACGTATCTACTAGAAAATATAAATCGTAAGCAGCAACAGGGTGTATCCTGGGACTAGTGCTGGTTGAGCCAGGGCTATTTTTGTCAATTGATATGAAAGTGGAATAAAGCGAGCCTAACGTCAGAGCTGCAGTTAAATGCTAACGAATGGATAAGTTTTGTATAATCATGTTAAACAGAATAACATCTGCTCTGATAGGTACTAGAAATATCTTAACTCGCCTAATAGAGGGACACGATCCCTTGGTCTATTATTAAATACCGCCGAGCATTCTACGACCAGCTGAGTGCGAGGCATCTCCTTGGCGATCGATCCAACTGATAGGGATAATTGATAGACTTGCGCAAGAGGGAATATTACAGATATCGTTAAATTTAGCTCATTACCAGCCATGAGCCATACTTTACATAACTGATTATAAACTGCTGCCAAAAGCTCCAGCAGTTGCTGCTCGTAAGAAATGCCACCAGGTCATAGAAAACTTGTAAAGAATGACCTCCGCTAACATGAGGCATGCTTACAGCTGGCATTGAGAAATACTCACTAATAACAGTCCAATGGTTCGTAACCTAGGGGTTTGGTGTCTAATGCTGTCCCATCTATCATACTACTAACGTCATGCTGACGACATATGTAAGGCTAGCAAACTCAGTCTTCCAATTGCTAAACAGGACAGCAGTAAAAACTAGATTGCACAAACAGCAGACACAAACTTAATGGCTGTCGCAGCATTGTTTCTCAGGCATCGTCAAACTGCAGGAATCATGGCTTTTTTGGGAACGTGAAGGATAAAACTGAGGTCTTTAATATGTACAAGTGATAGGAAAAGTCGCTCACATTCAATCTAATGCGGCGGTCGACTTTTAACTTTAATATCACTCATTTTGCCACATAATTATTTTACAATGTTATACCACAACAATATTTATTTGATAATTAAAAGTCATGCTAAACACTCACACGTTATCATTTTATAAACCATATGGAAACGAAAAAAGGGGAAAGCGTTTAAATAAAATTTTGTAAATAACTTTCCTTATCGAGAAACAGTAAACACAAAATGTGTAGAACATAATAGTACAACCTATTTTATCATCCGGACAGCAGTAAATAAAAACAATGACTCCAAAATCACAGAAAAAAAGATCGAGTTTGGAAGGTCCTAAGGTTCCTCTTGTTCAACTTTAACAGTGACTCATTAAACCTCGCTTAACATACGCTCTACTGACTGTAGGTACGTCCAGTAAACGTTTAACAACGACCATAAAACAATTTTTACAATCCATAAAAATGTGGAAAAAATAACCTTTAAAGTTTTTGGTTCACCTTCAGAGCTCTTTTGCTTACATAGACTATATGTAAACAAAAGAATGCGGGTAGCATTGCGGGAGCAGACAACTGAAAAGAATAGATTTGAAGAGTCTGTTGTACCTCATCAGTACTTATTTTCAGCTAGACTATTAGTCCTTCTGACTTGAAGATGACTGCACAAAATGTTAGTAGATTTTATCAGAAAGTATCGGTATTTTTCTGTTATTTGCGATTGTTTTTTTATGTTTGAGGTGATCTGACTGCCAGGATGTTTGAGACTAAAATTGACAAAACTTCATCGCGGTTAAAATGCTTAAAAAGAAAACACATGAAAAAAGGGACCTCTAGTTGTTAACATTGCTATAGTTGATATTGACTATTGCGATCAAGTTGCAGCTTTACGCGTGTCTAACGCGTATTCTGTCGGTCTCTTTGCAATTATACATCGCTTGATCTGATCAAACTTTGTTTATTATAAAGATAAAAGAATATATGATAAAAGAACACCGATACTTTCTGATAAAATCTACTAAAATTTTGTGCAAGTTCATCTCTAAATGAGTTTAATCGCTCAGCTGAGGCTGCCATAGAAATATTCACATTTGTTTTACTGAGATTAACAGTTAAGATGATAGCTGCGCTATGAGCTAAGATAGTGGGAAGTAAATTTTCTGAAAGATTTTGTCATTTGTGATACTTCGAAGTCTATGGATGCCTTTACGCACCTCATGTTTGACGAATTTCTCAGGTAAACGGCAAAACTTTAGAATATTCTTGACAAGCAACTATTGTTCTTTAGGCAGTGAGCTACGATTGCCTACTAGAAATGAAAGCCAGGTATTTAAGGTCTTGAATGATTGTGTTTGCATTTACTTGCTAGCAAGGAACTCTGCTAGCAAGTAATTTTACTAGCAGAATTACTTGCTAGCAAGGAACTCTGCTAGCAAGGAACTCTTAGGAATGCCACTCCTGGAAACAGTTAAAACAGTCAATAAAGGCCTGTTAGCAAACCTCTGATCTACTTACAGTTTCAGCATACCATTTAAGATAGATTTGAGATAGGTACACTACCGCTAGATATTTGTGGATGACAAGACAGAAGCAAGATCTTGAGGCAAGCCTCAGGTTATAATTATAATAGAGAACAGTTCCTACTCATAGACACGGTGAGTTCTTCAAACATGGAATGGCAACCTAATAAATATGATTCCTTGAACGAAGAGCAACATGACTGACCAATTGTGTTGCGTAAATGCACATTTACCCTATAAAATACAGCATGCTATGACAATGTTCGCAATACCAGATACCGCATGTAGTAGGCTTGCGTGAGAAGCAGGCACACAACCAAAAGTACTGTCCAGCTGTATATATGTGGTACACTACACGCGTAACGAATGCCTGAAACAAACATTCATAGAATCCTAGGAATGGAATTCCCGAGTTCTTCCGACACTCCAAGGCAGGTGCTTAATCGTGGAAACAATCAGTTGCTGTCACCTAGTGATGATAATGGGCCGAAATTCCACGCTCACACATCAAATTTAGGCTATTTCCTTGTCTGACAATTTTAAATTTGGTGATGGCGAGAGCTGGTGTCAGACACACCTGGTATCCTGCCCCCCCCCCCCCCCCCGTTACAGATACTTCTGTCGGAGTTAGTTGAGATGAAGATTAAATATGGGGTTTATTATTGCAAATAATTGCACATTCACCGTAAAACTATTCTATCCTATAAAAAGTGGCTAAAGAGAAATGAAAGGTTTTACATCAGTGCCTCCTACAAGCAGATATTGTCTTTTCTATTCAATCGATCAAGTGACATTTCTAAAAACAATGCCGATAAAGGGGTTTGCTAAATTAATCCAGTGTTCATTGCAGCTGTACTAATATGGATGTCTACTAAATGACTTGCTGGTGAGTCTCCTAAGTGAGCAATGGTTTGTATCAACATACGATTGACGCGATGTCCTTTGTATAACCCCAGCTTGTCTCTAAGGATTATAAAAACCTCCCATGTTATTAACGTTGTTTAAATCTGTCTAATATAATGCACCTGTTTTATTTCTAGGTGTAACTACCTGTACTATTTACTAAAAAATAAAATGAATCAAAATTCCTGTGAAAGGTATTCTGGTGAGAACACATGACCCAACATAGCACAGTTTCAACAAACGTGGCCAGCCGATATTGATAGGATATAAATATACATGTAGAGGTTCCACTGCGCATGTATACTATAGTAGTATAGTAGTTAAATCTCACCTGCAGAAGTCTTGCCTCGGACTCCTCATCCACCTGCTCCATGTGGTTCTTACTAGAGCTGCGTTGCAGCAGCGTCTGTCTGAGCACCTGTTATCAAATGCCAGAATTAACGAATAGTCATATGCAACCGCTAGAAATCTGCATAGCGTCAGATAGATAACGGCAGCAAAGAAATATGCTGCCGCTCTAGCCTCTCGGCACTTTCGAAGTTACCCTTACAAGCAAGATAAAACAGCTAGTATTTGAGATAACACAAGTTGCCATCAATGACAACTTTTACATTGGTACGGTCAGATGTGAGCTACCTTGGCACAAGCCACCGAACATACCACGTAAACAAAGAGTTACCAGGAGTTACTAGTTCAACTACTGCACCAGTGTGATCAACATACGCACCCCTAAAACTTGCTTCTTCTGATGCTGTTTGCTGATCTGGTCCTGATGCTGTTTGACTAGTTCCTGTTGCTCGAGGAGCGCTTGCTGCTGTGGGAGAAGGAGATTCGCTGCCACAGAGGTCATTACTGGCAGCGGTGCTGACTGAGTCCTTGACAACGGCTTTTGATGTCGAATATGTCTCTGAGCATTCTACAAAATTATACGCTATTGGTGTATGAAGTCGGGGACCTACACATACTTACATAAGCTGCTACAAACTAAAGATAGTTCCACAGGCTATTGTTTTGGTCCACAAATGCCCATAACAGGTCATGCGGCGATGTGTTTGTAGTTACACAGACCTTTCCCACGTGTTTCATATGTGCAATTCCTCTTGCAGTCTAGGGTGAGTGAGAAAAGGCCAGATGTGCCAATCAAGCACTGTGAATAATTAATTATCTACACAACTTTACTTAAAAACATGGGTGGTTGATCGGCACCGGTGCTAGAGTGTTAGTCTACTGAGCTGAGTGCTACGAGTTCAAATCCTGCTGAGAGCAGGATCTTTTATCCTAACTTTTAACATTGGCATAAAACAGACGCACAGACGGAGCTCTTATTACAGCACGGATTCAGTATGATTATTGACACCTGCGCAAGCTTTTTATTGGCTGCGAAAGGCTGGAGTCCGACATCATTATTGGTGATCATTTATTTTATTTGTCCCAAAAAGAACTATTTTCTTCACCAGTTTTTCTTGCCAGCCGACGCGGGTCAACAACACAACTAGCCAATAAGGTGGGATTCATCCAAAAGTGTTCTAAGCGAACATTAATATATGGAACATCGAGCCGAGATGATCGAAATCGTGTGCTGAACACTACTGATGCAAATATACTTATGTATGTAGCCAGCCCTGTGTTGAGAGCCAGCCAGTTTATAGAGAGAGCCAAGCCAGTGCTTTCCACCTTTACGGAATTAGTTTTATCAACTCAGTCAACTGCTTGCATTGATGTATTCCAACACGATATGAAGTTAGTTATTCAAAAATAAAAACTAGAGGCACAACAGCAGCACGCTCATCAGCGTGACCAGAACCTTTGCATGATTGCCAGATAATTAGCTATAAAATTTACGGGAAGTAAAATTTTAAGTATGCAAGGGAATGTTGGCAAACAAAGCGAATCCATCAATCAGTTTGCGGGATCACAAGAACTTCTGGCTGGAATCCTTGAGGTACCCACAAGCAAATACAACAAAACATGAGCTAAAATAAAATAGAAAGAACAAGAATGTGTTCGCTGCCTGCCTACCATACCTGCTGGCTACTTACTAATGTCTGCGGGTCAATCGTTGCGTTTAGATTAGGAGCTTTACTAAGGTAGGGGTGCGCTAGACGCCTCGCATCATGCATGGCTGTCAAAGCGCCTAGGCTATGCACATACTCTTCTTCTGTAATCCCTGTAAGACAGCAGCGATAAGTCAGCAATCTGCGATACAAGCGTAAGGCTAAATCTGGCAACAGACCTGAGCCATTCCGAAGCGCAACTATTGATCAGTATGTAAAGAATCAAGTAGATTTCTTTATGATCTTGATGAATGACAAATTGTTACAAAATGAAACAGCGGTTTTGATGAATACATGCCATGCCCTGCCTACGGAATCCAAATCCCAAATCTGTAGAATGTATACCAACTGATATTACCAAACCAGTAACGCTATATCTAATGCATAATAAAATATACATTATTATATTATGTATTATATTATTGCATATATATTTGCAATATATATATATATTTGCAATATATATATATATATATTGCAAAGAGATACGCTTCTTTTGCAATATATATACATGTATATATATTGCGAAAGAAGCAAACTAAATGATACAGGTTAAAATGTCTGCTAGGACATTATACAATTTAAAGATTGATAAAATAGTCACAAATAATATGCTCAAAATTTTTTCTACAAATTGAATGATTCCATTACAAACATATAAAACAACAGTTTAAAAATTCAATGTAATCTAGCCTGCCAACCTTTGTAGTTACTCTTTAAAACAAGATAAAGCCGTAAATGGTTGAGATAATACCAGTAACCATCTATGACAATTCTTATACGGTACGCTCATGGTTGAGCTACCTTTGCACGAGCCACTGAACAAACCATGTACAAATAAAGGATTTCAGTGACGTTACTAGAGCGTCACTAAGTCGCTAGTCCAACCACTAAGGTAGGACTAGTTGTCAAAGGCTTGCCCAAAGTAACCGAAACTGTGGTGCCAAATTAAACAAATTACACATATAAACGACACACATCGACCATCAAACACAAAATCTTCCATATATTTAAACAAATCAAAGGAGATCTCTTTAAAAAGAAAATCAGTCGTTCAAACTTGCATTACATAAGTGATGTGGTGAGAGTAATAGGACAAGGGTTATATAGGGAATGAGAAACACTTGATCAGCAAAGCTCAGTCGAAACTTTCCAAAGAAATTGAGAAAGTTGAGGGTGAGTATTAATTGTGCTGCATGAGTTGAAGGTAGTATTAGAAGAGACCTTGACACACGACGACTGCCCTTGACACATTCAGTCGCTGCGCTAGACTCACAAAGTATGTTCTATATTGTACAAGTTGCAACAGGTTACTAATTGATTACTAGCCGAATGGTATTTATGTAAACAAAAGAAGCAGGGTTTTTTCCATTACATCAAAGTCAGTCGCCAGACATCCATTACTTGAAAAACTGATAGGAAGGAGAAGGGGCCAACGAATCACTATTTATCGGTGTAAACAATTGTAATGGGCTGGCTGGGCATAGATATGAGTCATTGTAAGGCCTACAGTGTTATGTTTCCTAGTGACAGCACTTGAAACAGTTATAGACTGTGGTTTATAGTTATAGTTAATGACTCGATAGTTATAGACTGTGGCCTGATTGTCTGCATACGATGAGTCAAACCAATGGTTTCTTCACAAGGCTTCATATGGGCTACTTTACTAATAGCTAACCCAGTTGTACACCAACCAATACATAATATATATTATTAACATTTCAATAATTATTTTCTATATTTATATTATATGTATACGATATTTAGTGCAGTGTAACTAAGGTCTTTATTATTAGCTATAAAATACTAAGTGTTGACAACTCCAACAGAATTTACGCATGAGATATACAAGAGATAGAAGCTGCCTGAATGGACAAGTTTAATAAAAACGCAAAAGCCACCTAAAATTTTGCTTAATTCTCAGACCTCTCTTAAGCTCTTGAGTGATTTACAGGTGTATTGCAGCAAGATAAATCATTGTTACAGAGATCGTTCAGGGTAGGGTGTACCTAGATTGGAGTGCTGCAGATATCAGCCCATGTGAGAAAACAAGTTTTCAGGAACACCAGCTAAACGGCACTTGAAAAGGAGCGCCACAAGTGGGTCTCTATAGGTAAGAAAAGAACAGTTTAGTGGGCCACTGATTTTTAAAATATGAGGCAGTTTTTACGATTAGCCTACAGAGAAAATATCCTTAGTCTAATGGGCTAAATATTTTACTGGGGTACATATATAACATGCTTCATGGTAATGACAATGTCATACACATAATTTCCATAAAACCTCACGATGAACGGCTATTGTGATATAGTGTAGTAATAAAGAATATAGTTACTCGGTGCAAATTTACTTAAGTAACTTAAAAATGTTGTTCCTATGTGAGATACATAGGCAGTACTTGTAATAAATTTTATCGTTAAACTTAGATGAAACAATAATTTTAATCAGTTTGAGGGTGGAGTTAAGATGTTACCATAGAAAGATTAAATAACTCAACTATAAGTCTTCTAATTATAAGTTCAAAGTATAATCTATAGAATACTTCAGCATCACTATACGGTGAAAATATTGTAAAAATATTGATCAATTTTAAAACAAATTATAGAAACTTGCATGTAGCAGTGTACAAAAAATTAGAATGAAAAAGTAAAACTAAAAATTTATATGTCTTTTTATGAATACTTAGGCAAAATTCGGACATAAATTTTTAATAAATTCATTTTCAATTTTACAAAATTTCAATATGAATTTTTAATGTTTTCAATTATCATTCAGTTAATTCAATTAAGCATTGCATCACAAATGGTGTTCAAAGCAACTACCTGACATTTTATTAGCTTACAGAAATCGTCGTAAAACATACCGACTCCTAACCTAATGCACTTGCGACGTGAATAGTTTTATTACAAATTGCAGAGATCGATTTTTGCTAATTTTGTGGATCGTCCAAAATCAGGTATTTGGGGTGCCCCCTGACAGTCCATATGAAAGGGTAATAATGTGAAGTTAATGTATGATCATTCGCAATCAGAAACTGTCCACGACAAACATTGCTCGATCCTTTAAAGATTGCTCTTGCCAAAACTTAAGCTTGTGATATTTGCTGTACGACATGAGATGCACCTTTTTATCAAACAAGGTATCGTTCTACTCATTTATGAACATCGAAATAAAAATTACAGTGGCCGTGCGAGTAGTTCCATAATTTCAGAAATAGCTATCATTTTGTTATATTACTTTTTTCGCTTTGTTGTTGGAAACACTTCTGCACATGTGGGCAAATTATACAGCATATTTACTGCTTTGCAATGGCTTTTAGGCTTCTTTTTAGCAAACCGAATCTACCTTTCATGGCCAAATTTTTTCCATGAGCAAAACGTTTCCTGTAAATCGGTCTTTGAAATTATATAGCAACAACTGTATTGATCAATTTTTTGCTGATATACTCCGGGGCGACATCAGTGGGTATGTGCTAAGTTTTTGTGATATACAGAGCGGCTCATAGCGCTGATGCACCAGACTCTTTTCTCATAAAGGAACAAGTTTACCGAATCAACCTGCTTTTCACTCTATTGCATTGTAAAAGAACTTATAAATTGAATATGTAACCTTTACAGCTAGTTTACGGGTAGAGGCAAAGGGTAGCTACCATGAGCAGTGACTTCCATGGATACCAACAGTGACATGAAGACACAAAGTGAACCCTCCTACCCTCCACAACAAAGTTAAATCAATCAAATTTGCCTCATAGGGCCGAGTTTAGAATTGGGTCTACAGTGAGAAATCCTGCATTTCTGGCCCCACATTACACAGCGCATGCGATAGCTTTGAGAATATCTGACAGTTTTACACGATCTGACGATGGCACATCAGATACATCCCGTGTAACACTAGTCGAGCTGCCATAAATCCATTTAGATAAATCATAACAAAGATAAGGAGACTTTACAACAATATGAGTCATACATAGGTGTACGCTGTCATACGTAGGTGTACTCTGTCATACGTAGGTGCAAGCTTCATAAGATTGCATAAGATGTCAGCTGCGATTAGACATCCGTGTGTGTATAGCTCTAGGTATATAGTCTTAGCTTCCCCAATGCTAGCCTGTGGTTCTTTCACTAGCTCAATGACCTCACTTTGCTAGCCAGAGTTCCTTCCTTCACTGCATTTACTTCTACTTTAGCCTTGGTTCTATTCAATTCCAGAATTAATGATATCCTGACTCTATTTGATGTGCTTTGTTTTAGGAAACAACTTTGAGTTTGTAACGAATCAAATGTGCCAAAAATTTTCTAAAGAACAAATAAAAATAGATTCATGGATTTATTTTAATTAAAGGATTTATCTTTATTAAAGGACTTATTTTAATTAAGGCGTTAACAAGATGGAGTGTTTAGTAGTTGCGGAATCCTGCACCTTCTATGCAGCGGGGTTGCAACATCTACTGCCCTACCTTCATAGTAAAAACTTCAGCTGTTGTTTTGCAGCAAAAACCATCCGTTACACTTTATATTATGAGAAAAAGTGTTAATGATGCATTTACATGGACACGATAGAAGCCTTTTCAGGAGCATTTCAAACGAAATAGCATCTCAACTGTTGAGAGCTTTACATACATCCCACTAACTAATCTCCCTCCTAGCCTTTTATGTCTAATCAACCATTTTAAACAGAAGACCCACCTGGTATGGAGCGCTGGAATGCGGATGGATATAGATGCCCTGCGAGAGGAAGCCCGTAACTGCTTGCTTGAGAAGCTCTCAGTTCCGCATCAGTCATTGGTTTGTTCTAAAATGGCAGCACCCACAATGTGGGAGATCATGAAGATCAAGCTATGTTTTTCGACAGCAAATTAAACGGCTAAGTCCCCAAGACAGCATACTTTCAGTTTGATTTTGTTGCAGCTCTAACCGGCAGCAGGTAACCGGGAGTGCCAATTTTACTGAAAAGAAAAAAGAGATGCTGCCATACTCACAGGTTGACTAGTCCGAGTGGATATGTTGGGCATGGAAATATACAGGCTATCTGGAATCACAGAGGGTCGGTTTGCCAAAGCCTCCTACAATACAAGGAGCCAGGAAATATACAAGCTATCTGGAATTAAAGGGTCAGTTTGCAAACACCTCCTACAATACAATGGTTCTCCTACTGAACAGTATATGACCAGTGATGGGCAACATAGCAGGGACGCAATTGTTCATTAGACTAATTCAGACCAAACTTGGAATCTCAACATATCTGTTGTCTTTCAGCCAGATATTATGAATATTTATATAACTCAAATACTTAATTGTTCTTAAGTGTTTAATTGGAGTTTAACTTGACCAAAATTGATAAAATCAAACCCATTTGACTATTAACAGTGTAAGGAATCAAAATATATATAGTTTTGGTGACTTATTTGTAAAATCTTGAAAGCTATTCAGGCCGAAAAACCATGCGTTGCTGATTGCATCCAAACTATTTTGTCAGGTACTGTAGCTGAAGGAGGAGTACAGAACAGTGAGAGGCAGCTAACACTAGGCACGTTGACATCTCTTACTCCAATAGTGCCGACACACTTTTTGTATGAAAGAGGTAACAGTTGCTGGCTCTGCAATGTTATCCAACAGTTTGGTATGCGGCTTCACAAAAGGGCTTGCCATAATGCTAACTTCAAACAAAAATGGCTGCTATAATGTGCATTATCACCACAGCTCCGAGGCCATAACCTTCTAAGCACCACAGCTAATTGTGCACGCATATAGGCTTCTAATTCTGCCAGGAATACTTCGACGAAGTAATGCTTTGTAAAGCATCAATTCGTCATAAGAAAATTTTTTGTATTGCCGCTTCAAACTTAATCTATGTTATAATAGCTAATATATTTATGAGCGGTAAGCTAGATAATTTACTCTAATAATAATACAACAACTTAATAATACATAATAATAATAACTTTACGCTTAGGAAATGTTTGATTTACTAGACAAGCTTTTAAATGCTTTTTATTTAGATAAATCTAAATAAAATTTGTTAAAATCTAAAAAATATTTTTCTCAAACTATTATAAATAATTTATCTTGACTGATTGCCATAGCAAATGAAATGTTGTCGTGACTCCCTAAGTTTGGTAGGGTGCGGGGTGGGGAGAGGAGGGTTTCAGAGGCTACATTTATGGTCCTTTAAACATATACTCTTTATAGGTAGGAACAGTGAACTAAATTATTGCAACTGTAAATAACAAAAATAAAGGTGAAAGAAACAACTTTGAAACTGTATTTTAAACAGGTAAGCAGCATATTTTTAGTCGAAGGTATTCAGGATGAGTTGAAGCCACGTTCCATGTTCTGGGCAAATTGAGGAAAGAAACAAAACCTTAGCAATTAATACTGGCAGTCTCTTGTGAACCACCATTTTAATTTCTTTGGCCAAACTCGGTCTTCTACCCGCTTGAACTAATGCCCAAATTGATTCTTTCTCTATGTACTTAAGAAATCGTAGCATATTTATAGTAAGATTTCATAATCATGTATTAACAGTAAATTAAATGTTTTGTGACTCAGTGACAGCACATAAATATTTAAATATATTCTAATCTTCCACACAGTTTCAAATATAAAGCCGACAAATTTGTACAAACAAGCACAACATAGTGTTAATCTATATATATAAGTCTCAAAGTTTGTTATCTAAATTTTTTGTTTACTGTGAGTTTTTTTTAGTAATTTACATAGATAAATCTCAAAGTTTTTCATTCATCTGTTCAGCTATAACTATTAAAATCTGGCAATGAAACATCCGTATCGTAGAAGATTTGATCTCAGAACCTTCCGTTTGCAAGGCGACAAGCTAACCCATCAAGCTACACAGGATGCAATGGATTTAGAAGATGATATGAGCCATTATCTGGGTTAAAATTCCCAAAGCACTCTGTATTACGCGCAGCGTCACTAAGACTTGCTCTCACAGCTCTTATTAGTACGTTTAGCAATACGTATAGTAGCTCACTCAAATTAGCCAATGGCAACTACATTACCAGCCACTGTTTATAAGCTGTTTTTAATACCCGTGCAACGCTGGGCATTCGACTAGTCTTACGACAAAACAATAAGACGAGATGACAAAACCAATACAAATGGAAGAAAACTTTGCTCTTTGAAATAGAGGGGAGCAACTGGATGAAAACCAACCATCCCTGCTGTGACATGTTTTAAATTTAAAGATAACCGTGGTGAAAACTGTTGCTACTTTTTGAAAGCAAAGACTTGGCAACACATTTTCACATGATCGGGGAAGATCTTGCGGAACTCAACTTGTTTAACAAAACTACGTAATTGAGCACATATTTATGCTATTGTATCATTAAATATCATAAATTAAAATGGCAGTTGCGAATGTTTCCATGAGGTTGTTTACCTGTGACTATTTCGTAGTGATCGGCTGTTTGAGTTTTCAAGTTTTAATTAAAATAACGTTAAATTGAATATACTTGTATCCAACTTAAACAAATAAAGAGGACACGAGTAGAAACTAAAACATGCAGACTTAAATACAAAGTTAATATTTCTAGTAACTGTTGAATGTAGAATAATTGTTCCTAGTATCAAGTGACATTCTTAGGGCAGTTAATTCCAAGAATGAGTGTCTTAGGAAAATCTTCGTATTTATGTGCACTCCCTTTAATCAAATGATCAAGGACCAATCTCCAGAGCATGAAGATGCGGTGAAAGGTTGCTAAGCAACAATAAATCCCAATTGATGCCCTCATAGCTAATATCAATTTTATAAAACAATTATCTATTCGAGTGAAGCAATTAATACGCTAACTGAATCACCAAATGATGAATTGCTGTGGAGCTAGTTACAGTGTCTCTTCCACTCTCGTACATTGTATTTCAGCGCAAGCGACACTCTACTGGGTTTCCTATAGCCTCATAGAAAGATTGCATTGAAAATACTTCTACTCTCTTGACCTGTATCTAAACAGCGACATACCGTTTGTATGAGCGATGAGCTTACCTCAAAGGAGCGTTTCGTTGCAGCTTTGTGCACTTCTGCACTTATGGCAGGCGTTGAGCCGAGGTTGATAGGAGGTGAGACCGACAACGGGTCCAATCCATTGATGCTTTCTGCAGAACACAACCGACACAAATAGAAATGACATCTCTGCTAGCTATATTTTCTTCATCACATTCTCGTGGTACTGAATTACCCAAGACAAGAAATGAAAAGCAGATAAATGTTATCATATAGAGTGTTGTACTGTACTACGCATGAGTTCGCAAGTTCAATTCATCTGAAGATCAAACAAAGAAACACAAATAATATTAGCAATGCTTGCCAATTTTCCATAAAGGTAAGCATTGAATTTTTAGGTATATTAGATAGTAAATGAAAAGCAAACATTTAAGCTTATCGATAAACGCGGAGTTATCTTCTACACGCAACTTTCAACAATATCCGGCTGACATGGTAATTACTTTATCAATTAAAAGAATGTCTTGCAAATGAATCCAATACTGGCACTTGGCATACACACTGAGCATGTTTGTTAGCAGACAAGCATTCGGTTATCATAGCCTACAAACACAAACTATTGATAAAGATCTTGACTACAGATTTAACGATACATCGCCTCACACATTCTTGGACCCATTAAACAATAACATTCTTAGTTATTGTTTACCCTTGCGTATCACACAATCAAGGTAAAAACTACTCTTTGATTCTCCTACATTTGTAAACAGGATTGGAATCTAACCACCACACATATACTCTAACCAAGTAGCCCCTACATGTAGCAAATTCGGAATAATCCTAAAGGAGAGGCTGCCATATGATGTCGAAATGGCTACAAGAGCGTGACTTCGTAGGTGGTATCGCTCTCTTAAAGCTAAGCTAAACAGATGTACTAATACTTTATGATGATCAAAAATTGTCTTCACTGTTCACTGTCTCAAATGTTTGTGAATTTTAATACCGAGTTATAACTTATAAGATAAACACGAACACGCGCATGAGAATGCGCAACTCCCGTCAGTTCGACGTGAACCGATATGAACATCAGAGTAAATATTTAATTTCATGACTTTAAAGCACCATAAAGCTATAATGCTACATGCTGCCAATAATCATGAACAAAATTTGTTTTTTTGAATGACTCGCAGTAGTGTTACGTGTTAACTCTGGGCATTTAGTAGCTACCAAAAGGTGCCAAGTGGCTTAACAAAACTTGGATTTTGTGATGATTTGTGATGATTTGTGATGATTTGTGATGATTTGATTTGTGATGATTTTAGCGCATGTCATGTAATGAATCAGTAGATCTTTACTATTAAGCTATTTATAAGCTATCTATAAGCTATCCATACTATTGCTAGAGCTATTACAATGTATTAAATATTCAGCATTGTTTGGTGATAAGCGGATTGCCTAGACAGTTTTAAGGATTGACAGCCATGTAGGCATAATATTGCAGTTTCTACGTAAGTGATTCCTAGAATGCCGGCACGAGTATAAGTGGACATACGTATATAGCATTGCTTTCACCATTGACAGTATTTTGATTAAAAACAAAACAATAGTATAAGGCCATTCCCATACTGTACAGCATATTATTTAGATAAGGCTATGCCAATATACAATTTTAGCTAATCAATATACATATCTCTCAAAGTTTGTGTGTATGTGTGTCTGTGTATCCGCGTATGTCCAATTATAGCTATTAACATCTTGGGATGATAATTTCGTATTCCGATGGATTTGAACTCACGGAGATTGCAAGTTTAAATCCTCGCACTCTACGACTGAGCTATTCAAGGCGTATTGATCCATGATGTCATCATATACCGTATAGCGTATGCACACGCTGAATGACGTATTTTTCGAGCGTTGCGTTACAATGCCCCTGTTATAAAATATTTGTCGCCCAACTGTAGGAAACACGATGGTTTTTCGTTGGGCGAATTTTTTCTGTCGAACGATATTGATAATAATGTATCTCGAAATTACAATTTGGCGATTTGTGTACTGATTATATACATTATTAAGAGATATACGTTGCTCGTCATAGCGAGTTCAGCATTATCCATTATGGTAAAAACAGATATGGCAAATGGATAAATGATAAAATTTTAGTTAAAAACTTGAAGTTTACTAAGATACATACTCAAACTTCCTTCAAACATGTCTTTAGTAAGCTAAATTCATTTAAGTTAGATTCAGCATTTATGTTACACGTCTGCCTCGAAGGTAAGAACCCTCCACGCAGTACATTGTAATGTTATATTATCTTGCAGATCATAACCACAAAATTCACTAAAGTTACTGTAGGTACCTATAGTTACTAAGGTTAACATATTGTTTTGTTACTATTTTTTAATGATGATGATTTTTACTGTGATTGCATTAGATAATTACTATGGGTTTCTCTACTACTCTATGTATGTCTACAGCCTACGATATTTTGGCATGCCAACACTGGCCTGCGAAAATCGGTATGCCAATTTTTGCATGCAAACACTGAAACAAACTAAAATCATCTAATTGTATACCAAATAGTTTTTAATTGTAATCGTAGTAAAATAGACTATATTTAGCCATTACTTGCTAATGATTTCACATTTACATTTAAACACCTTTACACTTTTATTTTTCCTCTTAATTCATTTCAACGAAACACTTCTTTCAAATTATGAAATTTAAAACTTACAGTTGTTTGAGAAAGTTTGAAAACCTTTATAGTTGTTTTATTTGTTTTTAATTTATTTGTCGAGCACAAAATATTTTCCTCGTGATATGAAGTTTGAAAGTTACAGTTGTTTGACAATGTTTGAAAACATTTACAGTTGTTTCTATTTTCTCTCTTAATTTATTTCAACAACACAAAACGCTTCTTTTATGATATGTACATGTAGTTTGAAAGTTGAAATGCAAAATGTTGATATATATTAAATACAAACAAATTTTCTGTCCAAAGACTTTTTTATTACCCGGGCAACGCTGGGTAGTACAGCTAGTGTATTAATATACTAGCATTACAATACATCCTAATAATAAGGACTATTTATAACTACTATCGGAATAAAACACAGATATTTTCTTAATATGTTATTTTCATAAAATTAGCCAATTATCCAGAGAATAAAGGGTCGACCGGAACACCTGTTGTCGATGCAAGCAGACTAGGGTTTAAATTATGAACAATGTCACGAAGAGAAAATCAAGCATCACACCTGGGAGCTGATTGCCGTAGGACACATCTAGTGGACGTCGTCGAGCCATCATAGGACTATTCCGCCTTTCATGACCTAGCTTTTGTTTCAACATAGATTTAACCTTGAGATTAGGCTCAGAGGCTGTCTTGCGTATAGGAAATTCTACATCTTGCACTCCTAAAAACAAGCAATACAGATGAGCGACTAGGAAATGAATGGAAATGGTTTCTACGGAAACGAGGGTAGAGCAGAGAAATCAATACCACTCGTTATTAAAACACACAGATGATGATTATGGATTTGATATTTCCAATATTATAAACAGAGATAAACAAGGCACGAAAGTGTGGAGTAACCGACTCGTGACATCACATTCTATGATTGTGATTGAAAGGTTCGCCAGCAAGCGGAACTATAATGGCAGCTAGAGAAAGAGAGCTTTTGCAGATGCAACATGTGTATAAATACTATACCACAATACGTGAGGGATGATCAATATGCAAGGTTTTACAGCAGCAAGGCATACAGAGGGTAAAAATACTACATTCCAACCAATGCTCAACGATACAGGCAAGGATATCACATGTTATATATAAAAACACAGGCAGGTCAACGAGTACCTAAACACGTTTTGATGTATGTATACATCACAGTCACGGTCTGAACTGAATAATTAGGAATATTAAAAACTAGGCTGAAATGAACACCTACTGGATGAATTGTGTACGCCTCCCATATTGTGATAGCTAGTAGGTGGAGACATACTGGAACCGAGGGCGGATGGGGGCGGACTGGTACTTGACTGAGATCTTTGCCTACAACATAGAATTAACAAAGAGCTAAAATTTTACTGATATTGGGTAGTGGGAAGAATGATCATGAAGCTTACAAGCAAAACAATTATAAAGCGTTTCCCTACTTTTGAAGTGTAGCAATTACATATCGAGTCTCTGAACAGGCATCAATAACTAATGCTCAGGTTTAAGCTTCTTGTGTGAAGTTAGCCATCAGCGAAAGGTAGCCTCAAGCCAGGTCGCAAGATAGTATTTTTAAACCTCTCGCGCTCTCTCAGAGGTATTTTTAAAATGCCACTGAGAGAACACAACTTTTGACCTCCAAAGTTTATTGTAGCAGCCTGGAAAGCGATTTGTTGGGCACTTGAGAAAGTCTTCAGGGGCAGCTAATATCTATACATGGCAACTCAAACTGGCCAGAAATAGAAGAGAAAAATGGTCGGCTGGATACTCGGCTAAAGACAGAGTTGTCCTTTCAAATGTGGCAATATAATATGAATTCCCTACATACCGCCACCTTTTCTGACATTTTTTCAACAGAATGCCTCTTCCATTTACAACTTAATCCGCTATCTTGATGTGGCATTTACAAACCTTTATGAGACCACCTGGCTTATTGTTATTATCATAAATACTCCATTTAGCCTGCTTCCCATGATAGGGTGCATTTATAACAGTCCGTGATATGTAGATTAGCAAGAGAAGTAACGCGCAGCCTACTTTTATTAAAAACAAACAACAGAAAGCAAACTATACAACTATAAAAGCTGCCATTTCACATAAACACCAGTTCTGAGGCTTCATTTCGGCCAATATTTGGCACATTTAGAGAGAGATAAATTTGGGCACTTCATACAAACAGTATGTCTGTCCAATGAGAATAGTCTAAAAAGTTTTCAACAGCTATCAGTCAGTATTCGCCTGATTAGCAGCTGTTATTGTATATATTTCTATTCCCAGAGGAATTGAGGAGGCTATTTTGGGTAACTTAACAATAACATTGCTATCTATAGCATAGCAGGAGGTTAGGTAAACATCATCCATTGAGTGCAGATCGGAAATGCTTGCATTCATGGCAACTACCCAGTGCAGTCGCTTTACTATTTCATTGTAAACTTCAACATAAACTTACCCTGAACTTCAACATAAACTTACCCTGAACTTCAACATAAACTTACCCTCAACTTCAACATAAACTTACCCTGAACTTCAACATAAACTTACCTTGAACTTCAACATAAACTTACCTTGAACTTCAACATAAACTTACCCTCAACTTCAACATAAACTTACCCTGAACTTCAACATAAACTTACCTTGAACTTCAACATAAACTTACTCTGAACTTCAACATAAACTTACCCTGAACTTCAACATAAACTTACCCTGAACTTCAACATAAACTTACCCTCAACTTCAACATAAACTTACCCTGAACTTCAACATAAACTTACCCTGAACTTCAACATAAACTTACCCTGAACTTCAACATAAACTTACCCTGAACTTCAACATAAACTTACCCTGAACTTCAACATAAACTTACCCTCAACTTCAACATAAACTTACCCTGAACTTCAACATAAACTTACCCTGAACTTCAACATAAACTTACCTTGAACTTCAACATAAACTTACCCTCAACTTCAACATAAACTTACCCTGAACTTCAACATAAACTTACCCTCAACTTCAACATAAACTTACCCTCAACTTCAACATAAACTTACCCTCAACTTCAACATAAACTTACCCTCAACTTCAACATAAACTTACCCTGAACTTCAACATAAACTTACCCTGAACTTCAACATAAACTTACCCTCAACTTCAACATAAACTTACCCTCAACTTCAACATAAACTTACCCTCAACTTCAACATAAACTTACCCTGAACTTCAACATAAACTTACCCTCAACTTCAACATAAACTTACCTTGAACTTCAACATAAACTTACCCTCAACTTCAACATAAACTTACCCTGAACTTCAACATAAACTTACCCTCAACTTCAACATAAACTTACCCTAAACTTCAACATAAACTTACCCTGAACTTCAACATAAACTTACCTTGAACTTCAACATAAACTTACCCTCAACTTCAACATAAACTTACCCTGAACTTCAACATAAACTTACCCTGAACTTCAACATAAACTTACCCTGAACTTCAACATAAACTTACCCTCAACTTCAACATAAACTTACCCTGAACTTCAACATAAACTTACCCTGAACTTCAACATAAACTTACCCTCAACTTCAACATAAACTTACCCTGAACTTCAACATAAACTTACCCTCAACTTCAACATAAACTTACCCTCAACTTCAACATAAACTTACCCTAAACTTCAACATAAACTTACCCTGAACTTCAACATAAACTTACCTTGAACTTCAACATAAACTTACCCTGAACTTCAACATAAACTTACCCTGAACTTCAACATAAACTTACCCTCAACTTCAACATAAACTTACCTTGAACTTCAACATAAACTTACCCTGAACTTCAACATAAACTTACCCTCAACTTCAACATAAACTTACCCTCAACTTCAACATAAACTTACCCTGAACTTCAACATAAACTTACCCTGAACTTCAACATAAACTTACCCTGAACTTCAACATAAACTTACCCTCAACTTCAACATAAACTTACCCTCAACTTCAACATAAACTTACCCTCAACTTCAACATAAACTTACCCTCAACTTCAACATAAACTTACCCTGAACTTCAACATAAACTTACCCTGAACTTCAACATAAACTTACCTTGAACTTCAACATAAACTTACCCTCAACTTCAACATAAACTTACCCTGAACTTCAACATAAACTTACCCTCAACTTCAACATAAACTTACCTTGAACTTCAACATAAACTTACCCTCAACTTCAACATAAACTTACCCTTAACTTCAACATAAACTTACTCTGAACTTCAACATAAACTTACCCTGAACTTCAACATAAACTTACCCTGAACTTCAACATAAACTTACCCTCAACTTCAACATAAACTTACCCTCAACTTCAACATAAACTTACCCTGAACTTCAACATAAACTTACCCTGAACTTCAACATAAACTTACCCTGAACTTCAACATAAACTTACCCTGAACTTCAACATAAACTTACCCTGAACTTCAACATAAACTTACCCTGAACTTCAACATAAACTTACCCTCAACTTCAACATAAACTTACCCTGAACTTCAACATAAACTTACCCTGAACTTCAACATAAACTTACCCTCAACTTCAACATAAACTTACCTTGAACTTCAACATAAACTTACCTTGAACTTCAACATAAACTTACCCTGAACTTCAACATAAACTTACCCTGAACTTCAACATAAACTTACCCTCAACTTCAACATAAACTTACCCTGAACTTCAACATAAACTTACCTTGAACTTCAACATAAACTTACCCTGAACTTCAACATAAACTTACCCTGAACTTCAACATAAACTTACCCTCAACTTCAACATAAACTTACCCTGAACTTCAACATAAACTTACCCTGAACTTCAACATAAACTTACCCTGAACTTCAACATAAACTTACCCTGAACTTCAACATAAACTTACCCTCAACTTCAACATAAACTTACCCTGAACTTCAACATAAACTTACCCTCAACTTCAACATAAACTTACCTTGAACTTCAACATAAACTTACCTTGAACTTCAACATAAACTTACCCTTAACTTCAACATAAACTTACCCTGAACTTCAACATAAACTTACCCTGAACTTCAACATAAACTTACCCTGGGTATAGTCTCCGCAATACCCTTGAATAACTATTACAATTCAATATAAAAATATAACTTTAATTTTAATTTAATTGCTTTGTGCAGATGGCTGATGTTTTGCAGACATTTCCTTATTTGGTCTGAGATATAACATTCGACCGACAACAAGCTGATTACCACCATCGCGATTTAGATGATTTCATTGTGTTTCAATAACAGAATTTTAAGTGCCTCATCGCAGACAGTAAATGCAATGAAGCACTACATGCAACAAGGCTTCGTCTCTTCACTTCTAAGAAATCTCCTAGACAAACTGTTGACTAAAGTAACTCTATTATCATTATCTATATTTTCACCCATGACTTCATTTGATTCACTTCATGCCAGAACATGTAACTGCTCATGACTAAACAATATTTATGCTGACCCGCTGCCAAAACAAGTGTATTAAACAATAACCATCATTTCACAACAGAATATAGTTTTGAATCAGCGTGTTTTTAGCGCAAACTCAACTTGTAACCAAATTTTAGCAGCTTTTATTAAATTAAGACATTAAATGCCGATTCCTCTTTGTTCTACCTGCAGATTTCCAAGCGAGTGTCGAATGGGGTTGTCTGCCACCTAACACTGCATTAAATCCATTGCGTTAAGCCTTTGTTCAGGAAAAATATTAGCATTGTTACATCACGTACTCAGGTACTCAGGCACTTAATTAGTAATCTTACAAAACAATGACAGGAACTAAAGCTAATCCTAAAGTGATCGCTGGCGGCTCTGAAACATTAAAAATACTATGTAAACTTTTAACAATTTTTCTTGATGACTATAAATTTACGCTTCGAGTCATGAGTAAAAACGGCACAATTTCTTCGTAACCTGTAAATGTTAGCTTATCACCTTTATTCAACCTCCACTTCACCCTATCTGGTGCTGGCTAAATGGGTCGTATGCTTGTGTGACACGCAATCATTCTATATACAAGCAATCATCAAAAACTTTTCCACAATTCCTACTACCCACTATAACACTAGCCCTATGGAATAGCGAGAATCAACAGGTTTATCAGTGCTCAAAATATCAGATCTCGACTACAGGAATGTAAATGTATGAAGTGTTGTGTCAAAACGATTATGTATAATTGCAACACAGCCACCCGAGTGGGATCTAGATTTTTCATTAACACACCCAAAAATTGAATTTTAGGCGCTTTAGTGAAAAATCTAGAACCCACATTGCATCTAGAACCTACTGATCAGTCAATTTTTTATATTAGTACAGAGCTAAGCCATTGCAGCCAAAACTAACAAGTTTGAAATCAAACTGGGTTTGATAGGCCAAGGTATGGCGAGTCCTCAAGTTTGATTGGTTAAGATACAATTAGCGGATACAATTTTTCAATTATTTCTTCACTACTGGTCGCTAACCTTTACTGTTTATTCAATAAAATAGAATCCCACGAAAATAAAACATAAAATGATACTAATTTAATGAGATGATTGGATAACTTTTTATAAACAAAAACAATGTTCGCTTGATTTCTTCGCTAATGCTGTTTATGTACTGACAATGCTCTTCAGGTCAAGTTCATATGACAAAAAATTTGTTAGCTCTGACAACCGGTCTCCTGCCAATTGGGAGAAGCTGAAAAAACTTCCAAAACACGAGGCTAATCAAGATTCAGTAACTGAACTGTATGCAATAGGTTAGCTTACCAGGAATGGTTGCCCGTCTCACTGATGTCTCCCTGCGACTGATTAGGAACATTCCTGCGGAGCTTGTTCATCAGAGCTGTCCTAAGGTGAAGCTTCACTTCATCAGACGCGATTGCACCTGCAACAGAAGTACAGATCTGCGAGCTACGGAAATCGTGTCTAGAAATTTCATTACACCAGTCTTCGCACGACTGCTGGCAGTTGTAACAGAGCGCAATTAGCTGTTTAGTAGTTCATGTGCCCATCCCTTAGAAGTGTTTTGGTCGCTAGCGGCATGTTACACAGTAACACTAGATATCTCTCTGGCCAACTGCCAGTGTGTTGTTGAGTGCAATGACAGTCCCTGAACTGCTGACAATGTGTTAGAGTGAGTTTTCTGTGTTGCATTTAATATTTCATGTCAACGTTACAAAATGCTATGAAATGTTTGGTCATAACAAACACAAATAAAGAGCAATGATCTTTACTATGATAAAAAAGATGTGTCTGTCTGTTCGTCCGATCAAAGTCACAGTGACAGGGTCAGCATAAAAAATTTGCCTCAGGCGGGTATTGAACTCGGACCCTCCTTATTGCAGACCGGTGTGCTAACCACTACACTACTTAGACACCTTGCCACTTCATGGGATAATTATGCACATAGTGATTACTCATGATGATCTCTCACAATGCACAAGAATGGAAAGCGTACTAGCGCATTATGAAAGACGCAACTTCTACTAAATATGAGATAAACGCTGACACGTACTTTCCTGTTCCTTGGGTTTTTGTTTGATCATGGAGAGTTTTTGCACCTCCATTCGTTGGTCCTCCTTTAGCCGCTCCTGCTCCCATATGCTCTGCATGCAATATTAACCATACTCATTATTCTAACCATTTCATCCAACTGTCGATAATGATAATTAAATGTGAGGTTAACTAAATGTACGTATTGGAGGGCAAGTAAAAACCTATTTTAACTAAAGTAAACATACATTCAATATACATTCAGGTACGTCGTGCAAAAGGAAAGCAAACTGTGGAGATATAAAAAAGTGAACGAGGAGAAAAGAAAAGATAGGACTTAAGAATATTTCATCGCAAGATGAAATATACAGCGAATACAGTAGAGTAGAAGTGGTGTGTTCGACTTCATCCCACCTGATCCAATCTATGTACTGCTCTATGGACAGATCTAATCATAAAACACTGCATCGAAAATAATAAAAAAGGTATAAACCGATGCCAAAGCAAACATAAATATAGTAAGGGTGGACAGCAGGGCCTTCCTAGGTTCATTCACTCCCCACTTATCAGACTTATCAGACACACGAGGTCATCCTCAGATTAAGATAAGCAGCAGACTGACATGAGTGAACCAAGTTATCTGCATCACTATTCTACTACCGCTGCTGCTTCTACTATTAAGCAGTATTACTACTAAATACTACTATTAAGCAGAATTTTATGGAAGATGGATTTTTATGTTGCCCACAGGCAATAAAAAGCTAGCTTGAGCCTCGACATGATGTACCAGTGGATGCAGCCAGATGTCCAACCTTCTTGGTAGCTTATGTTAAACTTCAGCTATACCATGCCTCTTCCCAAATGATTGATGTACATTCATAAACCTTTTTGCAGAATAATTATGTATATTCCAATCCATAATTTCCAAATAAAGATAAAAATATCTTGCACTTTCGACCGAGCCAGCCAAGGTTTAGATAATTTAAACAGAAATATTAGTCCCGCAAAGTTAAGCGAGCGATAAACATTACCGAGGGTAGTACAATGGCAAGGAAGGAAAAAAGTTTGACACCAAAAATAAAATTGCAATATTTTACACTTTCTACACACTGCAAAAGTTCTGAACCAAACAAATATCAAGGGTTTCTTTACGCAGTGAGCCATGCAGAGCTAAAACAGATTATAGTTAGTGTCAGCCTAGCCTGTAGAGATACACGCTATCATTGAGAAAAAAAAATTATTTCCTTCTCAAACAAATCTTATGACTACCTTAACATACAAACTTCTCGCCTTATGATGGATATAAAATTTCACAGAAAGTTGACATAGCATTTGACGTCTTTTTAACATATAAAATTGAAGGTTTTTCAAAACATTGCTATTTTGTAAATCATCACATATGCACTTAGTCCTTCTTCCCATAGTGTGGTTCTACAGTATTCAAATAACACTGAACAGTGCCGCATACTTTCCTTTTATAGTTGCCAAATCATGAATGCAAAACAAAAATTGCGCAAGAGGTAATGCTATTTTTAGAATTAACCCTTCCCTGTCAAACAGCCATTACAACTTCTGATGAATTCTAATCAAATTTGAGACAACAGCTTTCAAAAGCATCATTTTGCTTTACTGAATGTAGAACATCTAACTACTTCAAACTATTTAGAACTTCCTGTGTCATTGCCTAACATACAATGTATAAACAATAGAAAACTCCAATTTGTCTTCCTGGAAGTCAAATAGCATACCAAAAGTATGATTGAAAACGTATTTGCGATTAATTTGTAAAAACGATCACAATACAAAAATGCTTCTTACCCTTCATACTTCTCTACATTGCAGTTAAACTCCGTTATAAAGCATTTATCGACTAACTTGCCATAACTGTATTCCGATTGCAGCTGATGACCAAATTTGATGTTTAAAAAGCCTTTACAATAACCAAATGGCTTTGAGTAAACCAGTAAACTTGCGATATCAATTTATTAGCATCCGCTCTACATTACATACATTCATCTATCATGTTGTAAAGGTTAGACCTCCGTTCACCAATCTTTAGGATGAAAGCGATACGACAAAAACATTTTTATTTATTACAACTTTAGTTTAGTTTCTTACATAAAAAATTTAGTTTTCATTCAAACAGTTTTAATGTGTTAGTTTTAATGCTATAACTAACCGACTGACTTATTCTTTAGTTTTCCATGTAGAACGAGGCAAATGAAATACAGTATTATCCTATAAGAATATTTTCTGTAACATACCAGGAATTTGACACAAGAGGAAAATTTGGGAACTGCTCGGTGTATCGAAGTTTGATTGTCTTAAGAGCACCTGTCAAGACAATCAAAACGCACCTGCTGAAGCCTGTCACTCTCGAACTTCTTTTGCTGCACCTGGTAGATGTGGCTCTGATAAAAAGAAAGCATGCGCATCTGCTTGAGAAGCTGCTGATTCATGAGCTCCGTGTTTGGGTTGACCAGAGGCAGCGGTGCTGCTGGCATCACTCCAGGAAAGTAGGGATTGGCTGATGAGAATAATTTTCCATCAACTAACCCTAGCAACAAAAGTCAAACGTACAGAAAACAAGTAGGAAGTTGTTCTGGTAAATACAGTTGTGTGCAAAATACTTGGGACGCAAAGAAGAATATTAATATTTAGCTGTTAAACATCATTTTTGTATCAAATTCCTGTTACATATATATGAACCCACACATTTTTGGAATCCTCAAAATGTTAGAAATCTAATAATAATAAAATAATTGCACTAATTGCAATTTCTCATGAGATACTGGGTTTCAAAGCTCGTCACTACAGAAAACCTGTATTTTTCCACAATTTAGTTCATAATTCGAACTGGGTTTCGCGTCACTAAATGAGTTATAAAATCTAATGAACAACTCTTGCATATGTTGGTGGCCCTGAAAAGGGCCATTGGGGTTGTGTAGTGGTACATCAGTACTTAATTGAACCACCTTTGCTGGAAATAATCATGCGGCAGCGATGGGGCATGCTTTCAATCAGTCTCAGAAGTTCTTCTTGAGATATCATCCTGTGCCAGGCCTTCACTATCCTTTCTTTCAGTACAAGTTTGCTTGAAGCTCTCCCATCTTTCCTCAAGATATTTTTCAATGTCTTCCACAAGTTTTCAATCGGATTCAGATCCGGAGATTGAGGAGGCCAGTCAAGACGTGTGATGCCATTCTGCCGGATCCAGGCATTGATAACTTTGGATCGATGACACGGAGCATTATCATCTTGGAATATCCACTGACTGGCTCCATATTGCTGTCTTGCAGTTGGCAGCAATCTTTCTTCAAGAACCTTCTGGTATTTTGTGCTGTTGACTGTGCCTTCTATGAATTCAATTCTGCCGACACCTTTAGCTGACATGCACCCCCAAACCATCACCGCCGCAGGGTGTTTTATCGTCTGATCAATGCATTCTGGGTGATATTCCTCGCCTGGTCGTCGGGTGACCCATGTATTGCCACTGTGACATTCAATATTAATAGAACTTTCATCGCTGAAGATAACCTTATGCCAATCTTCAACTGCCCAGTCTTGATGTGCTTTTGCCCAATCCAATCTTTTTTTCTTCTGAACAGATGAAAGCAGTGGTTTCTTCCTGGCACGGCGTCTGCTTAGCCCACCCTCTTTCAACCTTCTCGTCACTGTAAACCTGCTTGCTTCTACACCTGTTGTCTTTTTCCAGTCAACAGCTAACTCAGCACAGGATTTACGCCTGCTGTCTCGACCCAGTCTACGCAAGACCCTATCGCTACGAAAATCTGACTTTCGTTTCCGTCCACTGTTTCCGGCTCTCTGGTCGTCAATCGTTCCAACTTCTTTCCATTTTTTTATAATATTATGCACTGTAGACTTTGCAATTTTTAATTCTGCAGCAATTTCTCTCACAGTCTTGTTCTGTTTACTGTAAAGGTGCACCACAGAATACTTCTTGTCGCGAAGAGATGACATGATGAAATCAAATGAATTTATCAAACTTCTGCTCAGCCTTTTATACGAAAACTGTAAATGTCTGAGAGAGTTACAATAAACAATGCACAGAAATGAGATAAAGCAATGTCTTTGAGATAACTTTAATTCAGTTTTGACATTTTCACTCGCATCAAAAGCCAAATTAGAGAGACAAATGAATTGAAGAACAGGTCTAAACAGTGAAAGGAGATTATGGTCCATGTGCTCTAAACATGGAGACAACATATCAGTAATTTACTTTATCTTGTCGAAAGTAAGATGAGTGCATTCCTTACACTTTGAGCTTTTCATTGATGTGTACAATTATAAGATTAACTTCAATATTACTCAGTCTAGAGCAATTTAAACATCATGTAAGCATTTATAGCATAATTGCATAGGTGTCCCAAGTATTTCGCACACAACTGTACGTGTAACTACTATATAGATGAGGTGGTCTGGTCTATATCCAAGATTTGACAAAACCAAAAATGAATATCTACACAAATTTTAATAAAATATTACATTGACTGATTTTAAGCATAATATGGGTAGAGATCAATAATTTTTGACACCTGCGATATACTAAACGCTTGGTATTCCTTGAAAGAAGTTGTCTCCTCAGGGAAAGTCGAGATGATAGTTACAATATTCTTTGTAAATAGTAAATACGTCATTTTAGCTGTATTAAAAACAGACCCAACATTCTCTAGACACACAGGTTTTCCCTTATAATAATCTGTACATACATGTACTTACATATTTGGCGATATTTATCTCACATCAATTAAATGACAAAACAGCTTTTTGCATTGCATAATATAGATGAGATTTGATTTGGCCATAAGAATTGAAACTCGAAAAATCAAACCCAATTTCAGTATTAATTTTAACATTAAATGCAATTCAACGCAATCAAGGAAAGAATTGTAATTAAGCACATTGTGTTTATGTTGAGGATCGGCATGGAATGAGTGATAGCAGCGAAATTTCGAGAAACTCAGCTAGGAATGAGTAATAGCAGCGAAATTTCGAGAAACTCAACTAGACTTTGATAACGAGCTTCTATCAGGGCAGTGCAAATCAATACACAGTTGCTGGCCTAAAGAACATATATGGTCAGCATATATGTATGCCTAAGATAGTAGAGCATTGTTTAGCCTATAATTAAATAGTTTATTTTTGTCGCACGGTAATCATGGGAAGCGGTAATCATGGGAAGCGGTAATCATGAGAAGCGTTTAACTTTTCTGTCATTAAGGTGACGTATGAGGGTACTAATTCTATTTTTATGACACGTTAGAGAGGCTTGAAGCTATGATGATTAACAACTATCACTAAGATGTACTACATTTATTTTATTTATTCTTTGCCACTGATACTAATCGCAAAAACAATATTTACCTAAGCCTGAATAGTGAAAAAAATGTTTGTTTAAAGGTTGACTCGCAACAAAATTCACATTACAGTTATTTGGTATTAAAAGATTCACCATACCTTACTCTGCGGTGCTGTAGGTACAAAATATGTGGAAATGTGATTACAAGCTCTTAAAAACTAAAAATGAACAGTTAATCGCAGCCATCACAAAAACACCGTAGTTTGGAATCTTTTTATTTTGACGACGTACTCGACGTGGTTATTATTTGACACATGATGTTATCACGTGAAATCAAATAATGATAAAAGGCTCAATATAAAACATTTCGCAGCACTAGTTTATGACAAACGCTTTGGGCTTTATTGGAAAGCGCTTATCAAATATAGACGCTCGCTACTTTACAGTTTCGCTTCAGTTTGGTCTAATCATCTAGTCCTAATCTGATTATGTGACCCATACTTCCTGCAAAATTTCTGCCGAACAATTTCTGATACATTTTTCGACTATAACAGGTAACCAACAGGCTCGTCATGTTTATCAGAAGATGATATGCACTCCTTCGAGCTAAGGTTAAAAAATTAAATGAATTTTTACGGTAGGCTTTGAGATATCAGTGCTCAAAGTGACAGCAATACAATGATGATGAAATAAATGCTTAAGGACAATAGACATGGGTATTTTGAATGCGTGAAGTATATTTGTGAAAATATTTCGACGAATGAGGTTGCATGAAAGTGTAAACAGAAGCCATTGATCTTCAACTACGACCCATTTGAGCCGTTTTAGAAAGGGATTCCAACCTGCGGCGTTTTCTAATGGCTGCAATTAACTGTTCGTTTTTGAGCTTTTAAGAGCTTGTAATCACATTTACACATATTTTGAACTTACAACACAGCATGGTAAGACATGGTGAATCTTTTGATACCAAATAACTGTAATGTGAATACTGTTGCAAGTCACCCCTTAATATGAACAAGTTATATAAAATTATTCTTACATCATATATATAAAATGCAAACCATGCCACAATTCTATGCACTATCAAACTGGAGAAAAAAGTCTTCACATAGTTAACTAGCAAAGAAATAGCGCTGTAGTTACTGCTGGGTGACACCTGACCAAAGCTGTCATGAAATGTCTGCCAGTGCGCTCGCTGTGGCACAGCGCATTATGGTGAATGTCAAGGACGAACAGTGAAAACAACGAAAAACTTATAAACTCGTAACATTTTGTAATATCGACAACATGAGGACAGCAAATTGCTGTATGTTACAGTACCATAGTATGTCATTGTTATACTTCGAACAAGAAGATAACAGCTGAGAGAATCACTAGCATTCCAACATTACGTTAAAATAAGTCAAACTTGCGATACATAACTTTGTTTTAGCAAGTTTAGATGGAACAATAAACAAATCGCAAATATACCACAAACAATTGGAAGTTTTTTACACAAAATTAAGAATTGTCCTCTCTTTCATTTTAACTCTTCTTAAAATGAGTATACACCTTATTACGATTGTTTGAATTGACATGCCCGCTATCAGTCAGATGAAGTCGTTAGTAGACGGACAAACGGTGTTTGTTGAAAAAGCACTTGTGAGACTTGAAAATCAGAACTTCCTCTCAGTGAATTCTAACAAACAAGGACACGTGAAAACAATGCTAGGTCTACATAAAAGAAACAAGTGGTCAGGTTATTCAGATTTATGGCTCGGGATTAACCAACAGATACGAATTGGCACTACTGAAACATAATCCCAACAGTTGTTGGTTAGCGAGAATTGATCATTCGGTCACAGTATGACCTTTTTTCAAGGATTACCAGCTAAGTTATTTCAAACAAGTCTTTGAAAATTCTTTCCAGGTCGAACATCGACTGATTGGCCATATATCCACCGCAGATTTGATCTTTTATATATAGACACGATTATGCAATAAACATTTATCTTTGCCTGGTTGGCTTCTGTTCATATGCACCACATCAAAAGCGATCAAGATAACTAATGTTCATCCAGCCAAATCTTCTAAAAGAAATTGCCATGATGAACAAGTTTCTACTGAGACCACATGCAGAGCAAATGATCAGACCTTTGTCTGCTGACGACCTAAGGCTGGCTGTCAAGTCAGCCGCTCTACTCGATGCTGTATTAATCTCCATGTTTGACCGCGACAGCCCGGCGAGGAGTCGACCATTGGAGGACTCTGCTGAAGAGAGAATATCTACAAATAAAACAAAAGAATCAATAAAATATAATGTACAGTTGAGCTTACACGCGGCAAAAGAGAGAGCTGCTGAAAAGCAAACACTAGTCACCCTTGTCTAAAAACAGAACAATACATACGAATGTCTAACTAGCAAAAGCTTTTCAATATAAAATCGTTAACTAAAAACATTCCAGCTCTACACGTAAATGGCCAGTTCACCTACTTCTGCTGATCTGTCCTACTATCCCTATGGAATACCGAGAATCAAAAGGTTGATCAGTGCTTAAAATATCAGATATCAACTACAGGAATGTAAATGTATGAAGTGTTCTGTCGTAACGATTATGTATAATTGCAACACAGCCACTCGAGTGGGCTCTAGATCTTTTACCAACACACCCAAAATTGAAATTTAGGTGCGTTAGTGAAAAAGCTAGAACCCACATTGCATCTAGAACCCGCTGATCAGCCCAAAACTTTCTGTATCAGGATAGAGCTGAGCCACTGCGCCCAAAACTAGCAAGTTTGCAACAAAACTGGATTTGATTTGCCGAGCCACAGCTTGTTCTCAAGTTTGATTTTAACATTATTTCTTCACTATCACGATTGACCAGTAGGAGATAACAATCATTTTTTAGAAACTCTACATTACCGATATGGTAATATTATTGCATAGACATTCACATGTATATTCACGAGTTTTGCAGATCAGATATAGTTGATGTTTGGAAAGGATCAAATATGGTATGCAATAATTCACAACTACGATTGGCGATATTAAATTCCAATGTTTTAGATCAACTACTAAGACTAACACCAATAGCTAGTACGATAAGTATGGTGAGTATCGACTCTCTAACCATGAAATGCAATGCAATCCGTTTTCTGTCTGTATTGAGTGAATCTATATTGCTGCCGAGTGGCAGCACGTGCTGTAACTGTCACAGGTGATATAGGTATCACAGGTATAGGCATCCTGTGCAGGCCGCGGGGAGTTGCGTTAGATTATACTCACCGGCTGCTCGTATTACATAATCTGTTACCCTGGATGAACAGCTGTGCTTCGAGGCGCTGCGCTTAAGAAAAAAGCTGCAGGCTGAGCAATATTTGCTATAGCCACAACAGCACTGGAGGCAACCCATTTAGCAAATAGATGGCTGCAAGTGATAGATAGGAAAATTTTACAGGCTGTTGGTCACTATTAAATTTTCAACGAAAGCTTGAAGAACGAGAAATAATTATAATAGCAAAGATATGGCATTGCCCATGTCTTACGCTGTAATTTATCCCAAGGTTTTGGCTACTACAATTTCGGTCAGTTAATGATGACTGCAAACGAAAAATGACGTTTGATGATTAATAGTCATTCTTCAACTCAAAGGTAATGGTTTGTACCCCGTTTTTTTTCTCACAAGGCCTGGCCTGCTAGTAGTACACAACTCCTAGAGCCATCAGAAACCAGACACTCCAAAAATTGTTCCCACAGGGAACGCTCAGTGATGCACACCAAACAAGCTCCTCTCTGAGTGGTCCATGTAGTGTAAGAAGTGCTAGAGAGCCATTTAACAGCAGATATTTGCCAATGTTGCCAAGTCTCGTAGCCAGGGCTTAAAGAGGTGAATCACCTCAAAATAGGTAGGAGCTTATAGAAATCTACTGACACAACAATGGACAAATAGCCGGCAAATCTACTTGTAGTCCTCGTGAGAAGGAATAAGCGATGATTCTGAATACGATTTTTTTACTACGGTTTCGCTAGTGGCTACTTCGTAAACAGATGTTCAATTCTGATAAGGATGAACCTCAAAATACAACAAAACATAACAAATTTTTTTTGGATTAAAATGATAGACCCGTTAAGCTTGCGTGGCAACCAAAGACCTAAAATCGTTAGGGAAAAGAATCGGTATGATTGGGTGGTTATAACCGTTGTTGCCTTCCTATTGGATGAAGCTAGATATATGCTATTGGTCGATTGCTTGCAGGAATGTAATAATAATTAGGTTTGGTAGCATAAAGCCTAGGGGTAGCCTGTCTTGACAAACTGTGGTTTTTGCGGAGTTGTCCCTGTTGAGCGGGGCGAGCAAAACAACAGCTTGTCACAAGACGCGCAGCACCTGATGCATCAGCTGCACTGAAAGGGAGTTGTTCTCTTCCGTCTATACGGCTTGGCTGCGATGTTATGTCAGTCGCTCCATTGATAATCAACGGATTGCGCGCAAAAATTTATGTAGAATAAAATATGATACCACCGTTTAATCAGAGACCAGTCTCTGCGGTAAACTTTAGCAGAACTTGAGATCTTAGGCAATAACAGCAAGTAAACATGTTGTTATTTGTGCGCTCAGTCAGTTTTATTTCTATTTTTGTATCAGCCAGTTTTATTTGTTCTTATTGATTTTATTTTTAATTTATTTTATTCTCAAGTTCTACTCAAGTTTACCGCAGAGGCTGGTCTCTGGTTAAACGTTTGTATCTTATTTTTTCTACATGAATTTTTGCGTGAAATCCATTATGATTACCAATTGAGCGACCGACATAACATCGCAGCCAAGCCGCATAGACGGAAGAGAACAACTCCCTTTCAGTGCAGCTGATGCATCAGGTGCTGCGCGTCTTGTGACAAGCTGTTGTTTTGCTCACCTCGCTCAACAGGGGACAACTCCGCAAAAACAGCAGTTTGTCAAGACAGGCTAGCCTAGGGGCTATCCTTGGCTGAATCGGTGACTCGGATGAAGGCGCCAGAGAACTTTTGGTCAGGTGTGACTACCGAGACAAAACTGATGTTTTATTTCATCGTTGGAGATACATCCAGATGTGAGCTAGGTGGCAAGCGAGTGATTAACAACCATCCATGATGACAAGCAAGCTGTTCCGAGATACGGGGTTAGGAGGGTGTAGATTTGCTAGAGCTTAAAAGTTAACTGACAGCACAAAATATTATGGCATTAATTGTAACAGATCTTTAATTTTACATATTGGGGTTTTAATAACGCTTCTGCGTAATTTCGATCAAATACCAGGTTTATCAACATTTGCAAATTGTGACAATGAACAGAAAGCATCACGATCTATGCAAAATATCACCCGAAAACAGATGCGACGCTATGTAATTATATTACAATTGCTCGTTTTAAAAAACTAAATTGTTTAAAAAATGTCTGATCAAAATCCTTATACATGGAAGCAAAGTGTGTGTTAATAGGTTTTAAACAGATAACTTCGGAGAATAACTAATTTTCCCAATCAATTTTTTGAATTTCCTAATTGTGTTAAGGAAGAATTTCTTGCTACTCCATAAAATGCATGCACAAACCGATTTGTGTAATTCTATAACCACCTCTCAAAAAGTTATGCGGGACATAATTATGGGACATGCTTTTTCAGTAATTCTTGAATGTGCTTCGACCTTGCGTTATAACCATCATCTGCCAGTTAGGTAACCAGAAAAGTAGCACGCAACTAGATAAGGGAATGTATTAAAATGGCAGCCAACAGAACCGCTCATCTCGCGTCCACGCATTGGCTACACCGCATCGTATACATCACACATCTATGTTTTGCCAAAAAAATGACCTATGTCACAGCCTGGAGCTTGCATCGAAAGTGCTATTATCTCTAAAATTGGTGTTTTCTTCTTCTGACATCAAAGTCAGTAATGAAAAACGAAATATCGTGACTATATGGTTCTACATATGTGTACTTTTAAAATTTTGTCCGTTGACCATCAATATTGATTTCAAAAGGCTTTCCCAGGTGCGATATTTTTTACAATACTGCGAACAATGCAGGAAATGCTATCCTTTGAGAGAATTAACAAGTACTGCCACATGTCGAAATTCATACACATCCTTTGCAACTCCATTGAAATCCAACACTCCACGACTGACAATAATCTAAACCAATTACTAACACTATAGAATTCCATATTACAACATCTATTTTGGTACATGACCGTTTCGTTTTTGTGTTAAGTGAATTAGGCCTACTAGGTTTGTTTAGCAGCTGTTTTCTTTAAACAGACCTATGCTTATTCTAACCTACCAATATTACCTATTCTCTAAGATCTCAAACTAACATTAATTATTCACTATGATGGATTGAAAGGTATACATTTACCATATGCCATGGATGTCTACTCAGTGCAGTTACTGCATACCATCACGTACCTCAATCTTTACCAAAATAGCCGAGTCCTTTCACAATTGTGAAAGGCACCACAAATGGAATTTGAAGACCACAGACGCGGCATGCCCTTATGCATACCCTATACAAAAAGGGATCTAAAGGCACCCTCAATTGGTTACCCAGAATCAAAATGGCAATTTGGTTATGAAATACAGTGCGCCCTCGGGTTACGATGACCATGTTTACGATTTTTGCGCCCTGCGATGTAGAGCACACTGATTTTCGCCCTCTCCATATGAAATATTTTTCACCATACGAAATCAACAAAAATCTCTCTCGAAATTCAAATTTGCAGTCGGTATGCTGATTACGTCGGAATAAGAAATATACCGATTGGCTATTTGCCAAAATCCCTCTAACAACGAATAAAAAAGATACGACGCCCAATCTTACCGCGATCGGCGTTATTAGTTATTGCGAAAACAAGACCGGAAACAGATAATTGATAAAATTTTAGCGATGAAAAAGTTCAAGCTTATTACAATAGTTAACAATACATACTAAAACTTAGCTTCAAGTAGGTGTTTTGTAAGGTAAACCCAATTAAGTTTAATTTAATGTTTATTTTATGCGTCTGCCTCGTAAGTAAGAACTCCCTATGGCACTTGCTGTACATAGTACATTGTACTGATACATTTTATTGCAGATCATAACAACTAAATAACCTTAAGTTACCATAGGTAACTATAGTTACTAAGGTTAACATACATTATTTTGTGACTAATTTCTAATTCCTAAAGTATGCATATAAAATTTGATGATTCTTATCAGGGGGTGTTTGCATTAGATATTTACTATGGGTTTTTATATTCCTCTATATGAAATTTTCGCCTTACAATGCCAACAATGAAACAAGTGAAAATCGTATGGCAAGGGTCTACTACACACAAATAAAGTGTATGGCAAGGGTCTACTGTACACACAAATAAAGTGTAGAGCATAGGTTTACTGTACACACAAATAAAGTGTATGGCATGGGTCCACTGTACACACAAATAAAGTGTATGGCAAGGGCCCACTGTACACGCAAATAAAGTGTATGGCATGGGTCCACTGTACACACAAATAAAGTAGATGCTCTACAATGTAAATAATTAGTTGTGAGAATACAGGCTCAATTTATTAATTTAATGACTGTACAGTAGCTGTGGTATTATTCTTACTCTATTTAATTATCACTTTCACTTAGTTTTGGTTAAAGATTACAATGATTTCACGTTAAGTAGAGTACATGTATACCACCAATTTACATCAATTTTTTTCAATTTTTTAGACAACAAGGTCTGTGCTGCACAAAAAATCGTATACGCTTAAGATAAAGCAAAACAAAAAATATATATATTTACTGTAATAAAAAGGTTGTCTGCATGATCAGCTGTTTGCCTGCAGCCAGAGTTAGAGGCTAGCATAAAAGATTGCTTTCAACGCGACACAAACTCATGACATCCAGCTAAGTAGAGCGACACCTTAACCCTTGCATCAATCCAGCGCGTTAGAATAATTGTCCAGCCACTTACTTCCTGTGCTTTATCGTCACACCTGACTGTCTCTGACGGCGGAATAGACTGTGAGGGTACTAGTATATATAATAGAGATACTCCCTATACGTTGTTTTCTCCCCCAAGTGTGGTACCCTAGGACACTTATATTTCGCTAGTATTTAGTTTCGTGAGTAGTATACAGAGTAAAATTTCGCTGAAACTTAATTTCGCAGCTCTGATGAGTGCGAAAATATAGTGATGTGAAAATAAATGCAGTGGAACAAACATAATTAGATTCTTCAGGTTAAGTTCACCGATAAGAACAAATTTCAATTTGGGACTAGTTTGTAATTGTGAACCGCAGGTAGAATGGTGTGGGCGAGATCGATAATGCAATTTGATCGCTTGCTGCCATTTGTTTCTTGGACTATCAATGAACAAAGCTATTTAATTTCGCGTTTTTTCTCGTTCGTTATGATAGTTTAGTTTCGCACATGAAATTTTCGCGAGAGGATGACTCCGCGAAAACGCGAAAGTTAGATGAGGCGAATACATAAGTGTTCTAGGGTAAGAGAGAAAGTGATAGCCTATTTTCAACGCTAATTATGGGGACTCTAGTTATTCAAATCGAATTTGAAAATTTGTATCGACTTGAAGCTTTAAGTTATATGGAATTTCTTATGTAATGCGAGCACAAACTTAACATAAACTCTCTACGTGATCTGGAATTTTCATAAACAGAGATTTACGTTAAGGGATCATTCTACTGTATACATAGTGTTTTAGTAGGCCTGACCTCCTTCCTACAGCTTGATTTGGCCTTGAAACCAAGCTCAAGCCCTACAACTACTAGCTACAGCTGCTAATAAGTATTGATAATCGAACTGTTCTAGCTTGTTTGCAAAAGACCTACGTCACCGATTTATACTAAACGATTTAAAAAGAGAAAGACAAGAACCTGAGGCAGATTGTCATGCAAGATGATATAACTCTACTAATGATATTAGGTAGTACTTATTAGTTTAGTATGATGTCATGATGTCCGTAACGACGAATCATCAAACGACATCTGCATCAGTGTCTGTTAATGCCAGTTGGCAAGAGGTGCCCAAAGGATATTTGTCAAGTTAACTATCTGCATAATAACTTTTATTTCCCAATGTAGGAAAAAACCTGGTATAGTGCACCCTCGGGTTATGATGACCCCGTTATACGATTTTTCACTCCACAATGTAGAACACAATAATTTTTCGATCTCTCCATATGAAACATGTGTGGCCATACGATATTAACAAAAAATTTGCTCGACATTAAAATCTGGAAGTCGGTGTGCTGAATACGTTGGAATAACAAATATGCTATTTGCCGAAATCCCTCAACGAATGAAAGAGATATTATGCTCGATATCTCTCAGTTCGGCGTTATTCGTTATCGTAAAGATGAAACCTGAAACAGATACAAGTAGGTGATAAAATTTGAGCGATGAAAATGTTGAAGTTCAGTAAAATAGTTAAAAATACACACTAACACTTAGCGTCAAGTATGTGTTTATTAAGCTAGATTCATTTAAGTTAATTCAACGATTATGTTATACGTTTGCCTCGAAGGTAAGAGCTCCATACGGTACATACTGCACAGTGCATTGTAACGCTACATTTTTTTATAGATCATAACCACTAAACACACTAAAGTTACTGCAGTTAAGGAACTATAGTTACTAAGGTTAACATATTATTTTGCTACTAATTTTTAATATGTACCGTACATATTCAAAATTTTGATGATTTTACCAGATGGCGTTTGCGTTCGGTATTTGCTATGGGCTTCTTTACCCCTCTCTACCAATTTTTCGCCTTACGGTGCCAATACTGGAACAAATTGAAATCGTATGGCGACGGTCCAGTGTATATATTGAAATGAATAGCCCTTGTACTGACTAGTCCTCGCAATGTTGATTCCAACACCGATTCTCTTAAAATAGTTTCCTGTCTACAGAAACATTTTATTACCATACATTTACTGTTCTTACAACCAGAGGGCTATTCTTCATGTTCATCATTAAAACGTATATTTTTGTTCTAAACCCGAGTTAAAAGTTAAAAACAACTAATACAGAATTGTAACTTTCTTGCTAGCTTTCTTGTAACTAACTCGCCAGCCAGCCAGGAGTCTGTAACCAGTAAAACAACGGTTGATAACTTTGGAGGACACTGATTTTCAGACTAAGAAAGTGAGTAAAGTGAGCGACACTGCCAGCTGCTACTACAGCAATAACCCTTCCTGCTACTACAGCATGCCTAACTGATTTTCCAACAACACTACATGTATTTTACGGTAAAGCTTTCACCAGTTCTAATCATGATAGGATTGTTTTACTAGTAAGCTAGTACTCGCGACTTGAGACAGGTGTTGATGGCAAGCATAATAAACAAGTCAAGCAAGCTAAACTGATTCATAATGGAGACACAAATCATTGGCTAGAAAAAGAGAACAGAAATCACTGCTATAGCAAATGCCCTATCATATTTTCAGATATTTCACCAGGATATGATGAGAGTTCAAATATTTCTGACACTATAAATAATATAAATAGCAAAATATATTTTTGCATATAATTTGATGAATAATTCTGTGCAAAGAATATTTTTTGGTCAAGTAAACCAGCAACCATGAGGACAACAACTAATAGCCTGTTTACATATCAATTTACGAGGTTGATTCCTGCCATTTTAAGTCTTCACTTGAGGACAATAGTTAAATAGAGAAAACACTTATGTTAAAATGCATACATTTAAACCTGTATTTGAACGCCATCTACTTTAAAGCAATCTCCTTCTGCATGCATATAGGAATGGTAAATTTGATTCTGATTAAGTAACTAAGTGAAAGCCTTACGGAAATTCCTTGTCTCATACAAAAAATTGAAATGTACAACAAAAATGCTCAGTAGATGAAACAGAGTTGGACTGAAAGTTACAACAGCGGTAAACATTGGGCTGATCTTGCAACTCATTCACTTGCTGAAGCTTGCGAAAAATTTTTCTTTAATGAAAAATTACTTTTACAGTACTAGGTCTAACATGATTGCTTTTGTCCAAGTTCTGTTAATGCAAGTTTACAAAATGTAGCCTGAAAAACAGGTGTTCGTATGTTTAGGCACCTGCACCACTACTAGGGTTTGCCTCATTGGTCTATTTGTGATATGAGCAGACAATTAACAACACTATCAAGAGAAGTAAATGTGAAGTATTGCATAAGATTCACTTGTTACGACTTACACATAAATGAGCCAGGCATGTGACAGCGTTAAACCAACTCACTAAAACAAATGTTTTTTTATGATTAGCAGTCAAGAACAAGAAACATTTCAAAGTCATTATGAGCAATATACAGCGATGTACCAGCTTTGTAATTGGTTTATGTATGTCTGTCTTGTATCTGTCTTTGGCTCAGTCACCAATAAAAGTATGAGATTCTCTGGGAAGCGAGGAGAGTAAATGACGATGACTCTAACAGCAGCTTCTTTAAAGTGATGCAATCTTGACAGAGGGTGATAAAAAAAGACTCAAACGTGACCTACTATTGTTGATATAGTTGAAGTTCTGTGAAAATCTATGCTATACACCACTCCCTAAACAACTTATTCAACAAATTTTGATTAACAAACCGGAGCTGGGCTATTTGACTTTCTCTCTGTTCATTAATAAATCCCAAATGGGGAACGACGGGCACAGTAATATCGCTCAAATTTTATCAATCACTCCCGGTTTATTGATTATAAACCTGAACAGTTTATAAGTAATAACCTGAGAGGTATACAAGTAATAACATGGGAGGTTGTTATGGTGACGATATAACAACAAATAGAATTGAGGTATATGAAACGAACCAACACAGTCCTGCTACTTCTACTAGGATGCATCAAGCAAACGCGCATGGCACATGTCGCATGGCACATGCCGCATGGCACATGTCGGCGCATATACGATGGCTAACTAGCAGACATTTGCCAAACTCATCTTGTTTATAGTTGCTACAATGATATTTTTGCAAACTTAATGAATATTTCAGATAGATCCACTGCTGTGCGTTTATTGCTACGAATGAGTAGGAAGAAGTGAAGAAAAAGGATGGTAGGGGAACATGGACATGCAAAAGCACTTGCTCGACATGACAGAGCAGACAACTGTCTAAAACTGCCTAGGTATAACGGAAAACAGATTTTCAAAATGCACATATGCATGCCAAATAGAAGAACTTTGCATCCTACTAAACAAGTTATACGAAATGAAATGCATCACTGCTTACCAATAAAAACAGCATGAAATATTTTTATATGACAGCATTAAAATGACCACAGTTTATGCTAGTTGTCTGTGATGCTGATGGAGGTGATACAACATCAGTATGTAGAAGTATTTCCTAACAGCTTTGTGACCAATGAGACCTTATTTTCCTCAAACAATATCAGGTTCTGTCATGTTTTAAGACACTTTTGCCATCGATGTATACTCACCATCCTTTGGTCATGAGCATGTTTCTAAATGAGTCTTGTACGATGATGTAAATATTAACAATGATTATGATAGTTAACACCCAGCAAATAAAACGATCCATGAATTTTGCTAGCATTAAAAGGTAATACAATCAGTTGCTGCCAGGGTTTATAAACGAGCCTGGAAATATATAAGTTACTAGATAGAGTTGTAATTTCCGCATAGTAACCATGGTTACCTTTGGCATTTAAACGCATAACCAGTTTTCATTCAATGGCTTTTCAGATGGCGAAACATTGAAGTGACCTGAAGCAAATTTTTTCCGGGAACTCTTTGTATGATCATAACGCCTGGAGTAACAATGCTATTTATCCGTAGTACGCGAGGTCAAAATACGTGTCAGAAGAACTCAACTCACCAAATTTTTAATCAACTTTGAAACTTAACTGATATTCTGATAAATTCTGATCAGCAAATATTGGCAATTAAGGGGTTGCCAAAAGCGCCGTTCTGCTCCCACACACGCAGCCTATGCAATCGTCTTATCGATGTATGTAAAGTGGGTCTCCAGGTTCATGCTGTCGGGATATATCCCCGGTTACATCGCTGCACACGCACTGTCAGAAGCAGACAACAAACATGGTGGTTTATAGGCTGTTAGAGAGATTGTGCAAGCAAGCGCTCAAGAATTGGCAAAGGCACCAGACTAGTTTAAGCCACCATTCTTGGCAACAGCCATGCAAAAAGACAACTGCAAGAACATGATTTCAAGGTCAGGTGAAACATAATAATGAAAGCTGTTAGAAGGGACTAGTTCAGACAGATCTAGACACATTTTCTATTAAAAAAAACCTTCGATGAGAAAACAGTCAACAAAAATGATTACTTCCATCAGCTTCAAACAAAATGGTATATTAGTTAGAGGCTGCTGAGAGAAGGACGTGTGATACTACGATGAACTCGAATAGTAACGAGTCTAGCTATATATTTCAAAGCTGGATACCAGATTAACGCTGAAGGGTTTCAGTGTATGTTCCAAACAGTCAACAGTATTAAGTACCCCTCGCGTCAGACGTGTTCATAACAATAGGAAATTTGCAACTTGTGATTGCTATGTGACTGTTTTAGATGATCCATGTAGCAGTTTGGAGATCCAGTCACGCATGTACGCTACAATCAATTACCTATTACAAGTTATGACACACCAAATAAATGGTTCACCTTTCATTTTAACAAATGTTGATAAAAGCGCAGACAAATCTGCCTCGTGCAGTGGAATTGTACCACTAATCACCGAACTTAGCGCGATACTTCATCGAAGCGAAACTCTAGCGATTGCTTGATTTGAATGTTTGGCTTATTATAAACAGTTTTAACACGTCGGTTGTCCGGTCGTCGATTGACAAGACAAATACTAACAATCTATTATATACATGATTTATCAAGCCTATGAAGTATTGTACGAAGACTAGGACAGTATCAGGTTATGGTAACCGATTGGTCAAGACTCTCTTAACTTACCCTACTGCCAGTCGAGTACGTAAGTCCCCAATGCGAGCGAAAACATAACTGACTCAACACACCGAGATACACTTACTACGCAGCAGGACGCATCGAGTACCTGCACAAAAAATTATGCTAATGTCGAAAAGCTACCGTACAAAACTACTAAGCGCTGCTACAGCTTAATCCAATCAACACATAGCGTCTATCAGAGCATGACCACCATTTGCGTAGGTGTTCTAAAAATACTGCCGACTTGGAGGCTAAAACTAGCTGCCCATCTGGTCCATTTCAACATTACAGCTTCAACCACATCAGAGCTACTCTTCACCACATTTCTTGGAGCATAGCTAAGAAAAACCGAGCATATACAGTAATCTGCCTCGCAGGAAAACAACCGATGCAATCTAGACCTATGCTGACGTCATTTTGATAATATCAACAAAGCCAACAAAACCTCGTCTTGTTATTGCCGACAAATAAATACTGGTAGTTGCCGAGCTAATCCCATTACTGAATACATGAGCAATGTTACCAAAGATAACAGCTTCTAACAAGCTGTCTTTGACAATGATGAATAGTACATTGCATCATGTGCTACCTTCCGCTCTATATTCTTATACTACACGACTGGGACATTCTATAGCTATGAGCAAGAAACTACTAGGAAACACAAATGACTAAACCGACTATGGTACTAACCAGAAACTCAAATCATTAGATCGAGTTCCTCGACAACTATTCGACCAAAAGTCTCGCACCTGACTGCTCATGTTTTTTTTATGATAACATGAAACGCCTTGACATTAGATTCATATCAAAGCATGTAAACTATTTGTCACCTCTTTGGCAGGCTCACCATTAAAGGGTATCCCTTAGGCTGGTTCACACTATATTGCCATTAGTCAGCGTTTTCCTTTCCGCGTTCATTGTCAATTATGTGAACCGTGACCCGATCGCATCGACGAAGCATCGCAGACAAACTTTCCCGATATTCCGCCGAGCATCGGCAACCGCCTTTCAAATGCGAACAATTTCGGCGATGGTAATTCGCGGTTGCGGATGGCGAGATTTATTCATATCCGTTCTTGATTGTCGCGGCGGTACTAGTTTTTGATTCCAGCGCACAAAAACAAAAAGGTTTTTTCCGCGAAAATTTAAATAGAGAAATGATAACACTACGTCACGGAGTATTTCCTGATGCCAACGTGGATGGGTTTATGATAGTGTGAATATTGTTATCATTGATGATCACCAAAGTATTGCGGCATCAACACCGCGATACGGCATCAACACCGCGATACGGCATCAACACCGCGATACGGCATCAACACCGCGATACGGCATCAACACCGCGATACGGCGATATAGTGTGAACCTGTCTTTAAGGATCAATAGCAAACTGACAGATCGCATGCCATCTCGAGCAGCCTCTATTTGAGGCAATGATGAAAGGTAATGCAGCCACCCGGCATCAACAAACATCACCTGGCTACTAGCAATACGCCTGATCTGACTTTGTTTGCTTGAGGAGAGGGAGGCCCACAGCACACTCAAAACAGTACATCAGCAAATCTAGTACTAACCTTGATAAACTGAGATATGCAAACGTAGATTCAACATAAAATATATTAAAGAAAAACAAAAATCAATCAATTCTCGAATGCTATGGCAGGAGGCTGGGTTGATGGGTAGAAAACTCCCTCTTTGTGACGATGTATGGCATGTACCATTGATTTAATCGAGTAATTTAGCAGGCAGTAAGCAGAGCTCCTAGTAGTAGCAAGTCTCAAACTACCTTGTCATTTACATGTCTTCATAAACATCCGCAAAATAGTAAGGGTATGCCAACTGAGCAAAAACAATCTCTCATGTACGTCTTCCTTCATTGACGCAGCATTCTTAAGAATAACCTGAGAATATGCGCTCATATTTTAGCCCATAAAACAAGATAAGGCGTAAAGAGTGGGTATGGTTTCAGTTGACACGAGTACCAAATATGGTATTTTATAACCAAAACACTACTCACCATAAATACCTAGAAATGCAAGGTGGGCAATTGAGCTATCTTTGTATTACTGCTTCACCTTTTTCTTTCATGTAGCCAGTTGAAACTGCTGAATTCAACTAATCAGTCTCGGAGTGGTCCTTTTTTCCAAACACGCGTGTACGAGGTTGACTAGCATATTTCATCAGACAATCAAGCAAGTTTTGCTCGTTGTAGTCAAATGTAAGGTTTATTAACAAAATCTTTGGTGTTTAGGGAGTAGACTCATCACGAGTTCCTCAAGAGTTTGTTGGCACAGTGATATATGCCACATCCAGTCATATAGGAACAGACCAGTGCCAGTCAGTGAGACAATGACAAAGGTAGTAGACCTATACTCCTGGGGGGCTACTTGAATGAACGAATTTAAAATATTTAACATTAGATTTGACTAGAGTTCTTGCAAATATAAAAATTGATGAGAGTTATCTACTCAACGAATGTCAAGAGAAGGTAAGTCTTCCCAAGTATACAAGCATCTAGTAAAAGCGTGCAGTATCAGCAAGACAGACTAGCCTTGCCAGGCTTCATCCGTGCGCAAGAGCTAGTGAGTAAGCATGGGTAAACAATGAGACCATCAAAAAGATAAACAACCGGCAACAAACAACTGAATACAGAGTGTGACTGACGGAATAAAAGATTTGGCTTTTGACACAAAACGCGGACGTAACAAAACCACACAATGGCATAGTTTGGCAAGGGTATAAGACAGCCCAGTTGAGTCTTCTTGTAAGCCAGACAATCATAAAGTCAAATTTTGGCATATCCAATGATAGGCCTGACAAATATGTAACTTATTATCAACAACTTTTCATAGCTTGACACTTCCAACCTTCTATGGAATACTTGGGTGCAGCTGCGCACAAATAGCCTGATGCAATCAGGAAAACCACACATAGCAAAAGAGAACAACAAGGACTAGAAATAATAACAAATTGTGCAGCAGTGATGCGTAATAATTATGTACCTACATGTATATAAATTATTTTGACTAGTATAACCCACAGTAAAAGCAAATTGTAATCGACATTGCGCAAACTAACTGCAAAAATCCAGGGAAGACTAAGTCTCATTGTTGACTTATGCAAATAGCCTCAGTGGAGCTATTTATAAACATAATCAATAGCCAATATGGAGCAGCGAGTGGGATTAATTGAAGCTCTACCCAGTCACATCAGTACTCCATTACATAATCTAATGAAGTAGGCGTGAAATGTACCAAAGGCTATATATGTAGCAGAATTGTGTTCATACTAAGGGGCTGCTGTCAACCAGTACCAAAGGCTATATATGTAGCAGAATTGTGTTCATACTAAGGAGCTGCTGTCAACCAGTACCAAAGGCTATATATGTAGCAGAATTGTGTTCATACTAAGGGGCTGCTGTCAACCAGTACCAAAGGCTATATATGTAGCAGAATTGTGTTCATACTAAGGGGCTGCTGTCAACCAGTACCAAAGGCTATATATGTAGCAGAATTGTGTTCATACTAAGGGGCTGCTGTCAACCAGAACACGCACTTACTTTTGGTTCAGCATAAAATATATGCTACATGTATGCGTATGACATAGCATATGGCCCAATAGTACTGACAATACTTTGGAAGCAGTCACAGGATATGTTTCAAGAGCGAGATTTGATTTCCAAATCTCGGGAATGAACCAGCATGAGACGTTATACTCTATGCCATGAAGTTTCAATAACAAACAAGCGACAAATGAATAAACCCAAGAACTTCATTTGTATATCAGTCATAGACAAAATCAGTGCGGTTGCTTGGATGCGACCAAAATCTTAAAAAAAACACACCTTCAAAAAGAGTGTATGTAAACCGCATGTGAAGTTAAAAATAAATGATGCTGATTAACCCTTACACTACCATCCATGTACAAATTTAACTATCGGCCTACTGCCAGACATTTTACCGAAAATTGCTGATTTTGCTCCATGATACATATACAATGTTTTTCAACTTCAAACTCTATCTAGAACATTTTTGTTATATATTTTATTTTGCCAACATGCTAACAAATAGGGCTATGCAAAAAATTCAAGTATCTATACTTTGTGCATTGCTAAAGCTATATGAAGCTACGATCACTACGAAGCTAAAACGATCCTCTACAATGTTCCTTACTCTTACAAAACTATTCCTTACACCACCATTAGCGTCAGTGCTGCTAGTTTAATTATCGGTGTAATCACGAAAATCTGAAGCTAAATCAGCTATAACATGTCATCAACATAAGTAATTCTCAGTTTTCTAACTCGGGAGGCACTTACGAAATCCATAATAACACTAAATAGTTCGAACGTTAGAAAGAAAAAATGTTTGTTTTTATGCTGAAAATTCTCAAACAAAAATTTAAAATTGCTTTGTGATTTCATAGAGAAATCTTTGGACAACACTGTCAATACCATAAAAGTGCTAAAGATCGTTGGTTATGTTTTAACAAATAATAAAATTAAGTTACTACGTAATTGCTGGGAAAGTCACAAAAATGCATTTACAGCAGTCGACCATAGACTACGCAAAAATGCGTCTGCGGCAGTGAAAGGGTTAATGTTTATAAAAAGCAACCTATATAAAGGAGTTGTCCTCTTAATCACTGGTTTGAGAAATTCCTTCATATTTAAAATAAGTCTGTATAAATCTGAAAAAACATGAAGTATTTTTATTATAGCTAATTTAGATGAATGACCACACCAAAAAACAGATGTTTTCTTAATATGAGTAGCAGCTGAAACTTAATCAGAATACTGCCAACGTTAGTCAATGATCGTTCACGGCAGAAACTCGTTGAAGATTAAGTCATTGCTAAAGTATTGGTTGAAGGAATAAATCTATAGTTTTTATGGTATCCGATGCACCAAAGGATAATACAAAGGACCAATAGTTGAAGGTGGGTAAAACGATGATCATAGATAAGTGTATTATTCTACGATGTGTCTTAGGCGATACAATTTTGATTTCCTTTTTGAAACCGCACTTTGAGCAATTTTTAGCACACCAGGAAAAATTTTCCAAGGATTTTTGGAACTACAAAAACGTTGAGCAGACAGAGTAGTATAAAGGCAGTACTAGTAGCATAGAGGTATTACTAGTAGTATAGAGGTAGTACTAGTAATATAGAGGTAGTACTAGTAGTATAGAGGCAGTACTAGTAGTAAATAGAGGTAGTACTAGTAGTATAGAGGCAGTACTAGTAGTATAGAGGTAGTACTAGTAGTATAGAGGTAGTACTACTAGTATAGAGGTAGTACTAGTAGTATAGAGGTAGTACTAGTAGTATAGAGGTAGTACTAATAGTATAGAGGTAGTACTAGTAGTATAATAGAGGTAGTACTAATAGTATAGAGGTAGCATAAGCTAAGCTAATTAGGTAAAAGCATATTGGGGCGATTGTTTGCAAATTTTGGGAATACTGCGAAAGTCGTAAACTCTGTTGTTAATAAACAAGAAAGCATTGGAAAAAAAATGACAGAACAAATTGATTTTTTCAAGAGCAGATGTCTGAAATTGCCTACAACTGTCCATGTAAAACAGCAGCGTTTTCAGAATGTATACTACTGACAAATTTATAGTAGTCATTAGCGATTCATCACACCCTCTTTTCTTTAGCTTACTTTTAACCCTTTGACCAGGTATAAGCCCCCCAAAAACGACCGAAACTCGTGTAATTTATTTTCGAAAATTCAGTAAAATCGATATTTTATGAACATGCATAGCTCCAATCTTAAATTTATTTCTATGAACAAAAATTTTTGTACATAAACATTCATTCACATATCTACTACTAAAAAAATACAACCATGTGCAATTGTCCCTGTATGAAATGCTTGGAAGCATTGTTTTTCGGTAGAATCAAACGCTATAACGTAGCCGTGTGAGCCACCATAACGATCGTTTTTTCTGTATATTCCAAGTATATTAAAAGTCCAAAAAGTTTACATCACTTCTATCATTTGAATTATTTTTATTCTGATCAGACAAAAAATCACTAACGATCGCAGGATCAAATAATGTTTTATTTTACCGTTTTGAAAGTCGAGCCGATGTTGACTGGTTTTTCCAACTTTTACTCTTTTCCAAGGATGCACGATTTGTTTAGCTTTTAGCGCAAAGCAACGCCTCTCAGATAATCGTTTCATATTGTAAATCATCGACCGATATCTTGTTGATGATATTTAAAACTTACTAGTGTTCATATCCTTTGTTTAACATTAGTAGGCGACAGCTTTATAAACGTCTACCGAAATCGACATAAATGTCGTTTTCCCACGCAACCGGTAAACGACATTTTGGTCATTTCCCCTGCCAAAGGGTTAATAGCATATCATCAACACCCTCTCGTCTCATTCAACTTTTTAAGCCAAAGTGACGCAAAAGGTTTTGTCACTTTTGTCATGATATACAACGACATCCAGTTTTCGTACACCAAATGAAGTTATAGCCTTTTTTGTGAGTACACTCATGCCATACAATCGCATTGCATCAATATCCCAGTCATATGTGCTAAATTGCAACAAATCTAAAATCTTATACAAATCAGATTGGCTACCTATTGAAATAATTCCAGAATACTCTTTCATATCGCTTATTTATACTGCTGCTCCATGGGGAGTTGCGGTAAACCCTAGTGATAGCGATGAAAGGCTTTATCTAACTGTTCAAAAGTTAAAGAGAAACAAAAGGAGAATATTACTACTGTGTTCATATTTAGTATAACAAGCAAGCTGAACATCCCTATCAAATATGTGACTGTATCGAGCTTGAATCTAGAGCTGTCCCTCCTTGCAATGAAGCTGGCACGATCCTATCGAGCTACAACTTTTATCTGAATGAAAAAATTATTCTTGGATTGTTGTTTACCAACAATACGAAAATCATGCAAGGACAACAGCTTTGATACGCCATTTAGGATCTAACTAAGCATGACTAAAGGTAAGGCCACACGTGCCGATTTTTTCGTTGGTTTTCACCGAAATCACGAAGTGAACGAAAAACACAAAATTATTCGACCTTAATTCACAGAACTGTCAGAGCTGGGCATGCACACCGGAATCATTGACAAAATGCTTTTAATTGGCTAAACAAATTATTAGCGAGCGCGATTCTAGAAGCTTTCGCAATTGGTATAGTCGGGGACACGTATTACGCCACAATAAAAATACCAGCGCAATTCAACATAGTACAGTGTACATTCGAGATACGATTACCCTGATGTACGATTTTTTCACCTTACGAAGTCGAACATTGTGATATCTTCACCTCGCTATATGAATTTTATTTCACCATACGATTTTGAGAAAAGTTTCGCCCGAGTTAAAATTTGGCGGTCGGGGAGCTCATAACGCACGTCGAAATAAAAAAGACACCGAAATATAGTTTGCTGAAAACATTTTCAGAACGTTTAGAAGAGACACGATGATCGACATCTCTCATGTCAGCATTCCGCATGGAAAAATTCGTGTAAAATACACAAGCGAGAGCAAATATTCATTTGTAGCGTTATAATATCTTTTACTATAAATTTTCAAGTCAGCATACATATATAACTACAAATATCTACATTTAATTCGTTAGCTATGGAATCTGAGACCGATACAAACGTTACAAAACGAAGGAAAAATGATTTCTATGTCAACCAAGTTGGATATCGTAAATAAGAAGAAGGCACCCATATTATTAACATTGTCAAGGAATATGATCGCAACCAATCAGCATTTGCAATTATTAAAACAAGAACTCCATTAATGCAAGCACAAGAAAGAGCTTACGACTGAAGATTTGAAGGAGTTAGAAGGCCATGCACGCATTCAGCATTAAAAAAGAGCAACCATTTAGTAAGGGCGAGGAAATAGAAGATACAAAAACCCCACATTGGCAGAAATATTTTCAAGTGTTTAATTTACTGATGTGGACTCGTACATTAAAACAATGCATGTATAATATATATTATTTATCTCTTGTGTGGCATGTTTTTCATATTTTATTCATTTTATTTGTTTCCTTTTGATTTTATGTTTTATTTTCTTGTTTAACCATGTCTTTGCAGGTGGGCTTGTTATATCTCCTACGTGAATACAATTCGTCGTATGTATGTAACTCATATAACTAGCTACTCAAGATAGTTGACGCATTTACATTACTTTCTGAAACTTGTTAAAGCCCTGTCCTCTAGGGTATAAATACGTACAAACTTTGTACATATGGTTACATTGATTCTTGTGCACATTTCATACAAGAAAAACTACTGTAGCACCTTCTCTGGACCCATTTACAAGCTTTAGCTAGCTAGCAGTTTTCTGTATTGCACCAGCATTTTTTTTTAAACCAGAAGAAAAATTGGACAGGACTAGACAACTTTCTTTAGCTTGCTAAAAATTCCATTTCATTACGTATTAAATTATTCTTCGAGTTTACAGCAACATAATTAGCATTGATACGTTTTTGCCTCCTCTCTGCTTTATTCGCTACAATATACCAGCTAAAGTCACATTCTTCCAAAGATATGTACGTCCTGTATAATAGTAAATAAAATTTCATTTTTCTTTTCGGTAGCCATTAAATGGTCAGGTGTGTGAGAGGCCGCTTTCGATAACTGCATCACTCGACCTTTCTCATTGAATTCTGGTTGAAAAAGGTTTCAACCAGACACGCTGAATTTTATAATGAAAGTGAAGACAGAAACAAGGATAAAATTTCGTGATAAAAAGTCGAAATTCATTAAAATAGTTCAAAATACATACAAAAACTTAGTTTTAAGAGTGAGTTAGGCAAGCTAAACTTACTTGAAGTGAATTCAAAGTTGATGTTATGCGTACCTTTTGAAGGTAAGAACTTTTTACCGTACAAGCTGCATTTGGTACACAGATTACAATTTTACAGGATTGCAGATTATAATCACTAAGTGCACTTAATACAATGCAGCTACTGTAGGTAACTAAAGTTAACATACTATTATGTTACTAATTTTCAATATGTACAGCATTTTTATAAAATTTTGGACGGGCTTTTACCATTTTTTTTCATTGTATAATTACAATGGTTTCTATACCCAGATATATGATTTTTTCGCCATACGATGCCAGCCTTGGAACGCATCAACATCGTATCTCGAGGGTGCACTGTACATACGATGCAACTGCCTAAATTGCGCTATTGTTGGTTTTTTATCATTCAGACACTATGGCTACAAATTGTTTCGTGTTAAATAATAACAATTTTTTAGCAGCAAAAGTTCCATTTTAGAAAGAATTGCCATCTTTAGTGCAATCAAGTCAATTGCATCGTATTTACTATGGCGAATTGCATTAGCACTTTTCTTGCGTGTCGCATTATGTGTCTCGGACTAAATAACTTGCAAAAGCTGCTAGAATCATGCTCGCTAATAATTTGTTTAGCCAATTAAAAGCGTTTTGTCGACCACTTCGGTGTGCATACACAGCTCTAACAATTCTGTGAATTTCAGCCGAACAATTCTATGTTTTTCATTCATTTCGTGATTTCAGCATGAACCAACGAAAAAATTGGCATGTGTGGCTGTACCTTAAGACCGTCATGTGAAAAACACTGCAGACTGTAAGAAATCGTACAAAAACCTTGAAATATTTTGCTTCATAGTATTATGTCAAAGAAAATGCTATGCAATCTTTAATAACAAATTCACACACAACAATTGTGCCAAAAGTCAATGATTTGTGAGGACTTATCCCCTCTGCCAACATCAACCCAAAGCTTGTTTACATAAATCATCCCAAATTTTTTGAGTACCAATATGAACCTGGGAATATTGTATAAAACAGTGCAGTCTTGTTTGCAGGCTGTTATACCATTGAGAGCGCTGAGTATTACTGCAAGAAGTCACATAATAGAAAGAAATGTCTTTTTGCAGTTTATTTAACAATACTGACTATTGAGAACCGTATTTATGCAAGTCCAAATTTCGCTAAGCCAAGTTTTACCCTTTCTCAAACATGCTCAGAGATATTGAGAATCAAATCGTCGAATCTAATAGTAACGTATCTAACGGAAAGGTATCTAACGGAAAGGTCGGAAAACAAAGCGAAACTATATAATTGCTATATAGTGCTATATAACGTGCTATATAATTGTCAAAGATGGAGATACTAGTAATAAAAATTTCACTTTAGAACAAATACATGTAGTCAAATTGATAACTAGAACGGCTGGCAGCATCTTGCAAAAGAAAACCTACCAATACTGGAGTCGCTTTAGTCACAATTGCGACATTGGCTGAACATACCAAAACCTATACTTTGGAATGGATTACAAGAATATTATAAAGATATTTGTTATATTTGAATCGGATGAGCTGCGGTTGACAAACACTTACAAAGGAACATTTTTCATTTCGGAGGTTTATTGCCTCAAATGTAAAACTATTTACTGCTTACGTAGCTGAAAGTCTTCTGTTATGATTTATTGTTCATCAATATGTCAGAATGATTTAAAATCGCTTTTGAAGTGCGTAATAGCAGTAATTCTACAGATCTTCTGTTAAAAACAAAGCATGATGCATTAGCTAAACGTGTTTAGCGATGAGGTATTGGGAAATCGGCCAGCATCAAGGCTGCCCTTGCCGATTCAAGTGCCGACATCTAAAGGTTTACAGATGAACTTGCGCAAAATTTTAGTAGATTTTATCAGAAAGTATCGACATTTTCCCATCAATTGTGATCGTATTTGATGTTTGAGGTGGTCTGATTGCCAAGATGTTTCAAGATTAAAGTCGACAACACTTGTTTGCAGGTGTAATGCTTAAATCAAATAGCGATGCTTAACACAGAAAATGCATAATGCTGCAACTTGAACGTAATAGCCGAGATAAACTATATCAACTAGTGACCTCATTACACACACATTTTTTTTCTCTGAATGTTTCAACAAACATCAAGTGTTGTCGAATTTAATCTTGAAACATCCTGGCAGTCAGATCACCTCAACCATCGAAAACAATAGCACATGATAGAAAATTCCCGATACTTTTTGATACAATCAACTAAAAGTTGGTGTATGTTAATATTTAATAGTTCAGTCGACTTACCTGCATCAGACAATCCATTGTTCGGACTTTTCTGAGTATCAGACATGACACGGGCAGCAGGTCCTCACGCTAAATCTACCTGCAATGAGACGTTAGCAAATATAAGCCACATGCTGTCCTTGTCACTCTTCATGGCGATTAGAGGAGATGTAACAGCGGAATAATCTACACATATTACAAAAACCATTGTGAGTAGACAACTTTAATTTATCCCCAGGAACTCCTCATGAACTGTTTGTAATTGTTTGGCACGCGTATGCGTAGGCACAGAACACAAGTTAACGCCAATGCCAAGGTCTTGTTACAGTTACCTGTATGCAGCCCGAATTAACTTTCCGAATTAAGCTTTTTAAGAACTTAGTTTAAGTTGGCCTAATATTCGCAGCGAAAATATATCCTGTATACAGCGATCGTTAAAACATTTCAATCTATTGCATACCACTGCCTAAGAATACAAGACATACAAGCAAAAATATATCACTATTGCAACAGCTGCAAGGTAAGCTAAGTTTAATATTTATTGAAGGTTGGTATTTTATATCACGCAAATGTAAATTTACCAAAAAAATGCAAAATATCAATTTTTAGTTTAACTAAAAATATGAAAACAGCTCACGATTTAAATTGTTTGCTATATAACCATATGTAGAGTATTTCGTACTCAGCAACTTAAATGCACTGTCATATAAATTTCAACATCTAGGGCAGATAAACGGAAACGAATCGACACTTGGTTTTGGCAGATCACACAATGTAAGAGCTAATGTTGTAAAAAGTTGCTAATAGTCTTGTATAACCACCACTTTTCAGAAACTACAATTACATTTAGCTGGTCGGTTTACATTTTTGGCAACCATTTGAAGATGTTTTGAGCAGTCAACGAAATACAAGTATCCTTTACCAAGCAACAGAACGATGATTCTATTCTGCATATGGAATTCACAATCCATCGTTTTTTTGACGTCATCAAGTTGTTTGCACATGCGCTCGTTCACGAAAAAGCCGCCATATTTGTAAAAAACGATCGTTTTTCTTTTATTTACTAGTACTTTTAGGTGTTGTTTTGATACTATAATAAAAAAATTGCAAACAAAAGCATCGTTTTCAAAATATCATTGCAAAAGCTTTGTGTTTTTAACGATAAAATTGTCTATAAAGATGGCCGACAACGATAAAATGACATCACGAAAAAAAGAAGGATACAGTATCTGTTGGTTTGCATGCTTTTAAATATATGATGTTCTCTACTAAGACCATGAGGTTTATGTTTATATGATTGTTACATTTAATAATATACCTATGCAGTACATTTAGTGCTAGCCTGACGTATTCAACATTTCTTAGACATGCACTGGTCATGGCAAGTTCATAACAGATTAAACACTACCATATGCGCAACAACACATACCTGCCAACCAATTACAGCCATAGAGACGCTCTTAATAAATTTACTCTATGGGAGATAGAAGTAACTGAGCACTACAGCTGTATTAGTATTGGTGAAACAAATACTGAGTGACAAAATACATGCCTGAATGCGATCGTATGAGAGTTCTTGTTGTCATTGACTACATGTGTACATATTTGTTAAACGTCCAGAGTTTCAACTTAAAATGATGTTGTTACTATTATACTGTTACTATTGCTAGTTGGCATTAAGCCTCATTTTTGTTATCATAAAATAGTTTTACTGGTAAATTCCTCCGAAATACTTTGTGAATTTGTGAATCAGGCCTACAAGAAATCAGTGTATCTAGAGACCATTAAAAACAGGATGGCCCTCCAAATCTATCAGATACCAATGCGTGTTATCTGCGGCCCTCCAAATCTATCAAATACCAAAGCTTGTTACCTGCGGCCCTCCAAATCTATCGGATACCAGAGCTTGTTATCTGCTGGATTATCAGCAGAGAGACAGTAAACGTTTATAGACGCTAAAGTCTAGGAATTTACAAAAGGCATTTTTTAGATTTGTTGTAATAGAGAATAATGTCTACATAAAACATTCTTAAACAGTTGAGCAATGATTGTTTAACATCACAAATTACCAATATTAACTGTTCCTCACCAAATTGATGTTTTTCTGTTTCGTATTGTTAAATCATCGAGGTCTATTGACATTGTTGTGATAAGTACAAACTACATTACCTATGGCATCATTTCTTAACATTCTGAAAGTAAGCAATGCTTAAAATTTATATTTTGTATATATATATTTTGAAGCAAACAAATTTTATGAAGACTAGAATTAAAACGGTAAGTTACTAGTCAGAAGGTTACAAATTGAAGTCATTTTAAAACAAATACAAAACCTGTTAAAAATGAACTCATACAACATTTTTTTTAGTAAGTTTTATTAAAAAGTATAGGTATTTTTATCATCTGCGATTGTTTTTGATATTAAAGGTGATCTGACTGCCAGGATGTTTCAAGATTCAAATCAACAAAACTTCATCAAGATCAAAACACTCAAAAGAAAAACACGTGCGAAATGACATCACTAATCGTTATCGTTGCTATAGTTGATGTCGACTATTGAGTACAAGTTACAATGTTACGCGCCTCCATTCTGCCGGTCTCTTTGCAACTATAGACGTCATAATCACACTTTCGTTTGATCTTAGTGTTTTAATCACAATCAGGTTTTATCAATTTTAATCTAGAAACATCCTGGCAGTCAGACTACCTTAAACATGAAAAACAATCACAAATGATAGAAAAATACCTACACTTTTTGATAAAATCTACTAAAATTTTTTAGAAGTTCTTCTTAAACAACGCATAAACATATTTCATAGTACTATTACATAAACATATTTCATAGTACTATTACATAAACATATTTCATAGTACTATTACATAAACATATTTCATAGTACTATTACATAAACATATTTCATAGTACTATTACATAAACATATTTCATAGTACTATTACATAAACATATTTCATAGTACTATTACATAAACATATTTCATAGTACTATTACATAAACATATTTCATAGTACTATTACATAAACATATTTCATAGTACTATTACATAAACATATTTCATAGTACTATTACATAAACATATTTCATAGTACTATTACATAAACATATTTCATAGTACTATTACATAAACATATTTCATAGTACTATTACATAAACATATTTCATAGTACTATTACATAAACATATTTCATAGTACTATTACATAAACATATTTCATAGTACTATTACATAAACATATTTCATAGTACTATTACATAAACATATTTCATAGTACTATTACATAAACATATTTCATAGTACTATTACATAAACATATTTCATAGTACTATTACATAAACATATTTCATAGTACTATTACATAAACATATTTCATAGTACTATTACATAAACATATTTCATAGTACTATTCACAAACAGTTAAAGCCATTCGGCTTACTATTCAATAAGTATTGATGTCAGGAGTCATGAATGTCAGACACAAACAGCCATACTTGTGATTATCTTGTTATGTTCACACTGATCTCAAGTTCGTTTATTTAAGTTTTACAAACTTCCAAACATTTTAAATTAACTCTCTTGAAAATAAGAACTCTGGGTCAAATTAGCATAATCAGCCTTGTCAGAATATTGGGATATTTATAACACTAAATAAGAGTTTTCTGTTCACATTTCATTAAAACTGTAGAAAGAGATGCTTTTTAAGGTTTTACCTGAAGATAGGTTGCAAATTGATACGAGAAAACCAGAGAGCCGTTTACAGCAGCTTTTAAAGGATATCTGAAAAATTATGTTTTTAGGTTAAAATCATGGTTCTTAGGCCCTAGTTCTAAGATAGATACATGTATTTTCGAGATGATTCGTCGTGAATGCTGTTCGTTTACCGTATGGTTTGAGACCATCAAAAAAACTTCTCTTTATATTGAAGGTAAAGGGTTCTAAACCTAGACTTATTTGAATTAGACCAGTAAATGCACGAATGTAAATGAATTAGATTAATGACAATGACAAACAACTTAGAGAAAAACAAAACGTCCTCGACACCTACAACTATAATAATTCAGCTGATATTTGTTAGTAAAATATTGCCATGCATTTGCTGATGTGATATAAAAAATTAGCCAGCATTTGGACCTATTGCAGAAATTTTGGGGTCAGTACGAACACAGTTAAATTATAAGCGATCAAAAAAGATAACTTTCTATTTTTTCTGATCTTAAAATATAAAAACGGCGAATTTTCAAGTCCTCACTATATTAGGCTTATGTGAGCTCTAACTTCGGTGGTCGTAGAGATGAGTTATAGGTAACGTTTAAATGTGCCATCGCGCTATCACGCAATTTTAAAATCTGTTTTAGTATCAATACAAAAATGAAAATGTGGATGCTTCTGACAAATCGAAAAAATTGCCAGTCACGCCTGTATTAAACCTAAACTAGATTTAAATGTGCTTCTGCTAGTTGTCTTGCAAGCGGGGAACACAGTGGTAAATGCTTTGCTTCATTCTTCAGTAACAAAAGTTGTTTTTAAAAATCTTTGAACAAGTTTCATGACGAACAATTCGACAATCAATAAATCTCAAAGTCTAGATAGCTTCCAGAAAAGATATTTAGTTTCTAATAAAACTTTTATTTATGCACATATACAATGCATAGGAAAATTGAAAATACAGTGCCATGAAGATTTTCTATTCTCTATGGAAAACTTTTTATATTTACAATTTAGATGAAAAAATTATTTTTGGGGGAATATGTATGCCCGTGAGGTAAGACCAATAAATCTGTTTCCCAGCAATCAGCTAAAGACTACCGTTAAATCTGTCTTCCAGCAATCAGCCAAAAACTAAAGTGGGAATCATTAAGAAATTATAGCCAAAGGTGGTACTGCTGTCAGAGTATCACGACAGCGATTTAGCCTACATGTTTTGAGACAAGCGAGATTGCACAGAAAATGTATGGAACTTGCATGCGTCATCACCACACGTTTATTGGTCAATGGCAACATTAAAACTTGGCTAAATATAGTTTGATCTGTTTAAATAAGTCATTGGTTGTTAGCCTTGTTTGATTTTTAATACTAGCAAACCACTTCAGAAATGCCAAATTATCCATACGAAAAAAGAACATAGTTAAATTACCATGGTAACGACTAACTGTCAATTGCTACAAAGTATGCTTTAATAGATACAGATCTTGACTTGGTATAACATACACCCACTCAGTTTTAAATGAATTATAAAGAGTCAGCAGCTGTCAATTGGTCAATAGGGCCAGGTTTGCCGGCGTGCTGCTGCATGAAACCAGCAAATAAAGCAACCTCCATTCCATGTATATCTATGAGAAATCTGTCTATTAAATTCTGTGGTGGCAACACTGATATTGCACCTGCACCAGTACAATTACTACAAACTTTATTCTCACACGAAGAATGTTGGATTAGCTTGAAGTACTGCGATATGACAGTCAGTTGTACACTACTGAGCTCTCCATTTGTATCCTTCACACTCCTAAGTTTCAACACTCACACAGTCGAAGGTCAACGTTAATTTATTTTAATTCAAAACACATTTCGTAAATTATTCTCACTTAGTTAGAGTGAGCTTGCTAGGCTACTCTACTCTGTCTGCCTGCATTTCCAGTGATTCCTATCAAGCCAGTGTGCGCAGCCAACATAAACCCATAAATAGCGCAACTGAATGTAAACTGACATGATCCACAGGTACATCTAGTATTAATAATAGCACGACTAGCGAGCTCATTGGATATAATTCATTTGTTATGATACAAATTCAGCCTCTGCAATATCTTTTTTATGCATTACAAGTTGTATGCTGTAGAGGTCAAGCTCTGTTAAGGCCTTTCTGATGGTCTGTGTTGCCATCGTTATACAACACACTGACAAATAGCGTTGCTAATGTACTTTTTTACTGTAGTTCTCACTAATGTCAATTTCCCTGAATATTATAAATTATAAATATTATAACCTTATTGAAATAATACAGAGGTGTTATACCATAACACAGTTATTAAGATTGTGTGTTCATATAAACACTAAAGATTCTAGAACTAAAATAACCAAAATGAAAATGTTCCATTTTTTAGAATAGTGAAACCATTCAAGTCTCAAAGTTGATTTTAGAAAGAAACGCTACTTGTCTAACTTGAGAGTTACTGACAATTTTTAACCTTAGTCTTAAATCTATAAAAAATGTTAGTGTTTAAAAACTTTGTGACAAGTTTACAAAAAAAACTGTACAAGTGTCTTCAAACAATGGCTATCACTGGACAATATGTAACACTGTATGTTTATAGATTTGTAATGCCTCTCCACTTGATGGCACGACACCAAATACGCATCTAATAACATCTATTTTAAGACCAGTTGGAATGAATGATATAATTAGATAGCATTCAATTAATGAAGCGACTACACTCGACACAGCTCTCAGCTATAATTTCAATCAGTCTATCCTGTGAACTAGTAGCTGCTGTAACTTGATGCAGCCCAGAGGTTTAGAGTTGCTCTGTTCATTACATATTATCACGGACGGACAGACGGACATGCTCAGCAGCAGTGTAAATGAAACTGTAAGACTAAATTAGATACAGCTGTCTGTGCAGATAAGATCTATTTTTAGAGTAATCTAACGAGCCGGACGTAAAAGATGGTCCTTCCAAAGGGTATAAGGCATCGCTAAAAAGGAAACTCACGTGTCACCTAGTCTATCCTGAACAGCAAGTGATTGGATAGTCTAATCACTAGATGAACGGCTAAAATGAATAATCTCTAATCGCAATATGTCAATTAATACAAAAGACAAATAGAACTCCGGCAATGAGAAGTGTGACTAAATGACAGCTGTGATCATGACAGGTGAAAGTGATCATATAGTGAGACCAAAGTATGACACTAAATGTAATCACATCAAAAGCTTCATGAGAACGCTGATTCGCTTGAGCAAGGATAAATCCAATATTGGTTAAAACGGTCAGTTTTATTTTATAATATAATTGGCACTATCAAGAACTTTCACAAACCTACAAAAAATAAAAAAGTGAACTCCCTTGTCGTCACGAAGTAAAGCATGGGCCCTGAGTGAGACTACAGTAAATTTGACCATGATGGTTTAATGAAATACTTTTTTCGATAAGTGAATAATATATATATTATATATATAATATATGTTATATATAATATATGTTATATGGCCTATAATATATATATATATATATTATTGCTGTTAATGATTTTGGAGCCATGTTGTAACATCCTAAAAAGTTTGTAAATCTAATTAATCGACATGGAAAGCAAATAGTTAAATAACATTTATGTCGAAAAATAATTTTTAGCGGTCTGAAAATTTATAAAATCAATTCACACTAAAAAGTACATGGTTATTATTAATAATTCCTTCCAAAACTAGCGCAATACTAAATCATTTATCTTTAACCTTATCTTAACATTTATTATAACCTCTTAAAGGCAACTGCATTCTCATAGGAAACATTCTCATGTTTAGATTATGAATTATGGCTGCAAAATTTGCAGATATGGATTTATAGCAATTGTTATCAGATATACTATAAATCCTCGTGTACGTGTCTCCCACATGTACAACTCCCACCATGTATAAGCCGCACCCCAAACTTAGGCTGGTTTTTGAGTTGCTGGTATACAGAACATTTAAGCCACACCTGCCTTTTTTCTCAATCATTTTACACATTTAATTTAATCTAGCCAAAAGAGTGATTCGACAAATCTGCTGCGTCTGTTGTCACACGACACACTGACTGACAAGGTCGCAATTGACCAATGAGTGTGCTCACCTTTGCGTGGGAAAATAAGTTACGCCTGCAACAAATCACTCTGCAGTACACATGTATCAAATCAGCGAGCACATTACTAGTACTTTTAGGTGTTGTTTTGATACTATAATAAAACTATAAAAAACAAAAGCATCGTTTTCAAAAATTTGTTGTGAAAGCTTCGTGTTGTTAACGATAAAATTGTCTATAAAGATGGCCGACAACGATAAAATGACGTCACGAAAAATAAAAGTATTGTCTAGGATAGATGGTAAAATATTAAAACTACCAACATCCCTGAGAATCGGGCATGAATGTAGCGCAGTTCAGTAGGAGAGAAAATCAACTCTTAAGGGATGATCACTGATGAGCATGAATACTCGCGTCCTTTGCTTTCATGTATTGCGAACTCGTGCAAAGATTCGTTATGTACACAAGGCTTACAGTTGTTTAACAGCGTGTCTGCTGCAAAGTTGAAACATTTTGAGAAAATCACAATTGGTAAATAAATAGCTTTGCTTTAATCAAGAGCGATCTCTTTATCGGAAAAATTTATAATCATTAGGCAAGCATGGAATCGCACAAAAATTCTTGTCATTATAGTCATATAGCAGGCTATGATATGACATACATGATTCCCTATTTTCAGCTGCACTAGAAATATGAAAACATTCTTTTTTAAAATCTCACTATATAATTTCCATGAAATATTTCGTAAGTAAAAGTGACAACCCATATAACATCGCGCATAGAGAGGACTGAGAAGCATATTGAAAGTGGTTCTAACAAAAATCAAGATAGAAAAAAGTTGTTACTGTGTTAAGTTCATTGACAATCAATCTCATCTGTTAACTGCGCCTCGAATAGCCATGCTAGTGCGAATATGGGCCCATATTGCACCTCACTTTTTCTATAATCTTGTTATGTTATGATTTAATGTGAAATAAAACAAAGTTTGTAAAAGTTCCTTGTAGAGCCATTAACAGAAGTTAATAAATGCGAATGACTACATAAGATTTATCAATAGTAAATAATTTAACAAACTACCAAAATTTCAACTCGTCATTCAAATGCCTCCACAACTTGATCTATCGGCCCCAACTGATCACATTGGCCAAAGCAATAAACCGTCAAATACTATTATTAACTCTTTCATTACGGAAGTTTTTGATCGTTATGACGGAATAAATTACTGGCCAAATTTTTTTTGCTGACATGCACTTGGAAAAAAGCTAGAATTTTTGTCCTCGGGCTTCAATCTAGAGATTTTTAGAATCCGCAGTAAATTCTGCACAAAAATCAATGCGTTTTAAAAACAAGAGCCATGTTTAATATTTTTTGTAGTTTTGTAAAACTGAATGCAACAAAAGTGATATCCTCCTGACCGTTATCTCTCCAATATAAAAATACAGCTAACAAAAGTATTTGAGTCAGAATGTTGAATAATTTCACTAAAACAAATACGCTTCAGTCGCTGCTTACATTTTTCTTTTCACCCATCCTAGGCTGAAAATGAAAATTGATAGTGAAAAACAACTAACTGGCCTGTTTTTGTCAAAATAATCTAATACCCTAAATTTATTGTGGCAAAATTTTGAGTTAATCTGGTAATTATGTTGTCCGTGATCAATATTTTTCTATAGGCACTAATGTGAGTCGTATGAAAGGCTTTCCGTAACATAAGAACTAATATGAATGAAACAAACTAGGTATTCTATGGTCAACCGGCATATTTATCAACTTTTTCAGGACCAAATACTTTGTCAAAACACTGACAAAAATCCATTATTTCAATCAATTATTAAACAACCTAAAATGACATACAAAACCAATGGGCTGCCTACTTTCTCATTGTAATAGGATCTCGAATGAACACATATCTTGACAATAAAATTATTACTGTTGTACTAATGATCAACTATTTTAATCATATAAGTCCACACCATATTACTAACAGGTATAGAAGGCTTTAAACTCAATATAGCAAAATCCCGGCACACTTTAATGTTGATCTATATAATTAGTGTCATGGATTTTTCTTTTTACAACTGTTTTGCTTTTGGATAGATGATAAATAACAAACTCCCCTAAAGAAAATAGTAAACAAAATATATCGGGGCAAAACTAGTATGTCTCCATTTGTTTAGTTTCTTATGAAAACTTTAGAGTGTATTATTGAGAATCTCAATCCATTCTCAATCATTCTTATTGAGAATGGATTGAGATGATTTTGATTAATTTGCAGATGTAACTTTGCAAAAATCATTTTCAGTGATTTTAAAGATTAATAGTTATTCTTTGCAAAGTAACCTACCACCAGCTAAACTTGGTGCACACATAGGATGTGTTATGGCTTGGCATCTGGTTGCACTTGAAAAAACAATTTGTGAATATGTAGGGTGAGCCACACATTAAATATTGCACTCAATGGTAAACTACAATATCGAAAACACCGGAAGACTTTTTGCAGGTGAGCAATACCCAAAGTCAAATAAGTTTTGAAAAGACTCATTTGTCTGCTGTGGTAGGCTATAATAAAAGCATTGTAGATTCAATCGACATTTGTTGTTTTTTACTTTTGTTACAAGAGTTTTAAATAATGTTTATTGAAAATTGCATATCTATACATACAGTTTATATTCCATAGCCTGATGTTCTAGTGATATTGTTTAGCGACGATAGCAACTCAGAGGTTGACTTACTACCGAAATGACCAAATTGTCGGAAAAAGTAATAAAATGTTTGTGTACAGTTATCTTCCTAAGAAAAAAACAATGAAAAATGTATTCATATTGAAAAAGAATAAAATTATTAAGAAGAAACAATGTTGTTTTTCATTTTTATGATTAATCGTGTGAGTAGGAAACCACTATTCACACTTGCATACAAATGAGTATGGTGCAAATATTATATAGATCTTATAAACAGCGACTGTTGTGTATCAAGTTATGTGATCATTGATTTGCTAATTAGAAATCACACATTTCATGCATTAATGGCTGCGACTTATAAGACTTCATTTATATAAATTTTAAGCGTGACGTATCCATGCGTTTTATTACAAATCAACTAATAGTTAGTAATTTTAGAGCTGATGGAATTCATATTTAACAAAAAATGTGTCAAAAAGTAAAGTTATAATCATTGAAAAATTGTTATGATTGCTTGCAACTAGAATCTGTTTAATTTAAATTGCATTAACTCTTTGACGTCTTATTTATTTACGTTACTTTAATTTCTAGATTACATCTGTCGTTACGGTCACCGATAATAAAACTTTCAAGCGTAGTAAACAATACAGCTAACAATCTAACAGAGCGTAAATAAAACTCATGTTCGTAACGTGGGTAAACACATAAACACATTTTATAAAATACCTTTCTCCTGAAGAACGGTCCATGCTCGGCCGGATATAGTTAACGTCACGTGATTGCTGTCGTAATAAAGCGGTGTTATGGAGAGCCGTTATGCTTCGCCATACAGCCAATGGCATCACAGTATTATCGAATTAGTCCAATTGAGAGATGAACTGCTCAGAATCTTGATTTTTGCAAGGGATCTACAGGACGCACACTACAAAAGAATAATGCATACAAAATAAAGGCTATCAAAATTTACCATTCCATTATTTGCATTTATGTTCAAAACCGCTGCAGGAAATATGCGCTGCAAAATACTCTAGATGCGTATGCGACTACAGAAATAATCAACCACGGATTTTGACTTGAGATTAGATAAATAATTTACTATTTTTGTGTGAATAATTTACTGTAGTTTAGAATAATATATAGCATCAATCTGTAGAGAATAACTTTGGCGCTAACGGGTCAACATACTACATAATATCTAAACTAAGTTGTTGCTAATGTTTGTTCTCAAGAGTGTATTTCTGTGCAGAGAATTAACTTGGACAGAATAAAATTTTTGATTTCTTTGAGAGGCTTATTTACATATCTCTATTTGGGATTTGAGGAGTTTACAAATTGGAAAATGGGGTCAAGGGGTTTTAGAAGCATTGAAGTTAATTAATACTAGAAATCTGCGATCATCTGCTTAACCAAAGCTTTTTTATACATTTTACTTAACCTGATTTGTTAGTAGTTTGAGTCTAGCAGGTAACTCTATTACTGGTACATATATTGCACTGCTGTGTTAAAGACTCCGGTACCAAATGAAAAACACTTACTTTTTGAAGTAAAAGGCTGTTGAGGACTACTACTTTTGAAGTTTTCCCACCTAATTGTGTTGGTAATTTGCTGCAGTGGATATTTTACTTAAAATTAACCTAAACAGCATTATTGTTTGGTATATCCCGTTATGTTGTACATGGTCTAGCATAAAGTTATGAAGACAGTAAATCAGATTATTGACATTGCATTGTGCGGTGGTGATCACACTGTTATGACTAAGTAGTTAATATATTGGCAAGCAACCCATTTACTGCATTGTGCAGCAAAACATGCATCAAAGCATTATTGAGAACGTTATCAACACTGTTGCAGCCAAAAGTATCTACTGTGAGAAGAAGTGTCGCATGACTTGTATCACAATAGCTTGGCATGCCACTGTTTTTTATATCGGCTACCGTCAATTGGTTTCACCAAGCTTTACACAAATAATAAATTGGTTGTAACATTAACCATCACTAGATTTTTCATGTGTAATTATTGATGTATTATTTCCTTATGTGTTTTTTGTGTGCTTTGCATTATTGACAACTCAAAAATCTTATCATTTAGTTAAGCGATTCAAATTTATATAAGTTTATAGATTTTTGTAAAAAACATTATGGGAAGTTTCCATCATGAGATTTAAAAGTTTGTGGGTGTTTGCCTTTACTTATAACAATAACCATTTCATAATCATTAATCAAGCATAGTAAATAGCACAACTGCTAATGATGATGGTGGTGATACCCGGTAAGCAGTGAGCCTGTAGTTGTTATGGGAAGATTTAGGAATTCTGTATATAAGCTAATTTTAGGTGTAACTAAGATGTCAGCCAGTGGAAAATTTAACCTGTGATTTAGACACATTGCAAATTTAATGTTTAATTGTTATTTGGTACATATTTTCAATTGATACATTTATTCGAAACTGAGTTTCTGGGGAAAATTCATGCTACTTATATTTTTTTAATAATCTGAACAGCTTCAAATTCAACTTAGGCTATAAATTAGTTCAAAGATATGCCTGAAATGTTATGGGCGATTTGGGTTATTAAAAATGTCGGCAATGAGGCAATCTGATATTGGCGTATCTTGCAAGGAAACTCATCTTAACTTTATGCTTTCTTTGTTCATTAAACATTTGTTATGGGTTTGGGCCAGTTGTATATAAATCTGAACAAGTTTTCAAGTGTATAAAAGGGCTACCTGTGCTATCGGGCGTTGCCCGAGTATTAGAGATAAGCTTATAAACAATGAGAAGTAATAAGAGTTGCCTGCCACTTGCTATTAGCCTGGCAAATTGCCAATAGACAATTTTAGTAAACTAACTAATGACAATCACTTATGCAACTTGCATGGTATGCAAAGCCGTTGGGTATGTGCTCTCATATAGCGACTTATATCAGCAAGCTATTGAATCGTTCTCTGTGGCCTAGTGGGTAGGGCATCGGAGTGGTGAATGGTAGGGTCTGAGATCAAATGTTTTATGGTACCGATTCTTTATTCCAAGATTTTATTAGCTATAGCCGGAATGCATACATACGGACATACTTTGAAAAATTTAGACAATGTATATATATAGATGGAAAGTATTTTAATGGTCATAAAATTGTTTGCATATTATATTGCGGAAAAAGGAAATTTGTCACTTTTTATGCTATGTATAAAGTAAAGCAATTTTCGGAGGTTTTTTGTCAATTTCAATACATTCACATTTGCTTTATCACCTGTTAAAGATCTTGTCGTAAGTTTGTCTTAGTTTCAAAACGCAATTAGAACCATGAAAGTTGGATTTTGTAAAGAATAAAAGTGTTATTCATTACAACATCAATTGATTAAATTTTTTGGTTATTATGTAAACAGAAACTGAAGATGTATTTACATATATACAAGTATGAGTAGAATGAGTTTGTTACAGAATTTCACAAGTTGTTTACATTCTCTGTATATGGCTGGCTAGCTAAAACGCTTGTCAAAAGGTTTCATGGCATCATGCCAGATGCTTATTTATGACCCTGACCTTTATGAAGGTCATCAATAAGTAGTTACTCATATAGAAGTTAATGCATCATTGGTATTTAACTATCTGATTGTTGAAAAGAAGCAGCATGGCAATTGTTACACCATCCTCTTTGTTTGGCTGTACCAACATGAAAATAGATACCATTTATCCATAATCGTTGATATCTTGAAAATATTGGTTCTTGGCTAAGTAGAAAATGGACTTCGTTATATTATTATCCATATGCCAGTCTGGGTTTTGACAAAACATCTGCATTAACATGAACATGAACTATTATTTGTTTACCAAGCAGGATTCATCACCTCACCGTGTTTACTGATGTGGCAATAGTAATAGCCTGCACACAGGCAACTTACGTCAATTTTGTGACCAACATCTAAACAATTTCCTACAATTATATAGCTCGGAATGTGAAATTTGTGCTCTCTATGTGATAGTTGCACGCTTTAGAAGGTTTTAGTAAATTCACCAAAATCTGCTGTTGCCAAACCTTTAGTGCTGAAATCATGAAACAGTACGTTGTATAAATATGCTTTGATAGTTTACAACATGTTTTGTAGATGGCTCAATCGAAACGCTCAGTCGATGAGACCGGGGTTCCTCCATTTAAGCTCGGTGGTTCAGTTTATGATCAGGCAAGTGCAATGTGAACGCCTAAAGGACATCAATAGATAGCAGTTAGAATGGTTAAACTTTATATGTTTGGATTACAACTACAAGATGAATGTGCAGATTTTTTTAGAACTTTATTTGGTATCAATATCATCTCCAAAAATAAATGCTTATAATAATAAGTTATTTAAAACATAATTTTGAAAAAAAGAAATGAGACAACAATTTTGACTTTGGGGAAGGCACGTTTTGAGCAACTTTCATGATGTGTTTCTGTAGTGAGGAAAATTTACTGGCAATGGTCTGGTTAAGTGTGTCAGTAGGATGGAACAGTTGTCTTTCCTCGGTTATCGATTGCTTCTGGAACAAAGAACACTTAGTAGGATGGTAGTAAGTGGTTGTTTCTTCGGATAACTGTGCTAGGTAAAAACAAAATGATTTGATATGAAACATAGACAAAGTGTTTTAACAGTTTTATGACTATAAACAGAGCAAAAGTATTTGCGCAAGTACGGAAGAGGACAGATACATAAATGGTGGCACTAATCTGTGGCGCATGTTAGATAGGATGTTAGATAGGATCTTAATTTGCCCCGGCATGATCTTAATTTTGTTTTTATTCATTGTCTAAATCTGCGTTGTGCTAAAACAACTTGTTGATTTGCTCTGCTGAAGTTCATCGTTAGATGGTATGCTTTTTCATTCAAATAAAATTAGTATGTGGTTTAATATCCCTAGATATCGTAGGTTTAATTTATTTTCACGTGTACAATCTTACAATCATTTACATCTTTACATGTACAATTCAATAGATGTCAGTAATCCTTCTACACACTAAGTGATACAACTGAATAGATCCTAGTCATCATTTTGCACAGTAGGTAATGCAATTGAATGGATTCCAGTAGTTCTTATGCATACTAGATAATTCAAATATAGTGCAGTAGTAATCAATAGTTCTACTTTCTAGGGAGTCTAATACAGCGGTTCTTCTGATTTCACTCAATTTCACTCGTCATGCTTACATTGCAATTACTAGGGCATCAAAAGCCTTGTATGTACTCAGCTAAGTGCAATGGTGAGATATCTTAACTTGAAAATTAAACTTGACATTAAATGGATTTTGTAAAATCTCACTTGTATTAGTTGCTTGCCTCCTATTTCTTGGCTGAAGAATGTTGCTGGAGATATAGATTTCTTACATATACTAGTAGCCTGGCAGTCTGGTGCACAGTAAGAGATTGTCAGTTGTGCCAATAAAACACGGGGAATAATTATCTGCACAATTATTCGAGAATACAACAAGGTGGTTGATTGGTGCAGGTGTTAGAGTGTAGGGTGACTAAGCCGAATGTCATGGGTTCAAATCCCGAACCAAGCAAACTTTTTTCTAACCTTCTTCTAACCTTTTTTCAACCTTCCAACCTTTTTCGCTTCGGACAGCCAGATAGACACAACAGCTTTTACTGTAGCAAAGATACAAGCTGGTACCTGCCGGTACACTGGTTGACTTGTTGAAGCTGTCACATAGGTTGGCAGCTTCTGCGTGTTCAGGAGCAGCAGTTTATGATTTCAAGTTTTAGGTCTAGAAGGCTTGCTAATTAAAACATGATGCTATTTGTAGACTACTTTCACTGGCAGACTCTGTCATTTCCTTGATCTAATTGACCCCCGGAGTCTTTTCACTACTGAGGTGAGAGCTTTCTCTGCTGTCTCATCAAATAACATGTAGTTCACCCTGATGGAATCTAGTCATTTGCATAGCACTTAGTTTTGTCATAATACAGTAAGTTCTTACTAGTCATGGCATGTTATACAAGCATGCCATGTCATATATGTACAAGTCATGGCATGTTATACAAGCATGTCATGTTATATACAAGTCATGGCATGTTATATGCAAATCATGACATGTTATACAAGCATGTCATGTCATATACAAGTCATGGCATGTTATACAAACATATCATGCCATATACAAGTTGTAGCATGTTATACAAGCATTTCATGTCATATACAAGTCATGGCATGTTATAAAAGCATGTCATGTCATATACAAGTCATAGCATGTTATACGGTCATGTACAAGTATTGTTGGTATGTGCATACATTTACCACATTGTATGAAGTTTTAGAGCGGGGTTAGGCTACTATCACCTACAAGGATTAGCTAAACTTCGTGTAGGTGTCATCAGTTTTGTCCCTTGTGGACATGTAACTATAGCTACTGAGGTGGCTATATACTGGTGAAGGGCCAATGTCAACAATACTAAGTTTCCATACAGTGTTAGTGTAGCGATACCTACTGGCAGTCGTGCCAGGGCCGAGGCGCTGGGCTGACAAGTGGATCTTGTTTACACAAGGCGCTATAGTGGAGCGGTGGTTGTACAACGACTTAGGTATGTCAAAGTCAAGCAAGATCTATGCGCACGGACAAGGAGACGCTGTAGGTCACTGAGCCCGTTTCCATGGCACATCATGAGGTGTGTCGCTACTAAGCAACGACACCGAATCATGATCTAATGAAATTGAAAGCATTCTTATGGTATCTTAGTATAACTATGACAAGTTTTAGGTAATGGCTTTAGTAGCAGCAAGGTTTTTGAAACAGATTGTCACCATTAAATTTTTAACAATGTTTGTTATCTACAAGACGCAAGTATATGGAATTGTTCAACACTTTTGTGGCTTTCCAATAAACGATTGCTTTTACATCAAACAATGGGGCCGATGGATAGGCAACTTAGGTGTCAAAGGTTAACACATTGTTTCCAACAAGCTGTCAAGTGTCAAACCGAAATTCGTAGTCAGCAAAAGTTAACAGCTAATTTTATGTTATCTTTGTCTTAGTTCAAATCATAAATATTTTGGTGCAAACATCCTGCTCTGAGATATTTTTACAGTTGTGTTGTAAAATAATATAATTGAGAATCATTTACAGGTAATGATCTTCTTTGAAAACAGAGGTCTGTATAAAGTAATTAGCTTTCCACCGATTTTTCATCAGTTCACTCTGCTTCATAATCAAATAAACATCAACTCTTATGACAGCTATCTGACCAATCATAACAGTTCACTCAGAAAACTTATTAACCTTGATTCATAACGTTTGCACATGTTCTTAATGTAAGTATGACAATGTTGGAGTTTTGTTATCAACACTGCCTTTGTTGGTCATGTGGAGAAAACTTTTAATATCTTAAAGCTACTCATGAATAAGTCAGACAACTGTCTCATTGCTAACTTTAGAAATACCATTAATAGCTATCATTAATTATATCGAATCTAAAAGGTAGTCTTTCCTCTGGAAATTCATCGTAGCGGCTTGCAAAATTGTAGAAGCAGCTGTCAAACGCTGTCAGCTTGCTAGATGACTACCAAAATGGAAATCTTGGCTCCGGCATCTCTGATAGGGACCTCTGGGAGGCGCAGAAGGTCAAGCAGGCCATCATTCACCCAGACACTGGAGAAAGAATATTTATGCCTTTTCGTATGTCAGGCTATGTGCCTTTCGGCACTCCAATTGTGAGTCCTTTTGTATCTTATATTTCTCTGACCACTTCACGAGTATTTGTTACAACTCGGCGTTCTTTCTGCAACATATATGAGTGTCTGTCAATGGTTGAAAAGGTTGCCATTACTTAGTTCAATGAAATCCATTTTCACTAAAGCTCTCTGTAATAATTATAAAGAAAAGGTTTTTTGGTCCAAGTTTTTTTCTTCAGGTTGGAGTATATAGAATGAGTAGTCTTTAGCTATAAATTCAGCTGGTATTGCATGCAGGTGCATGAGGTTTAAATCTGGTCAAGATGTCAACATTTAGCTGAATTGTGACGTCACTAGATTATGAAGTTTTTTGTATGCATTTTTCACCTCAAATGAAAAGTAAGTATAAAATAATTACCCAATGAATTTGGGTAACTTACTGGGTCTTCCAGTAAAGGTAAGCGTACTTTTACTAAAACAATTGCCATTTTTTGCAGACGGTTTAATAATCGTTTCGTTACACGTAACTTTTAACTGTACTAATTAATGACCCCAAGCGCTTTAAGTGTTAGAATTTGAACCGATGTAATGAAAGTCATAACAATCAATGATCGCTTGGTACAGTAATCTAACAGTTAAGTTCGCCGCCTCGAGATAGGGAGGTTCCGATATCAAATTCAGTGCTGAGTGGATTTTTCATTGCTAGATTTTAATCGCTATAACTGGACACAGGGTTTAACAAACAGACAAACACTAAGATTTATATACATGTGTATAGATTAGAAGCGTATAGGAATTATTATGACCAACAAATACGTACAACAAATACACATCGTTTAAAGAAGTTTAAGCTTACTTTCATATTTTCATTGCATACCCCATCTTTTGTATGCATGAAAAATATCAGCTTGTTCATAGTTATGCGTGAGGCATACCATTCTCATTCCATTTTTTACCGATATCGATTCTTGTGCCAAGAAAAAATTATTTTTTTGCTTTCATACAAACAAGTCACATTTTATAGACATAACTATTGCGTACATTTTTCTCATTTTGGTTTTATTGAGACACGTCAATATGCATGTATGCAGCTAGACTGCTACAGATAGAAGGCCTTGCGCTGCACTGAAATACTAAACCATTACTACAAGAGAAACATTTTTAAAGTAAAATTTAATAATTTAATTATAAACTTGTGCTAGATATATGTAGTCTGGTCCATTTTGTTACACGCAGCTATAATAGCACCTGCAACTCACACATTACAATCTCAATATTACATATAAAAAAGATGTGTGGATGAGACAACTCCGGGGGAGACAACTCTCTATAACATAATAGTTATCAGCACTATTAAACAGATCAAAGATGTTCAGGTAATTCAGCTTTCTTACATTTCAGGTAGTAGGTCTGCTGCTGCCAGACCCCACACTGAAGGCTACCATATTTTGGCAGTGGCTCAACCAGAGTCATAATGCCTTCTTTAACTATTCCAACCGCAATGCAACCAAGGTATGTCATAGTATATGCTGACTGGTTTATCTAATTTAAATTTTAACCTAGTTTTAGTTATCTATGATTTATCAGTCGTAGGGTCACAGGCTAAGATATGTTGTAGAATACACAAGCCGATATATGTAGTAAGGTACACAGGCCAGGGTACGCTGTGAAGAACACAGGCCAGGAGATGTAAGGTACATAGTAAGGTATGCAGGTGAATAGTGCTTTATTGTATACAGGCTGTAAAATGCTGTAATGTACACTGGCTAAATAATGTTGTATTGTATACAGGCTGAATAATGCTGGAAGGTGAAAAGGTTAAATAATGCTGTAAGGTACACAGGCTAAATAATGCTGTGAGGTGTTCAGGCTGAATAATGCTGTAAGGTACACAGGCTAAATAATGATGTATTGTATACAGGCTGAATAATGCTGTAAGGTGAAAAGGTTAAATAATGCTGTAAGGTACACAGGCTAAATAATGCTGTATCGTATGCAGGCTAAATAATGCTGTTGGGTGTTCAGGCTGAATAATGCTGTAAGGTACACAGGCTAAATAATGCTGTATTGTATACAGGCTAAATAATGCTGTAAGGTGTACTGGCTTAATAATGCTGTAAGGTACACAGGCTAAATAATGCTGAAAGATATACAGGCTTAATAATGCTATAAGGTATACAGGCTAAATAATGCTGTAAGGTATACAGGCTAAATAATGCTGTATTGTATACAGGCTAAATAATGCTGTAGTGTATACAGGCTAAATAATGCTGTATTGTATACAGGCTAAATAATGCTATAAGGAATTCAGGCTAAATACTGCTATAAGGAATTCAGGCTAAGATATACACGGGATACACCGGCTGCACTGTCTAGCATTATTCCTTATATTAGGCTGGAGTTTTCGTAGTAGACCTGCAGGTTGGTGGCTAGGTGTGCCTTTTCAGTCAGTCGTTTTAAATTTACGGCTCACTCTACGTATGTGACATTGTTTTTAGAATGCCAGCTGGTAAGTGTGAGGATTTTCATGCATGCTAGTATTCTGGAAGTACCATTATTATAGTAGAGTTTGTGTTGTATGTTTCCAGAGCATCAGGGTTGTTTATAAAAATGGTTTTGTCTAGAGACCAGGCTTTTTGTGTGTTTGGTTTTGCGGTGAATTTCAACAAGTCTCTGACTACCAGAACTTGCCTTGGCTGGTCCTATCGTAGTAGTTTCAAAACTCACCTCTCAAAGAGATCCCTTAAAGGTTGACTTGCAACGAATTTCACATTACAGTTATTTGGTATCAAAAGATTCACCATGTCCTACTCTGCTGTGTTGTAGGTGCAAAATATGTGGAAATGTGATTACAAGCTCTTTCAATTCACGTGAGAACATCACGTGTCAAAACAATTACCAAATTGCTTGAGTACGTCAGAGAAATAAACTGATTCCAACCTACAGCTTTTTAGTGATGGCGGCGATTAACTGTTCGTTTTTGAGCTTTTGTTGCAAGTCAACCTTTAAAGATGAGAGTGATACCTCATATGGCTGCGAGAGAACCTACTCAGCGATGGTACTGTGAGCCCTAACATCTCCTGGATCCATCCCTAGTAACACTCTTATTTGGCATTTAAAGTTCTGCTTTTACTGTATCCTGTTCAAGTCAAATCAATTTGCAGTTCTTTATCGTTGACAAGCAAGCATTTATATGTTCAGGCAGCGGTTAGAAGTGGATATTATTGCTCCCATCTAGCTGCTTGAATCTGTCCTTATGTGTAGAAGTTGTGTTCTTTTGTTTTTGCCCTTGCTTTGTTGTTTCCTTTGTTTGGGGATACACTTGATATATGAAAATGTTGGCATGACATATGACTACTCGGGCTGGACATGTGGCTAAGTGGGCTGAACTTGTGACTGAGTGGGCTGAATTTGTGACTTAATGGGCTGGACTTGTGACTGAATGGGCTGGACTTGTGACTGAGTGGGCTGGACGTTTGATAAGTGGGCTGGACTTGTGACTTAATAGGTTAGACTTGTGACTGAATAGGATGGACTTGTTCTGCATGAACTAGATACAATATGTAAGACACTAGGTCTAAGATATGACAAGGTAGGCTTGAGATGTAATAAAGTAGACTCGATAGGAGGCGGAGTGAATACGTAATAAAAACGACTACCTTTAGCAAGTTTTTGTTCAAAGATTGTTACTGAAGTTTGAATTTCGTTGAGAATTACTCAAGTATTGAGTAACCAAACAATCATTCACATGCAAAGTGCTTTCTTGTTTTTATGCACAATTTTTCATATGAAAGTTGGTCACTGTCTACCCAGTTTTATTTCTCAAAATATTTTTGTGGCAACAGCTTTTAAACAATAAGTTCAACCACAGTTTAAAGGAAATCGTCGCTTTGCGTTAGGAAGTGCTTCTTGCTTTGTTCCACCTAAACTTGTAGAAATTTACAACTCAATGTTTTGTAAATGTATAATATTAATCTACATTTGTTTATGATGCTGAGCTTTATTTTTATTTGCCGAATCTTCTGGCTATGGCAGAAAAATAAGTAAATTTAGTTATGTAAAATTCATTTGTTCAAGCCTTACTATCATAAAGGTTGACATGCAACAAAATTCACATTACAGTTATTTGATATCAAGAGATTCACCATGTCTTACTCTGTTGTGTTGTAGGTGCAAAATATGTGGGAATGTGATTACAAGCTCTTAAAAGCTAAAAAACGAACAGTTAATCGCAGCCACACGAGACCGCCGTAGTTTGGATTTGCTTTCCAAAACGGCTCAAATGTGACGTAGTTGTGGGAGATGGTTTCTATTTACACTTTCATGCAACCTCATTCGTCGAAATATTTTCACAAACATACTTCACGCATTCAATAAAACCATGTCTATTGTTCTTACTCGTCTGTTTTATCGTCATTGTAATGCTGTCACTTTTAGCAGTGATATCTTATAACTTACCGTAAAAATTCATTTAATTTTTTAACCTCACCTCAAAGGAGTACATATCATTGTCTGATAATCAAGACGAGCTTGTTGGTCACCTGTGATAATTGAAAAGTGCTGCAAAAAGTATTTGCGAAGTATTGGGTCACATGATCAGATTACGACTCGACGATTAGATCAAGCCGAAACAAAACTGTAAAGTAGCGAGCATCTATATTTGATACGGGGTCTTCGATAAAGCCCGAAGTGTTTGTCATAAACTAGTGCTACGATAAGTTTTATATTGAGCTTTGTATTGGCCTTTCAATTCACATGAGAACATCACGTGACAAGACGATAACCAAACTGTAATGACTACGTCAGAGAAATAAAGAGATTCCATTCTACGGCGGCTTTTCGTTTTTGAGCTTTTAAGAGCTTGTAATCACATTTCCACATATTTTGCACCTACAACACAACAGAGTAAGACATAGTGAATCTTTTGATACCAAATAACTGTAATGTGAATTTTGTTGCAAGTCAACCTTTAACATAATTTATAATAGAGTATTTATTCCAACGGTCTGTATTTGAACTTAATAAGTCACACAAAATGACATTCCTGCAGGGTGCTAACTTTTGATTGTGCTTTTCCCTGTTATATTTCCTTTGAATTCTCTTGTGGGTGTGAATGGGTGTGGGTGTAGGTGGGTGAGTGTGGGTGGTAGTTTTGGTGTTTGTGCATGCGTGTGTGTGCATGCATGCATGTGTGTGCATGCATGTGTGTGCATGCGTGTGTGTGTGCATGCGTGTGTGTGTGCATGCGTGTGTGTGTGCATGCGTGAGTGCGTGTGTGAACAATCCCTCAAACATCAAGTATGGTCTCTGCTTAGCTTACTGCAAGCAGAGGTTGTACGTGTTCAAGTCGAGGGGCAAGGGAACCTCAAAGATTAGAGGCATACCCAGTTGCAGAGAGCAATTAAGGTTGGATGCCAGTCCTGTCACCACCAGTGGCCTTTTCTGGGATTGAATCTCAGTCTGTTGTTTGCAGGTCCGGCATTTTAGATCGCTAGGTGTATCACACGCCAGTCTGTTTGTCGATATTTTATTTTTATGGACATTTTCATTACGCTCTCTCTTTATAACAGATTTGTGCTGTTTCTCAGAAATCTTTGTGAGATAATGCACTTGGGGACCACAACCAGCAAGTTGGTTATATGTAGATAAATATCTTTATATAAAGATATAATATAGCTTTTATTATTATTATTGCTCAACAGAGATGAGTAGTTTAGCTATGTGTATTTATATAAAGCTGGCTGCGTGTCTTTTCGATCGTCAAGGCTCCCTTGCTATCAAGCTCATCAGGTACATCTGACTAGGTTCATAGAACTCCAATGTAGAATGGTGGGCCAAATAATCTGAACCCCTTTGTTGGAAGTCTAGCCTTCTCATTTACAATATTGTTACTTATTGTGAATTAAGTCAACAGCCATAAATTATATATTATATTAATCCCCATTTTGTCCTGGTTTCAAATATGTAAACCAACCAGCTGTAAAATTATGTTTTTGAATGATTAGCTAGACTGAATTCTCAACATTTCATTTTTAATGGTTGAGGATAACAGTCTGTACTAGTATCATACATTTTTATTTGCTTATTTCAAATCATAACTATGCCTACAAAACTAGGTTTTAGCAAAAAAGAATTTATATATATATAAATTTTAAAAATCATCTCATAAAACCTGGTGATATGTAATCCAATCATTTTTGTTACAGTAGTTCAAGAAACTGCATCTAATCCAATTGGGGTGAATTCTACAGATTATTTGATGGGATATTTTGAATCTTGACAATGTTTTTAATCTACATGTCGTTGTGTATGAATTTTTTGTTAACTAGTAACAATGACAGGAACAACAAATTATTTAATAAGTTTAATAAACAAAGGGGGTTCAGTCTGTTTTGCACACCACTGTGCAAGGAGATTCCATCATGCGCAGGTTGGTCTTTTGATAAGCAAGGGAAGACAACACCTAACAAGTCAAAGCATCATGGATGAGACTCCCCATAGATAAAAATATATAATATCCTTTAGTAATAATTTACTGTCTTTCACACAGGCCAGGATTGGCCTAAACTATTCTGCCATGCTACATGTTACACTAGAAATTCCCCTGTTATACAGCCCATGACCAAAGTGATATTGGGAAAAAGAAAGGGTACTGCTGGTTGAGAAATGCAATATTAGCAGTCAAATGGCACTGCAGTGCAATAGGAGAACTGCAATGGTAGCTGCAACGGTAGCTGTAATGTACTGGGTGTTATTATGTACAACAAACAGCAATAATGAAAGGAAAAGATTATATGTTTATGTCTCTCCCCTGCAATAGGAGAAGTGCAGTATTAGAAGTAAAATGGCAAGCTGCTGTGTAATATACACAGTTTGAAAGTTGGTTGTGTTGAATGTAGAATGGTTTTGACAGCGATCTGTGACAGAAAGCAAACATTAGCATTCACGTGTGTCTGGAAGTTTTTTGCAAACTGGAGCAAAATGGAGAAATGGGTCATGATCACAGAAACCATGGTTAAGTCGGGTGTGAGATTTAGAGTTATCTACACTAGCAGAAGGAGAAAATTCTCAATTATTTTGCGAAAAAAATTTGATTTCAGCTTAATTACAGCAGATTTTATGGTCAATAAACTGAATGCATGTTTACCATTAGTGCAAAAACATAGTTCTGAGAAAACTGGTGTTAAAGTTTAAGAAACGAAAACCAATGAAATGTAAACAATTTTGTTTACATTTCAAAACGTCATAGCAACCAATATCAAGAAGCTGTGATATTTATTTAGATTTCTGAATTTATATTCAAAAAGTTGATGCTGAATTTAAAAATCTAAACAGGTTTTAGATGGTTGTCATAGAAATAGCTGTATATCTATAAGAAAATGTAGGTCTATTACTCAATTTTGCAGATATTAAAAACTGCTTGGCAGTACCGCGATATTGGGCACAGCCGTAATATCATCAACAAAATCTTTAAAAATTAATAACAGTAACATATTGCACACCATCGGTCACTATATTCTTCGATCTTGTAAATTCGAATGATTATTCTTATAATTAAATCTTATAATAATCTCATAAAATCGAATAATTAAATCGAATAATAAAATCGGCAAAAAAGAAACGATTACCTTTCAGTACTTCTACATTAATTACAGAAACCTTCGGCAATTGGACAATGCCATAGACTGGTGAAATGTGCACGTTCTTCTTGTGAAATGCGCACGGCTTAATAGTTCTACTATCTGTCGCACGGCTTGATTGGCGTTTTGTTTGCCTGTGTTAATTTTTATTAAAACAGGCTTGTCAGGTTTTAATGGCGATTTTAGGCCAAATTAATCTGTCTGTTTATGTGTAATCCGATCAGATGGGTAAGTTTTAGGATATTGTCTCAACTTTTCAAAAGCTTGGTGACATATTTAAATAGGTTTATGTGTTTTGTATCATTATTATACTTGAACGACTCTACACAAAAATGGTTAAATTTTTTGATGGGATTTCGGTACAAGGGTTTGGTAACGACCGTTGACGGATAATCTTTCGGGAGTTGTGTGCGCATATGCATTTATTGTAAAGCTCCCAAACACGAGTGAAGCGAGTGTTTGGTTGTAGAATTATATTCTCATCAAATTCTCATTATATTCTAAATTACTCACAGGGTAACCCTATCCAAAAAAGGAGCTTCTCTAATACCTAAAAGTGTGCTGGTTACTTGGTGTTAAGACTCCATAGTTGATGGGCTCAGGAGACACCTGGTTACACTAATAGGACAGTGTAATGAAATCTTATGATTCACAGTTTCCGTTTAAATTGAACAAATAAAGATCTTAATAATACATTCCATGTTTGAATGGAAGGGCTGCCATATTTAAACAAATTATGCTACAACATGATAAACTCATAGTGGACTTCAAGGGTCAATTGCTGCTGGTAAAACAGCAATAGGCATAATTATGAAAAATATAAACAATAATGAATAGTTACAAAGTTTTTAAAAACTAATTTTAGCTGCACTCTCCTCAAATTGACATTATGAATACCTCAGACACAGCATTGTCAATCTTTAAAACATACCTTGTGACACCAGTGCCCTTTAAAGACCTCTGGTGACCTCTCTTGAGCTAGAGTGGTCAAATACTAAGCACAGTGATCACAAAAGAATAGCATTTCAGGAAATGCCAAAACGCACAAATAATGAATTTATCCAGTATTTCTAGTTCTATGGTAGTTCTATGGTAGTTCTATGGGAGCGGGTCTCATACTTTAAAAGTTCAGGGTTGCAGGTAAAGTTTCTATACATACATCTGTATATGGAATATATAAAAATATTGCAAATGCTAAATCTTTTTTGGCTAATGCTTGTTGCATGTTTTAAACTTTTGTGACGCTATTTAGTAGAATAATAAATTGTTTCTGACATTTGGTAACTGAGAGAGTCCTGAGCGCCATCCTCAGTCGGGGCGGTAGGAAGGGTCCCCCGCCACATATGCTACTGATACAAATAGAAAATTCTGGATTAGACAGCATCTTTTCCACCTCGTACTATATAAGAGCTGGACATCGGTTGTATGGTCAGCTGTTGTGGTCACACCATTTGGTCAAAACTGAGAAAGAAAGAAAGAGAAGTAAAATGTTTTAATCAAATGTAACCTCCATATTATTCAGCTCTGCATAAGTTGATAGAACACTTGAAAGTATACATAAATGTATTCTGCTGTATGTAAAGATTAGTTTGTGCCCGATTAGATTAGATAACTAACTACTAGATTAGTAGTTAGTTGCTTTTCTTTTAATGTTAATAACATAAAATAAAAATAATATTTTACTTGATACTGAGCTCTTTTGATTTCTAAAGAATTTGCTTCAGCCCTTGTGACAGTGCAGATGGGCAGCTATGAACATGCTAACAAAATTTTGGTGGAGTGATTTTAAACATTTCATGTGGTATTTTATTTTGCTTGTAGCCTACACCTACAAGCAGATTTGTGATGGGATACTGCGGAGCTGTTGGAAGCGCCGTATCCATTGCGGTTTGTATTTTCACAGACTATTTCGTAGGTTAAAATTTATTCTCTGACTCGCAGTGCTTGATTGTATTTTTTTTTCTTTCATTGTAAATTTATAAGCCTAATAACCAATTTAATAAGAAACATCGTGCCAAGTAGCCATTAAGCTCGCTCCTAGAGAAGTTCTTGCTGATAACATTTATATAAGACGACATTTGCTTATGAATTTTGTATACATACTATATAATTGTTTTATATTTCAGTGACTTACAGGGAGTTGGCACTCTTCAGATACTAAGGATCTGTGAATAAATAATAAAATACCAAGGAGTGTTTTGTCCATGTATAGTACAATTTGTATTGTTATATATTGTCTTTTAAACCTCAAAATTAGTTTAAACTGTTCGAAATCTCTAGTAACAAGTGTGCTGTAATTCTTTATTATACACCATCATCGGAAGTGTTTTAATTTAATTTTTAGAGTGTACAAAAACAATCATTTACAATTTTATCTAAAGTTTACCATACAGCAAAATTGTAAATAATTTGTTATTATGCTTTTGTATTATATTATGATTAGGGAGCAGTTGGTATTAAGGGGTTAGTACACTGACTTGTGATCAGTAGGAGGGTGATTCAGGTCCGACAAGGACTATTTGTGGTGTTAGCAAGAGCATCTAGTAGTAATTGTTCCTGAACTCCAGCTATTATGACAGTATTAGTGCAAGATATGGCTGGCAGCAGTGACCCCACAATGAGTGGGAAAAGTTAAAAGCAAAAAACGTAATATTATAAGTTAAAAATAATTAAATTAATAATAAATAATTAATAATAAATTAAAAATAAACATTAAATAAGAATTCAAGTGCTTTTATAAAAGGCTTGTCATGTTTGCTCAGTGATTTAAGCATTGTAAATGTAACCACAAAATTACAATCTCTCATTTCAAATATTCCAGACAATATGTCATCCTTAGGTACTTTTTATGATATGTTTTTCCTTTTGTATTTTTTATGATGTTTTCTTACACGATTGGTTATGGTATTCCAAGACAATTTTGCATAGAACTGGTGGTATTTAAAATTTAAAAGTTTGGTTTAAAAGTGTGAAATGGAAATTTCTAACATCTAGAATATGGTCAAACCTCAGCTTACAATCACCTCGGCATCTGAATATTTGATGTACAAAAAATCTGATGTTTGTTTCAAGTCATCTATTACCGTAGTAATCATGAGGAAGAAAGTTAGCATTTTGTGAAAGTCTGAAACAAGGGAAAGCAAGAGGCAACAAAAAATAAGGCCAATAATAGTAAAAAAAATTTAAAAACGATATAAAAGTCGTTTTAGTAACTAAAAAAGGTCAGGATAACTAAAAATGTTAAATAAAAAAAAATGTTATATAAGTTTTGTTAATTTAATGCTTATGTACTTAGACTGAATTCATATCTCTGTCATGACCTCTGCCTGCACACCATCTATGTTCTGTATCAACAAGTCTAATTTATTTTTTCCACCTCAATTTGCCTGTCTTTGATGCAAAGGTGACAATTCAAATTTTTTGTTATTGATTATAACTTTATTAATTTTATAATTCTTTTCTACATTTATTTTTTGCAAAGTTTGATACAATTCATTGTTTTGGATCTATATGTAATTACCTGGAGTATTTATCTTTAAGATTTTGTGCTGTGGAGCGAATTACATAAAACGCAATATGTTTTTATTTTTGGAAATTTACCTTTTATTTATCACAAATTACTAAATCCTTAGATAACAGCTGCCAGATAATTTTTTTGGATTGAACAATAAATTGACATATGATTATAAAATAACAAACATTCCAAAGCAGTATTCACCGGATTCAATTCCTAGTGTGGGAACAACTTTTCTAACCGTTGCCCCTTTTTCTCTTTTTGTTTTACTATTGTTATATGACCTAATTTGAAAAACATTTCTATTTAAAATAAAATTATTGCCATTAAAGTAATATATATATATATATATATATATATATATATATATATATATATATATATATATATATATATATAAAACAACAAGTAGGACTTAACGTCAGAACGGAAAGGAATGATAGAACTAAAAGACATGGACTTGGTTAAACCAAGTGTCAATATGTAGGGCAGTTATTGGCAAGGTCATGTTACATTAACTAATTATAGCTAGTACATATTTTAGCAGTTATACACAGTTCTTCTGCATACATACAAGCATAAGTGTTGAATATTTGGTCCAACATTTCAGTGTTTTGACATACGAAACAAACACGAGAGTGGATTAACTGTGTACGTCGAGGTTTGACTATCTGATATATTCCAGTTCTGAATATTCAAACTTTTACTGTAACAAAGCCTTTGAATTTTAAATATCAGCATTGTTATTCAAAATATCTGATTTATCCAAATATTATGTTGATAAATCATGCGTTGGCATCCAGCCTATTGTTTAGTAAAGTGGTGATGAAATGGTCACTTGTAACTGAGGCAAATAAAAGTCTTGGTAGTGGAGACAACTCTCTAGATACTACTTACTAAATATCTTAGTAAGGACATTCAGAAATAGCTAGCTTATAAAACATTGCTAAGAAAGTTCATGTGTTCATCTACCATCTTGTTAAATCTATGATTACACATTAGCAACATTCTGAGCAAAATATAAAAAAAATATAAGCAAAACATACATGAGCAAAATTGTCCAAGGTCATTCGATATTGTTGTATTGTCATAGATGAACCTTTATCCCATCTAAACTGAGTGTACAATAAACAACCGTTTAACAAGTTTTTTATATATATACTAGCTGTGCTACCCGGCGTTGCCTGGGTAATAAAAAAGTCTTTGAAGAGAAAATTGATTTGTATTTAACATATAACAACATTTACCATTCTAACTTTCAAACTACATATCATGAGATAAGTGTTTTGTGTAGTTGAAATAAATTAAGAGAAAAATAAAAACAACTGTAAAGGTTTTAAAACCTTGTCAAACAACTGTAACGTTCAAGCTAGTAGCCTGGCACATTGCCAATAGAAAATTCTAGTAAGCTGCTTAATAAGATAGGCTTCTAATGGCGTAAACCATGACTTGTAAGCCATGAATTTGCATCTGGTCTGCATTGTTGTCCAGCTACAACTATTCTAATAATTGCTATAGCCGGACAATCAAACCTAGAATACACATACGGACATACTTTGAGAAATATATATATAGAAAATGTGGAGTAAAATATGTACCAATAGCATACTAAAAGCTTTAGATTTAACTGAAACATAAGATTACCATGAAAGCGCATGTGTCCATTTCACAGGTAATATTATAGATAATTTATCTTAAAAATTAATATATATATAATCTATATAATTAATTAATATTAATAATCCATTGTAATGTTTCAACAGTTATGTTATGGTTTTAGCATATTTATCATAAGTTGGGTAAGTAGCTACAACTTTTCTTATTTTAGTAAGTATAAATGAATTCAGAGCTTTTAATACACCTTCTGTAGGTTGGACTAAATGTTGGACTCTCCAAGATGGCCTTCAGTCCTCAAGTGAAGTCGATCATGAGCCGGTTGATACCATATCCTGCAGTTGGTAGGCGGTAATGTTATTGAATGTTTATTTATTTTAAGAAGTGAAATAGCTATTTCTTGTGTCCATTTGTGCCATTTCATAGTTACAGAGGTGATCGTGATTATGGGACCGCTTAAAATAAACGTGTTATTCGTTATTACATGTAATTCATAGTTTAATAAGCATTTATTTATCAAACTTATTATGATTTATGAACAATGTGCACATCAGTGAAAAGCTTAGGATGTTCTACACTTGAATATGATTAAATATCAACTGATATTTGCCCTTTAACCAGTTTTTTGGTTTAACATGGTACATCAGTACATTATGGGAAAAATCCTATAGACTAAGTATATATTCATCGACAAAATTTGTTAAATTGAACATGGTTTTCTAACATATGTGTTATTCTATGAAAGTAAACTGGTGGCCTTGGGATTATTAGTAGCGTCTTGATTTTTAGTTTGCCAGTTTTTATTGTTATTCACAGGATAGAATAAAATAGGCCCCAACCAATAAATTATATTTAAAAAAAATACTTTTGGAGGCAGATAGTGTCTAGAAAACTTGTTTCTCAAGTATGTATAGTATGTGTGGTCTGAGATGATAAAGATAATAAAGATAAAGATATGGTCTGAGATAATAAAGAGAGATTATGCCGTAAATGGGAATAAGCACGAAAAAAACTAGATGGTCCTATACTTATGATCAAATTTGTATGTGTACAGCTTAGCAACATCGGTTGTGCATCTAACACATGTAGAGCCAAAAATACTAAAATCTTTTATATCGACAGCAAAGTACTTATTGGATAACAGTAGAACCAAACAAACAAAATACAGCCATGCTCCTTTCATCGTCTTTCCAAATTTTGTGTCCACGACCACCTGATTGACTCCTCGACCCTTTTTCCACTCTTTATTGGAAGGATTGTGAACTTTTAAAACAGAACTTATGTACCTGAGAAAAGTTCAGCAAATTAAAAAGGGAAAAATGAGCTGCTCTCATTTTCTATAAAGTACATATTAATTTTTTTAATTACTTTAAATTTAACCCAATTAAAAATGTTGAACTTTCTGTTATATTTTAGTTAATAGGAAGAAGAACAAAATGATTCAGTTCATTTTACAGAAATGTATATGACACGATTGATAAACATGCTTGTGGGTCACGTTTGACAAACAAACTTACTAAGAATTAAATGTAATGTTTGTGTGGGTACACAGGCTAATATATAGTGTTGTGTAGTCGAACTTAAACTTAGCCAGAAACTTTTAAACTTCCACTTACAATCATGTAAACATGCAATCATGTTCAGATCATGCAAACATTACAATAATTCTAACATGCAATGTCAAATTTGAGCTAATAATTGGTTCTACGCTCGAAGCAGTTTCCACCATCCAAAGTTCTAATCTTGTTGAAACATCGCAGTTTCATAAATGGAAGGGAAACGGCTGATGAAATATAACAATAAGACAAATTATTTTTACTTTAAAAAGAGCTGTGTCCATTTGTCTGTTTGTCCGTCTCTCAGTCCGAAGTCTTGGTTGGAGTTTGGGAAAAAGATTGCATCACAGGGGATTCGAACCCGCGACATGCTGCTTCACTAGCACCAATCATTCGCCTTCCTGCAGTTTGCAATTATTGTGCATGCAATTATTCTTTGTGCTTTATTGGTGCATCTGATGATCTCTTACGGCACTCTGGACTGCCAGAATAGTAGTATATAATAATAAAAGAAATATATAGCTTAGGTTAGTTTAGACTATTTACATGTAGTTTAAGTTAGAGTAAGTTATCTTGTGCTTGTCTCTAACTACCTCTACCCCTGATCCTGCTCACTACTGAACCTGCATAAAAACCTCTTTTTATTGACTATTATATTATCGATTTATATTTTCCATATCAAGTAGCATGTCTTGGACGCAAATGTGGTGCGACAATAAAAACCTTTTTTAGTTATTATAACTACTAGTACCCCGGTAGTCTTGTGTCCTGTGAGTGATCAATCAGGTGTGCCAATAAAGCAGAGAATAAATATTTGCACTAATTATTCCTTGATATCTGAAAGTCATATTGGGTAGTTGTTGGAGCAGTTGTTGGACCATCGGTCTACGATGCTGAAAGTTGGGAGTTCAAGTCTCGCAGAAAGCAATCTTTTATCCTAATCTCTAACCATGGTTTCAGACAAACGGACGTGGTTTGTATTATAATGAAGATCGATTAATTAATTTATTTTATTTATAGCTATTTTTTATATTTAGATTTAGCTTTTTATGCCATTTTATATAATGGAATTGTTTTTATACTACGTAAACTACCTGAGGATTATATTAAAGAATTATAGGTTTTGGTTTGTGGAACGAATTAAATTAGTTGCAGTGCATTCTAATAGAAATCTTAGTTCCAGTATGTAATGGTTTTAACATATGAACAGATCACAGAACAAATTACATTCACTCTAAGGCTTCATTCAATTGTGATTAGCAAATAATATAAAACAAAGAAATATATTTAGCCGGACCAAAGTAAAAATCTTATTTCTGTTTACTGGTGTTTAACAATGTGTTTTAATATAGTGTACTTGTTCCAGATGGTGATAAAATTAGCTTGTATAGCAAGGAATTTAGTCTAATATGGTTGAGCATAGCTGTGCTGTTAGCTATATGCCTATAGAGCTGTAGAAGCTGTTCATTTGTGGAGTTTTAATCACCATCATCATTGCTATAATAAGAGCCGTGTCCGTCTGTCCAAAGCCATCATTAGCAGTTAGGTAAAAATATTACATTAGACAGGGATTGAACTCGGGCATTCAGTTTCATAGCCACTAGACCAGCATCCCACATATAAAAGCACTTATGCAGATAGTTATCATACATGATGATCTCTCAAGGTGCATCAGACTGCTCGTGTACTGATTACTATAAAATGAGTCATGTCTGTTCGTCTGTCTGTCCGTCCATTTGTCTGACCGCCCGTCTGTCTGTCCCCCGTCTGTCTAAAGCCATGCTTAGTTAGAAGTTAGGATAAAAGATTGCTCTCAATGCCATTCAAACTCACAACCTTTGGCTTAGTGGACCGACACTCTACTACTTGCGCCAATCGACAGCCATGCCACATTTTGGAATAATTGTGCAGTTAGTTATTACACCTGATGATCTCTCACTACGCCTTCGACTGTCAGGGTATTTGTATAATTTAATTTATGAAAACTAGTTGGGAACGGTGGTAGCTTAGACATGAGGGCTCGGTCTGTCATTATGTGGTACTGTCAGAAACAGCAGCATACTCAGTACATAAAATTATTCCTGACTGGCTCCAACTCCTTATCAATGTCCTATTTCTTATTTCATTTAATATTTAAGTATTCTACTTTCCGATATTAGCTTTATGGTAGGAAAAATAAAGGTGAGCAGGCAGACCATACTAACTATTTTATATTATGCAAGACAATTGATTTCACAAACATCCATTTTAGTGAGATGGAATGTCAAGTTTAGTTCAAAATAGAAATCGCTCCATTCATTTGTTTCGTTTTAACAAATGACATACAAATAAAAAAATATGCACTCAAGCATCTCTTAATCTTATTAACTTGAAATAAAAAGAGTATTTTACTTGTTACTGGGCTCTATTAATATCCAGTGAATTTGCCTTGCCATTTTATGCTTGCTCAACATATTTTGAGAGTTGTCAGTACATTCGAGATGGATAGACAACTCTTGCAAATAATATAGATTGCCTAACTTTTCAGTTCATCTATGTTAGCTGGTTCTACGTTCATTATCCGCATGTAACAGCTAACTACTCGCCCATAATTGTCTTACCTTGTTTTAAGATAAATTTTTTTACCATGTCAATGTACTCGCGTTTCGTTAAAAACCTTTTTTGTATCCAAAGAAGTTGTTCATTCAATAGAAACTGGTTCAGGGCGCCATGAGAGACCATCAGGTGTAATAACTATGTGTACAATTATTCTAAAATGGCTGGTTGATCAAGCTAAGAGTCGTGAGTTTGAATTTGGCTGAAATCGATCTTTTGTCCTGGCCTCTAATCGTGGTGACGGATTAACAGACAACTCTTAATATAGTGAAGATTGCAAAAATATTCATTGAAAACTTAATTTCTGCCTGATAAAGGAGGCGACAATCGACGGTAAGCTTACCCCAAATAGTCAGTCGAGCATAGGTTGCCAGAATCATTGCTCGCGCTGCAACACCTGGCAGGTTAAGATATGGTATCAAGCAAAGACTTGTTTGTAGACTTCACTAAATACATTAGCATTTCAAATTGGAAGCCTGTCATTTGTACTTTGTGTCTGTGATTAATACATGGCAACAAGTGACAGGTTATGGGCCTGTTGTTTAGATGTTTGTTGTCATTATAGTCTCACTGTTGCTGCCTGTAGGTAACTAGTGTCTGAAAACCTTTGAATGGTCGATGGAGAGTGTTAGTTTTGATACAGTTTTTTGTTCATTGTACTCCATAAAAGATTTGTTGGATTTATTGAGTAAAACATGAGAAGGGTTGGCATTTCCAACTTCTATTACTTCACAATCATTCAGGCTCACAGGTTCATTGAATTTATTTAATATCACACTTGGGCGTTTTACGTATTAATAACAATTTTGCTTGGAGTGTGACTATGTTAGCTCTGATCTGCTGTCATCTTAGCCGGGTTTAAAAGTTCATCTTTCGCCAGAAGCTCAATCGGTTGCCATGCCAACTCGTCTAACAAACCGCAGTCCCACAACTGTGTGAGGGTCACTCGGAAGTCATCTTTATCCATAATTTCAGATCATTCATATTGTAATCAATCTACCATTGGTATGAATACATCTATTGACTTTTTGTGCAAGCTGAGAGCATTCTAGAGCATTCTTTATTCGATACCTATAGTTCTAGACTAAGCTAAGCCCTATCTGACGTCAACTTCTGGCAAATAGCTCAATCATCTATTATTTTGAAATTGCTAATCACAGCGTTATGATCATCATTCTCCTCTGACACTGGATTAGCAGGATCTCCTATTCCAATCTCTTTTAATTTGCACTCCTTGCTGGATATAACCAAATAGACTCATGCACTGGCACTCTGCGTGAACCGCTACTCACGTGTGCGAACATATCATTAATTGATCGGTTTTTTATGAGAGATTTTGTGCAATTATCATCTGTTTAGTCGACCGATAATGCTGGCACCTTTATCCTGTTGATGTAAGGAGAGATGATTACCCTGCAGCTAACAATGAGACACTTGACGTGTTTCTAAAAAATCTCGCAAGAATGCTCGCTAAGTTTCCTCAAATTGGAGTCGTTCTGTTTGATTCATGCAAAGTATTTGCCTCGCGCTGGCTTATGACCTGGGAAACTCCGAACAACTAGATTTATGGTTCAAAGTTTTCTGCTGCATTCTTTCTGTGTTTATCATTTTGTACGAATAGAGATTTGCTTCAACACATTTTTGAATTTATCGATGGACTCATTTGCTAGTGTTTGTTATCCATCCCATCCCAAATTATTCTTGCTGGATCCGCAGTCATCAAAAGCTCGCAGTTAATGAATTCATGTCTTCAGTCTTTTGTTTGTCTGTTGCGCAAAAATTTCACAAGTTTCTCACTTTAAATTCTACTACTCTATCACTCTACTACTCTGTTACTGTTAGACTGTATCTGAAACTTCTGATTCATATAGGAAGTTATATTTTTATCAACAATATTTGAGTCTCACTGCATTGATTTTTCATATAACTTCACTAAGTTGACATCAAAACCTGCTGCATCAGCTCTAGATATTTGTATTGTTGCCATTTTCATGTTCGTGTTTTTTTATATAAGAGGTGACTGCTTATCAGCTCTTTTTTATCTAATACGGTTTTCTGGTTTTCTCACTCGCTTGGAATCTCACTACAACCAATCGTAACGCTGGTAGCAAATTTGAGACATTGGGAGTTGCCTTATCTTGGGTCATAGTGTTTTTAGTACAGACTGCCATCCTACCTGTGTATCTTAGTTGTCTGAAACATATAGCTTTGTTTTAGACTTGAAAGTTATTCTAGAAAGTGCATAAGTAAATCGCTGACTTAGTAAAACTTATCTAAATAAATATTAAACATAACTCACAGTTACATGTCCATCTAACTGACTAAAGAGACAAACCTAACCAACTTGAGACTTCACCTACTGTTGAACTTCAGTGACTGTCAAACATAACTCACTGCTACATCTAAGGGTTGGCTCACACTGCATCGGTATACATCGGAGTTATCCTCTCGGTGATTATCCATCGACTATGTTCACCGTAGACCGATGGCATCACCGAGGTAATGCGGATATGTCGGACACCATTGCAGCTGTCATACTTTTCCGACATTTCGCCAAGCATTCACAACAGTCTGTGCAATGTGCATCACTTCGGCGATGGTAATTGGCTGTCGTGAATTGCCTAACTATATTTCTCTCCGTGATAGTTGCTGTGGAACTAGCATTTCATCATTTTCGCGACCGCATTGTGCAATGACAAAGCTGTGCCGCGGATGTAAACACGGATGGGTTTGTGATGGTGTGAACAATGTTATCACAGACGATCACCAATGTGCTGGTATTAATGCCTACATATTGCGATATAGTGTGTAATATATCGTAGTACGTCGCAGTATATGCTATCCTAACAGCCTTTGCCGACGAATTAGACTCAATCAACTTTAAGACTCCACTGACTGTTGAACTTCATTGACTGTCAAACATAACTCACTGTTGCAACTAATTGACTGTTAGGCTTAACCGACAATACAAATAAATTAATAATTCATTACACAACTGAGCTGTTGATTAATAATTGTTCAAATATGAAAACAACTGAACTTCAATTTCTCAACATTCCATAATTCACCGTTGCCATATGTGATGAATCATTAACTGTTGCAAAGGAGTTGCCATTGTCATGGAATGCAATTTTATCTCATTAGCATAGCACTTCTGTTGTTGTTGTCGTATCTAATGGCTAATTTGGCTCGCAAGGCCAGCAGTTGTCTTTCGCAATCGTCTTCCTAGTCAGACTCGTCAGCGTCGTACACCATCACACTGCATGCAGGGATGTTGGTGTCGGTATTAATCCCACAATATTTTGCTGAGCATATGTAATAACAATGTCCACAATATCACAAACCCATTCACATTTGTATTGGCGAATATGCCGCGGCATGGCGTTGTCATTACACAATGCAGTCGCGGAAACGATGAAATACGATGGGGTACGCTTCCACACAGCGACACTGAATCACAACAGAATAAGAGCGACACGGCTGTTTCTATGATGGCATTGCCAGCGCCATATGGGGGTTTTTTACTACGCTGTCGTCATATGGAAACTTGGTAATTATTAACATTGGCTATGACACCAATCAATGAGCAGCGAATAGTGATCAGCAATTTCAGAGTTTTCTGCTCATGTGCATTGAATTTGTTCTCTGTCCTATTAGGGGTAGGAGATTTTTAAAACAACATCATCAGCCTTCATTATGAGCTGACCACTTTGATAGTTTTTACTTGTATCTTTTTAATAACATCCACACTGTCACTGTATTTCTATGCTGTGGATGTGTTCGGAGTTGCTTCCACTCCAAATTATTGAAATGGTAAAATCCTAATGCATTTGATGCCAGTTTGCTTTGCTAAGTTTGTGCGTAGAGTCAGAGCACTATTCGACATCATAGAAACGCTCACTGCTGATGGATCCGGATCGATAATACTCAGCTAAGCTCTTTCCAGTGGAGGTAAAAAAGCAACAGAGCAGGCCGGTGGCGCAGTTTTTGTTGTAATAGTTTTTAAAAGACCAGCTAACTAGAAATTCTAATGCTATAGGTACTGCCATATTACCACATCATTTTCGTTTGCTTGAGGATTTTGTAAAACTACAAAAATAGCCGTGAGTGCATTGTTATCACATGTAGTTTTTCAGGAACATGTTGCTATGGAACTTAAGTCTACTGTGTGCTGCTGATTATCACTGTTATGGCAATACTATACTGCCAATACTATATTACTATAATATTATACTGTTATTATAGTAGCTCACAAGTCAATGATGTTTGATATTGCATAAATTTCGTTATGTTTTATTAAACTTGTTTAAATATTGTAAAAACAATACATGCTAGTCTCCATTGCTTAGCTGATTTTTGCCCATACCATAAAATCTCTATTTAAATGCCATAGTGCTCTATTTTCCAACCCTTCCCCGATAGTAGCGTTCAAATAGAGGTGTCGTTCAAATAGAGGTTTTGCGGTATTTTAAATGAAACCATGTATTAGGTCAAGAGACTACATGAGCACACTAATCTAGTATCTGTTAAACCTTCAGACACAAAAATTTTTCACAATGCTGATTTCTCAGACATTTTTTTTTGAGTTGATCTCTACACTTCCTTGCAAATAAAAAACAAGAATGGGTAAAGTGAGTTTTTGTATTGTCTCTGTTTTACGAGAAAAAATTGACATTTTATGGTGTCAGAATAAAAGTCTATACATTTGACGTGCTGCATTCTTGCCGATGTAAGTACAGTAATACATTAAAACTCGAGTGTTCCAACATACAAGCAATTTGAGAAAAGTTTTAAGCAGTTTTTGCCTTGATGTCAGACAAACTTGAGATACAAGCATACAAGACAGTTCTCGATATAGCCGCTAGGTTAGATAGTATGTTAGAGGCTGCTTACGAGAACTGCACCGCTCACTTCTGTCTCGTCAGATCTGTTTAAAAAAGTTTTGAAAAGGTCAGCTAAAAGTGAAGGTGAATGTTACTCAAAAAGTGAGGCAAAAAGTGCCAAACTAGAAAAAAACCGAAAAAATGAAAATGAAAACAAAGTTAAAATTAAAGTTCCATGTGATGTAAGATTAACAAGTGTTTGTAAGCGTGTGTATAGTGTACTAAGTTCATTTAAGTTAAATTTAAAGTTTACGTAGTATCACAAAAGTGTAGCGAGTGTCACTAAGCTGCTACCGTCTGTCTCGAAGGTAAACACTCTATACAGCACAGTACTGTAATTATAAACATGTTTTTTTGTTGTAAGAACCTGTTTTAGATGTTTTTTCAGAGGTCGGGAACGGATTAATTTGTATTTGGTTATTCATGTGGGAAAATTGATTGGACTTACTAGTAAATTAGCATACGAGCTCCTGCATTGAATTAAGTTCATATTTCAAGGTGTTACTGAGCATCCAGGAAGTTATGCCAAATTGCTCCACGGTGTATCATGAATCGAGAGATATGAAATCAGTCAATGAAATCTTTTTACTGTCTGCTTTGTATGTCTGTATGAAGCGTTGTTTAGGATGCTGTGAAACCGATAAAGGGAAATCTGAAATTGGTTTTAACATAAATTGAATTATAAATAGTTTATTGCTATTAAAAGCTTGTAAAATTCTGATTTAATTATTTAATGCTGGAAGAGTTTTGTGCATACTAGAGCTGAAACAGTTCACAATCCACCAATCCACCCTTGCATGTGCACACTAGAGCTGAGCCAGTTCACAATCCACCCTTGCATGCGCATACTAGAGCTGAAACAGTTCACAATCCACCCTTGCATGTGCACACTAGAGCTGAGCCAGTTCACAATCTACCCTTGCATGTGCACACTAGAGCTGAAACAGTTCACAATCCACCCTTGCATGTGCACACTCGAGCCGAGACGATTCGTAATGCGAATCTGCAGTTTCTTTTTCTCCACTATTTACTTAGTGAATACGAACTGTGTATGCTGTTTTCTAGGATGTCAAATGCGATTACGAAATTCATGGCAAAGTTTGCATGTAGCTTGCTGTGTCATAGCCCCATGTCTTACAAAAAACAACTGAATGCAAGTCGGCTAAAAACTATTGGAAAAAAGTGGTTGAACCTAATGCTAAACCAATACCCAGTAGCAGCATTTTGTCAGTCTCGTAGGAGATAAAAACCTATCTTGGTCTTCCAACAACAGGAAGGGTTCTCTCAACCCTTTTTATTTTATTTTCAATGCACGTTTAGGTTTTCAGCAAGTGTGCGACATTTTGCATGAGCTATTGCCACAAATTTTTCTGTTGTATCTATGTATGTGAGTTAATAGTCTGATAATGCTCTAACAATGGTTTTTAAGAAGTTGTCCTCTCTTTCATTCTTCTACATTCACTAAATACCATTCTTATATGTATTTGGTAATTTGCATTTACTGTTGCATTTAATTTATTCTCCTTATTATTTCCATTTTTGAACGTTAAATAATGTGGGCTGTCATAGTTACAGAACTGCTTGTAAATATCGCAAATGTCAGAGATTAACAATCCATCAAGTTTCGTTCACACACGTATTCATCATTTAAATTCTACTAAAATTTGACAAGTTGCGAATATTCATAATTTTTTTGTTTCTGATTGATTATTTTCTAATCCGATGTGATCAATGGCGCAATTCAGGAGGAAGCTTGCATGATTTTTTTTAAGTTATCAGAAATAGTTAGCAGATGGAAGTATGCGGTAAGCAAAACATGCGACAAGCTGTGCTAGGTCATTTATCAAGCTATTGTATTTTTTTTAAAAAATGATAAGCATTGACCATTTTATTGGTCCGAGACTTTAATCAATCATCACAATTTTAAAACAATACTTAGTTCCAATTACTTTACAAAATATAACTCGAAACAGACCGATATTTGTGTAATCCATTGTCAATATGTCTGGACTTCAGAGCATTTCATCAGCAATATATTGTCAATTGTGAACAAATTATGTTTGGGCAGGAAGAAAGTGATTATTCTGCAATTGTTCTTTCTCGTCCAAAGGTATTTTATGGGTGAGGTAAGTCCTTATATCCTAGACTAGAGCAGCTATGGTAGGGGATGTTTGCTTTCATACGAACTTGTAAGCAACAAGTGGAAGCCATGTTCAACAGCGAGGTTTTTGTTTTTCACCCGTGAGATGATTTTGTTACATTTGGTCATGCGTGATATAATATTTATAATATATATATTATATGCATAAACTGAAGTGGGCACGTTTAGCAGCTGTCATGGAATCTCTTCATATTTCACACGCGATCTAAAAAGGTTTTCATTTGTTCGTTGATGGCATAAAATAAAGTCCTTCAGATAGTATTTCCTTTTCAACTTGTAATGAGCGTATCTCTCTTTGTCATCTACATCTTTCTGTCCATCTACATATTTTGGTACATCTACATCCTTAAAAAACCTGTTGAGTCAGTTAAACAGAGACAAGAAGGAAAGTTAAGAATCAATAAAGTGATCGAAAGAAGGTATATAGCTCTCTCAAATCTCATTCCAAGTTTCAGTAGTGTGTGTTTGCAAAGTTGCTACGCTTTTTTGACTGACTGATATAAAAGCATAATGTACATTTATAAGTTTGATATCCAATTAATGCATGAATGAAAATAATTTATGCTATTTAGAATACACAATTAAGCGCGATATATATCTAGATAAAAATATGTCATTATCTTCCCCCATTAATTCGTTCAATCCACTCATGCTGGTTCACCGCCGGATGCTCGCCAAAATCTGCGTTTTCCCATCCAAAATTATAATAATAATGTGATTATCTTTTGTTTTGTTAGCCAATTTATGCCAACTTTATAATTAGCTTTTTGACTATTCTAATTTCATGTAACATTTGGTTTTATGCAGCCTGCTGTCTCTTTTGATTAATTGTTTTTTAGCCCAGCAACCTAATTACTGCATATTTATTTACACATAAATCACTAGACAGCTACCATCCACTCTTGAACTCTCTCAGTGATTTTAGTAGTCTGAACAGCTGGGCCAATCGCTACAGATTACCTGCACAGAATAAGTTCTTATCTCAGAGTGCTTTAATGGAGCACCTTACCGATGCTGTCATGGTAAAGCACCTGTCTTACAGTGTTATGGTTATACACCTGTCTTAAAATGGTAGTACTGCAGCTGTTTAGAAAATTGGCTCATTTCACGATAGATATCAACATGAAAAACCTGGCCTCTGTAGAACGCATACCGTGTATTGATTACCAAATTGATTACCAAAGCGTATGTCCACTCGTGGTCCAATGGATACCTTATTATGAAAGGTGTTGAGAAACATCTGTTATCAACTGTGCTGAGAATTTTTGTTGAAGAAATTGTTTTGCGTTGTCTAGCACATATTTTATCAGTTTTTTTTGTGAGTCATGTTTAAGTCTAATTGCTTCGACGATCTTCACGATCACTTTTTTCCTGTAATTATCATGCCTCTGGTAGGCCAAGACCTATTCCATCAAAGTGTTCGATATGACATCACGAGTGTAGCTGAAGAGCATTGGGGGGTCATGGGTGACCCATTCATCTTCCGATTCTCACCTGTTGAATACAAAATGATCTTTCCAAGTGGAAATAGTTTGCAATCCTCAATACGCTGTCATAAAAATTATGTCAAGTCCTTGCTGATTCCCTGTTGAACTGCGATTAAAAAAATAGTTTTAGATCACGTTTGCATGATTTTTTTTACAAATGACTGGCAAAATTGTTCCCAAGAAAAGCTTATATGAGTAATTCTAATGGTTTTGTGTTTAATAAGGAAATATTGCTCAATGGTTTGTTGAAAATAGATCATTAATAATAAGAGATAATACTAGAGTATTAGTATTATAGCCTTTAAGATAGTTATTCAAGATAAGGTAATTCTCAGTTCAATATTTTTTGTATGATGTCAGGATGACATGGAAAGATTACTCTGAATAATAATATTATTTTGTTACCTTTCATTATCTTGAGTTGAAGATAAATTTACACAAAATTTTTGTAGATTTTATCAAACGTGTCGGTATTTTTCTATCGTTTGTGATTGTTTTCTGATGTTTGAGGTGATCTGCTTGCTAGGACCTTTCAAAATTAAAATGAATAAAACTTGATTGCGATTGATTAAACTTTTGCGTGACCGATCAGATCGAGGAAAAGTGCCATTATGACGTCTATGATTGTAAAGAGACCGACAGAATAAAGACGCAAAAACGCATCAACTTGAAAGCAATAGCCGATATCAACTATAGCAACAATAACAACTAGTGACGTCATTTTGCTTGTATTTTTCTTGTGAGCATTTTAACCGCTTTAACCAAGTTTGGTCAATTTTAATCATGAAACATCCTGGCAGCCAGATCACCTCAAACATCAAAAGCAATTGCAAATGATAGAAAAATGCTGATACTTTCTGATAAAATCTACTAAAATTTTGTGCAGTTCATTTTTAAGCATTTTTAATGTATTTGAGCTTTAGCTAGAACACCAGCCTAGGGAGTATGACATAAAAAGTATTCATATGATTAAACTTCGTAACATTTTTTCGGAGAACACCATGCATATAAAATTCACTAACTTTTGGCTGACAACTGTTTTTAAGTGATTGCAAGGCAAGAGTCAGGATCATTTAGGCATTACCAGCCAGCTATTACATGATATTGGACGAATAATTGTTGGCGTAATCATGGGAGACAACTCCCAATTTGCAAAAACGGTTTGTACATTAATTCGGTTTCAACTTTTTTATTGTTCTGTTTAATGACAGCCAGATATAAGTCTTACCTATGTTCTACTTGCAGCGATGGCTAACATCTGTAATGTGATGCTGATGAGAAACAGTGAGCTCTCCACAGGCGTAGATGTTTATACTAGTGAAGGAGAGGTGATTGGAGCCTCCAAGGTTGCTGCCAAGGAGGTATATTTAGTGAGAGTGTCAACAAATAGGCAAACACAATTGTCTGCTGAACAATCATCCGCTGTCGCTGTGCAAAGTTTAAAATGAATTTAATATCATGTGACTGAATTCAGCCTAGATAGTTTTAAAAGTTTGAAAATCCTATTTATTCGGTTAGCTTTAAATTTGAATGCTGAATGACTAGCCGTCTGGATGAGTTGATAAAATCTTTAAAAAATCAGTCTGTATTATTTTCTTCTGTATGAAAAACATACATTTGGTGGAAAAACTATACGAGCACATGGTTGTAGCATCTGCTAAACCTTCAAACGCAAGATTTTTACAGTTTTCAGTTCACAGACATTTCTCTTTTAGTTCTCATCTTTCTCATCTCTTTTGAGCTGATATTTATCCTTCATTGCAGGTTAACAACAAAAATGGGTAAAATTAGCTTTTTTATGTTGTTTCTGTTTTATGAAAAAAGTCGGACATTCTATGGTGTCAAAATGGAGGTTGATACTTTTGAACTGTTGTATTTTTGACAGTGATTATGTCCAGGAGGTTGTGCCACATATCTCCGTGGTGCATCATAATTTGATTAGATGGTTCCAAGGTGACACATATCCTTGTTCAGCGATTTCGATCATAGACTGCTTAGTTGGTGCAATAAATTTTTCTAGTTCTCATTTTTGCTGAATTTTTAAAAGCTTCCTACTTTCTCACCAAAGTTTTGTTCATGAATGAAGACTGCTTGTTAGGAGACAGTTGCATGTTTGTGTGTACGTGCAATGCTTAGCCTAGTCATTCATTCATTGTTTGTCATATGTAAATATTAAAAATCAAAATTTATTTTTAGTTACAAAAAAAATGTTAATTCTAAGATGTTGACAGTGTCCAGGTGTTGAAAGTGGCCACAAGATATGCCTTGTCTTTGGGGTACCTCCTAATGTCTGCTGTCATCCTCTTTTAACATCGTATTTTAATGGCTGTTAATCATTTTACCAGCATATAGTCGACCTTCGATTGAAACAATGCGTGTCACATTAGCTGACTGATGGTAGAGAGAAGTATGTAGTCATGCCATTCGATCAACCACATACTCCAAGGCAATATGTTTGTGTCAATTGTCATAGGAATATATGAATATCGTTCCGCGGCCAGTTTTCTGCCTAATTTCACAAATTTATTCATTGCAAGACGAATGTTCTGTCAGACGGCGAAGAGATTGAATTTGAAATTTAGAATTAAAATTAGAATTTGAAGATTAGGCTTTAATTAGCCTGGCTGGTGTTGAAACCCACCATCCGATTGCATTTGGGTTCAGATGTTGAACAGGAAAACTTACATCACTCATTTTAGAGTCGAAAAAATTTAAGAAATTTTTTTCGTAATTAGTCATGTTTTGGTAAAAGAAAATATTATAGTAACTTTGGTATTGCATTTGGTTCTTTAATTTTTAAATACTCTAAAGTCTACTGTCTATGATTGGTCAGTATTTTGAGCAAATTGGTTGTGTCAGAGCTAACAGTATGGCACTCCTCTATAATAATGCATTAAAAACTGTATGATCATACACCAACCAAATGAAAGAATTGAAGTTTCACTAAGAATTATGAAAGGTATATGAACAGTAGATGGGTGAAGAAAGTAATTCCTGACAAGAATTCTTTTTCAATATTTGAAAATATTCAATCGATTGCACAAGTCTCATTGTAACATTTTTCTGAATTCCGTTGACAGAACTGGAACTGGCGATAGAAGCCAAGGTAAAAAATGTTATTCTGCAGTCAACTTGCATGGCATTATTTAGATTCATACAAAATAGAAAGACAGCAAATAGTTCTTTTAAAACACTCTAATGAGCTTTTTCCTTCAGCTGATGTTCTCTTTGTTCTCTCACATTGCTTCTACACATTGTCCATTTTTGACTGTTATCAACTTTGGCTGCCCTACAGCCAACCAATTATCTCTCAGTCTGTCATTCCTGTATCAACTCCGTCAATCTACCAAGTTCGATCTTTCTGTGACCCCCAAGCAGAATGTTTTCTCATTGAGCTAGCTTACTTCTCATTTGTATAAAATTTGGCTTTCAAAAGATTTTTTTAAATCAATTTTCTCACGAGCCGAGCTCGGTTGACTTTGATCATGGCGGCAGAGCTGGTGTGAGTTTTTTCTTTATCTCATGTTCTGAGGAAGGTTTCCTCATTGAATACTTCAATACATCTAACAAACTCCCTTGACACCGGCTACTAACTCGGTCTTACGATTCAGTAATTTGAACTTTGTTTCCTGTACTTAAGGCGTGCAACCCGCTACTGCTGCAAATAATTACGGAAAGCGCGTTTGTTTAGGCTAATAAACATTGATTATGTATTCTTAGGGCGTTAATAGCATGAATTGTTATTCCAATAAAACCCAGCGTAGTTCATCAGCATGCGTGGACGCACCCTTTCTATTCACCCTCTTCTTCATTAGTAAATCTCTCTCTCCCCAATCTTCATTTCATGCCTTCATCAAATCTCCAATCAGTAAATAATTCTTTACTGAGGAAACTGTTTTGAATATGGCCGCCCAGCAGCCGCTGCTCTGCGTACATAATGTCGAGAGTCTAAGAAAGGCGGGGCTCACGTGTTTTTCGTGTGCCGGTAGCTGTTATTCCGGCCATGAAACCTCTTCGGAACTAATCAAATCTCTATTAACTTAGGTACTGTATTAGGCCTTGGTATGTAACCTGTCACAACCCCAGATTAATATCATGTATACCTGTTTGTCATGCTGAAATTGTATTGTTTATTTTGATACATTATTGGCTAAAAACACTTTATCCTTCTTCTATTTTGTGTTATTCTAAGTAACACCAAGCGAGTTAATTGAAGGATAATTTTGTCTGTCTTAGCTTTCTATCGTCAGTTTCACTTCTCGAAACAGAATTCAGGAAAATTTTACGATGAGACTTGTGCAATCGATTGAATATTTTCAAATATTGAAAAAGAATTATTTTCAGGAATTACTTCCTTCACCCACCTACTGTTCATATACCTTTCATAATTCTAAGTGAAACTTTAATTCTTTCATTTGGTTTGTGTATGACCATACAGTCGTTAATATATTATTATAGAGGAGTGCCATACTGTTAGCTCTGACACAACCAATTTGCTCAAAATACTGACCAATCATAGACAGTAGACTTGAACAAGTAGGAGTAACAGTGGGTTACCTTTTGACTTCTGAGATCTTTGACTGCATATCCATCTTACCATATCTTGCTGAGGTGAAGCCAATTCAGCAATCTATACTAGATTTGTAGATCTATAGGTCTTTAGGTCAAAATTTAACTGACGCTGCTGCACTGTTGCCTTTTTTAACCAGTCCTACTGCTGAATTAATTGATTGAATTGCGTGTTCTTTATCATTTATAAACTATTTAACTATGTACTGTTATATAAATGTAGTACATTTGTTTTGTATCGGTGTTATAATTGTGTTTGAAGAGACTCGTTGAATATTAGTAAAGACTCATCTGTTCTCTCAGCGTTTCAAACAGTTTTATTTAATTTATTGGAACAGTTTTAACAGTTTGTGTCTTCATCTTTTACCTGACAGTTACAGGCTTTTAACTCATGTAAACAAACGGGTTATGAACGAACTACATACGACCTACATACGACCTCTAACAATTATTTTGAAAATATCATAGCTAGCTGCTTCAGCAATCTTTTACCTAATATCCGTTTTCTTAGTAAAAAAAAGTATTTTAAACACAAACACTAATAAAACATTATTTGATTTTATCGACTAATTGTTCTTTTCTTTGGTTTATGTTTTTTGTATGGCATAAATAGGAAAGCATTTCTGTTTAAGATACAATTATTGCCAATAAATTGATACATACATATATATATATATATGTATATGTATTTGTATAAATGTATATGTATAAATGTATATACATGTACATATTTTCAATGTATGTGCAATGTGTATGTCTATGCATAATTATCTTTGAATGTTTATGTACTTAATCAGTGTATATATATATATATATTTATATATGTATATATATATAGTATGACGTTTCTATCAAATATATTATATAAATATATAATATATTTATATCAAAATACACAACTATATTTACAAAATATATTTATTTGTAAAGAGAAAGTAAACTAAAATGAACTTTTTTGCCTCTTTAAATTAAAATATGAATTTTTTTAGAACCAGACAAGGGACTTTTAGTTACAATAATTTGGTCAGCATGTATAGTTGCACTTATTCAGAGAGTGTGTGGTCATAGTACAGACTTCGTTTATTGTAGGCTATTAAATCTACAGCTGCTACAAGAGTTGTCCTTCCTGCACCTATTCTAGTCCTGCCTCCTCTTATCATGGCTGCTCTTGAGAAGTGAGTCTGTACATGTTGTTGTTCTTGTTGACTCAAACAAGTAAGTCTGTATGCATGGTGACTACCATAGAGAAGTAAGTCTGTATACATGATGACTACCCTATAGAAGTAAGTCTGTATACATGATGACTACCATAGAGAAGTAAGTCTGTATGCATGATGACTACCGTAGAGAAGTAAGTCTGTATGCATGATGACTACCGTAGAGAAGTAAGTCTGTATACATGATGACTACTGTAGAGAAGTAAGTCTGTATACATGATGACTACCGTAGAGAAGTAAGTCTGTATGCATGATGACTACCGTAGAGAAGTAAGTCTGTATACATGATGACTACCGTAGAGAAGTAAGTCTGTATACATGATGACTACCCTATAGAAGTAAGTCTGTATACATGATGACTACTGTAGAGAAGTAAGTCTGTATACATGATGACTACCGTAGAGAAGTAGGTCTGTATACATGATGACTACCGTAGAGAAGTAAGTCTGTATACATGATGACTACCGTAGAGAAGTAAGTCTGTATACATGATGACTACCGTAGAGAAGTAAGTCTGTATACATGATGACTACCCTAGAGAAGTAAGTTTGTATACATGATGACTACTTTAAAAAAAGTAAGTCTGTACGTATTGTAACTGCCCTAAAATAAGTGAGCCCATTTTAGTCACCTGTTTCATCTTGCCTCATCATTACTCTCATAGATTTCATGTTGAGACAACAGAAACATCCCCTCTATCATTACTAAATACCCTAACATTCTCTTCCTTGTTGCTACATTTGTTTCAAGTGTTGTAACATTTATTCGAAACTGTAAACATACCTCCTGCCCATCCTATTTACACTATCATATTTTATATTGCGGAAATCTTTCCTTATTCAGATGCAGTAAAGTTTTATGTCATGCTGGTCATAAATATGAAATTTCAAGAAGATACTACAGTGTCAAAGTCTACACAATGTGCAAAAACCATTAGTGAAAAAATTGCTCATGGTAGTCGAGAATAAATTCATTTGTAGCAATTTTTAAACATTTGTCAAGGTTAACCTCTAGTAGTAGCACTGCTCAGTGATAAACGAAAAGTTGTTATTGTGGTTCTGTAGCTGGCTCTCTACTTGGCTAGCTAAAACAATTTTACTTCTCTGAGCAAGAAAAACTTTTTAAATTCTGGCTTGTGGTGCATTTTATCGATGGTTTTAAAGACATTGATTTTCAAAATATGTTAATTGATAACAGCTACTGTACCAGATTAAAGACAAGTAATGCTTTCAGAATACAATACTTTAAGACTAATAAAGGTCAAAGATATATGTTTTGCGCTGCAGCTAAATTATTCAATAAATACTTATATGGCTTGGCTTCAATTGTTATTAAAATTAAAGTTGGTGTGGCGCTTATGGGAGGCTGGGGACAGTAATGCTATCGGTGCTCACTCATCTGTATGATGCCATAACTGTGTCTAATCTTATGCCGCTAACTGCCAGGGCGGCCGCGCCGCTGCTGGTCTCGAACTATCCGACAGTCCCTTCTGGTTTGTATTTTTGTTATTTTGTATACTTCACCTCCAAATTACGCGCAATAAAACATCACGTACACGGCATTATCAACGTGTTGATTTTCTCTTTTTTTATAATAATCGCAATTAAAATCTAGCGATGAAAAATCTGCATGTCACTGGATTTGATCTCAGGACCTCCAGATCGAGAGATGGCAACTTAATCATTAAGCTACGAGGATTACAATGTATTCATTGAGCAAATAGTCATTACATTGTTAAGATACTCATGCTTAAAGTGCTTGCTTGGGGTTAATAACCAGCACTGTTGACTGTTATGCGTAATGATTGTTACGCCTAACAGTTAGCCTAAAACGCGAGTATTGTTTTAGTAAAGATTTTAGTCAAGATCTAGCTTTCCAGGTAGATTTTTTTAAATAACCACAAATAAGAAGCAAATATTATTGTTTCTTAACTTTCATGGATGTATTGCTGAGGAATTGAAGTATATTGCGGGCTGCTGTATATCAATGTGAGCAATATTATATCGTTATTGTCATAGCTTAGATATCAGCAAGGCTTAATATTACATGACTTTTTTATCAAACTGGTTTAGATAGTATAAAAACAACACTATAATATAGAAAAAAAACTCATTTCTCTTGTGATTCTTTATAGATGTTTTCAAGAAGTATATGTAATAGCATGATGTGTACTTGGTAGCATTTTAACACTTGATCACGTTGAGGGCAGACTGAAGGAGCCAAGTCTATATTTCGTTTGAACATACATTAACATTTGAACAGGTTGTTACCCTATAAACTTTGTAAAATTTTGATGACACCTCCTTTGAGAGTGCTAATGCAATGTATCATGAAGAGCTGATATGTTGGTGTTGTATTCGTTAAGGGTAGAGGTTACTATGCTAACATAGACGCTAACTGTATAGCATCTGTAAATATTTCAGAACAAAGTTTATGCGAAAGAATCCAAGATGGAGCCTACCAGTTAATTCATTGCTAGTTCTCCTCGCTTTTGGCGGGGCACTGCCTGCAGCTATAGCCCTCTTTCCTCAGGAGAGTAAGGTACGAGTAGCTCTTTTTTGACTATAGCCTTCCTTCCTCAAGAGAATAAGGTGTGATGAGCTTTTTCTTGATTATAGCTTTTTTCCAGGAGAGAAAGGTATGATTAGCTTTGTAGTCAGGAAAGAGCTAGTCATACCTTACTCTCCTGAGGAAGGAAGGCTATAGTCAGGATAGCCTTTTTTCTTTAGGTTAGTAAGGGTTGACGCATCATTTTCCTCATGGTTCGCAACAAAGTACGTTTTTTCTCTCTACTTTTTCTCAGAATTAGTCAAATCTGAAAAGAGCTTGTGCTATAGTAACTTTTATCTAAAGGCCCGACCACACACAGTAAAAATACATTGGTCACGCATTAGCAGTGTGTCAGTGTTGCTTCGACAATCCATCGCGTTGAAATGAACATGTTAGTTTGCGCCGACAGAGATAAAACTGGAACATCTCAATTTCATTTATCATCTTCTCAGCGTGAGCTGGTTTCATTTTAGATTTGCTATCGAATGGCAATGACAACAGGGCTTCACGCATACAATATTTTTTAGAAAGACAGAGATATTCTTACTTGTAGCAACTACTGTTGATGAAGGTCGACATGATGTAGTAGAATTTACTATAGCAAGAATGATAGGTAGGGCTTTGCACAAATAACTATTCGGTGATATCAACAATGATTTTCTCACTTGTAACAGGAAATCAAGGACACTAGTATATTGGGACTGTCCGTGAAACTTATTAAATTATCCTTAAAGATGAACGTGCACAAATTTTTTTAGCTTTTATCAAATTATCAGTATTTTTCTATTATTTATGGTGGTTTTTGATGTTTGAGGTGATTTGACTGACAGGATGTTTTAAGATTAAAATTGACAAAACTTTATCACAATTAAAACACTCAGATCAAGCAAAAGTGCAATTAAGAAGTCGATAGTTACAAAGGGGTTGACAGAATAGAAACATGTACCGCTGCAACTTGAACGCAATGATATCAACTGTAGCAACGATGGCAACTAGTGACATCATTTTGCTTGTATTTTTCTTTTGAATGTTTTAATCGCGATTAACTCTCATCAATTTTAATCTTGAAATATCCTGGCAGTCAGATCACCTCAAACATTAAAAGCAATCGCAAATGATGGAGAAATATCTACACTTTTTTGATAAAATCTTTAATAAATTTGTGCAAGTTTAACTTTAGTTATTAAAACTGTAAGAATCCAATTTCTTTGTTAAATTTTATTCGTTTCATACCCTACATATTTTTCACTTCAGTTTTCTCACCGTTAACGCGTAACATTTTTCATGTGTAAAAATTTAGTACCACAAATAGCGGCAAACACGCTTTTGTCATCACAAATTGTTGATGAGCTGCATTAAGTAATGATAATAAAAAATCCAGCAGGAAATCATGACCTTCACACGACCTTCGCACAACAAGTGAAAATGTCAAACAGTTTTACACTTTCACTCTGTCGTGTAGAGTCACTTTGTCACTTTTATTCTGAATATTAAAATTCAAAACTAACAATACTCTATATACATCAACCTCAAAGTGTGTCTGTCATCCGTGCAGCTTAAGTTATTAAAATCTAGGAATGAAAAAGTGCCTTGTACTGGATTTGAACTCACAAAGATTGCAACCGTAAGTTTGTAGACACGCTCACCTAATCACAAGATGGAGGTGTTCTTACCATTCCCATTGCTCTAACCATATACTGTATACCCTTTTCATTTTGCTAGTAAATGTATAAATACGTCGTATACAATGCAATGGTCGATTGCTAATCGTAAAATTGGTGACAGTTAAGTCCGTGTTTTACATTTGACATCTTGATAAGAGTGCTTGTTTCCAGTGAATCGACTAGACGAGACCGAATAATTCCGTCAGTAGGCAGCATACATACACCAATTGTAACCCGGTATAATAATGTCCCAAATGAAAGAAACCCGTCCATTTGCGGTAAGATAGGAAAGTGTAAAACTCTCATTTGATTGGACGTGCCAAAAACGCAGCATTCTTTTATTACAATATGAATTTATCAAATAAATTTTGAATCGTGACAAAATTTGCAAATCACTGGACTTGACGTAAATCTACCAAAAAGCCTGGATTTGTCATTTTGTCACTTGTATCCTTGCTTGACTAAACCACATCCTTGAGAGCTATATTGAGAGCATAACTATAGGCGATATGTTGTTAGATGCTATATAATGCGTTTATACATAATAGGTTTGCGTGGGATTGCAACCTGGCTTTCAAAGAATCAAACACCGTTGTCATTTTGAGTAAGTATCACTGCCTCTTGTGTAGCCTTTGGTAATAGATTGAGCGATGTTGCCCGGCGGATTAAGTAACTGAGACAAATGAGTTTTTACCAGCCATTTTATAGCTAAATTCACTAATTTTAACCATGTTCCATTGTGAGGAAGATGGCTGTTGCTAAGGCTATTATAATGAATAGGCAAGTGTCACCTCGTTTATGGAATGCAACTATGACCAATATTCAAATGATTTTTGCTATAAATTTAGTAATTTATTAATTGAAATATGTTCAATCTGACTGGTAAAACTGTTTCGATTATGACAAACTGCCAAATATGTATAGTACAGCCACCCTACTAGACTTGTCAGCTATTGTGACACTCTACCAAGCTCGCTTACATTGAGTCAAACACTTTCAAAACATTTGTTCTTAAGATTTGTGATGAAAAGTTATGCATCTCAAAATATGTTCAAACATGAGGAGCCCTTTCTGTCAGACATTGTTTTTGCTAGCGTTTTAATGTACAACAGAAGGCGTATATAATTGTTACAAAACTAACTGACATTCAGCCTTCTCCAAGGTTACTTTGTCTATAGACCAGCTTGAACAAAAATGATTATTTTTGACATTTACAACTTTTTTTGTCATTTTGATTACTTGACTTTTGTCTAGTAAGTTTGTTGTGTAAAAAAATCATTGCAGGTGGTTACGACAATAGTCACTATAATAATGAATTTGTTAATAATTTGTCACGCTTTACTGTTTTAGATGTGTATAACTTTTATATAGTAACTACTCTCTTGTTCAAAGCACCAACAAACCTACTCGTGCACCATTAATATCATACATGTATTATTCTATGATGTTCATGTCATATAATAATCTGTTATAATAACATAATATAATAATAGATTATATTAATATAATATCTATTATAATAATATATAATAATATTATTATAATTATTATTATTATAATTATTATAATAATATAGTATTATATGAATATTGTATTAAAATTATATTAATATAATATTAATGTTTAATGATATTCAATTCTCCACCCAAACATCTGAAAACCAGCTTATAGAAATTTAAGATAAACATACAATGTTTACAAAGCTGTAATAACAGTGGTAATTCAGCAGCCATGTCAGGGTCAGCAGCAGACAAATCCAGATTTATAAGGACTCCCAGTTTTCTGCTTCCTAAGGTGTGCTTTGGGCTTATACATAGACATAGACTGAAATATTCATGCAGTTTGTTGAACAAATCTGTAGTAAAGTGTCTGTCTATTCGTATATATATTTTTATATCCTACACTAAATATAGTTAGATTATGAAGTTAGTTAATCTAAGTTATATCTAGTGTAAGATATTACAACATATATATGAATACACGAATACTCTACAGATTCGCTGAGCCAACTGCATGAATAACCCTTTGCATTATTATACAATGTAAAAGTTTGGACTAAAATCATCCCCTTGAGATTACAAGCTTTTGTTGGTAATCATGTATTTCTCAGTAGCGAAAAATATGCAACCGGTGAATTATTTTTCATATGTATGAGCGGTTCTCTATGAGTAACATTAGAACTGTCAGACGCACATAAAATATAGTTAACTATGTCAAAAGCAAGCCAAAACTGGCTGTTTAATTATACAATTACAAAAAAGAGCAGAAAATCAATTGTTAATAACTTGGCGTAGACTAAAATCTAGCCAAAAGGTTACAGTTTGTATAAAATTACAATTTTTCATTTTATGTCAAACATGTTTTAGTATTTAATAACTGGTTTGACACGCAATAGAAGTTTTGAATATCACGAGGAAACAATTTCTATTAAGTTGCATACATGACTTTACGTCCGCGTGCATAGCCTGTGTAAATATTTTGCATCAACAGTATTATCCTTAAAATAGCTAAAGTAGTGTTGTCACGCGTAGTACATGACAATGAGGGAGGAAAAAAGAGATGTTGAGGGTGGTGGAATGATAGCACCGGCAAGAGCGTAGGCCTACATATCTCTGAAGCGTATCAACGCACTTCCTACCCACATTTCCTGCACATTCCTTTTTTTAGCCTAACTTCTCTGACACCAATGTTTTTTCAATGTTGTCGTGCTGTATCAAACAAACTTCGTTTAATCTTTTACAACAACAAACTTACATAGTTTCTGTTCTGCGGTCGCAGCCTACTACTCCAAACAAGCGCCTGCGAGCAAGTCAAGTTACTCAGGAAGTTAGAATGAGGAAGGGAGGTCAGCAAAGCTGATAGAGGGTGCAGCATAGTTTCCTTGACTAAATCGCTGCGTTCAAAGCCATAGCACAAATGAATAATGCATTTTAGGTTGGTATGGCTAAGTGTGAAAATATAGGCCTTTTTCAAAGAACAGCATTTTATATAAAGAAGTGAGCAGGTGTTGATGTCAATGCACTCATAGGTTTATGGAGACAATCAGATTTCCTACTATACATGATATACATTATGATATTTTCACTGTTTACTGCTCTGGTTAGGTGGGAATTAGGTTTGGTCCTTATGAGCGCGGGCTTTTTGTTTAAAAGTCCACAAACTGTAGGAAGAAATTATTTTTAATTTTATCAATAACCATCTGGACTGTTTGACGGAGTGAAAGCTTTGTAGTAAATCTCGCAATTGAAATACTGTTTGAGGCAAAGTTATCAGTACAAACTGAACACAAAATTAAAATTAACAAATATGGGGTAGTCAATTGTTCGCTGTATATTTTCCTACCACTTTTACCATAGTTGAAAACTTACATACACCAAATTTAAGTAGATTTTAACAGGAAATATCAGTTTTTTTCTATCAGTTGTGATTTTTTTAATGTTTGACGTTATCTGACTGCCAAGATGTTTCAAGGTTAAAGTCAACAAAACTTGATCACAGTTAAACCATTCGGAAGACAAATACGTGCAAAATGACGTCACTAGTTGTTATCGTTGCAATAGGCAGCGTCACGCGTTTCTATTTTGTCAGTCTCTTTGCAACTATAGATATCATAACCACACTTTTGCTTGATCTGGGCATTTTAACCACAATCAAGTTTTGTCAAATTTAATCTTAAAACATCCTGTCAGTCAGATCGACTCAAACATCAAAAATAATCGCGAATAATAGAAAATTTTTGATAATTTTTGATAAAATCAACTAAAACTTTTTGAAAGTTCATTTTTAAACCTAAATGGTAAAGTTCATGGTTGATAAGCTGCTATTTCATTATCATTTCAACTGTCACTGTTATGTATTTTTTTTTCAAGTTTGATTTGTATGTCTTGCATCTATTTATAGACGGTGTCAATGCCTGCCTTTTTCTACCTGTCAGTCGGTGTCAGACCATGCGTCTGGCCTTTGCCGTTCACACAAACTATTTTATTAAAGTGAAACGTTGCAAGGGAGTGCCACAGGAAAATTATAGTCAATTACAAACGCATGTAAGACTTGCGCTTAGTGTTTACTAATGGAGGAAATGGAGATTTGCTGTACGATGATATTTTTCCTTCCTCTCACCGCTATCGGTTCCGATTACCGAGTCAGACTGCGTTAAAGAACTTCCTTTCCATAGCAGACGTTATACAAACTTTCTAACTTGTTTACCGACTGTGTTGACTCGGACGCGAGCAATTAACTATCTCGTAGCGAAGCATTTCAAGAGTTTAATTGTGCTTAAGGGTTATAAAATATCTTTTTGCACAATTTAGTTCAGCTTAAATTTAAAATGGCTTTTGACAAACCCGAGTGGTTGCAATTCTCAGGTTAATTGAGTGTTGAGACAACCTTTAAAAGCTTCAAAGTAGAAGTTGAACACACCGGGCGTAGGATTAGCTGAGGTAAACCCTAATTGGAACTGGTTACTACCACGAAAACGCATAACTTTTGCTTTGAAAAGGCCACTTATAGCTAGATATATGTTTGATATTCTTCTAATAGCCATATAAGTTTATTGCTTTATGGGTGATTAGATGCTATATTGTGTTCAGAATAGCAACGAGGTTTCTTACGAAAGCGGAGGGATTTATGTCACCAAAGGAGAAGCGACTTCGCTCACCTTTAATCATCACAAATAAATCATGCAAAAAGTTGTGAACTGTATAAAGACGGAGTCTCATTGAATCAGCACTTTAACAATAAATCGAAGATGAATTTACACAGAATTTCGGTAGATTTTATCAGAAATCATCGGTATTTTTCTCTCATTTACGATTGTTTTCGATGTTTGAGGTGATCTGATCGTCAGGATGTTTTCAGATTGAAATTGATGAAACTTGATTGCGACTAAAATGCTCAGAAGAACACTATGTACCAAATGACATCACTAGTTGCTATCATTGCTATAGTTGATATTGGCTATTGTTTTCAAGTTGCAGCATTACGTGTCTCTATTCTGTCGGTCTCTGTGCAACTATCGACATCGTGATAGCACTTTTATTTGATCTGAGTGTTATAATCGCCATCAAGTTTTGTCAATCTTAATCTGGAAACATCCTGGCAGTCAGATCACCTTAAATATCAAAAATAATCGTGAATGATAGAAAAATACTGATACGTTCTGATAAAAGCTAGTAAAAGTTTTGTTCGAGCTCATCTATAAGATACATGTAGATACCATATCGACGATGAGATCGACCATATCCCTGTTTCGGCTGATACAATCCTCGTCAGCAAACACCTGGCCACCTTTGTTGTCAATACAGCTAATTAGTAAATTTTCAAACATCAAGTTATCACAACGCATTGTTTTAGCAAACTTGCGGCTAGCAGTATCTGTGTTTCTAATGAATAAGAGTTGATGAGTTTAACAAAAGAGATCGTGTTAAAGTCAGAACATGCCCCACTGCAAACAGATCAGTGCTGAGAGATAGGCAGTTTTGGCCTCTGGACAGTCGCTAAACAAACAGAGCCATTATAATTCCCTCTGATGATAATTATGATAGCCGACTACATCCCTGCTTTTGCTAATCCTTCAATCTCATTATTTATATGGATTTTAGTGCACTATGTTTCATTGTATGGTTTATTTAAATAAAATTATTTGCACTAATTGTGTGGAAGTTTCAATAGAAAAGCATAATCACGATAGCCTTAGGGCGAAGCCCTCTACCTTTACTCTTCTCAAACTGAATGATCAGAAGAATTCACGGGCTAGAGAGGTGAATAGCTGTAATTAGGTTTGCTCAACAGAATACTCCCTTCACTGCAGCTATTCTTTTCGCGATCTTATCTCTCCTTAAATGTTCAATCAGTTCCGATGTTTTTATTATTTGCTCTTTCAAATATCGTCTATTATAATACGAGTGTATCTAATCAGCGGGGAGCCTAGCCGGGGAGCAGTCTGGCGCACACTGTTCCCTTAAATAAGCAACCAGTTGGTATTCAAAACATCAACTTTTATTCAAACTGTTCAACTGAACGAGTCAAAATATACAAATACCATAACACGTCTAATAAACAGTGTTTAAATGCTAATACCTATGTAAAATTGGTTAAACGAATTTTAAATTACTGTTGTTGTTTATAACTCAGGAATGCATTCATATCAACTGATTGGTAATCACAAGTTAACATTCGGAATCTTTGATGCTGAGTCTGATATCATACACTCCAGCCGAGCCTTTATCCCGAGTGTGAAGAATAATAGAGGCGAAAGCGTGCTAGCCTTTCACAAGCAAACACTGCTTACAGTTGATTTCATTTGTATAATCGCTAACATTCCAATATTTATTCATCACGATTGTTTCTCATTTCAAAGAACAATTCTGATGCTAAATTAATAGTTTGCGTTTCTGAGATTCGATCAATTTTTCTATATTCAAGCATAAAATTGGCTCCTAATTCTATTCATTGCTTAGCTGAATTGGTACATTTAGGTGTTTAATTTCGTAAATCACGATTCTTTGTTGCAGAAGTTTCCACAAACGATTGCTTTCAATGCTATTATTTTATTGCGTGCGTCAAAGTAACTTTTAGCATCACGTTGCTTGTTACACTTTAGCCTATGTATATTTTAACAAGCGCATTTCGCTGCCAGTATGTCGAGGCAGCGCGGCGAGTCGGCCACACAGTTTCCTGTAGCTCTAAGCATTTTACTGATGGTAACCTTATATTCCTACACCAACCATCCCGTCTCTTCAGTTCTCACGCTTCGTCGTGATAAATTATGCGTGTGAAAGTTGGTAGGTACTAAGAAAATTCTTTTGGAAATGAGGTCTCCCCCTCATTGATCTGGTCTACTTGTACACTCTTAAATTATATATAAAAATTATATATAAAAAATGGTTTCCTTGCCCTTGTTAACCCAAGTTGGTGGTAATGTCTACTCTAGCTCGGGTCTCCTACCAGAGACCTGGGAGGTTAAGTGTCCGTCTCAAGATCGTGGCCGTTACCGATAGCGCACTTTTTTGCAACTGACTTATGTTGTATGTTGTATGTGTTGTATTTGGGTGAGTCACATTTGATGCGCAGGTGTTGCTGCACCCTCTACTAACTACTGGAATTACAGTTGTTCTAATATGCCAGCACTTTTCAATATTCTCTCCAAATGGGAGATATTTCTCCACTTTTTTTATATATATATATGTATATATATATGTATATATATATGCGTATATCGTTTAAAATTATTCAAGTTAAAAAAACAAGCTCCAAGCTCCAAGAGTTGAGCATTTTAAAGCTAAATCGTTTTTATAGGACTAAAATTTCTTGTGGCAGCTGTATATATATAGTAAATAGTATATGTATGTATATATATACAATATATATATACTATATAGTATATACAATATATTGTATATATATACAATACTATATAATGTATATATAGTAATAAATCGCATTTCTACCATCATTCTGACTGTTCTGAAAGCGGTATAACTTCAAGAGTCTCACGCAAATTTCTGCCATGTAACTTCAGTTGTAACATTTCATCGTAACAAACACAAAAAATGTAAAGTGATCGATTTGGTAAAATCAACGCAGACATACTTATTTGTAAGCGTCCACTAGCTAACAGCCTGCTGGTTAAGTTGCAGCCAAGAATCGTTCCCACATAATAGCAACCGTTCTCATCAACGCCTGAATTAAAATCACATTAGTTTGAAATGCGTTGTTTTCAGCAGTGAGACTGCCAAAATTAGAATGCTTCTGATTCATATTGACACTGATTTCAGCCAAAAAACCATAAGTTGACTTATTAGTATACGTCTATCGAGTTACGAATGCATTATCATTGTATTACGATCAAATATCCTTTATCATTTGATTAATCTCCTGCATAACAATGTCACCCCTGTCAGTTCACTAACTCGTCTGATTTATGAGTCTTTTTTCCTCTTCGACACTCAACTTTGTCTCCCAACTTTATGAGAGGTTGTCAAGGCATGCTTAGTGACACATCTGAAAATAATCCAGAGAAAGTTTCAGGAGTGGAAATCGTTACGTACTTTCAGGTTCTGTTTCAACTCTTTTTCAACTCACCAAATCAAACGATACGGAAAGTTTATCATATACTATAGTTATACCGATTCTGTCGTCGTCTACTTAAAGGTCTCTCTCTTGCCAGCCTCACAACGTCGTAATAATACCAGATGTTTTTCTGCGCATTAAATTTTAGTGCCAACCGCAAATAAATTGTTTTTTTAAAATTGATATTACTGTGTTGTCAGAATAATTAGATTGGTGCTTGATAATAGCTGCTAAAGTTGGTCTCGCGTTTGTTTGAACCTCTCCGTACTTCTTAGATGACAGTAAGAAAACATTGCAATCTCGACTAAATCATGATGCACAGCCGGACATTTTGTACCGCAATAATGTATTAGATCATACAGCGTTACTGAAAATATATGACAAGCGATGCTTGTTACTGAAAGATCACAAGAAACTATTAAACTCGAAATAAGAAATAAATTGCTAATTAGCCCTTCTAGTCACTAATTAAGGTTTGCTCATGAGTAACCGTTGGTTACAAGCGCAAATCATCACAGCCTAAGCCGAATTTATGTCATTATTTTGCGTGGAAATATTTTTAACATACTAATAAATGGCGGGAGCTAATGTTCTACGTTGCTTCTATTCTCCGCCGTAGGTCAGACTTCACCTGATTATCCTTTTTATTATATAAATCTTAGAAATATTTGAAGGTAATTTGGAACTAATTAATAGCTAATAATGATGGGTTGAGAGAGAGGTTCAGGCCAGCAGAGCTTTATTATCCCCGAGTTCAATTAACTAAATATCTGTAATGTCCTCATTCGGTTGTTTATGCACCGAAGAATTGTTGAGGTGTTTTTGAAGTCATACAGCTAATCGCGCTACGCATGTGTTCTTCGCACCTGATATTAAAAATCCAGTCCTCAGCTGTGTCTCCCAACAACCGTCACTAAAAAACATGGATTTCTGTGTTTTCGCTATATTCGATGGACACTGTGTATCATGAGTAATTTTATACTATAGTAAAAGCTATGTCTGTCCATCTGTTTGAACCCTCTGTTGACAATTCGGTGAAAAATTGTGTCATGCGGGATTTAAGCTTTCAACTTGGTAGACTGACACTCTAACGACCAAGCCACTCAACTGCTCACTGATATCACAGAATAATTGAATGTATAGTTATTACACCTGATGATCTCTCACAGCACAGTGGACTACCAAAGTATAAGTGTTTCACTATGGTATTTACTACATATAGTAAAAGTTGACAGTTGTGTAAAAAGATTGTATCATGTGGGATTTGAACTCACAACCTTAAGCATGATGAGCTAACATGCTACCACCTGCTCCACACAACTACTCAGTAACATCATGGAATAAATATACATATACATTTAGTTATTAGTTATTATACCTGACGATCTATCAAAGTGCCCTAGACTGGCAGTATACTAGTGTTACAATGTAGAACTGTAGAATTCAACAAGTTGTGCTTGTTTATGCTAATGTTTGTCAATGGTATCCTCACTGAACATTTCTATATCATATCTAGTCACAATTATTCAAAATACCTATTATATGAAGACAAGTTACGTCCTTGAGATCGTTCAGAAGATAGAAAGCTGTATCCTTCCCTCCACTAACTTATATACCGTACTATGTAATATCGGTACGTCATCAACTTATCGTAACTACCAGTACTAATCGCAACTGGCGTGAGACCTCAAACATCAATGTAGCCTGGGCCCCTTCACACCCATCATACAACAGTATCGACAAATATTTCTCACTGACAAGCAGCACTATTTCTCATATTAAATGTGGCAGCGAAAACTCTCAGAGATATATTAAAATGTATTGTATGAGTAATGAATGAACTAGTAGAAAAAATAGTTCAAACGACATAGATTCCTTTAAAGATGAATTAACACAAAATTTTATAAGAAAGTCGGTGTTTTTTTTATGATTTGCGATTGTTTTTGATGTTTGAGGTGATCTGACTACCAGAATGTTTCTAGGTTAAAATCAACAAAACTTCATTGCGGTTAAAACATTCAGAAGAAAAATATGTGATGTCACCAGTTGGTATCAGCTATTGTCTTCAAGTTGCGGCTTTACGCGCCTCTATACTGTCGATCTCTTCGAAACTATAGGAGTCATTATGGCACTTTCGCTTGACAGCATTTTACACGTATGTTAGCTTCTGAGTGTTTTAACCGTGATCAAGTTTTGTCGATTTTAATCTCAAAGCATCCTGACAGTCAGATCACTCAAACATTTTGAAATATTAGCAAACGATAAAAAAATATCGATACTTTCTGATAAAATCTACTAGAAATGTGTGTAAATTTATCTTTAAATACACCTTATTCAACTTTGGGTTATTTCTTGGCAACAATTTTTTTATAATACAGTCCAACCTCGGTTTTTTATCTTTTTGTTTTACAATTCAAACGCTTCACCTGTCAAACAGTCATTTGGAATGGATTGTGGTCAGAAACCAAGGGTGAACTCTGTATATTCCGTGTTAGTTCCTCATGACACCATTTCGAGTCATCATGGAAGTGCCAATTCTGATAGGTATCAGTTGTTGAGTGAGCCTTTAGACCTGGAATGGCAATATAATTGATCACTCGGTGTTAATTTACCTTAATATGAGGCAAATGAAGCTTGCCGAATATACTAGCTGCACTCAGTTCTGCTCTATCGTGGTCAGACAATTGTCACTAAGTGAATAGTATTAGAATTGAATATAGATATTATCTAAAAGTGTTTTTTCTGCCTCTTTTATTGTAGTTGTATGGCTGCTGTTCAGATATCAACTCGAGCGTGTAAGAAACAGTTGCCAACAGTTGGTCTTTCTGTAAACATTCATTCTCTGGTGCCCCGGTAGCCCTGAGCATACACAAAGGCTCACTTTCTGAACTTACATTCATTTGTGATATCATGACTGCACTTGTTATGGTCATAATGAGCCAATCATACAAATTTCATAAATATGGCGTAGTTATTAATCGCTTTTATTGAAGCAGCTGCTGAATTTAAAAGCGTAAACTCGGTGTGAACCAAAGTGTAGGGATTCATCCCACACGGAGCAATTATAGTGATTAATTATTCTTTTTCTTTTGTTCCCTTTTAAAGATCTAGTTAACGCTGGCTTCTGGAGACAATTCTTATTACAAGTAGTAATTAATTGTGTCGCTAATGATGAGTCCAGCTTTCACCGGCCTTGAGGCATCTAACCTTTACAAGAGAAAACTCTTGGGTTTAGCATTAACTAAGATATAACACCTTCACTCGGACCACACAATGATTCCAATTTGAGATAATCTCCCATATTAACAACCCTGAGTACATGAGGCCTTTCATCAACTTGGGTCACCGTTCTTAAGCTTCCCCCGGGCACCCGCCTCGCTTTTTAATAGTTTTTATCTTAGTTGAATTTCAGTTGGTGCAGACGCAAAGCTGAATAAATAGTTGGCAGCGCGATATGGTGTTTTACGCTGATCCGAGCTGCTACCCGATTGTTACGCGCTTTTGATGGCATTCGGGGCTATGTTCAATATTGTAGCTAGCATATTTTCCTTCAAATGCGTTTCACTAGCCATCTGAGCTAGTAGTGAGCAAGCTTTTTCATTTTCTAAATATTCCAGAAATCATAGGCTCACGATTACAAAAGTTTTGTGAGTTATAAAAATGCATCATTGAAAGTATTATTAGAGAACAGGGAGTGTAATAAGGTAAAAGCTTGAGTATTTTGTCTCTGTAGTCACTAACATATCGATGTGATGACCCTTATTAAATATTAGTTCACCTAAGCTTTGGCCTGTTTATGCTCCAATCAGATAGGTTATAACTCGACTCGCTGTGCAAGACATTCGCTTGTCATCGTGATGGTTGTAATGTATACCGCGAGTGTACAAAATTTGATCTCGTGTGAAATGTAACTTAGTGATACTCATAAATTGTTAACATTTTCACTATAATCTTATGAGTTGGGTCCATCTGTCTGTCTAAAGCCACGCTTAGAAAAAAGATTTCATGCAACAGGATTTGAACTCACAACCTTTGGCTTGGTAGACCAACATTCCACCACCTGCACCAACCACTTTGCTGCATTTAGGAATAGCTGTGCAGGCACTTAATCTTTGTGCTTTATCGGCACACCTGACGGTCTCTTCTGGCACGCTGGACTGCCTTGGTGCTAGTAATAATGTGTTATTATTATGGTTTACTTGTCCAGGTGTGTCTGCTAAAGGGGTATACATACCCATCAGCTATCCGCATGAATGTCACTTGAGGCCTGTTGTCTAATGTGTCAGCATAGTTAAATTCCTAGAACTGCCATGTCAGTATGACATAATTCCCAATAGTGGTCACCAACTACACGTGATATACCTGCACGATTGTCATGCTCTTGATTAGTTGCCGGTAGTTGAGGCGCAGAACCTTTGGAAGGTCTCTAGCTTGTTCTTAAAATAAAACACTTACGATTGGTCATGGTGTTGTTGTCATCAACCAGGGGGCTTCTCTGGATAAAAATACCAAGCCCGGCTCTGTTGTCTGTGAGTTGTCTCCCCTGCCAGTTTGTTTGCTAGCGGGTTAAAGATGAACTTACACAAAATTTTAGTAAATTTCATCAGAAAGTAAGAGTATTTTTTATTATTTGTGATTGTTTTTGATGTTTGAGGCTATCTGAGTGTCAGGATGTTTTAAGGGTAAAATCAACAAAACTTGATCACAGTTAAAAACGCTCAGATCAAGCGAACATGCGATTATGGCGTCTGTAGTTGCAAAGAGACTGACAGAATAGGGACCCGTAACGCTACAACTTCAACACAATAGCCAATATCAACTTTAGCAACGATAACAACTACTGATGTCATTTTTCACGTTTTTTCTTCTGAGCATTTTAACCGCTATCAAGTTCTGTTGATTTTAATCTTGAAACATCCTGGCAGTCAGATCACCTCAAACATCAAAAACAATCCCAAATGATAGCAAAGTACCGATACTTTCTGATAACATCTACTACAATTTTGTGTAAGTTCGCCTTTAGGAAAGCCAGAAAACATGGTATTCTTACGAGCATTTCCTTCTGACATTGCGTGTCAAATTAGCTTTGTGACTTCACCTTCCTCTCCTGGCTCTGTTTCAGATAAAGACGTCTTCGTTAGAAGCTAGCATCGCCGAGAAGACATCCGAGGAGTTCCTCTATTTTAACAAAGGCCTCTAGAGCTGTTTCCATCGGTACTGTTTTTATCCATATTTTATCGACAGCAAATATTCCCTGGCTATATTTGAGTACAGGTAACACTTAGCTTGTGGTTATCTCTATATACACTACATTACTATATACTCTACAAACATTGTCTTGACACGCAATGTAAAATTTGAGCCTAAATTTGTCTGAACATACAGAGTATTGAAAGACTACAGATTTGTAAGCAAAAGTGAAAAGTTGATACATAATAATAAGTTGAAAATAATAAAAAAGATAAAAGTTAATTTAAACTACATGTATATTTAGTGTAAGTAATAATAAGTTATTCCATGCATTCTTATCACTGACACTACAATTAAACATATGTATTGCTAAGTCTACACAGGCCAGTAGTCTCTCTAAGATAACGATAAAAGCATCCTTTTACTGAGTATTACCATACTAATTAAATGTTTATATATAATTTAAGCTTGTACATTTAGTTTTTACATAGTTTTATATGATGCGTGTGCGAATACTATATGTAATTATTTAAAGTATTTATTGTTGGTTTTCGGGAGCTTGAACAAAATTTCATAGGTTTTCATAAGAATGTTTGCTTCCAAATTCAATTATTTTCGTTTACAAAGCAGATATAACTGTGGAATAACAGATATCACTGTGGATTAACAGATATAACTGTGGATTAACTCAGCACATCAAGGTTTGACTGTATTTGAATAGAAATATCTCTTTTGATAGTTCTACTCCATGCTGCTACTTCTGTAAACATACCCTGTAGCACCCCGTCTAGTTTTGACATACCACCCCGCCCACTTTTTTATCTAACCTCCCTCACAATCTTTCATTTCAAAACATTTATTTATATTTATACCTGATGAGGGCTATTGTGTTGAATAATATTTTTACGCCTTGTTCAAGCAAATTAAAAAGTGATTTCACGTAGAGTGACTCCATACGGGAGGGGACTTATCCATCTCCCGCTGGTCATAGGGACCAGTATTGCTACCTGGTTGGCTTTGGCTGTTGGTCAACTCTGACTCACAGCTAATCAACCCCATCCTAGTGCCAACAGCTGCCTGGCTTTTATTCTGTAATACTGTCTGTCAGGAATTCATGTTGCCTCCGGTTGGAAACGTTCCTCAAAAATTATGTTACGATCAAAAGGTTTTTAAGCTGGTAATTGGTCAATAATTGCAAACAGAAATTGGAAAACTAATCAGACCATATTTTAATTTTAATTGTTTCAGGAATATAATAGTTTCATCTCTTTTTCAAGTATCGTTGCTTACTTCTTGCAAGGATTAAAATTTTTTCAATATTAAAACATTTGTTGCTAACTGAGTGTACAAATGTTACATAATACAATTGCAACTCTGTGTCTGACCAGGTCAGTCAAGTTACCAGCCCACTCCTGTACTCTTCGTTCAACTACGAGTGGCAGTGACAACACCACACCCCTTTCGGATAAGTAGGGTCATCTACGCGAACTCAGGCATGAAAGCCTTAGTCACATATGACTAGCATTTGATCCCGTTAAAATAGAGTGGGACAAGAGTTTATTAGTTTATTATTTATCTAGTGCTCTGTTTTCTATGATTAGTTATAATTTGAAAACTAGCTGTGCTACCTGGCGCGTTACCTGGGTAATAAAACTCAGCTTATAAACAATGAGAGGTAATGAGAGTTGCCTGCCATTTGTTATTATCCTGGTGCAGGGCCAATGGATAATTTGAGTAAGCTGACTAATAAGAGCTACTGCTTCTCATGACGGTATGTCGTGACGGAAAGCGGTAGCGTATTTGCTGCAATATAGCAACATATATCGTCTAATGTGTACATCAAGCTAGTGTGGCTGAATTGGTAAGGCCGTCGGACTGGCAAAATAAATTTTGAAAAGGTCATACACACTGCTGCTTTGTTAAGGTTTTTGTAACACCCACTGACTGCGGGTAAAGGCCGAGGGTGCCTTGCTGGCGTCCACCAGGAGTCTAGGTGAGAGAGGAGGGTACCAGTACGGGGCCTCCATGAATGTAGGTGGAAAGAGAGGGTATCAGTGTGGAGCCCTTCATGAATGTAGGTGTAAAGAGAGGGTATCAGTACGGAGCCCTCCACAAATGTAGGTGGAATGAGAGGGTATCAGAATGGTGCCTTTCATGAATGTAAATGGATTGAGAGGGTATTAGAATGGTGCCCTTCATGAATGTAGGCGGAATGAGAAGGTATCAGTGTGGAACCTTTCATGAATGTAGGTGGAAAGAGAGGGTATCAGTGTGGAGCCCTTCATGAATGTAGGTGGAAAGAGAGGGTATCAGTGTGAAGCCCTCCATGAATGTATCATAGGTTTTTATCACGACCTTTAAAGCTGGTTGTAAGTGAGCCGGTACCCAATCTAAGGGCCAAAACTGCCTTCTTTTACTGTAGAGCCTTTCTCAAGGTCTGTACTGTTCTTGGAATGGACGTTTTATGTATTGTTTCACATGACATTTCTGTTCCTACTTCTGCAAAATATGATATATTTTTGCAGCTTGTTGTCCTGAGAGCTCCAATGACAACGGGCATCCCCTTCGGACATACATCCCAAAATCATTCGAGTTCAAATCCCAGTTCTCTGTAATTTTTCATCTTTTTTTATTTTCTCCCGACCCGGTGTATCGCCTGCAGTTATGTCAGTAATCTGGCACTCCTTTCTCTCTTTATCCGCCAAGTCTAGCCTTTGTGCTTTGACAACTTGCATTATTATTAGTGTTGTTATTATTATTACTAGTATTATTGTAACTGGTTGCTTGTTTTCAGCTCTTTGTCTGGTAGTATACTACTATCCGGTAAGGTCCTCTTTCCTCAAACATCCGGGACTCTCCGTAATATTCTTGCAGATCTCTACACAGTGGAAAACTACTGCTCTTTATTAGTATTATTTGTATTATTATCATTAGTTTTATTATTATCTTTAATATAATTAACATATTAGTGCTATTATCGTTAGTGTTATCGGTCTACAGATTGAAGTCTTTAAAATCCCTTTATGTATTACAATGTTAACAGAATTATGATAATCTTATTGTTTGATTCTATGAGAGTGTTCTGGTCATCCAGACGGAGGCAGATCACTAATTGAGTCTGTTAATTTATTTGTCTGGAAGGCACCATCAGAAGCTTTATGAGTCATGAATTGGTTTCGAACTAAAATTGCTAATGTGACTCATTGAAACTAGTTTCCATCTTTCCAACAAAAGCACTCGCTGTGTATCAATGCATTTGAATGTTTGCTGTTTGAATTTGCTGTTTTTGAACATGTATGTATGATTAGATGGTGCATGCTTGTTTGTGTACACGTCTGTTTATACATGTATATGTTGTGCTCATATGGGAATGTTGTGGATGTATGCGTCTTTTATGTGTGTTTGCTTGGGTATGTGAGCATGTTTGCTTGCAAATTTCTAACCACTTGTTTGTGTGCACATGACATGGTGCGAGCATTCTATATCTGTAGAATGTAAAACAATGTTAAAAAGGTGCGAAAATACAATACTCAGCGAAAAGGTAAAATTCTAAACTGGCTGCTGTTCATTCAGAAATATTTGAGCGGACAAGGTCATCGCCAATTACCATGACCGTGTCTAAATCCCACAGCAGAGTTCGTGAGTGCGTAAGCAGGTATTTGTGTATGTTAGTTTACATTGATTTCTGTGCGCACATATGCATATGTATGTGTGTGTGTGTATCTGCCTGTATGTGTATATAGGAGGTACGATTGTGATTGATTCAAACACAAGACACACATTGTAAGCATATGGGTCTTGTGTTTGACTGTACGTCTGGGTGTTGTGTGGGTGTGTGTGCGTGCGTTAGTGTGTACTTAGCAGCCTTTTCATAGAAGCAACTGTATTTACTAATTAGGGCTTTGCTACATTTACAGGTATATGTTGCAGCAATCGATGAAATTTTAGCTACAAGGTATTGCATTGTAATAGTGTGATATCTTTATTTAACTTACAATGAAAATCAGGCAAATTGATTTTATTATTATAGCTAAAACAAGTCCACATTTTAAGTAGAGTATCACGATATGGATATTTATTCGTTTGGTTGCGCTTTTTAGAGTTGATGATTTGAAAATGGCCACCATTTAAAGAGATCACCAATCATATAAACAGTATAATCATGTAATGGCAATTTATCTCATACCTGACGATTTTCGGAGGGAGTGATACTGGAACTAAAACAGTATGGGCTTTCTACTCTTATAATAAGCTCATGAAATAAATGTTTCTAATTATCACGAACACAAACAGTTTCTTTCTAAGTTAAAATATACAAAAAACTTAACAAAAATTGTTGACAAGATTTTGTGTACATAATATTAATATATCATAAATCGTCTATTTGCAATATTGAATCAAATCATCTGGCAATTTTTGGAAATCGTAAAACTCTAATTTTAAGCAATGAAGTCAGCGATAATTTGCTGACTTGGCCTTGTTAGCTTTGCTGCTTTACGTTGTATGCTTATTGTATGATTTGTTTCTACTCTGCGGTAACTGTGAAGCCTTCTGAAACATACAGCAGTTTTTCATGATTATAGCAGAGTTCACTTAGACTTGGTTTAAATTTCATAAAGTTTCTCATTTTAAGGGCTCAGAAGCATAAGCCCTAAGTAAGATGAAAAACACTGCAAAATTGTGGCTATCAACTCGCGCCTAGCGTTTTTGTTCTAGGTCAACTCACTGAGTTCGTGTTACGAAAAGTTGCTTAACCGAATGAACTGAACGTATAAAGATTAATGATGGTCTTTGGTAAATGTATTTCTCATTTTCTAGTTCAGAGAAAAGGCTTACATTTTTAGTTGGCTTGCATCCTATTGGCCGAATCGGAACACAAAGTGCTGTAATTAATTTCGATTTCACTGTCAAATTATTACATTTTTTGCAACACAAAATATCACCATTACAACATTTGCACTTTGCACTTGTCCTTGTATCATTAAAGATGTAGTCGTCATTACAAACTGTTTAAGTAGAATTTCATGCCCTGTGATGTCATCGATGTACCGATGCCTCTAGCCTTGCCTTTTAGTCATTCTGTATAACGAGCTGCGTGACTCGGCGCGGTATTTGTGTATGGCCAAGAGCCACATGTTACGGCTTTAAGAGGTTTGGCACAAAGGTTAGGTACTTAGGTTTGCAAGTTACAAAGGCTACAGAGGCTGAGGTACAAATGTTCTTAGGTTTTACTGAACATTTAGTTATGTCTTGGTAGAAAAAGTTAATTTGGTAGCAAGAGCTAAACATACTAAATATATAATTTGTAGTGTGAGGTGAGACCTTAAAGAGAAAGTTTTTAAACATGAGGAGTTTTTACTAATGTTATTTAATAACTTGTAGTCATGCTTGGAGAGTCATTTATTTCCATTTTATTTCTATTAATACTCTTCGTTCTTACTCACTGCCTATTTCATTGTACCACATGTCACCTAATTACTCGAGGAATTATAACAGATATTTTTAGCTTTATTGTTTGTGATTTGGCGTGACTCCATGCAATTGGCGATAATTTACGCATGTGTGTAGATCCCAGGGCGGTACGCTAGATTACAAATGCCACCTGTTCTTGTCAGACAAATGTGTAATCGATATTAGGAAATAAAAAAGCTTAGCAACTTTAAAAAATCTGTTGGTAGAACTCATTTGCCAAATGTGGTCATGTGATCGGTTTGACGGTTATTGGTGACTGATTGATGAAGAGATGTTGGTTAAGTTGGTGCGTTTCCTCCATTAATGATGAGTTTACACAAAATTTTATTAGATTTTATTAGAAAGTATCGGTATTTTTCTATCGTTTTTGATGTTTGAGGTGATCTGACTACCAGGATGTTTCAAGATTAAAATTGACAAAACTTGATTGCAGTTAAAACTCTCAGATGTAGCGAAAGTGTGATTATGACGTCTATAGTTGTAAAGAGGCCGACAGAATAGAGACCCAAAATGTTGCAATTTGAACGTAATAGCTGATATCAACTATAGCAATGATAGCAACTAGTGACATCATTTTGAACGTTACGCTTCTTGTGAGTGTTTTAACCGCGATCGAGTTTTATCGATTTTAATCTTGAAACATCCTGGCAGCCAGATCACCTCAAACAAAAACAATTGCAGATGATAGAAAAATATACTTTCCGATAAAATCTGCTACAATTTTGTGTAAGTTCATTTTTAACGTTCTGCTGTGAGACGAAAGCTGAGCCAGTGTTTAGGTCCTCAGCCTCCTGGTAACCTAGATCCCTGTTTAACAATTCCTGGTCTTTTGGTCAAAGAACATTGTTGGTGTTGGCGCTGCCATCTGAGTGACTAATTACATCCTGTGACCGGTGAACACCCTGCGAATATTCTGCAGTCGTCGCATTAATTGTCTTATAACGCGGTATAGGAAGAGGGAGGGCAAACCGCATCAGCTATTGGTGAATGCAGAGAAATAGAGGGTGGTATGTAAGTGATGGAATATGTCAGAATGGTTTGAATTTATTAAAGTGTAGCCTCCTTTGCATCATTTAATAATATGTTTTAGGTCAGTGCGTAGCATTTTGGGCCCGCAACTTGCAATGCCAGTCGCTTGACTTATTCTGACCGGCTTTCGTAGAACACAGAATCGGAGGAGTCACTTACCACGGTTGACGGAGTTGGGCTGTCATTGTTTCAAATGCAGTTCATTCTATATGTAGATTAGGCTTGCATTTCATTATCTGCTATTTGTTTTCCAGCGCTTGTTAATTCTTTGTTACTAAATTTTACGGATTGATGAAATTGATTATTTTTAGAACTTTTATATTTGTCATAGCTTAGCGATTTTAGAAGCTGTCTTTTTTCTGTCTGGTAGAAAGAATACAATATGCAATCACTGTTAATTAATAAACATCAGCCATTCTTGTTGCATTTTCAACAGTCTGTTCTTGACAGTCAGAAGCAGGTTCTCATAAATGTCATTTTCATTCTTTTGTTAAGAAGTTCGTCTCCAACTTTTGCCTCTCTAAATATTGCTCAAAGATTTATTTGTATAACTCAAATTGCCGCCAATTGCTGGCAGTAATTACAGAGAGATAGCAAAGGTGAAAAGGCGCTAAAGTTTATTATAACATAATCAACTCGCTGATGTTTCCTAGATGAATAGAACGATTTGTGTAAACTTTTTACTCTTTCAATTCCTACATGTAATGATGAATCTTGATTCTTATCTCACTGACAGGCGAGACTCACATTTCCACTCACCGCTGTCCAGCATGTCAAAAAACGGCAAATCAGCTTGCCTTTTCTTCTCACGTTAATCCTAGTAGACCTGTTATAAAGGAAGGAACCTATGAGATATTTTCAATAACTTTCTCAACTAGTCTTAGATCATAAAGCTATTTATGCCACTTTTGCAGACCAGTAGGTAGCATGTCATCATGTTAACAGACATCTTTGAAGACTACGGAATAAGGAAGGCTTGTTCACTTTATATCGCCGTATCTTTATATATCCATATGCGAATATTTATATCAGTGATGGTCGATCATAACGATGTTCACACTATCACAAACCCATCCGCGTTTGCATCAGTAACGTAGTGTTCTGATTTTTCTTTTTAAATTTTTGCGAAGAAGCTTTTTTGTTTTCCCGTGACTGAAATCAAATACTAGTCTCGCAGCAATGGTCATAAGCGAAAATAAATAAATCACGCTATCCACTAATTACTATCGCCAAAATGGTTCACATTTGAAAGGCAGTCGTCGACACTCGGCGAAAGATCGAGAAAGTTTGACAGCTGCAAAATTCCCCGACGTGTCTGCGTTGCTTCGTCGATGCCATCAGTTTTCGGTTCACATAATCGACGATGAACGCCGAAAGGAAAACGCTGACATACGGTGATATAGCGTAAACCAGCCTGTAACTACTGTTTAACTAGCTGATAAAACTTTAACAAGGTGGGTACTCTAGTGACTATTTGGAACCGATGCCGGCTTCCAATAGCATCAGCAAGAGTGTTGGCTCGCAGTACATTTGCATCTCATTGGCTAATAATCTGTACAATGAGTGAATTTCTGGCATTTTGAAAAGGTATGACAGGAAGCAAAAAGCCTGCCATTATAATTCTTTTCATGATTCAAAAAACAAACGTAAAATGATTGTTGAAAATAGCCATAAACGTGGAACATTGTCGGTCAGAATATAGTCTGGGTTGAGTTGAAAATAGTCAAAGCATATAAACTATGAGGGGGCTGAGATGACATTGACCCGCATGCTGAGCCTGTGTACTCACATGATGCCCTCACTTAACATCAGCATCCCAGAATGTAGCCTGTGTGGCCACCTTTGCGAGAGTTCATGTAATCAATTCGACTTCGTTAAAATACAAAATACTTGAATAGTAGTTTACGAGTGTTTTTGAACTTGAAGTACAGTCATACTTCAACTTACGAACTTGATGCGTTCCGAGACTGAGCTCGTATGTCAATTTACTCGCATATTAGTGCAATTTATTTATATATAGAACAATTAAATATATATTAATTGGTTTTCATACTCTGAAACATGCAAATAAAACACTCAAAACAAGATATTGTAACTGAAAGAACATGTTGGTTATTGTCCTAACTTACCACAAATTTTTAAAAAGCAACAAAAAAAATAATGCAAGAAAATGTGATTAATTAAAATGTAAAATTAAATACATACAATAGCAGCTAACGCTAGCATTTGCCAGAGAGGGAGATATCCTAGGGAGTTATAGAGAGTTATCCTTCATTACAACAGTTGACTTTGATAAATTTAGATTTTATCAAAGTCTTAAAAGACAAACTTAGAAGCAAACATAAAAGCAAACTTTCATTTTTAACTTAACGTAATTAAAATTTCTTCGGCGTTCATAGTTTTAAGTTTCTCGCTAGTTAGCTATTTTTTCCTGTGTTTCGCTTTCACGACTAGCCGGCCGTTTTACGATAAGCCTATCTAAGGACGTTTGCCTTTGTCGCCCATTCAACATGTTGCGATTAGGACGAACACATGTGTCGTCACAAACGGTTAATGTACGACCACTAGCCAACTTATCCGAATGTTTATAGTTTTGATAAATAGTACCGGCCTTTTCACATAGCTTCGTTCAGTTACGCTGTCACCGGCCAATTGTTGATCTTTTATCCAAAGCCTGAGCAGTCTCTCCATCAGCGGTCGTGAAGATCGCTGCGCCGTTTAGAAACTATAGTTAGTCCTTTTGCGAACTAAATAAATGCCCTGAATATAATTCTTCTGTTTGATAATTGTGGATGTATTTCTGTCATATTGCTGAGCTAGCTCAATCACGCATACACATTTCGCATATTTTTTCAACAATTGTCCGTTTGATAATTGTTATCATTTGCTTTTTCTTTGCATTTCATCTTTCATTTTACTGGCAAACTTTCGGTCTACGCACAGTACTTTTAATTCACATAATTCTGCACTGAAAATCGCGCACAAAAACACGGTACAAAAGTATAACCTGAGCAGTTGAAAAATACAAAGTGATGATGTTCTCATAAAACACCTCCGGCATACTTGGCAACTGACTCACGTGCTCGTATCTCAAACATGGCTGGTATGTTAGTGCTAAAACTTGCTTAAAAGCTGGCTCGTATCTCAAGTTTCTCGCACATTGGAGCACTCGTAAGTTGAAGTATTACTGTATTTTATTTTGTCAACTTTAATCTGCTATTTGATGTAAATTCACGCACAGCTGTTTCATGTTTATGAAACTACAAAGAAACACACAAAAAAAAGGATAAATATGAACCCTGGTAAGATGTAGCAATTGATCTCTATAATGACATACGCCGTGGAGGCTGTGGAGCCTGGTTTTGTATGTCCTTTATATTTCCTGGAGTATGTGACTCACGAAAAGCTTTCAACACTTCCAGAACTAACAATAAAAACATACACATAAACTTTTATGTCACAGAGAAATGATTGAATGCTTTATTTCCTGGAATTAACTTGACCCAAATTTCAGCCCTACCACTGAGTTTTCCAAGAAGGCATATTTTTGTTTTATTTCGCAAACTCTGTTGATATTGATCAGCGTGTCCATCAAAAATTTTCTACTTGGATTATATAAAAAGTGGAGTTGTCTGCACTATTGGAGAACTATTTGTAGGATGTTCTTGGGCGCTGTGTGATGGGTAACCTTAACATTAATGATGGTCTTTGGTACATGTATTGCAAGTTGAGCAAATAGGCTCGCATTTTTAGTTAGCTTGCATCCTATTGGCCGAATCGGAACAGTACTCAAAGAGTAGTCCCATTCTGACGAGGCTGACTTTATTAAAATAAAAGTTGTTTATATTTTAAGTTTGCAATAATTATAAATTGTGTTAAACTTTCTGGATCAACATGAAAATTACATTCAAGCAACTATTATCCTGATAATGCACAGTCTATCGCCTTAAAAATCTGCATAACGCAATGTTTTTTATTTTGATAAAAGCAGCTTCAAGGTTTCTAAATATTTCTCCTCACAACGATCAGTTCTTACTTTTTTCTGCTCATCAGTAACTGTCTGTTTCTAACCATTACTGTTTCTATTCACTGTGAAATCTATAGCTTCATGGTTTACTAGACTCTTTTGTACCGTATGGTCTAGTTGATACTTAATTGAAAACTTTAATAAAACCATCTATAGTAAAAATGATTAACTGAAGCTTTCATATTAAATTATATTGTATCAAGTTAACATTAGTTTAATTGAAAAATTATTTTTATTTTACCTTTTGACAAGCATTTTCATCACGGGAAAACTTATTGTGGCGTGATGAGGTGGATAATAGTGTAACATGTGAAGGTATGGTTAAAATGGTGTAAAATGGTGTAACATGTAACATGGTGTAAAATGTGAAGGTATAGATAAGACTTCACATCAGATTTACCGTATTTTCAAACCATTTCACATTTAATATAAGTACTGCATTAAACTTCTGCACAAAATAGCAAAGATGAAAAATGCTTAATATTTCGTTTTAAATGCAATGCACTAATTAACAGGACTATCAAGGCTAGACTGTGTACCTATTAACCATAATCAGACAATATAACAATTTTATGGGATATCAAACCAGTTTAACCAGTTTAAGCTTTTCAAAAACTACTTTGAATAAAGTTCATGCATATGGTTTTTGCTACTCCCTGCTAGTCAAAACATCATGCATGTACAGGATATGCGTAATAATCTAACATTCATAGCAAATTACAAACGTTTTAAATCATTGTTTTTTGCTAAAAATTGCTTTGATTATTAGTCGTCTAAACTGCATTCGAAATAAATTTGCTTGACAAGCTATGGGAATAGACACGCGATACGCATAAAACGCGGCACACTCAATGTCTTTTGCGGATCTTGTGTCAATGGTATATATACACGAAGCTTGAGCAGAAAGTTGATATCTCTTTAATACTTACTTTCATCCCACCTATGTTTATCATTTACACTGCGAGAAACAGTGTTTTCATTCAATCTCACAAAGTTCATTAAAAAACCAAAACCGTGGTTTTGTTTTTTTAGTCTTCTATTATCTTATGAGTGGATTAAGGCTATTGATTGTCTTGTACCTGTCGACAGTAAATTATTTCATGTAAATGCGCGTTAGAATCGTCAAATCATAGTACAGTACATCTTTCCTATTGAAACGTTCACCACACATCTGCGAGGGTTTCAATGAAACTAGAACTTGCCTCATCAGAGGAGTGCTGTTTAACCACATTCTCTTCGACATACCTTCGAGTGGTCTTCACTCGCTCAAAGCATAATTATGTAGAAATGAGACAGGCGCACAATAGACTTTGAGGGATGGCTGGTTCAATTAGCATCATGTCCACCCTTGAATTATGTAACGTAAACCATTTCATGTGTCCACCCGGCTAGGAATCCTCACTTCACCTCTTGTACACTCAGCGAAGCCTTAATCATTACACCCGTAATTATGTTAACCAGCGCGGCCATCACTTGAGTAATGTTGTTTCTATAAAACCAGTTGTTGATAGAACGTCGCCAATTGTCAAAAGTAGAAATTCCTCACTCGGCTATCGATCATTTTGTTAAAACATCCGTTATTATGTTTCTCATTTATATACCGTACTACATTAATTTATTCTTCCAGATTTGATAATAGAACCTATTACATATTACATATACCTATTACATATTATGTTACAATAATTCCTCACTAATTTGTGGTTTGACTTTTGTGGCTTTAGTACTTTGCAGGGTAAAAATAATTGATTAAAAATTAAAAACCAATAATAGACAACAAAACCAAAATATATAAAATCTTTTCATACTTTGGCCCAGTGATATCCCTCTGTGAGCGTCATTGTGACAGCGGTTATCAGAGAACAGGGAGTGCTTTCATATTAAATTATATTGTAACAAGTTAACATTAGTTTAATTGAAAACTATTTCTATTTTACCTTTTGACAAACATTTTCATCACGGGCAAACTTATTGTGGCATTGTGGCTCACTATTTTCTTGTTACATTTTGTAAAGTGTAAAATTACAAAGTGCTTGTCACACCCTTCATTGTGCTTCTTAAACATCATCAACTCTCAAAAATGTCTAATGAACTTAAGAAAAAAAGAAAAATGATTGACGAATATTGAAAAAATTGGCTTAATTAGATATGAGTTTATTGGTTTCTATTTCATAGATTTTCACTTATAGTCGGGAGGGGGTTGAGACACCAGCCCCACTTATCGCAGAGCTTGCATAGATTTTTCATAGTTTTTCAAGAGTTTTCATAGATTTTCATTTATCCCGAGGGTCAAAGGTCACTGTTCCCTATTAACATTAATACAATATAGGCTACATATCGGTGCTTTTATTATTAGAATAATGAAACCCAAATGGTACTAAGACATGTTTACTTGAGTTTATGTACAAGAAACGTTTTAAATTCAAAATATTTTGCATAACAGCAAAGAGTTCGACAGCATCTGGTGTCAAGTTTCACACCAGAAACATAAAAGTTCCAAATTGGCCATTTTATATATTATATATAGATTTATTGTTTTAAACAGGAAATAAATATGAGCAATCATGTTTGCTTTACCTGGTCAATCTACTGATTTGAAAGGTGCCCAAAAATGTTTGCTTGAAGGCAAATGTAACAAGTTGTGTAGAGATGATTCTTACGTTTGTGTCATTCAATTGGATGAGATAACAATACAGTGAAGTGAGACATTCAATTGGATGAGATAACAAGACAGTGAAGTGAGACAGTCTTTTGAATGACAATTGAACAATTTCAATAGACTTCGGTCATCAAATCGGATACAACTGCATGTTATCGCTTCTCTTTTGACATTTCATGTCGTCTACCGAAAAGGTTGTTCCAAGTTAAAAACCAAAGTAGTTTGAAATTTATTAGTACATATACGCTATTATCTCAGATACGAAAAGTGTCATCATGGCCAGTAAATTTTAATAATGTTATTTTGCAGCAAGGTTAGAAATATTTTATTTCATTGATGATGAAATGGAGAGTTGCTGAAAGAATTTCACAGTATACCTACAGTGATGTCATAATTAATATTCATCTTTTTAAAAAATGGGTTGGTAGTCTCGATTTTATTTTCATGAAGATGAGACAGTTTCTCGTGTAACTGCTTTTTACATGAATTTTTTTTATAAAAGATTCATTTTGGAAAAGAGATGAAAATAAGTAAACCAAACATTTATACAAACAAAACAATTCGCGTAATGATACAGCTAGATAGCCGTAATAATACAGCTAGATAGCCGTAATAATACAGCTAGATAGCCGTAAGATGAAGTAAAGTTTGGAAGTTTAAACTGCCCTTTATACTTTAAACTGCCCTTTATATGAATACTTATTTTAAAGAACAATTTCATAATTGTATGTATCATTCAATCGTATGTATATACAAGTCAAGATTGAGCATCCTTTTAGAGCCAACTACTTGTGAAAGATAGCCCAGTGTTCATTCCTTCAGACAGTCCTATTGACAACCATGTTGACACGTTCGGTGAGGTGCTCCGTGGGCTCTGACTCACTCAATAGAGCTCAAAGAACAAATAAACATCAAAGACTGACTAATTTAAGATTGGTGCCTGATACAGTCTTTAATGTTTGATAGGAGGAGATTAGAAGCAAGGAGGGAGCTGCAAATGTTATGATGACAACTAATTACTGTTTAAATAAACATTTTCGATACAATAGCGTCAATTATGAGCTTCTACAGGGTCTTACAAGTCCTTTTTCTAGAAAAATAAAGGGTTTGTGTGAAACCGACGGAGTGTCTGGCGCTGTGATTATGTTGTTCTTGAGCTAATCTTCCAGTGATAACAAAACGAGACTCATCAGTGCATCCTTTTGCCCTTCCGAATCAAATCTCATGTTACACATTGAAGCAATATCTAACGTTATAAAGTCATTCTATGACACATACTCGAGGCACTCTAGTCGTAGGTCATAGTAAGTTAATATATGCAACATCCTGTTACCACCCTTTTTTGATAGTTTTATTTATTTTTCTCCAAATCACCTCATTGGTGAGTCCTGCACTCTTATCTGTAAAGCTCGGTCTATCATTTGATAATTGTCCATGAATGGTTTGTATTTGAGCGTAAAGGACGTATAATTTGTCAGCTACAACTTTGCCAAGTCCATTTATAATTCATGATGATAGTTTAATTCTTTTTCACCCGGAATGCCATACGCAAATGAACCAATCAGAAGAGCATTACAACATCCGTACATTAGAATAGAGAAATCTGTCAAATTAATTCAACCGCTGAACACGTTATTCGAGTCACATGGCTGCTTTGTAAGAGGAACTAAATTTCGTGACATATTTAAATTTGGATTGTTTTACAGTCATGCTGAATTTTTAATCGTAATTATTATGCAAATGGATAAAAAATGAAAATGCTGCTGGCTTATCCATCAATAACGGTTGTGAGAGGCTTGTGATGGGCTTTATATCATCGGAATAACGGTTGTGAGAGGCTTGTGATGGGCTTTATATCATCGGAATAACGGTTGTGAGAGGCTTGTGATGGGCTTTATATCATCGGAATTAACAAGATAACAAAAATGACACGCGGAGAATTCTCTCACGCAGAAACCAACACCTGTAGCTCTTTATATCATTGTATTATCAGCTCAGAAAATGCTAGATAATTGCATCTTTGCGCATGGAAATTGAAGATTAGTCCGGCTAGCTGGTCATTATTCGAAATATTCACGATATCAGTTTCAACTTAGAGGTGTTCATAAACATACGCCGCTTGCGTGATGCAGCCGTCGGTAATGACGGATAAATGATGCATTATCCACGCTAAAACCTCATTTTATAATTCCCCTTTATAGCTTGCACAAAGGTGTCATCTGCTGTGTATTCTCATTCTGTCACAACTTGGTGGTAGACAAACCGATAACTCGACTACTTTGGCGCAGGAGCGAAGCTAGCTGACAAACGTCACGTTGAATGATGAGTGAAACACGTACACAGAGTTGAGTCAAACCAGGGTAGTGTACGCACTGCTGGCAGATAGTAGAATCGGTAATCATTTACGTTGCTGAAAATCAGTTTTCACTATGGCATCAACTGAAAATAGACAAATGAACGCAAAGCTCATACTGCTAAAGCTTTTTACTACAAAACAAATTATGATTACACGATGAAAAAATTGCTATTAATTCCAGCATTTCATATTCGTTGAAATGCTGGAATTAATAGCGATATTTTTAGTCGAGCTGCACCCTAACCTGTTTGACCAACAAGCTGGGGATGCAGCTCGACTAAAAATAAGAGTTTGTTTTCGTAAACTAGTAAACGATCGGCGCAGCTACCAAAATAACATCATTAACTTTTGTGAAATTAATTTGACTCCGTTTAAGCAACAAAATTGGGAAAAGCTCAGTTTGTCGACCTTGCGTAAAGGCGCTAGATAAACGTTCAGCAGATTTCATGGTCCTTTTATTTCTTACTTACTGCCCATGTGGTTAGACCTTTGTAAAGCGTATAACTAAGAAATACAGCTAATGGTTGTTATAAGTAGCAATTAAATTGTATAAATTGTTTCTCGTTTCGTCAAGTTTTTCTAAGATTCTGTTACAGAGAATCTCTTATCACATCATTGCACGGCACTTTAACGCTTCCCCAATACATGGTTCTACACACAGATGTTGGTAATAATCTAGTTTTGTGCATGTTATATATGAAAATTGTGCATTCTATATCATTTATTGTATATTCCGTATTATTATTCATTACTTATCCCATATTATTGATGACATATTTCGTATTATCAACTGAATGCAGTAAGCTATATATTATATGTAACGTTTGTTTGTTCAAGACAACATCGCCGCGAATAATCACACCAGCGGTTATTGTTATAATAAAATTTATAAATATAAAGTTATAATAAAATGAACTCATATTGGAAAAGCTTGAAGCTCGTAGTTCTAACATTCTAAGTTCACCAGTTGTAACCAACTATAGATCAAAACTTGCAATTTTATGCTTGAAATCTCTTTTTTTATGAAAGCACAAGTTCAGAAACTTGAAACTATGAATTTTCAAGCCCTCAGAGAAAACTTGAGCTGCCTCTCAACAAGTCATCAAGGGTTGAGATAATCACAATTTAGTAATTTGGTTAATTTAGATAGGTCATCATAATTGAGTTTAGATTCCATTCCTCTAGTCAGTCTTTCATTCCACCGCTACTATTTCAGCAAATCTATTTTATTAATTTATGTTTGTAAACAATTTAGTAATTATCTCCCACAATAGTTGAAGGGACTACTGAACTAAGACAATGTTGTCTGTTAAGAGTTATTTGCCCTGCTCATATCGTTGCATAATGCTAGTCTCCAGACTGTCCATCCCTGTCGTTAGTGATGAATAGATAATTATAGCTGGTTTGCTCATTAGCTCTTTGTAGCTTCCCCTTTGATTTCTCTAGCGAAAGGATAGTTTTTAAACTCTCTCCATAGTTTTTACTCAACATAAGTTTACCATCCACGAAATACTTTTAAACTAGATACCGGTAGCATTTTTTTAGAATATCAAATAAAATATCTTGAAGTGTTTTTACTGATTTCGCATGTACTTTATCTCGCAGCATGTGTCAAGTTACCGGTGCAAACTTGTTGTTATTTTCATCTCACATTTTGATACTTCCAGCAAGAGATCAGACAAGCAAAAATAGAACGGGAAACCATTGTTGCCGTGTCGATATGTAGCGGGTGTGAAGCACTTGAGATGAGAGTACAATATGCTTGGTTGATTCAGTCTCTTTACTCCAGAGTAGGCAACGGTAGTTATAATGTAACGCCCACTTGAAACAGACAACAACCAATGAAATCGCTTATCGTACCTAGTGAAGGCCAATCAAGAGGTAATTATCAGTTTATGTTACATTTTAACAATAGAGCAATCAAGTGCGGACACTATATAACCGATGTCCAATGTGCACGCTTGTTAATTGATTCCATTCCTGCAAACCCTAAGCTGTCGACAGCTTTCTCTTCAACACTCGACCGAAATTCGCAGCTATGGCTGTCTCTGCCAAACGTTCAGCTTCACATGCTTTCAGCATCGACTCACTTATGAGAACGGATAGAGGTGACAGCACTTCACCGACAAAGACATGCAGCAGTATCACACCACCGACAACACCGCCACAATCAAATCTTCTGAGTCCGTCGCAGCTTATGAACATTAAGGCTATGTGTGATTACCCGCAATATCTAGCTGGCAGTCTCGATTCAATGGGACTCGCGTTAAATCATCCGATATTTGCTGGAGCACTACCGTCGTCTCTGCCTGGACACATGCATAATTTACCCGCAATAAACCCAGCGCTACTTCTCGCTGGAGCACAGAGAGACACTCTATTCAACCCTTGGCTACAGCTTGCCAGGAATCCTAATCTTCTAGCTCATAGATTTGGTAAGATGTAGTCTTGTGTTATTCGTGCTAAACCATAAAGAGTAAAATGATATAAAACATCAGGAAACAGTTGCGTGTTGTTAAGAATAGAGTTAGCTTACTCAAATAGCTGTGTATAGGCTTTAGCTACCATGCAGCCAATTTTGGCATCACCACTGGCCTGTAGCTACAAATTGTTTGCATGACATTTTTCAGTGTCTTTCGTTATAAGCCTTCGTGTGACCTGAATGAAACGGGTTTAGTCTAGTGCAAGAATGTAATACAAAGCTTGTCTTTCCGAGCTAATTAAGTGCAATTGAATTTATCCTTAGCATTGCAATAAAATATAAAATAACATTATATGTTTGACCTAATTACACCTGATTATCTCTGGCATTACATAGTTATTGAAATAAATATTTTTAATATTTGTCTCATATGCCGGATAAGATTGCGTTTTGGTAGCAGCCACAGAGCAAACAATGCAAAAACTTTATTTCATCACAGCATAAATTATATTCAGAGTTTAATCTTTACAGGTGGTGAGAATCCGTCTAGCCTGCTAATGCAGCCATTCAGAAAACCAAAGAGAATTCGCACAGCCTTCTCCCCCACACAGCTAATCAAACTCGAACAATCGTTTGAAAAAAATCATTACGTAGTTGGACAGGAGAGAAAAGACCTAGCCTCTGGTCTCGGTCTTACCGAAACTCAGGTAAACATCTCATATATACTTGAAAATAAAATCTTGAACCCTAGTTTCCGTAGCTTTTCAACGGACATTGACAAGGCATTTAAATCATCCAATATATTTGTAGGTAAAAGTTTGGTTTCAAAACCGTCGTACCAAGCACAAAAGAACAAAAGATGGCAGTGAAGATGGTATGGACGGCCAGACGCACGACGATGAGAGCGATATTGAAGATGATCTAGAAATTTGTGAGGACGAATCACCGAGTCGCAAGCGTCAATGTTTGTCACACGACATCTCAAATGTTCACACGTATTGATCTCAGCGATACTTCATTCCTACTTGCTAGATTTTTTTTAATCATTTTAAAACCTCTTATCTCATTCGCCATCATTTTTTTTATATTATTTCATTGTTTAGGCAAAGCTACAAACAGGCTTACCTAATGATGCTCCCAACAAAATTTTTGTTTTGTAATCAATCTGCCTAGAACAATGTCAATCTTTATCTCTATGCAAGAAAAGAAATATATATTTTTTATACTGCACAGCTGTATTTGTAAATATTTGGTTCAGAAATATATAAAGGAAGTTGCCCATATTTTTCACTACTTCTATATATGCCTGAGCACGTCTAATTTGAAGAATCTCTTGCTAGATGATTGGCCAAAGAGTTGCTATTCATATAGCCAATTACTTGATGGGTATCAGAAGCTCTCCATCTACACATTAGTTCTGATGAGAACTAGTGAGGCCTGGAAGATTGTTAGGGGTAATTTAAAATTGAAGCCTAAGCAATCATCACTATAATGAAGTTGTGGATAGATGTGAATGCCCGCTTTATTCACTTCTAATCTTGATCAAAAAACATTGTTTATACCAGGAGTAAACAACTTCAGTGCTTTTCACAAGACTTGAAAGATCAACCTTTGGCTTATTAAAAAATATATTGAAAAGTCAGCAATGTATTGGTATGGCATTGGTTACTAATAAAGAAAAATAGTTAATATTTTTGTTTAACGTACCTGCGACTGTTTACCTGCCAGTGTTACACTTGGCACGTTGCCTTGATTTTTTAAACTGTGTAGTGCCATGTTTACACTCAAATTAATATATTCTATTTTGTGGTTTTAGGCACCAATGATGCTAAAACAGTTTTGGTGATTATAAAGTGATGTTCACTATGACACAATATCAACTTTGAATTTGGAAATAGCAACTATATATAGGCCTATATACTTGTATTGGGCAGTTCAGAATCATTTTCAAAGAAAAAGTGTTTCACATATGGAGTCACAACAATTAATCAATGAAAACTAAATAAATATTGATTGCCATGTGGTGTTATAAAAGAAAAAACACAAATTTATACATTGATATTTTGCAATTCATTTATATAAAGTTTAAATTCATCAGGTATTATATACAAAGTTAAATGTAAATAGGATATTTTAACAGACAGTAAAACAACTGCAAAGATCAACAACAGGCAAATGAGAAAAATATTTCCGGCAGCAACTAGTAAAGAGAATGACTACTAGTAGGCAGCGACCTTGCTGCCCATCTATAAACCACTCCTTACACAGCTTGACCTCTTTCGCCTCCGCTAGAACTATCCCAGTGAGTTTGATCCTAAATGCATGGATTGTAGATTAGATGCACTTAAACTCTGCACCACCACTTGGTGGCTGTCTAACCATAAAAATGCATGATTATAGCCCTAATAAATTGATCATAAACTATGCATTTAACCGCAGAGAATAACAAAATGACTCTTTGCCCATTCACAACATTTTTTCGCAACAACAATAACAGGAAACCATTTCTATCATTAACTATTATTAGTGTAGTTTCGTCTCACATTTATTTATTTAATGAGGATAAATTTGAAAATAAGTTAGAAAATTAAAGATTGGAAACGAGGAGTAGTGTAAATATCCTGATAAGAGGCATTCATGAACTCTTTTCAACGTTATTATTCAAGCTTTTGTCTAGCAATCAGAATGACTTACCATTATTATTACTATTACTGAGGTGAAAAGTTCAAATTTGACAGTTTGTCACAAACTGTGGCTTAAAACGTTACACTGATTTGTATTATTTTGTTTTTGAGTCATATCGATTTATCTGCAAGGTATGATCAAACTTTGCTCAAAGGTCAGCAATGACTTAGTTGCATAACACAAGCAGCTGTCTGCATACAATCATCTTAAAAATGAACTTACACAAGTTTTTTGTAGATTTTATCAGAAAGTATCGGCATTTTTCTATCATTTGCTATTGTTTTTGATGTTTGAGGTGATCTGACTGCCAGGATGTTTCAAGATTAAAATCTATAAAATGGTCAGAAGAAAAATATGTTTGAGATGGCGTCACCAGTTGATATTATGTTGCGTTCAAGTTGAAGTGTTACGCATCTCCATTCCGTTGGTCTCTTTACAACTAAAGGCAACATAATCTCACTTTTGCTTTATCTGAGTATTTTAATTGTCATCAAGTTTTATCAATTTTAATCTTGAAACATCCTGGCAGTCAGATCACCTCAAACATTAAAAACAATCACAAATGATAAAAAATACTGATACTTTTTGATAAAATTTACTAAAATTTTGTGTCAGTTTGTCTTTAATATAAATTCACTGTGTTGCGTCCTGGAAAGGTATCGTACATAATAGGGCTTATTTCTTTAAACCATAACTGTCACGTACAACTTTTATCATATTTTTTAGGTAAATCAGAGACGTTGATTCCGATTTTTTACTCAAAATAAAGATTGGTTCACTAACCTTCAAAATGATAAAGGCTTTTTTAAAGCGTTTCAATATCCGTCTCGAAAACAACACAATCAGCACAACAAGCTCCGCCCATAAATATTTGATGTAGCCTAGCTTTTTAGGAACGAAAGTTAGAGATGTTTAGCTTGATTTACAATGATAGAGATGGGTGTCTTAAAACCCATTATTATCTAAATTCAGCTTGTAAAATAATCTCAGTCTTTTATGAAAGGTAGATAAACTTTTTAAAATTGCTTGTAGCTTGTTATATGATGTTTAATAGACTGAACTCTGAGAAAAATGAGCTCAAAAAAGCGCCATTTTATCACAAGCTAGCGTTGTTATTGCGCTTTTTTGAGCTCATTTTTAAATATGCAATGTTAAATAGTTTATCTACCTTTCAGAAATGACTTAAATTATTTTGAAGGCTGAATTTAGATAATAATGGCTTTTAAGACATCCATCTCTATCATTCTAAATCGGACTAAACATCCCTAACTTCTGTTCCTAAAAAGCTAGGTTACATCACATATTTATGAGCGGAGCTTGTTGTGTCGATCATGTGATTTTCGAGACCGATATTAAAGCGCTGTAAAAAAGCCTTCCTTACTCTGAAAGTTAGTAGACCAATCTTTATTTTGAGTACAAAATCGGAATCAGCGTGTCTGATTTACCTAGTGAAAACAATAAAAATTGTACGTGACAGTTATGGTTTAAAGAAGCGCCTGCAGTGAAATGCCATTCGGTTATAGAGAAAAAGCCGATCTCAATTTACGAACTATCTTGCTATATTCATAATCAATACGATTCAGTTTATTGAGGCTTTTGACTGCATAGTCAGCTGTGTACATCTTTGGCTTTTAAATAAAATTATATTAAACAGTCATGTGTTGACGAGGTAGTAACAGCAGGTGGTGTTGCTTGTATCATTCTAAGTCTTTGAAGATTACAAGCTCCTTGCATCAAAAGATTCTTTGTAGGACTTACTTTTTAAAAAATAAACGGGGAGCCATAAAAATAAATGAGGAATCATAGAACAAAAGCTTCTTCCGAAACTCTTGTTTTATGGTTGTTGTTATCTATGATATTCCACAGATCTTTGGAGCATGAAAAAGCACTGACTATGTTTACCAAAAAAACACAAAAATTAGGCAAGCGATTTATAACAAACTTGGCAACTTCTCAATCCAAAAATATCTGTTGTTTGTTTCTCATCCACCATTTGTTTATGAGGATATACATGTACAGGTGAACATTTGTTTATGAGGATATACATGTACATATAGGAAGTTTGTTTATAAGGATATACATGTACAGGTGGACATTTGTTTATGAGGATATAAAGGTACAGGTGGAAATTTGTTTATTAGAGTATACATGTACAGGTGGACATTTGTTTATGAGGTGGACATTTGGAGGTATTCTAGCTTACTATCTTGCAAAAGATATGCATAAAGTTGTATAATTATTACATTGTGTGAGTGCATATATATGGGCAGGTCTAGATGTCTGTGTATTTGTATATACATGTATATATGACCAAAAAATAGTAACCATGCAGGTAGGAGTGATGCAAGTGTAGCAGGCGTAGACATTTATAAAGGCATTTTGACAAGAGGAGCAACTTCAAGATAATGTAACATTAGCATAATCATCTCCACTGTGTAAAATAAAAATTGACCATTTTGATTTTACATGTTGGAGACGATTATACCTTTATGAATGCACATGTTTATGGAAACCCACATCATTGCATTGATGGTACAGTTTGTGGTGTTTCATCGGAAACACGGCTATCGGAAAAGTGCGCAAGGCCTATAAAATCTAAAACAAGTTAATTTAAATATTTTAATAAAAACTTACCAAAAATTTTTACGATTTCAAGAGAGTAAAACTACCATAAAGCAAAGCTGGCGTTTTTACTAAAGGCTGTAGGCTGTTTGAAATTCTAGAACCCAGGCTATATAAGCCAACAAGACAGTAAAACTCTTGTTGTTGTCTTGCAACAAGAGTTGCAAGACAGCTCATAGAGCATGTAAGACTAATTTATACATATGCATTGATACTAGCTGTTAGTAAAGTATATCTAATGTTGTCTTTTAGTAGCAATTTACAGATATACAAGCATATATAGCAATCAGTATATACAGATATACTGATCATACATGAGTTGTATCAGCTTATTGAAAATGCATGCCAAGAGATTTTGAACTTGGCAAGTCGCGAAACATCACAGCAAATGAAAATAAATGTTGCAGCTGATATGATCAGCATGATATTAAATCCCCGAGATTTCCAAATAATGTGAGTTTTAATATATGTTTGTAAATTTAATGTAAGTTTTAACATGTGAATAGCCGATAGCTGAACAGATGCAGTTTGCCTATATTGCCAGATATGTTTGCCAGTTTGCCAGTTTGCCTATATGTTTGCCAGATATCTGTTGATTCATTGTCTGCCAGATATCTGTTCGTTTATTGTCTGCTAGATATCTGTTGGTTTACTGTCTGCCAGATATCTGTTGGTTTACTGTCTGCCAGATATCTGTCAGTTTATTTTCTGCCAAATATCTGTTGGTTTATTGTCTGCTAGATATCTGTTGGTTTACTGTCTGCAAGATATCTGTTTGTTTATTGTCTGCCAGATATCTGACGATTTTAATTATCAGATACCTGCTCGATATCTGCCAGTCTGCCCAATATCTGACAGTTTACTGGGTATGTAAGATATCTAAAAGCATATCATATCTGTCAGCTATCTGCTGGTTTACCGAGCCTATCAGATGTCTATCTGTCAAGTGTACAGCATATCACTATGCTCGCTGGCTAATCAATGACTCGCCCCCTCCCCCCCCCTTACCAGATATTCAATAATTCACCACCTCATCTACGCCGTAAATATTGCAATTCTTGCAGCTATTTTTTTCAGCAAAAAATCAAATTTGTATGCAAAGCATTTGGTGAATCAGTGTTATGAGTATCACCTGCAAAACCTCTTACCAAATCCTAATTCATTTTATTACTGAATTTTAAACCAAAATTATTCTGATGAGCCGTAATATCATGTTAAAAGCGTATCGAATTTACATAAAACATTTGAGCTAAACAGTCATCTCGGACCTGACGAGGAAACAGACCTTATACATGTAAATACAGCCATTATTTTCCAACTTGGCTTGCGTCCTGCTGACGCTACTAGTGCCAGCGAGTAGCATATTTTTGTATCAAAATCTTTCTTTTGTCTTCTTTTAAAGTAAATTGCTAGCAAAGGTTGTGGTGGATTGCATACCTCTGGCATTACGCCTCACCTACCTACAACAGATATTTCTTGAGTACAAACAAATTTACTTCTTTGATTCATGCATTTATCTATTACTTTAGTTTTGTAAACTAGGCCTCCGATGTGATAATATGAGGCTGTATGCCACTTAGCGGCAAACACCAGCCATTTCAACACGCTTCGTAGTAGCCTTAAAAACAAATGTGAAGGAATCTTTCAACTTTGGTGAGTAAATCAAAGCATCCTACAAAAGAAGCAGCACATTTCTTGAGTGTGTAATATGCCCTCCACTTGATTACAGTGTGTAACATGCCCTCCACTTGATTACAGTGTGTAACATGCCCTCCACTTGGCTGACCAGCAACGTAAGTTCTACTAGCTTTCTTCCGGTCTTAAACTCACATTGATTCCATTATTTTATTAAAATATTTATTATTTTATTACAATATTTTATGTAACTTTGAAAATATTTGGGCCTCGTAACATGACTATTATTAATAGAAGTACAAAGCCCATTCTTCAAATTTCTCATCCCACAAAAGAACAGAATTTTGAAATTCTAGAGAATATTAGAGTTTTGATATTTGCTGTGAGAAATAAATCAGTGAATGCCAACTTATAGCTATCTATAATATTCAATATTATAGGATGTAACATAATAAATTACATTATAACATAATTAATTTAATATAATATAACATAATATGATATAATAATGTAATATTTTAATAATATATTGTATTCAGATCAGAAGCCAGATATTTTAATAATATATTGTATTCAGATCAGAAGCCAGATATTTTAACAGGCTATTTTTCTTTTATTGCAAGCGTGTCAACAATTGATGCTTTTTTCCGAAGAGGTCAAGAGTAGAACTGTTATTATGAGAGTTTTGAATTCTGCCTGGCGTACTGATCACTATAACAGCCAATATTTTTTCTATGGACATATTCTAATAAACAGAAAAATGTTTTCTCTATGAGTCTCTCTGATGTTATTCGAGACCAAGTTTGTTAACCAACCCGCATCACCAAAATACCATTAGAAACACCAAACAAGAGTTCTCACATAATAAATATGGCACTTTTATGTATAAAGAAAAGTTGGATTCAAATAGGAATGTTTTGTGGCTGACCAACTGACAGTAACATCAGTGTTTATGGCAGCTGCTGCCGATCCTATATAGTCTAATAACTGTATAGTCGATGACAGGCCAAATGTTTTTACAGGCAACAATACTCTCCCAAGGCTGAGTGAAAAAAGATAGCTTGGTAATCAATTAGGTTGGAACAGCGAGAGAAATATGTTAATGACTTATTGTGTTATCCCATAATGATGTCTAATGCCTCATACTTCAAAGCCATTATCAGCAAATTATACTTCACAGGGTCATCGGCGTCAACATTGCGTTTTATCTGGAACAACATTTAGCCAGAGATTGCAACCCGCAAGGAGCGGGTTCTACTAATGCTCATAATGGTTTAATCAAAACACGGGCTTCCAGACAATGCCCTTATATTCTGTTAGAAAGTCTGAGGTGAAACCGGTCTAATACAAACATGAGCTAAGGTAAGCCAAGCCCGGTGTCATGGTGTCAATCAGCTAATTCATATACAAGTATCGCTCAATTGCTTGTCAGATTCTTATTGGCTTTTTATTATGGCAGCAGTTCAGCATCGCTTTAGTCACATTGAATGGAAGAAACTTCAAAAGTGCCAACTAATGTTCACACGCAGGCAGGTAACCTGATTTTCAAAGAACTTAATGATCCACCTGCTGTTGGTGAATACAGCAGCTGGTAATATTTGCTTCTCTAAAATCCTGCCTGTTAGATTTGGCATTTGGTAAAACTTCATAACAAAAACGCACTGCTATGCAATGAGTTTTTTAATTGTCATACATAGAAGGAAGCATCTACAAGTGGATGCAGGAAAGAAATGACATGCAGTGGCAGGTTCTTGTTTCTTACTGAAGATATAGACCTAAAAGCCAGGGTATAAACTAGCATTGGATTATAAAATCGATGAGCACAATAGCTGTGATTGTAATTTAACATAATGCGTGTATTTCAATTCAAAACTGGCCTTAACATATATAATTAATATTTTGAATTCTTTCACTGGTTGAAGGTGTTTTTTGTTTTGACTTTGATGCTGCTGAATTGAATATCTCCCTATTTTGATTGAAAATATGTTTTTCTGATATTTTAAATTGGTTACTTTTTTTAATACGCAATAATAATAATAATTACCCTGATTATACCGAGCAGGGTAGGAGATCCCGGCACCAAACATCAAGTTAATGATTGGATGGTTCTACCTAGTGTTGATGTAAAGAACTGCTCACTGGTACAACAGACAGCTCTGTTAGGATCAGCTAACGCCCTCAGGAAGGTTCTGTCCATCCCAGCCTAATGGAACTGGGTCAATGACAGGAGGTAATACTTGCTTAAGCTGTGATAAAACCATTAACAATAATAATTTTATTAGCATAGATTTTCTAAAGGCTCTGCAGTAGAAAAGAGTGACAACCCTCTTGCCCTCAGATAGGGCCCGGGATCACTTACAGCCAACCTTAAAGGTTGTGGGAAAAACCTCCAACCATAATAATAGTATAAATACCTGTACAACAAGCATACCCTAGTACAACAAGCAGCCTTGCTCCGTACAGTGACCATACACAGGATATTTCTGTTCACTTCAACCTTGTGAAACTGGGTCGGCGGCAGGAGTACGTATCAGCCAATGATGCGATATTAAAACAGTAATAGCAATGACAATAATAATAATAATTAATAATGTGATGACCAAGTTTCATTTATATAAAAATGCTGAAAGTTCATGAATTGGTTACAAAAATTATTTACTAACAAAAATATGAGTGTCAATGCTGTCGGCTTTAACCTTATAACTTTTTTATTTGTTTATAGGCATGTATAAACATGTATAGACATGTATAGACATGTATAGACATGTATAGACGTGTATAGGTGTGTATAGACGTGTATAGGTGTGTATAGGTGTGTATAGACGTGTATAGACATGTATAGGTGTGTATAGGTGTGTATAGGCGTGTATAGGTGTGTATAGGTGTGTATAGACGTGTATAGACATGTATAGGTGTGTATAGGTGTGTATAGGTGTGTATAGACATGTATAGACATGTATAGACATGTATAGACATGTATAGACGTGTATAGACGTGTATAGACATGTATAGGTGTGTATAGACATGTATAGACATGTATAGACATGTATAGGCATGTATAGATATGTATAGGCATGTATAAACATGTATAGACATGTATAGACGTGTATAGACATGTATATGTGTGTATAGACATGTATAGATGTGTATAGATGTGTATAGACATGTATAGACATGCATAGACGTGTATAGGCATGTATAGACATGTATAGACATGTATCGGCGTGTATAAACATGTATAGGCATGTATAGACATGTATAGACATGTATAGACATGTATAGACATGTATAGATGTGCATAGACGTGTATAGGTGTGTATAGATATGTATAGACATGTATAGACGTGTATAGACGTGTATAGGTGTGTATAGACATGTATAGACATGTATAGACATGTATAGACATGTATAGACGTGTATAGACGTGTATAGACGTGTATAGGTGTGTATAGACATGTATAGACATGTATAGACATGTATAGGCATGTATAGATATGTATAGGCATGTATAAACATGTATAGACATGTATAGACGTGTATAGACATGTATAGGTGTGTATAGACATGTATAGATGTGTATAGATGTGTATAGACATGTATAGACATGCATAGACGTGTATAGGCATGTATAGACATGTATAGACATGTATCGGCGTGTATAAACGTGTATAGGCATGTATAGACATGTATAGACATGTATAAACATGTATAGACATGTATAGATGTGCATAGACGTGTATAGGTGTGTATAGATATGTATAGACATGTATAGACGTGTATAGACGTGTATAGGTGTGTATAGACATGTATAGATGTGTATAGAAATGTATAGACATGTATAGACATGTATAGACATGTATAGACATGTGTAGACGTGTATAGGTGTGTATAGACATGTATAGATGTGTCTAGACGTGTATAGACATGTATAGACATGTATAACTTTTTATTTGGCTCTGGTAATAATCAACAAATTGATGTTTTCTGTTTTGCGACAAAAGAAGGAAAATGTCAAGACAGAAATCAGGAACTATTGAGTGAGTTGAACAGACGTATTTTAAAAGTTGGTAATCTAATAGTATTGTTGAGGAGTCAGGATAGTGAATTGAAGGTTGTATAGTAACAGAAAGTTCATAAACTGAAACATCTGATGGGGGATGTAGTATACTGGTGTCACCTAATATATAAAGATGTTGGTCATATGCATGAAAGAGTAAATATAAATATATAAAATATAGATTATATATTATATAATAAATATAATAAACATTATATAAACATATAATATAAATATTATATAAATACAAATTATTTAATTTCATTTCATTTTTATAAGCTTTGTTATTATATCAATTTGCCTTGTTAATAGTTACGACAAAATAATTATAATTTAATTTAGCACAATGTCCATTTTTTAGTTTGAGAAGTTTGGTTACTTTGACAAAGAAATTTTTAAAATTTTTCTCTCTTTTTTCATTTGATGAATTGCTGCCCAAACGAATCAACAAAAGTAAAAACCAATTATTGTGAATTCAACACAATAGACTCAGCACTCTTCAAGCATCTTGGATGCAACGGTAGGATCGCATAAAATGTCTTTGCTTCATTTTAATGGCTTGCTATTTATCCGTGTATGGGTGTCTAAACTCACGATAAAAACTTACTAATTTTGTGTAATTAGAGAAATTTCTGTTCATTGATAATAAAGTAAAATGTAAACGCTGTCATTTTAGCTACACCCTGATTGGTCAACATGAATGATAGTGCAATTCAAATCGTCCATGCTTTACCAATTCTTGATAACAACGTTATTTTCCTAACTACGTATCATTTATACTAAACGATCTTTTCAGTATTTTAAAAAGTAACATTTTATTTTTTAAATTGGCACTAATTGCTGTGGTGAAAACATAACTTTTCAGATTTTTGGTAAAAAAATTTTAAGGCTTGTCTCAAGTATGATAAAAGGATGTGCACATCCAATTAATCTTTTGTTTTATCTTTTGACTGCTTTTATCGGATATTAAAGTTAAGTCATCGATAAGAGTAGCCACTTTCAGACTGGTTCAGCTGGCTAATCACTCTTACACCAAGCCATGACTAACTAGAATTGGCCTCATCCAATTGTAGAACCATAGCCAAGCCTGTCTTTTTTTGAGTCAGAGTCTTTTGTGTATCATTTCCTGTAATCAAGCCTCGCAGTGGCCAACCTAGACGACCATCATTAAAAGTTGGTAAATGTGGTTATTTCCTTTAGAAGCTGCGACAGTCATTCATCTCACGCAATAGTTGCGTTATTTTGTGTGTCATGAAGCAACAATAGAGTATTAAGTAATTGATGGAGTGCTACCACAACGAATACTGGTAACAATCGTTTACCCTATTTAATTTAATTAAATGAATGGCATCCATATATGACATGATTAATTCGTTGCGCAACCAAAATATCTTCAATAAATGCTAAACAGCCACATATTTCATAGATGAATGTCAACCAGCAGTTGCCAAGTTTTACTGCACATCCTGCTCGGCTGCTATCCAGAGACTGTGTCCAAAATGATGAACGTTCCAGTCTCCACTTCTATTGCTTTAGTATTTCCCTGAAGGCAGCACCTATTATAAAACCGAAAGGCCTCTCGCTTTTTCACCAGAGTCACATATTGCTCGTTCTGTCATGTGCTGCTTCAAGCTGGTATCTCTTTGTATTAAAGATTGATCAAGAAACATTGAAACGCTTTGAAAAGTTGTTTTAGGGCTATACTACCTGATATGGACAGTTACGATCGGCGTCTAAATGCCCTTAATGCTGAGGAGCTAAGTGTGCTATTATAAATTTTTTGCCTGAAATGCTCAAATCGTATCTTCACTCTACTTGACCATCCATTACATTCCCACTTACCCAAAAAACCACTAGACCTTATACCACACACCAACACCTTGTCAATTTACATTGTAGAGCCATGCCATGCAAACAGAAGTTTTTTTTTCGATTTTTACTTCAACAAGAATCATATCCATCTATCCATTTGTTTGTCCAGCTACACGAAGCCATGCTTGAAGCGTTAAGAAAACAAAGCATTTCACAGGAATTGAACTCTGTGATCTGGATGTTACAGCCAAGCATCCTACCAACTTCATCATTGGACCACCTTACAGCAGCAAGGGAATAATTGCCACTTATGGTACAGTGTACTAGTAGTATTCATATAATTTTATTTTGCTATTTTTTATTTTCTTTGTCGTGGTCGAAGCTGATTGGTGATTGATGATTGGTGATCGTCATTGATTAGTAATAATTAAGGTCATACCTATCTACTGAAGTCACACCATTCTATACACTGTGACAGCGCCATACTTACATTCTGAGGTGTTGCCATTATATATTTGGTTTTTATCTAGGTAGCAAGTGACCAGCTTGTAAAATGCGAAAAACTAGAACTAGTCAATCAGATTGTCGAATATTTTTAACAGAACACCAAGGCTGTCGCCACATGATTGCCAAGTTTCCGATGTCAGGAGAAGCAGCCAAAGTAACGAAACTCACAAAATTGCAACTAAGCAAATTTGGTCATATTACATCTTCTTCAGTCAGACTCAAATCAGAACTTACGTTTTATTGGACAACCCGTAACTAGCGAATCCAATATTTACTTTCTCTCTTCACTAATAATTGATTCAACCATGATTTAGAATAGATAAAATAGAAATAGAGTTGTGCAACAGTAAGATAGGAACTAAAGCAGTACCTTGTTAGTTTTTTGAATCTGGTTTTAACTCGTATGTTCACTCTTGGCGCATGTCGACTGCATCATTTGAGAAAAACCATGCGGCTGTGGCTCCAACCTAACTTTGTTAGGGTTATTTAAATACAAAGTTGATAGACTGTGCTCCAAATATACACTCTCTCTTTATTTCTTTCTCCCTCTCTCTCTCTTTCTTCCTCTCTCACTCTATTTCTTCCTCTCTCACTTTCTTCCCCCTCTCCCTTCTTCTTTCTCTCTTACTATCTCACCAGTGTGGTGTAATAGCAACACCATCTACAGTTACATCATATTTGGAGAGACATATTAAATAGTACCAGGTTTTAAATGAATTTTGCAGCTTTTAAAATGAACTAACAAAACTTATGTTTTAACTCATGAATGTCAATGAGAGTTAATGAAACATGTGAACTATTGGATGAGGGATTACCAATACAATCATCTATTTATTTAAAGTACAACTTCAGCCAGTTCTCAGCTTGTAAACACCTCATTTTACATGCAAATTACTTGGGTGCAATCTTTTAAATAGTGGCTAGCCTAAACGGAAGCGTAACAACAATAATCATTTATAAACTCACTGAAGATATTTATTTTATCAACAAATCTTAGCACAGGTGCTGCCAAAACTCAAACATAGGCTGACTCGAGTCAGCGGCAGCGAAAACATAAATGTATGCAAGCCGGTTTCGTTGCAAGAAGATATTGCGAGGACAGCGTGATTGATGCAGCTGTCTCGGGCACCCAATAGACAGGTCTAGTGCTAATGATCTCGTATTAACATTCCAAACATTTGACTCAAAGTTGATGTGTCACTGTTAAAGTGATTTGAGATCGTAAACCTTTTTCTTTATGCTAATTAGGTTAATTGACACCAAAGGGCCAGCAAAGAATTTCATGTCCTGCTGCGATAGCTGCGCGATTCATGTTTCATAATTCGCTAGCATTGATGTTCGCAGTTTACCATTAAAGAAAACCAAAGAAGATTCAGCACTTTCATAGTTTTATACAATTTTCATCATCAGCAACAAGAAGTGTGTTTAAATCCTAGCATTGAGAGTATGAGGGAAGTTTAGTATTTTTTATTGACATGAATAAAAACTGTCATACTGTTTGAGAGTAGTTTTATTAACAAATAAATTAATAACTACTTTACATAAAAATTAGCTTATTGTGAACAGTGATGACAGCCTTGACCTATTACCGTAAAATGCATTAGTAACACATATGAGGGGATAACTCCACAGTTTTTTGTGTCATCATTACAAATAAATGAAACCATTCAGAGATTGAATATATGAAGATAGCATAATATTCAGCATCAGCATGAGCTGCAGTTTTGAAAGCTTCCATTGTCTATTTAGGGGACAACTAAAAACTAATTCAAAATTGAATTGTGTTTATTTAGCTTTGACTAACTCTGTAAATTAAAGCAAAGATAATTTTAAAAAACCTGGATATATAAATAGTATAACTATAAGATGCTAATATTCCAAACAAAATAAAATGTATTTATTCGAGAGAGGAAAGGGGAAAAATTCTTTGTGTTGTTCAATAAGTTTTGAGACGAGGCTTTAGTACTTTTTTACTGTAAGAAAGTTATTTATTGCAAATGATGATGTAAGTAGGCTATATAACTTTTTTACACTACTTTAGAGGCTTTAGTGTCGTATGAATATTTCACATGCATCCAAGTCGTCGAATGTAATGTGATGTTTGTAAAACAACATCCTCCAAGTGCTTGTCTGTAAGAAGCATTTGAAACATATTTGTGAATTGCCGGCAGAATTTACATGAGTATAATTGAGGAAACACAAGTCATGGAAAGGCTGGTAGACTAGCAGGATGGTGGTACCACGCTAAACCCGGTGCCTCTGGTCTACTCAAGCTATTTTAGATTGCATAAAAGCCTACCATCAATAACTAATCACTAACAGAATAGCTTTGCCACGAATATAATGATAAGGCATTGTTTTAAATGATATCTTATACCAGATATGCATCACTCGGTCACACATACTTGCCTCTGTGACTCACCCTCCTCTACCATCCCTCTTGACTTCTATGCATTCCTGTTCTCTAGATGCTAAATATGTTGAAACAGATTTTCTTGATAGCGCTGTTTGGCTTTCTAATTTACTGATATTAACTGGTTGATTGAATAAAAAATGTGAGCAATTATTGTCAGTTTTCTTTTCAATCCTGAAAAATGCACTAAAAAGCCAAATCTTGTGAAGAAGTACAGTACTAGAGAACCAAACACATCAGATATGATTCATAGAATGAAAAAATCCCTCAGCTGACTTTTGAGGCAGCTCCATAGTTTCAACTTTTATCCATCCTTATATATTTAAAGCCTCTTTGCCATTTTCAATTGATAACTCCATAGAAGACTAGTTGACGTAGACACTGTACCTGTTTTAGACTAAAAAAGTATCAGAGATATACTTTTACATTCTAAGAAAGGGTATATCGATACTGAGGATACAGAAAATAACTCAGTTGCATTTAAAATAAGTTAATGTTATAATAAAATCTTCAAAGGGTTCAGGTTATAAGTGAGAGAGTCAGAGTCTATGCAGATATTAAGTCACAGTTAAAATGAAGTGAACTTATTAAATCGTCTTGTCGATAGCAAAGTCAACTTTGCCAAAAGCCAACTCATACTACAGAACTTGCTTCTTATCTGATTGAGGCTCGTTAGCTCTATCATAACTTAATAATATTTAATTGAAAACTTCTAAAAAAAACAAATATTTTGACTTTTTCCATGAAAAAACCTGTTGTTTTTGAAGAGATAATTGAAATAAAAACTCATAAACAGTAGTTCCTGTATTTTGGGTACTGGTCTGGAATCAGTAGCTAAGATTCAGTGATATATAACAGCCAATATGTAACAGTGTATAACTGTCAGTATAAAACAGTATATAACTGTCAGTATATATACAGTAACAGTCAGTATATAGCAGTTGGTACAAACCGATACAAAAGGTTAACATTTGAGTCAAGGTTTGATGAAGGTGAGTATCCTGAGTTTCTTGCGGACACAAGCGTCATAAACTCATGATATTGTCATTATTCAAAATTTAAAATATATTTGTCATATACAGTGAAATTTGGATAACTCGCCCTCGGATAACTCTAACACATGGTTAACTCGAACGGATTTGTTTGGTAAGTTCCCACGCAATGATAAATTGCTTTAGATATCTCGACCATAACTTGGTTAACTCGAACAGTTTTTTTGCCCAACGGCTACCGAGACGGTTGTTATCGCTTTAGAATATCGCTTTATTCCAAGCCATAGAGATAAACAACAACTTTTAGTAGTTCTTAGGCGCCATTATTACCACTATCGGCAAAATGTTTTCGTTAACGACTTTTCTATAGGTTTGCAAAAAATCAAATTTTACCAAACATCCGCTTGGGAATAGCCCTCCGCAAGCAAGGAGAAGCGATCGCTTCTCCTCTCAAGGTAACCTTCAGATAAACTTTAAGAAAAATCAGCAAAACTGGTTTTTGTTAAAACGCTCAAAAGAAAAATATGTCTTTTTTTCTGAGAGTTTCAACCGTGATCAAGTTTTGCCTATTTTAATCTGAAAACGTTCTGGCAGTCACATCACCTAAAACAAACAAACGAATCTCAAGTAATAAAAGGAAAATATTTATACTTTCTGATAAAAATTGTTAAAACATTACATGAGAGGTCCCTTAACTTGCAACAAGCAATCAATGCTTTTGATTTATATATAGTTTGTATATGTACTGATAAATACAATAATGCATGCACTTGTGACAGTGTTCTCATAACTTGAACGCTTTGATAACTCGAACACTTTCTCGCGGTCCCGTGAAGGTCGAGTTAGTCGAGTTTCACTGTATGTGTAAATATATATACGAAATAAATTTGCTACATACTTCATTTTGATATCTGTTAGATATTAGTCATTAATTATGATACTATCAAGCTCAGTTTGTCTATATATTCTCCTCCTTACACTCTTTGTAATGACTTGCACATTTTTATTGGTGAGTTACGCAAAAGCAAAAATAAACAAGAAGCAATTTTTTGTTTAAAGTGACAAGTGAACGCACGTCATTGTTAAACTAATTATATAATAATAAATAATAATAATTGTCAGGGTTTAGATAAAAGCAATAACTATCACACGCCAAGCGAGCATTTGTGAAATGACAATGAGAAATGTAGATCAAAATATCTGCGCATAACACATATATTTACATGCTAACCATAGACTTCCGCAAGTGATATCGTCTCTTATAATCATTGCGTCTTATTTATGATCGACATTGTTAGTTATTTTATACGAGTAGCACAGCTTTATAATTTGGAGGTCAGTCATAGTTGTTGGGCTAACGAGCATTGTGGGGTCGTCTAGACAATACAGTTGGTAAAGTTTGCTGAGAAGTTTTCTCTTTTCAAAAGCTTATAGTTTGCCATTTTAACCAATTAGAAATAGTGTCATAACAGATAGATGAGATAAATTAACCAAAAATTAGCGATGACGATTGACCAAGGATACAAAGCAATAAAAAGAAATTCAAATTATCATAAAGATGTAGTAAAAACACTTTGAATGAAGAAAGCGGCAAAAATGTCGTAGCCTATAAAACATGAACAATAGACCACCAACTCTAGACCGTAGATCATCAACCTTAGACAGTAGACCATCAATCCTAGATCGTAGACCATAAACCCTAGACACTAGACCACCAACTCTAGACCGAAGATTATCTACCCTAGACAGTAGACCACCAACCCTAGACTGTAGACCATAAACCCTAGACAGTAGACCACCAACCCTAGACCGTAGATCATCAACCCTAGACAGTAGACCACCAACCCTAGACCATAGATCATCAACCCTAGACAGTAGACCTACAACTCTAGACCGGAGATCATCAACCCTAGACAGTAGACCACCAACCCTAGACCGTAGATCATCAACCCTAGACAGTAGATTAACAAGTCTAGATCGTAGATCATCAATCCTAGACAGTAGACCACCAACCCTAGACCGTAAATCATAAACCCTAAACAGTAGATCAACAACCCTAGACTGTAGATCATCCACCCTAGACAGTGGACCACCAACCCTAGACCGTAGATCATCCACCCTAGACAGTGGACCACCAACCCTAGACCGTAGATCATCAACCCTAGACAGTAGACCACCAACCCTAGACCATCAATTTTAGACCATAGACAATCACTAATACCGCTACACTACATAACATTTCTCTACAGCAACAAAAAATGTTTACATAGTAGTTCATCTTGTCTAGCGATGGCAAAAGTTGGCTATAAATGTGTATATTCAAGGGTTAGACAGTCAGGGGATTTCTTTGGTTTGCTGCATAGTGTATGCTCTGTATGCTGAATGCATCCAGAGAGCGAACTATGCTCGCTGCCAATGTTATACAGTTTCGTTAATACAGCTGAGCTTTGGTTTAGTGATCTTGAGAAAGAACAAGTCATCATTTGTTTCCTAAAAACACTGCTAGTGGTGAGATAAAGGGCATCTGATCTTGAATAACTCTGTCTGCTAGGACAGAAGTGCAAGATTAGTCCTCTGTGGCCAATCAGAGTAGAGCTCTGCTGAAATATGGTACTGGTACTATATAAATAATATTAAAAAGTTGAGCCACTAAATTGTTGAACTTCTGGGTAGGTGATGGCAACTCCCACTCATAAAAGTCTAGAAAATGTTAAATTGCTAGATAGAATGGAACGAAGTTATGACAAAATTTCGACTATTTATTGACTGACCGTCATATAAATGCAGCCCACAAACTTTCTCAGCAAAATGGTCTCTACTTACATGACAGTTCTCGAAGACGCATTTTCAATCAAAGCAAAAGATCAACAATGACAACCAAGAAGTCATTTATCTGGATAAGAAAACGGAAGTACCCTTTATTAACAGCAATTGTTATAAAAAGGTTTTACAGTTTAATTTTCTTTGTGGCACTTCATGAAAGCAAAAGATTGTCTTTAGAACAGCTGATCAGTTTGGTCAACAGTTCTGTCTATAGAGAGAGCCTTTTCGTATGTAATTCTCAAGTTTATGAGAAAGATAAAGGTAATTTATGGCTATGAAACAAACAACATTAAAAATATATGCTAACTTTTCGATACGATAGAGCTCGTATTAGATACCTCTATGGTTAAATAACTCTTGAGCCTTAAAAATGAACAAAGTTGTACTAGGAACAAATTTTAGTAATACCAAAGGCTGTGGCAACAATTCTCAATGACACATATTTATTGTTTTTATTGTTTCAGCTGCTGAGCATGTGAAAGATGACCTAGAAGCTAACGTTTATAAGTTTACACGCTTACTGTAAACTTCGATTTCTATTCTTTACACCTTTCTTGACCTGTTTTAAAAGTTCACAGTAGGTGGAACTGTTGACAGCGGTGCCTTTTTTAAGATAGAAGTTAGTAATGTTTTAACATCTCATTGGGTTCACACCCTTCAGCTACCAAACATTTTTAGTTGATTTCTGTTCAGTTCTGAAGCATGCATTTCGGTCGGGGATTTTGAAAAACTTCAAAAAATGGTCACATGACCTGATAGCATGACCAACATAATCTCAACAAAATTATGCGAGTCATCATGAGAGATTATTTCAACTTAAAAAATGAGGCTTCTACTTGTTATAGAACTCATTTTATTTATTGAATGTTCCTTGTGCAAATGTATTAACTTCTAATAACATTTTCTTTCGCAAAAAAGTTGAAGTGTCAAAAAGAAATTTAAAGAGAAATGGGTACAAAGTGTTGTGAAGGCTTGCACCATGTGAAAATGAAATTTTATTTTATTAACAACTAGCTGTGCCTCCCGGAGTTGCCCAGGTATTAAAAGTCAGCTTATAAACGATGAGAAGTGATGAGAGTTGCCTACCACTTGCTCACTTGCTCACCTACTACTATTAGCCTGGCAAATTGCCAATGAAAAATTCCAGTAAGCTAATTAATAAGCGCTAGGCTTCTAATGATGGTATGCCACGCCACGATGTTGCGACAGCATTGTCCAGCTACGCTATTCTAATAATAGCTATAGCTGGAGGGACACACATACATATACACATACACACATACTTTGAGAAATATATATATATAGAAGTAGCTAAAGAAATATTTAGAAAAACATTTTTCAGACAGTATTTTTTTTTCATTTATATCGTAAGTAATTATTATATTCTTTGTACAATTTTTTAAACATGTTATTTAGAATATTTTTCGACGTTATGGGATTATTTTAGATCACTCTATAAATGCTATTTTTCATGTAAGACAGATTTGAAACAAAGAGAATGGAGAAACACGGCTAATACTAGTTGCACACAATGACATTTGTATTTTAGTAGTTTCTGCGAATCTGACTCATACTCAATTTATAATTTAGTGACTGCTCTTTTGACTTTTATCTTCAAACGACATTTGTACTAAGCCAGCAGTCGTTCAGGAGGAAGCAGGTCAAAGAGAATATTTTTATACGCCGATATTTCAACTAAATAACCAACTGATTTTATTGCATTATTAATTCTATTTTTTATAATTAGGTATTTCAGTGTTTGATGTCGCACTGGTATTTCGACAAATAGCTCCATCGGATATTCTAATGATATGGCAGATGACATGATTAGCGGTTGTTGCATCTCTAGAGTTTTTGCCTTAGCCATGATTACAGGCAATAAGCGGACATTATGACACCAAAAGCAACCGAAGCTCTTGTCATGTCAGATTAGGGGAAAGATGCAAAGGATGCATAAGGTAATTAACACGGCTAATTATCTTGCAAAATGCATAAAAAATTTAGTTAAACAATGCGAAACATTCGAGGCGCCTATTTTGGGCATACGTTACAGCGGGCCGTGCGAGATGATGTAATCGTCAAAGCCTGAAATCAATCATCATTGAAAAGATGGGCAACCATTTTCGGTAAATGCTTGTAGATTATCTGAAGTTAATTTGACCAGAAAACACTAGTTGGTTTGTCCGTGATTAGTTCGGTAATTAGCTCTCAAGCGATTGTCAGAACTGACCACCAGATTCTTCCAGTCATTGTATCTGTACCAGTGGTACCGGCTACAGGTGTGCAACATTCAAGAGACCACCGGAAACCTTCAGTGTTTCTTATTGGAATCCTTTGAAATCCATTTTGCTGATTGGAAAACAGGTTTAAAAATTGAATCCTTGTAATAGTTTTGAAATAATAATAAAAATAATATTGCGTACTGATTTAATGTAAAAAAATATTTGAATATTTTACTAAAATCACAAAAAAACACAAAACCTATAAAAGCCCACAGGGGATATTGTATTGCTTATCAATATGTAGGGAAGTTGAAAATTATAACGGTTTTAATAACAACATCAGCAATAACAACAACATTATAAATAAAAATTGCATTTAATCATTGGCTAAAATTTAGCGGAGTGAAACTTTTTGAAATTTTAACACAAAGAAACAAGTGGAGGAACATGGGTAAAGTTTTTTTTGTGATAGCAAAAGCCCTAAGGCTACCGTCGTTTTCAGAGAGAATGATTGACAAAAGCAGCAGACAAGGATTTAAGATTAAAGACAAACAGAACACAAAAACAAGCAATACCTTTAGAGTCACAAAAATGTCAGTCTTTCCTTGTATCAATATACAAGATTATATCATTATAAAGGTACATGAAGCAAATTATTTAACTTTAACTATAAAAAAAAGTTGACAAGTAAGTGCCATAGTTATCAGAAACTACTAGTGGCTGTATGGTGAATCTAGCACTCTATAAAGATTCGACTATGTCGCAAAGGAGACAACTCTCTGACTAAAATCAAGTGATTTTGACAAATTCTCTAGCCTTGTTGCTTTGCTTTTATTTAAAGAATATAAAATTAAAGAATATCTTTATGTATAAGGCCAAATGTGGACAGGGGTACACAATTACAGAAAGCCTAAATACCTTGCACTAAACCATGGCTAGATCAACATGTAATCTATTTCAATAAAATTCACTTTGTCATTGTGAGTCTGTTAGTCTGGGTGAAAAATTTGTGTTTTTTCGTTTTCCGGCCGATTTTATCCAAATTTGATAACTCCGTGCTCCGTGTATTTTGCCAGGTCACTAAAAAGAATTGATTTCAAAACTTCATCTGGTTCCTAAAACCCAGCCTCTTAGACACAAACCTGAGGGTTATTTGGTTGAAAATGAAAAAATCCTGAAAAGTACCGTATGGTAAACATTAGTTATTTGTTTTTTTTAAAGTTATAACAATCAAGTAACACAAAAAGAAGTATTTTATAGTTGCGCAGTAAAACCTTTATTGTTTTATTAAAACTCTACAATAGTGGATTACAAAATCTGAGAACCATCATTGTGAGGTTTTCCAGCATTGTCCTTTCAAATTACTCTTCAAGTTATAAAAGTACATTTGCAATGATCTCTAATAGCTATCAAGTACATTTGCAATGATCTCTAATAGCTTGCCCAGATGTTATCGGATTATGTAGTTTTTATTTATTTTTAGTGGGTATGAAAACTATGAGCTAAAACAAAAAACATTTTATATAATCCATATTGAAAGCTGACAAGCCAGACAGGTTTCAAAATAATATGTAAAAATCTAGCAAAAAATGTTTATAGCTGGTCTCTTTTGCAGAGTTGTCAAAGAATTAGCAAGCCACATTGGCTAGAGACAAGCGCAAATTCAAGCAATATTGCCCAACCATACATCCATATAATAACAAACCATAATAGCGTCAGACAGTTGTCACCAGCGATCAGTCATAGATGTGAGTCATAGATGACTCACAGAGATCCAGTATACTTGTCTGATTCATTCTATTGACTTTTTTCATTTCCGATTAGCAAGGGATGCAGCTGTTTCCATAACGGAGTTTCATCTCTGCCCTTTAAAGACATGTGTGTGGAGCATTGGCTATGAGCTTTGTGAAAAAGGTAATATTTAAAAAGAAAAATTTAGAATAGTTTAACATATTAGCGAGAGCATGTTCAAAGAAATGTAGAATTTTTTCGTTATAGCCATAACATAATTAGCTGGATCTAAGAACAGCCAAGTTAACTTAACCGCACCGGTTTTTCTTACCTGAGGCTTTTGTAAAAAATTGTTTAACACTTTGAAGCCTAGTCTTGTATAAACCAACAAGTTCCCTGATCCAAGAGAGTATTAACAACTTTCCATCAACTGTAAAAGTACATGGAATAGTACAATTCTTTTTAATTAAATATTATTCTGAAGTTTCAAGCTTGTACAACACAATGAAAAAAAAAACTCAAATACAGTAAATTATTTTTGCCACATTTTTTCAAAAAGGTGATGTTTTATAGGTAACTAAAGAAACACAACGATCCTAGTACACCGAGTCTGATTGATATTTGTTATGAATATGATTGCAGTACAATGAGTCTGATAGAGTGTGTATATTTATTATGAATATGATTGCAGTACACTGAGTTTGATAGAGTGTGTATATTTGTTATGAATATGATTGCAGTACACTGAGTCTGATAGAGTCTGTATATTTGTTATGAATATGATTGCAGTACAATGAGTCTGATAGTGTGTGTATATTTGTTATGAATATGATTACAGTACAATGAGTCTGATAGAGTCTGTATATTTGTTATGAATATGATTACAGTACACTGAGTCTGATAGAGTGTGTATATTTGTTATGAATATGATTACAGTACACTGAGTCTGATAGAGTGTGTATATTTGTTATGAATATGATTACAGTACAATGAGTCTGATAGAGTCTGTATATTTGTTATGAATATGATTACAGTACACTGAGTCTGATAGAGTGTGTATATTTGTTATGAATATGATTACAGTACACTGAGTCAGATAGAGTCTGTATATTTGTTATGAATATGATTGCAGTACACTGAGTCAGATAGAGTGTGTATATTTGTTATGAATATGATTACAGTACACTGAGTCAGATAGAGTCTGTATATTTGTTATGAATATGATTGCAGTACACTGAGTCAGATAGAGTGTGTATATTTGTTATGAATATGATTACAGTACACTGAGTCAGATAGAGTCTGTATATTTGTTATGAATATGATTGCAGTACACTGAGTCTGATAGAGTCTGTATATTTGTTATGAATATGATTACAGTACACTGAGTCTGATAGTTGGTGTATATTTGTTATGAATATGATTGCAGTACACTGAGTCTGATAGTGTGTTTATATTTGTTATGAATATGATTACAGTACACTGAGTCAGATAGAGTCTGTATATTTGTTATGAATATGATTGCAGTACACTGAGTCTGATAGAGTCTGTATATTTGTTATGAATATGATTGCTGTACACCGAGTCTGATAGAGTGTGTATATTTGTTATGAATATGATTGCAGTACACTGAGTCTGATAGAGTGTGTATATTTGTTATGAATATGATTGCAGTACACTGAGTCTGATAGAGTGTATAATTGTTATGAATATGATTGCAGTGCACTGAGTCTGATAGAGTGTGTATATTTGTTATGAATATGATTGCAGTACACTGAGTCTGATAGAGTGTGTATATTTGTTATGAATATTATTGCAGTACACTGAGTCTGATAGAGTCTGTATATTTGTTATGAATATGATTGCAGCACACTGAGTCTGATAGTGTCTGTATATTTGTTATGAATATGATTGCAGTACACTGAGTCTGATAGAGTGTGTATATTTGTTATGAATATGATTGCAGTACACTGGGTCTGATAGAGTGTGTATATTTGTTATGAATATGATTACAGTACACTGAGTCTGATAGAGTGTGTATATTTGTTATGAATATGCTTGCAGTACACTGAGTCTGATAGTTGGTGTATATTTGTTATGAATATGATTGCAGTAAACTGAACCTGATAGAGTGTATATTTGTTATGAATATGATTACAGTACACTGAGTCTGATAGTGTGTATATTTGTTATGAATATGATTACAGTACACTGAGTCTGATAGAGTGTGTATATTTGTTATGAATATGATTACAGTACACTGAGTCTGATAGTTGGTGTATATTTGTTATGAATATGATTGCAGTACACTGGGTCTGATAGAGTGTGTATATTTGTTATGAATATGATTACAGTACACTGAGTCTGATAGAGTGTGTATATTTGTTATGAATATGCTTGCAGTACACTGAGTCTGATAGTTGGTGTATATTTGTTATGAATATGATTGCAGTAAACTGAGCCTGATAGAGTGTATATTTGTTATGAATATGATTACAGTACACTGAGTCTGATAGTGTGTATATTTGTTATGAATATGATTACAGTACACTGAGTCTGATAGAGTCTGTATATTTGTTATGAATATGATTGCTGTACACCGAGTCTGATAGAGTGTGTATATTTGTTATGAATATGATTGCAGTACACTGAGTCTGATAGTTGGTGTATATTTGTTATGAATATGATTGCAGTAAACTGAGCCTGATAGAGTGTATATTTGTTATGAATAGAAAACAACTAGTTTTGTTGTAAAGCTCTTCTTGCTGAACAAAAAAGCTTTCTAGTTTTGCCTGTTTTTAAAACCCCATTACCAACAATTTAAATCGTTTTCAATAATTTCAATCAGCGTGACATTAGATACGGTCAGTTCAGCAACAGTTTTTCATTTCTTGGTCGGTTAGAAGTTCCCTCGGTATTTTAGCGATATCTCAAAAAGAGTGTTTTATGTTGGCATTTTTGGGGAATCTATACATATAAAATCAAGTGTTTGTCTGTCGTCGTTTGTTTGTCTAGTTAATAGCGATTGGTTAAAATATGCACACTTATTATTATAACGATTATATGCACAATTATTCCAAAAGTGTAGCGAGGTGGCTGCATGGTTTATAGGTGGGGTCTTAGGGGTATGGGTTCGATTTCTATGAGGTGAAATATTTTTTTCTAACTGTTTAAGCTGGCTTCAGACACACACGGTTCTTATTACAGTAGAAATTAAAATATTAGCTACTATTAGTTACTAGCTCACATTACCAACTCAAATTACTAGCTTAAGTTACTTAAATTCATTGAGTAGAGAAACTTAGCCAATGGCAACTACATTACCTGCCACTGTTTATGAGCTATTTTTAATTTTGAACGAATGTGTAGCTTAAGAGGTAAGAAATATTTTTCGATGATCTATTTTAGCTATGCCTCAAAATTTTAAATATTTGAACTGTGCATTGGCCGAACACACACAAAAATCAATACCTTCATTTAAAAGTTAAAATGATTAAATGATATATGGTGATTAAAAATAAATGCAAAACTTTTTATTCTACAAAATTCTATGCAAAAACTTTTTTATCATCCGTGCAACGCTGGGAATTTAGCTTGTCTTTTCTTATATTATTGACCGCTGTCAATGCGATGAGCAGTATTATATCACTGCTGCAATCACAGGTGTCCTTTAGTGGGATATTGCTGAAGCCGAGGCTGAGCCGTAGGCTACACACAAAAAAAACAAAAGTCTACGTTTTTATGAGCAGAAACAAAAATATCCATCCAAATATCTCACCAATCCGATGAGCTGCATAAACAAAAACTAAACCAATCGACAGGACCACCCATCATGTCAAAATATTCCAAGTTTTAAGTCATGTCTTGTACAACTCGTCTTATGGTTTCTCAAAACTTGTCTCCAAGTCCCTATTATTTTGAGACTGTCTGATTGCTGTTTTCTAAATGGTCGCTGCTAGCCTAGCCTAGCGTCCTGCTTCAACACCTCAGTAACTATCTGGGAAACGTTCGGGAGCACTCAGCGACTTTTTGCTCATAACTACGTGGACCTTTGTTGTTTTTTGTGTGTGTAGCCTACGGCCCGACCTCGGCTTCGGCTATATCCCACTAAAGGACACCTGTGGCTGCAATGCTTCGAAAAACAGCAAAGTTTTGTTGTAACTACATACTCATTTTTTTATTTATTAAATTTTATAAAATATTACAAAAATCTTACTGAACCTTCCATTTTAGCCACGCCACAACCATAAAAACATCCAACTTAAAAAAAATTATTGCGCGCCTATATAACCGTATAGTTGAAAGAATTTTTACTTAGTATCATGTAGAAGTCATATCAAAGGAAACGAGACTAAATTTCCTTTTGACATAAATCAAAATGGGAACATTTTTATTGCTGCCAAAAGTTTGTAAAATTCATGTATCACAACTCATTTAACCATCGATAACATGTTCTTCCTATATAAATAACATGTTCTACCTACATAGATAACATGTTCTACCTACATAGATAAAATGCTTTACCTACATAGATAACATGTTCTACCTACATCGATAACATGCTCTACCTACAGAGATAACATGTTCTACCTGCATAGATAACATGTTCTACCTGCATAGATAACATGTTCTACCTGCATAGATAACATGCTCTACCTACAGAGATAACATGTTCTACCTGCATAGATAACATGCTCTACCTACAGAGATAACATGTTCTACCTACATAGATAACATGTTCTACCTGCATAGATAACATGTTCTACCTGCATAGATAACATGTTCTACCTACATAGATAACATGTTCTACCTGCATAGATAACATGTTCTACCTGCATAGATAACATGTTCTACCTGCATAGATAACATGCTCTACCTACAGAGATAACATGTTCTACCTACATCGATAACATGTTCTACCTGCATAGATAACATGCTCTACCTACAGAGATAACATGTTCTACCCACATCGATAACATGTTCTACCTGCATAGATAACATGCTCTACCTACAGAGATAACATGTTCTACCTACATCGATAACATGTTCTACCTGCATAGATAACATGTTCTACCTACAGAGATAACATGTTCTACCTGCATAGATAACATGTTCTACCTGCATAGATAACATGCTCTACCTACAGAGATAACATGTTCTACCTACATCGATAACATGTTCTACCTACATCGATAACATGTTCTACCTACAGAGATAACATGTTCTACCTACATCGATAACATGTTCTACCTACATCGATAACATGTTCTACCTACAGAGATAACATGTTCTACCTGCATAGATAACATGTTCTACCTGCATAGATAACATGTTCTACCTACAGAGATAACATGTTCTACCTGCATAGATAACATGTTCTACCTACATAGAGTTTGTTATTTATCTTCAGACTATTGTTATATTTTTTGAAATATGTACTGGTTGTAAATACCAGTATGACCTTGCATGACCTTGTTGATAACTGTCCTACATACTGACCCTTGGTTTAACCAATCACGTGTGTTTTGGTTCTATAATTACTTCCCGTATTGCTGTTATGTCCTACTTGTTGTTTTCTTATTTTCAGTAGTTCAACTACACCTGATCATGTTGTTAGACTTACTGAGATGCTCATCACTTTTATAACAACTAAATACTAAAATTCAACAATATTCGCATCTGAAATATCTATTTATACATTTCAGATGTCTATTGATATGTTTGTTTGTGGGTATGTTCTCTAGAGGTACTAACTTCTAATTAACCAAATCTGCCTAAAAAATTGCATGTGGCCTTTTTTGATACTCCCTTAAGCTATGAACCTTAAAGATTGTGGAGTCTTTTGTTAATGGAAATAAAAATGATGTAATAAATGATTTCATAGTAAGGTGAGTAAAATTTTGGCAGTATGGGACCCCTGGCACTCAGCCTACCAGACTGACACTCTAACCAACTAGGCTAATCAGCCACCTTACACAGCCTCAAAATAATTGTGGTAAGTAAAAATAAACATTGCTTATTTATATTTTGTGTTGATTATTTGGTTGTTGCATTATTTTGTTTAAAAATTATCATGGTAAAAGAATAATGATTATAAATTAATGTTGTATTTTTCAATCAGGCAGCGACGGGTACGTCAGCTTGTGAGCTATAATATGATCCATCCTACAACCTTCAGCCTGTTCAAATGTTTGGATTCTTAGGTTCTGCATGCAGACTGCATTTGAACTCTGATTCTATGTTGTTTGATGACCTTTGGCCAGTATGGCTGCCAGTTGCAAGTAATTTGTCAATATCTTCTACTCTCAAGATCGTTACTGATAAAAATTCATATTTTTGCGCTGTATGTAGTTCCTTATATTGTTATTATAAATATTTGCTAGTAGAGTAGATTATGAATGCATTGACCGCTGATCGGTGATAACTTCGTAAGACCAGACATGACTCATGGTCCAGTCTCTCAACCATCTGCTCCACGCAGCTGGAGAGCTATTCCCCTCCAGTCATCACCTGAATATGTTTAGTATTAAGCCTTTGTACCTCCTTCATTAGAATGTGACGCATACTGAACACCCGTAACGGAGCGATCGATTATTCTGTCCACTACAGGCTAAAATGCCGCTGCAACCTTGCAAATGATAATATCATGATTATGGTGGCTTAGCCGTGTTGCCAAATGAAATAATTTCAATTGTTCAGTCTATATTATTGACAGAAGGTATTATATTCTATAAATCCATAAAGACTGGGTGGCAATAGAAGATTAGGGTAAATAGGAACAGATTTGGGTGTGTCAAATCTGAGTGATGCTAGAGATCAGCTCTGTCTCTGACTTTGTTTATATGTTGCACTGAATATCAACGTAAGGTCTCTGGGTTGGTGATAGCGTCTGTTTCCTCAAGCCTAGAACTAATAACAACACTTAGAATAATAGAAAAACTTTGAAGTAGATAAAAAGGAATAGAACGGAGAAAGAGGGGGTTAGTATCCTGTAACGGCTTCGCAGTTAATCCCAGATTTATTATAGCGTACCAATAATAGGCCTGTATATCCTTGATTATAAAATGTCTCATGCTGTACTCATATCCTCTAGTTTTGTCCAATTCACTCAAAGTTTTTTCAATTCATTCGTTAAAGTTTTAGACAAGCCTATTGCTACTGATAAACCAGTTTAAGCTTTTCTTGTAGGAATATAATAATATTTTTGTGCATGAGTTTAATAATCTATTTTTACAGTTTATCTATATTAACACCAGGATGTAAACATAACGTCAAAAATATTATTTAAATTATAATCAGTTGTTTTTCTAATTTGGAGATACAGTACTTTAGAAGGCCTGTTTATACCCGACTGGTTGTATTCAGTTCAGCCTAAAGAGAACCGTTCACAGCTTCGATTGCTTGTTCTAGCTTAATCTGGCATCAATATCATCTCCTAAAAGAAATGTTTTTTGCTTTTCATAATGTACCGTTAAAAACCTAATTTAAAGAAAAGAAATGTGAAACAGTTATATTGAGCAAAGTTCTATTGTTATTTGTTGGAATGATGTTCGTCCTTGGCTAGAATCTTACCAATCTTTTAATATATTGACTTTTTAAACTTTATTTGGTATCAACATCATCTCTAAAAAGAAATGCTTTTATGAATGTGCCATTTAAAATGTAACTCAAACAAAAGAAAAGAGATGTGACAATAAGTTTGGCTTCAGATAAGGTACTTTCTGAATAACTCTGATTTGTTTCAGCAGTGAGTTAAATGTTGTGGTAGTGGTATTATTAAGTGTGTCAGTAGGATAGGACAGTAAGTAGTTGTTTCTCCTTGGATAAAGATTGCTTTTGAAACAAACAACAGTTAATGAGTTGAGTTTATTCAGAGAATATTCCTAATATCATTGTATTAAATGTGTCTCATTAAAGTGGCTGCATATTCTTAGGAAAAAGAATGTGATTTATTTGATAATAATTTATGCTAAGTGAGCTAAAGTGCTACCGATCACACATTCCAGCTCACCACACTTCACATCACAAAATCCTTGAACATTTGCCTTATCCCAAATTTGCCAGTTTCTGTATTTGTGTTACAGGTTTCAAAACCCTGTGTAAACTATGCTCAGAATATTTTTATTTATCCTTGCACACAAATGACAAACATCTTTTCTATTCCGTGACACCAATATACTACATCCACCATCATATGTTTCAAGTTTATGAACTTTCTGTTAGTCCAACCTTCAATTCACTACACTGACTCTTCCACAATAATATTAGATTATCAAATTTTAAAACACGTTTGTTCAACTCACTAGTTCATAATTTTTGTCTTTCCAATTTTTTTCATTTTAGCACATTATGAAAAACATTATTTTGTTGATGATTATCAATAAAAAGTTATATATATAGAGTATATATATATTTTATATATATATATATACTCTATATATATACTTTACATATATATACTTTATATATATATACTTTGAAGCCTAATATTGTGGGCCTACATACAAGTCAGTCACCTGGTCCTAGACAGTATTAACAAATTTCAAAGAACTGTGAAAGTACTTAGAATAGTACATTTCCTATCAAACTGAAGAGCATTGCTAAATATAAGCATGTAGAACTCAATGATAAAACAAAAATGAAATAGAGTTAATAGTTTTTTCACAGTCTTTTAAAGAATTTTTAGAGTTTCAATGTTTTAGAGGTAACTGAAGGAACTTAACAGTTGCAGTGCACCGAGTCTGATAGACTGTGTATTTGTTATGAGTGGAAAGACAAATAGTTGTGGTACTGAGGAGAAGAAGCTTTCTAGCTTTGCCAATTTTTGATCTCTCATTATTAACAACTCCAACTAGTCTGTCATTAGAAACCAACGTTTTATCAGCAGCCATTTTTCATTTCTTGGTCTGCTAGAAGTATCCTCGGTATTTCAGCGATATCTCAAAAACTAATTGACTTAAAAGTTCGGAATTACATTGAAAACGTATTACACACAAATTGATCATAATTTTGAAATTTTTTGTAAACAGGAAGTGCAGACAAACAAGCAAAACTTCGCTGTTGAAATTCTACGTCAAGGATGTCGAGTCTGGATAAAAAACAAGTCCTCGAACTCTCCCGGGCCTGGGCTCCAAAGTGTTAAAATGAACTTATAGTCACTAAATTATTATTTTACCAAAAATGTATTAGCAGAGGCACGGGCATGTATAAGCTGAGGTTTAGTAATAGCATAGCTAGAAACTACACTCCTTGGGAGACCACCATGCATAGCTTGATGAGTAATTGTCAAGGACATGTCGCAACCAGCAGCGATAGCCAATGGGTGAACTTACGTTCACTTGAGAGTATCATTTAACGTATCTATAAGCTGTCAAAGAATTTGCAAAAAATTCTTAAATTGTGAAACAAGTGTCACTGCTCTGAAAGTCGCTAAGCTGTTGTTTTTTTAAGAAAAACTTACTTAAGAACTGGACTTTATTGGTTGACATTCATAGAGAGATTAAAGTTCTATCTCAAAGGAAGCGATATAAAATAATTGCGTACTAAAGTACGCAATACAAGACATCTTCAATACAGAATAATAAAGATTGAAGTTACACACAAATAAAAGTCTACAGAGGGCCAGGGATTCCCAAAGTGAATTGAATTTGTACAAATAAACTTTAGTTGGCTTCATAGGCAGGAGTGGGACTGGCTGACAAGAATGATAAGCATTTATAACAACAGACAACATTGTTTTAATTTAAAGGATCGTTTCATTTATCTGAAGTTAATTCTGTTATTTTTGTATCTTGCGTTCATATACATTACTTACATCAGACATTTTGGTTTTTCTTCTAAAATGCTCAGAAGAACAATACGTGTAAAATGGCATCACTAGTTGCTATCCTTACAATTTTATATGACTATTGCATTTTTGCGTTAATTTGCAGCATTCTATTCAACGTTGCAGCATTCAAGTTGAGGCATTCTATGCAACGTCGCAATGTTCCAAAGAGCATGCTGATGGTTTCTTTGCGACTATGGACATCATAATCACACTTTCGCTTGATCTGAGCGTTTTAACCCCTTTAACCAAGTTTTGTTGATTTTAATCTTGAAACATCCTGGTAGTCAGATAACATCAAACATAAAAAGCAATTGCAAATGATAGAAAAATACCGATACTTTTTGATAAAATTTACTAAGATTTTGTGTAAACTAGTTTTAAATCTACTGAGTGGGCTAAGGATCATCACCGACTACTTTGTATCACTAGTGTCAGAAACCTAGTAATATATGCTTTATTGCATTCTAAATGAAACATGTGCAAATGGAGATAGATGGGCAAATTTTGTGGGAATAAAAAAGGGAATTCTATTTTTGGCTGATCAAGAAATAACAAAACATTGTCTTACGCTGCTTTTACTGTACAGGTTTCCACAAGCTGCAACTCAGTAAACAGTAAGCAGTGCTTAATGTGCCATTGATTAAATGCTAGGTCAAAGGAGGTACAGTGGTGGTCGTAACTAGGTAAAGAGAAGTAAATCCAAATATAGTTACTTTTTAGATACAAAGGTGAGGATAAATTGTTTCTGACTGAAAGTAAAAATATTCCTTTGTCATAATATTGCTAAAGAAGTCGACAGAATTATAATAAGGAATCACAGCAGCATTGCTGCTTCAGACAAAACAAAAAGCAATACTTTTTATTTTGGAAATTTCAGCCAATTTTATTTATTCAGTTAATATAGCCTAAGTTTTAAGATCAGCTCATGTAGATCTTAAAACTACAATCCTATAACCAAGCATCCTAGTACGATGTACTAAGATGCTTCTGGCTGGCTATTCATAGATATTGACACTGAGGCGGAAATGTGGTGAGGTGAAGAACTGTTTCAAACACAGCGGTATGTACATGGCACAACAAGATAGCAAATAGAAACTATCAGTGCCACTCTTTCACCAGCCACTTTATTTGAAAAATAACACATGAGTTTTTGTAAAAAATAATGATTAATGAAAGTGGTTTAAGGTTAACTTAAATTACCTCTGTAAACCGGAATGAGGTAAAATGGAATAAACCTATAATAGCAATATCTGACACGTGGCTATACAATGACATAGGGAGACGTACGTGACAGCCTTAAAACAATTTTATTACTCGTAGCTTCATATTGCAAAGCAGTAATCATCAGATAAAACTGCTAACACTAAAGCGTCGTGTATATATATAGGTTGAAATAAAATCCTAGTCGTTAAAATGCTTTTATGCAAGAGACTGCAAATACTGCCTCTATTATATATAAATATATATATATTTAACTGCACACCTATAATTACTTTATGTCAGTCTATTCTATATAAATAATGTCATCAGCAAAATCTCTTTGATACGCATGACACAAACCTCTCTAGCGGAAAGGTTTCTAGGATGCCTTGGCAGTAATCTTGCAAGGGGTTACATTTATAATGATACCCTATTATAAGAGAAGGCCCAAAACAGAGCCGTCAATGTCTCTCCATCCTCCCTAGCAGATCTAGCGTTGGTGAATTTTCGGAAGAAAGAGGCTGGTTCAGAGCATTATAATGGTAACACTCATCCATAATCATCACACTCATCCATAATCATGGTGGTATTCAGAGCTACTTAATAAACACAAAACCTAAATACTATGCAGGTAATAACCAATAATGAGAAATGATTGATGCATGTTTAAGCATCGGTAAATCCATTTTGACAGCCAGTACTTATCCCCATAATTACAGAATGATGGGTCCGCAGCCGTCTCCAGCTGGAACATTTGGATTGGTTGTCGGAAGAAAAACCAGCGTGTGCATCACAGATGCCTGTTTTTTTTTTGGATTATATATGCAAAAGATTACGCATTATGTAATGGAAATTAGCTTGTTATTCAGCCAAATTAGCTTGGCAGTAATTGGTGGATCAACACAGGAAAAACAAAGGGCTAGTGGGAAAGTGTCATCTAAGTTGGGCCCTAATCCTTTCGGAGAGTTGAGCTGAGCAACCGCAGTGTCTGGTCCTATTCAGAGAAGCTACACTGAATCATTGAAGAAAAACCTGCAGAGTGCCGGTGGCTTGTTGTAAAGCACTTGAGAGTGATGGCTCATTTCCTCATAGCATTCTCCTGTGATAACACCAGTTGTTCTCTGCGGGTGTTCATTGGCATTTAGCCCTACCCTCTAACGTGTTCTCTGTCGCATTATAATATTCTGGAAGATGAATTTTATCGTTTATATATACATGTACAATGAGATAGCTGGTTTATTATGGCTATGGATTGCTATACATGTACAATGAAATAGCTGGTTTAGTATGGTTATGGATTGCTGCGACGAAGGTGCATTCACTGACACCAACAGACACACTTGCGGTATATTGAAAACAATGCAACACTTTTTTTCCGTCAAACAGAATACATTTTAGAATTATTTAAAGCTCCAAGCTATAACAATATTTGAACTGCTATAAAGCTTTAAACTATAACGATCCTTAGACTGGTCAAAACTCTAAGCTCTTTAATATTTGAACTGCTATAAAGCTTCAAGCTATAATAATCCTTTCACAGGTGTAAAGCTTCAAGCTATAACAATCCTTACACTGGTATAAAGCTTTAAGCTATAACAATCCTTGGACAGGTATAAAGCTCTAAATTATACCAACCCTTACACAGGTATAAAGCTTTAAGCTATAACAATCCTTACACAGGTATAAAGTACTAAGCTAATGCAATCTTTGAGCTGGTATAAAGCTCTAAACAGTAGCAAATTAGCATATCTGAAGGGGTGTTTATACTAGGGCGATTTGTCTGATTTGTGTTTTTGCTGAGATAGTTGAAGTTACAAAAGCTTCTGGTCTGTTTCCAATTTGAAATAATTTTTAATACACTTGGCACCAAACCAACTCAAACTCCGGCTATACAAAATAGCTCACTGGTTTTACTAAATGAAATACAACATCAATATTCGTTCAATTTGCCTGTACTCTTAGAGTTGTTTACATTGCGAGCTATGGTTGCTCAATTCCATGTTGTACTTCGTCAAAGAGGGTCATCAAAAGCAGACAAACCTAATATGCAACATTCCACTGATCTTACGTCGACGACTAGAACAAAGCCATTATTACAACCCTTTTTCGTTTTAACCCAACTGACTTTGTTGGCGGGGAAGCAACTCTGACAGATCATCCTGGGGTAGATAACCCTATAGAACTACATAAAACTCTGAGCTACAATGTACCTTAGGACCTTAGAATTGTATAAAATGTTGACGAATGTCTTTAATGCTATCAATTAGCTGGCACTGTCAGGGGGCGGTCAATATGAGCTACCGTGGTGAAAGATGCCAGCATGAAAAGCAAGCTTTAGCTAGACTCATAAAGAGAAGATTTGAAATACAAGGTAACTTTCCAAACCTATAGAAAAAAACTTAAAAAGCCCTCATCCATACAACAGCATATCACTGTAATGCAAAGTACAATCTTTAAATGCTATTATGAATCACAAGCTATAGACTTTGTACAAAAATTAATGTTACAAAAAACTTTGCACAGAGTATGGAATTGTGAAACTGTTCCTGTAAAAGTCAACAAGCTTTAAGTTTTTTGCAAATTTCACCAGGAAAATGCTGAAGATATCGCGGCAAGAAAAGCAATATAGCAGAGTCATACAAATCGTTTTGACATCATTATTTCCACGCAAATCCAAATAAACACGTGTACAAATAAGTACTAAGACGGGAATTTGCTGTGTCATGACCATGCAACTTTATTCCTGGCTATATGCTTTCTGGCTTGGCGTATTTACCCTAATTTTTTTGCCCCGATTTATCACATGGTTACCACATTTTGTACTTTTACCAACAGCTGTAAGTACAGTTGTTATCTCAAAAAAGGTAACAAGTAGTAAAGTGAAGATTCAAAGGGAGCACAACTCTTGATAAATAACCATGTTTTATAGAATTGAAAATGATTTATTATTTTCACCTTATTTATTATTGTATTTATTATTTTTATATTATTTGTTTATTTGCTATAGTAAAATCAAATAGCAAAACTCCTAATAAATTTTGCATCGAGTTTGGGTAAGTCAGCTGTTTTAGCCTAGCAGTGGTGATAATGATGATAATGATGATAAGATAGTCTACCATTATTCCTGAAAGCAATCACAAATTAGCATCTACAGTGGTGTCTGAAATAAACTAAACCCCTTTGAAAAACTAAAATTGTAGGGTATGATTTGAAATAAGCAAATAAAAACGTATCTGGTGTGATGATATCTGCACTGATTATTATCTACAATCATTATTATTATTATTATTTTATAAAGTGTTTAGAAGTTGGCCTACCTAATCTTTGAAAAACATATTTTTACAGCTATGTGGTTTACATATTTAAAATTAGCACAAAATGAGGAATATATTAATATATATTATTTATGGCTATAGACTAAATTCACAATGAGTAACAATGTTGTAAATGAGAATTTTAGTTTATCAACAAAGGGCTCCAGTTTATTTTGGCCAGCACTGTAATTGCTAATAGCATTCAGGGACCTCATATTACCGATATTTCAGCAGAGAAAGTACATGAAATTACTCTTTCTTTTTATCTATAAGATCCTTATGCAGATATATCCTTCTTTCAAACAAATAAGTTGAAAAGGTAAGTCTGGTTGGGCCAGAGGTTAGCACTAGCTGTCACCAAAGATGCTTGATGAACAATTCATTGTACAAATAGAGAGGGAGGGGCTAGTTAGATCTGAATTAATTGTGAGTTTTTTATCCCGAAGATCTAAAGGGAATTATAAACTCATCATAATCTAATTCAAGTTAGGTGAAGAGGATTATATATGAGATACGAGTTTCCTTATTATTATTTCCTTATAATAATTACTTCCTTATAGTAATTATTTTAGAGATCATTAAAAACCACTATCTTTTAACCATCCAAATGCTAGTAATCATATTTAAAGCTTTCAGACATTTTGAACTTTAATTAAAATTTGTTTTTAAAATTGAGATGACGCCCTTCACCATGTTCAAAAAACAGTCATAGTAAAATGTCCATTGCTGTTACTATTATTATTATTATGGTTGTAAAAGTTTTTCTTCACAGTCGTGTGGTGGTAGGTGACTGGTTGTTGTCCATGTTGAGTCCGGGTCTTAACAAAAGGCCAAAGGATCCAACATCTTCCTCAACTCCACTAAGAGAGGACCTTCCTCAAAATGTGAGCTGTTCCTAAGATGGCCGTCTTCTGTATAGTCTCAAAAGACATATTCACTCCCACCTCCGCCAAGTTTGCTATATGCCTCATTGATATTGTTCCGAGTGCACCAATTACTATTGGTATCACGCCGGTCTTCACCTTCCACAGTCTGTTTATCTCGAACCCAAGCTCTTTGTATTTACCAATCTTCTCATCTTCCTTCTGTACTACCCTTGTGTCTCCAGGTATTGCTATGTCTATGACCTGACACTGTTTGGTTTCTTTATTTATTAGTATCAGGTCTGGTCTTCTAGCTTCAATAATCTTGTCTGTCTGCACATTGAAGTCCCATAGCAGCTTCACTTTCTCGTTCTCCAATACAGCTTCTGCACGGTGGTCGTACCATTTTTCTGTGTGGGGCAGCTCATGTTTCTTGCATATGCTCCAGTGCACTGCACTTGCCACTTTCTCATGCCGTCTTTTATATTCTGTCTGTGCAATCTTACTGCATTCGCTGACTATGTGGGACACTGTTTCATCTTTCTGTTTGCACAATCTGCATTTCGGATCGTTTGTTGACTTTTCTATCTTGGCCTTCCTATAGTTGGTTCTTAATGCTTGATCCTGGGCAGCAGTGATCAGGCTTTCAGTCTCTCGTTTGAGACACCCCCTCTTCATCCATTGCCATGTCTCCTTTGCTGCTTGATCTTCTGTCTGTCTTAGATGTTGTCTGTTCATTGGCTTATCATGCCAGTTTTGCTTTCGTTCAGTTTTCTGATGGTTTCTATACTCTTGTCATCCATCTTCACTGTTGGTATTTATGATCTTACCGGCTGTTCTTATAAATTCGACTGGGCTGCCTAATTTATAAGAACAGCCGGCAATAATAATAATAATAATAATAATTATTATTATTACTATTACTGTTATCATTATTATTATTAGTATTATTAGAGTGTTTCTTCACAGTCGTATGGTGGTAGGTGACTGGTTTTAGTCCGTGTTGAGTCCGGGTCTTAACAAAAGTCCAAAGGATCCAACAACTTCCTCAATTCCACTAAGAGAGGACCTTCCTCAAAATGTGAGCTGTTCCTAAGATGGCTGTCTTTTGTATAGTCTCAAAAGACATGTTCACTCCTACCTCGGCCAAGTATGCTATATGCCTCATTGATATTGTTTCGAATGCACCAATTACTAGTAATAATAATAATAATTATTATTATTAGTATTACTATTATTATTATTATTATTAATACTACTGTTATTATCATTATTGGCTTTGTGCTTTTGGTTTTTGTAAACAAACCATTTCTTTCAATTTCATTTCAAATATTATTATGGCATGATTATATTTCGAAACCATCATTAGCAGATGAATAAGAACATAGCCTGCGCTCGCAAAAATACAGAAATGATGAGTTATTTATGTGCAGGTGAAACACGATAGACTAGCTGACCAAGGCTACCCAGAGCTAGATATAAATATGTCCTGCATTTTAATTTTTGCAAAAAAGTAAATTACCCAGCGATCAAATTGGTCAGCAGCAACAAGACAACACCTGCTGCTTTAGTTGGTTAGCTTTGGAACTTATAAAAGCAAAAATCTATCTCCTTTTTATATATCATCTGTCTATTATTATGGAACTCTAGTTGGTGGGTGTTTTTAATGCTTTTGTTTTTATTTTAAGGCTTTTGCCTAACTTCGGTCAAATTGAGTTTTAGATTTGAATTTATTTGCTTCTTCATATATATTCTTACAAAATTATTTAATAACTTGCCAATGTTCTACCTAATATCAGTGACAAAAGGCTATCAATTTTGGCCTATTGTAACATCAAGTCCAAGACAAAAAAACTGTGATAGCATTATATGTTTGATTGGAAGGTGAACCACAGTTTGGTTATGTTAGGTAATGCAAACAGACCACACAGGATCAAACTTAGTAGATTAAGGTATGTTACTTAATGAGATAAGCTTGAGACAAGGGGATCATCTGATACGCTATTTCATATAATCATTGCCCAAGAATCAAGTGTGGCTAGAACCGGAAGCTGTTTTGTTTAATAAAAGTAAAGATAAATAAAAAGCTATTTTGGCCAAATATAGATTATTTTCTTTTAACCTAAAAAGCTCTATTGACAGCATCAATACACTCCATGTACTATGTATAAACTTTGGTATACTTCATCCTTTTCATTTTTCATAGAATTTTAATGCGTTGTTTCTTAGCTCAAGGTTTGATCATTGGAACTTGTTAGTATCAGCCAAAAATTAAAAACTTCATAAACATCATCATTAAGTATAACTCTCAGCTGATAATTGAACATTTAACATGAATATTATCATCAACAGTTGCTATTGCTGGTTCTTTTATGAATGGTAAGCTTTCATGCTGTTGTGTTTGGCAGCAGAAATTAAATGCTATATTTTAAGTTGTCTACCTTTAAAAAAGAGAACGTTTTGTTGTGATGAGGTCAAACATTGAAAGTTTACTAGGAACATAACGGAAAATGACTTTCATTGGTCATTCCCATTAAAGAGAAAGTTTCAAAAGGGAAGACAACTTCGAAATTAACATCTTCTTTTACACGTGAAAGTGCGATGTGAATGTCGAATTAGCCCGCGCGTCTAAAAACTTTATTACCGAGCCTTTATTAGGGTGCGCTCCGCAACAGCCGGTCTGGACGCTCAAGCGCAGCTGCCATAAATTAAAAAAGAAAAGTGTGAAATAAGCCGGGATACTTACACGGGAAGCTGATTAATTAATATTTTAGCAATTAGTTGTATAATCAGTGAGTTTTATTTGCGTTGGTCAACTTCAATTGTTGCATACATTAGATACTCACAGTGCTGTATAAAGGTTTTCGTATTAGATGAGCCTAAACTTGAGGACTAGTAACATTTAGTGAACCCCTGTACAAGTGCCACATATTTTTTGAAATACGTTAATGGTTGTATGAGCCTCACTCGCTTAAGCTCTCATATAGAAACGTATTATGCTAATTTTTGGAACTTTAACACCTGTCACAAAAAACACAGTTACCAGTCATGGCTCTCAAAGCAAATACTAATCAGAAATCGGCACACTCAATTAGTTTCTCAACTATTCTCGGCTTTCTACAATACATACATGTAATAACCAGACTTTGTACCTTAATTGTGAAGATTACCTATTCCTCCCCGACTAAATTTGCGTCGTTGATTGTTGTGAATTAATAAACATGTATGTACTAGCCCTACCCTCGCTCTCTACCTCCATGTTTGTAGAAGTGTTTTTAACCGGTGGCATTGGCTTAGAACAATGTAAGTGCTAAAATATTGTCAGTAGTCAAGTTTGTATGGCTTCAGCAATGACTCGACTCAATTCAATACCCATAAAAAATTAACAATTAATTTCCCATTTCTTTGCATCATATGTCGTGTAAGAATCGAGTCAATTCACAATTCACCGCAAAACCCCACAATTCAATTCTTAATTCTTGAGCTAACTTCAATAAGTCAGTTCAATTCAATTTTTCTAAATAGGTGAAATCAATTATCAATTTTTACCAAACTTGACTTATGGCAATATATCAAAGTGAAAATGAACCACGATCACTAACTTAGCTACACGCATTAGCTCAGTCTTTTGACTGTTTGTATAGCAAAGATCAACTCTTTCTCTACAGATTTAATTGCTTTTTCGGATGGAATTAAGCCATTTTTTGAAAAAATTAAATAAAAATGGCCTAAATAAGCTTATTGTCAGTGCGCGAGCGAACTACAGAGCTATGATATATTAGTGCGTAGTAGATATTAATACACATTAAAATATACTGCGTGATATCGAGGTCTTGTAGAAACGTGTGTGGCTCGCAACATTGCACTGCACTGACATCTTCGTTTCTGCGCACATCGATGACAGACTTGTTTACTTAGGATATTACTGCCCACGATGGATTTTCCGCCAACACAGTAATAATCATAAAAAGTAGTAATAATAAAGAGAAGCGTTGATCCATTTTGACTCGAGTCATTTTGCTTATTGAAAATAGAGAATCGAGTCAATTTGTTGACCGCAAAGAACCAATTCAGTTTTACTGGTAGGATGTGCCGAATCAATTAAATTCTGCAGTAAGTAGAAGATATCATAAAATCGATTCAATTCACTTGTGAGATGAGCCTTAAGGTTTAGTTCAATAAGTATGTTAACCGAGCGTTCATCTCTGCCATTTTAGAATGCAAGTCAGTCTAGGTGAATGAAGATTCTCTGAGCCTGCATCACTTCTTTTCAACTGTAATTACACAGGGAACATCTTTATAAAGTTATTTTTTTAACAGTGAATCAGATCACACACACCATTCCCTCTTTCATTTGCATGCGCAATCACGTGGTGTTTGGTTCTTGTAATTCAGTACTACCAAGCTTTAGTAAACAATAGTTTTAGTTCATTTGTCTAAACAACTTGGTTCACAATCTTCTAGTTGAGAAGAAAAGGCATATTTTACTTTACACTTATTCAATTACTAGAAAATCGTTTAATCCTGTTGTAAGTGTGTGATAGAAGCTTTGTACAAATGTGTCATGTGTATTGATGTTATGAACACCTAGCTAGCCTGGAGGTGCTAATGTCATGTCCATGACATCATTATCGTCTATTTGTTTAACCCTTTTAGGTCGAATCCCGAATTATCCGGGAGCGACTTTTCAAGCGGTTTATTCTAAAGTTATTAGCTGTATTGTAATTCTGTTGCAATATTCTGAAAGTACACATTCTAAGCTTTTAAATGAGTACTAGTTTGCTATAGGTTGGAGGTCGTAAAACAGACCAATAAGGCTTTTTCTCTCAAACTGGTGTAAGAAAAATCCACCATATCAGCAAAAGAAGATCGATTGTTTTTTTCGAATCATTATAATTTCAATAATATATTCCAACTTTACAGCTTTATCGTTTTACCACTAGCTTCAGATAAGTCTCTAGAGCAGATTTGATTATGAGATTTACTTACCTAGTAAGTACTATACTTTGAATGAAGGCCGAGCAAGACATGAAATAATGACAATAGTTTCTACTAACTGACTGAGTATGACAGATAATAGATATAAGTTTTTTTGCGATGAATAAACGTTGATGTGGTATGAATTTATTTTCCAGCAGCTTCACTACTTGCTGCTAAAATTGGATATAATGACAATAATGATTACTCAATAGCAGCTGAATGCAATCAGAAATTGACCAACCATTTTTTACATAATCACAATATCTCAGCTTTTAGTTTAAGGATCTTCATGATCTTTTTCACTGCACATCCTAACAAATGTGCCCGCAACCTAAACTTAGAGTTTGCCAAGTTGGGTTTGTGTTTCATGCTTTTAGTAGCTATTACTTTTTTTTAATCTTTTGGTGATTTGAAGTAATTATTTTTAATTTTGCTTATAAAGTTTTTTTATTTTTCATCAAGCTACATAATTTTAATATAGAAATGTAGCTTGAGGTATATTCTCCCTAAATAAAACAACAGAATTAAGATAAGATTAATAGACGAGGAGATACAGGCAATTTAGTAACACTGAGTATTACTTGTGAGCAGACAATTGATTAATTGGGCCTAGATGCACACAATAGAGTTATTTAATTGGTCCTGAATGGGTGAAGTTTTAAACTGATGCAGAACCAGATTCGATTTCACAAGTAAATGTGCGGGATGTGCCAGTGAAGCAAGCCTGTCAATGTACTTCCAAGTAGATTAAAGAACATTAAATCTTTGAATAAATTATAAAAGTTATTTTTAAGCTTTATGAGCTTATCTATAGAACATACTTATACAGTAACATACCATAAACACACCTATACAGTAATGTAGGCTACTTGTTCAGACATTTAGTTTAGTCTGTCAGAAACTTCTTTGTGAACAGAGTCCCACTGCTGCCAGCCATGTATTACAATTTTCTGTTTTTAGTACTTCATCGGCTGTTTACAGGCTAAACCTTCCTTTTAACACTCAACTGTAAATTTTTATTATAACCCAACTATGATTATGTCTGTAGGATCCCTAAAAGCATATACTACGCATGTATAAAAGCTTCATGACTGGCAGATTTTTCTTTTCCTCATCAACAATGTATACATGACTTGCAGGTTTCATACTAATTTGAATCCAATATTTTAACATAGGCATGCGCAGTGAGTCTTAATTACAAAATTACAAACTCATAGTCTGATTTGGTATTCAAAGGCTTTAGGCCAAATGTCTGAATCACTGAATTAATTAAATTATCAACTTGGCTTCATAACTCGGTAGCAGTATAAAATGCAAATAATATAATGCAACGAAGTTGCAAAATAATCTGTTTGCGTTTCATCGTTATCTGAACTGAAATACAATTTCTATGTGCAGTGCGTAGGTTTTAAAGAGAGAAGTTTTTGCTATTTTTATGTGCAGAACAAATCGTCTTATCGCCTCATAAAACTTTAAAAATGCTTAAAAGTTGCTGAGGCCTAATTATCATTCATTTCCACTTTGTTGCCTTTGCAATTGCAGGCACATGGCTGTATTTGGGGCTCAAGTAGTCGTGACCCTGATTAGCCTGAGTTTCCTGCAAAAGCTTTGTCCAATATATTCACTTGGAAGATGGCTGCTGACCAAACAAAACCTTGTACGCTATCTGCATCCCAGCAATGAGGAGTTGAGAAGGTTATCTGGTGAGTACAAGTTGATTCAGTAACCTACCATATCTTTTTGTTTGTTTGTTTTATTTACATCCAGTATTATCCTCTGAAAACAAGAAAAAATAATAGAGACGACGAGGGCTCATAGCGCAATAGCAAGGCTGGTCAAGGTGCAAGCCCGTGTAAGGAATTGACAACTCAAGGCCGCATAGACACTATGTCAGTGAGTCCAGTAGGTATTTTTTGAGAGATATTCCAAAAAGCTGTTCACATTTCTTATTTATCTTTCTGATGTGAACTGGTAGGGAGTTCCATGCCTCGGAAAGCCGGTATGCGAGATGTCTCTAGCTACATGCAGACAGGAAATTGGGTGGTCTAGTTTTCAATTTTTTAAGTGAGTTGCCTTCCCTTTGTACCATGTCTGCGCAAAGAGTAAGTTAGTATCAATAAGTTGTCTATGATCGTTCTCTCCCTTTTCCGATCAGCAGGCGCTGGTAAAAGAAATCAAAATGGAAAACGAGGGAGCAAGAGTAACAAAGAGTCTCAGGATGCCGAAAGTTTTTCTGTTTCACGCAGTATAGAGCTAAGGCTATCCAGCTCGCCTCTAAGCTCTCTTGATGTTCTTCCTCTCAGGTTCTACACCGAGTTCATATGGCTGATGGACTTCACTATCACCACTATACTTGGTAGTTATTGTTAACTTGCTCAGGGTTTAGACCAAAAAAGCATATAAATAATAGAGTTAATTATTTTACTTGGTCAGTAGACTAGGTTCATTAATATTTAAAATATTCATAGTGGTAGTCGTCAGGTTTTATAGAGAAGAAATCAGCCTAAAGACAGTTTTAAATTAATAATTCTTCTTTTACCAGGGTTATACTTATCTTATTTATATAATTTGTACAATTAATGAAATTCTTTTGGTAGCTTTAAGAGCCATCGGCATCTCTTAGTCACCCTTTGATATTATTTTGGCATTATTACAAGTAAAATAATAATAGTATCCTGTGTACTCTACATCCTTTCTCTGTTTGTACCTCTTTTTACCAGCCATAACTATGAATCGCCTATAAAGACAAACACACATTTGGTGCCGCTCTTCTGTGTTTCAGTGGTGGCAGCGTCATATATCCACGAGCACTACATCTCACCTCAGGCAGACGAATATGGCCTAAGCTCACTCTGGTGCCTGCTCCTTATTTGTTTCTCTGTGAGACCTCTCCTCTCGATTGTCACTTCCTATAGAATAAGTGAGTATACAGTTATTCCAACCACCTTCCTACCACCTTGTGTATGCAGAGGACTGCAACAGCTACTTGAAAGGCAATCAATGAAGACCAAGTAGGGAAAGATGGTCTGCTGGTCAGCATTGCCTTCATAATTATAATTTCACTTGGTGATTTTTAATTGTTAACATTTTTATTTAATTTATTAAATTATCTGAATGAAATATGCTTATGTATTTTTGAACAACCTTTGAGCATTACTGGAAATTTGTAGGATTAGGAATGAACATTAGTAAAATTTGTATAGTGATTGTCATAATTTTATGAAACAAAATACTAAGCAACAATCATTAGTAAACAACAGTAACAATATTAGTAACAATGATAATAATACTCATAAGTAAACAAAAGCTGTTTATCATTTCGAGTTTTATAATGCAACAACAGATCTTGAAAAAATATTATTTTTGTATAGAATGTTGAATTGGAATTATACCCTCCTGTTGAGTTTCATGTTGAATCAGAATTATGCCCTCTTGTACAACCGGCTGCTGAGTATCATGTTAAATTGGAATTATGCTCTCCTGTAGAACCAGCTGTTGAAAGTTTCATGTTGGATTAAAATATGGCCACAAGTACAATCAGCTGTTGAAAGTTTCATGTTAACAATAATTAGTAGCTGAGCTGAATAGTAACTTAAAGGTTGACTTGCAACAAAATTCACATTACAGTTATTTGATATGAAAAGATTCACCATGTCTTACTCTGTTGTGTTGTAGGTGCAAAATATGTGGAAATGTGATTACAAGCTGTTAAAAGCTCAAAAACGAACAGTTAATCGCAGCCACACGAGACCGCCGTAGTTTGGATTCTCTTTCCAAAACGGCTCAAATGTGACGTAGTTTGGTAGATGGTTTCTGTTTACACTTTCATTCAACTTTATTCGTCGAAATATTTTCACAAGTATACCTCACGCATTCAATAAAACCATGTCTATTGTTCTTACGCGTCTGTTTTATCGTTATTGTAATGCTGTCACTTTTAGCAGTGATATCTTATAACTTACCGTAAAAATTCGTTTAATTTGTTAGCCTTAGCTCGAATGAGTACATATCATTGTCTGATAATCATGGCGAGCCTGTTGGTCACCTGTGATAATCGAAAAATGCTGCAAAAATTATTTGCGAAGTATTGGGTCACATGATCAGATTACGACTTGCCGATTAGACCAAACCGAAACAAAACTGTAAAGTACCGAGCATCTATATTTGATACGGGGTCTTCGGTAAAACCCGAAGTGTTTGTCATAAACTAGTGCTACGATAAGTTTTATATTGAGCTTTTTATTGCCCTTTCAATTCACGTGAGAACATCACGTGACAAGACAATAACCAAGTTTCATGACTACGTCATCGAAATAAAGAGATTCCAATCTACGGAGGCTTTTCGTTTTTGAGCTTTTTAGAGCCTGTAATCACATTTCCACATATTTGGCACTTACAACACAACAGAGTAAGACATGGTGAATCTTTTGATACCAAATAACTGTAAGGTGAATTTTGTTGCCAGTCAACCTTTAAAGGTTTATAGATTGATTGTGTTATCTCAGCTATGCAGCGAGGAATTGTTCTCTTGTGAAGTATTGCTATATTATCTGGTATAAACTTAATGAGTTTAGTGATGCAACAATCAAGAAGTAAGTTTAACCAATTGAGTTTGTATTGATATAATTTATTTCATGTTTTTATATCATTCCTTTGCAGGTTATAATCCGTAAGAAAAGTAGAACTCGCAGTCATATGCCTTTCATGTAATAGCTGAGGCTCTTGTGATTTCAATGAGAGTAACAAACTCAACTTATGGTTTCCTCCAAAGGCTTTGCATGTGGAAACATTTGTGGAGATTTTCAGACTAGTTACAAATTACCCTCATAGTATTATCATTACTCAGTAAGAAGATACTCAAATCATGATTTTAACAATGTTGCTTAATTAATAATGATTAATTATTATTAATTAATTATTACTATTTAATTAATAATAGTAATCATGATGCTTTGATATTGCACTTGATTTCTGCTCTGCAGTACTTTACTCCAGTTTTAACTTGTAGCTGAGAATTCTGGAGAAATAGTTCTTTGCTGTATATTTGCCTTCTTCTTCCTTGTCTCAGCAATGATCTTCCTCATCATTGATGACAAGGTAGGGAAACTTTCATATCGTATGCCGCTTTCTGTCATATTGTATGCCGTTTCCTGTAGTTATTCATATTTATTCCAAATGATAAGATTGACCCATACCAAATGTTGAGATTGATTCATTGCGCAATGTGTTTCAGACACTGGAGTTTCAGATAGTCTCTGCCCACCAACAGTTCGTCACTTCTGCCAATGAGTTTCTTAGCAAGAGAGGACTATCGATGATAGGGGAGGGCAGCCTCGTCACTTTTAGAGCTAGTCTAGCCATACTCTCTAGCTTCGTTGGATCTCTACTAACTTTTCCTGGGCTGAGAATAGCCAAATGCCACCTAGATTCTTTAACAATAATGCAGGAGAGGTGAGTCGAAGGAAATAATCTAGTCATCTACTGTTGTTTTAAAACGGCAGCCACTCTCAAGTGACAGCCTCCTACAAGTGCCAACCACTTGCACATGACAATCACTCGCAAGTGATGACCACTTGCATTTGATGGGCCACTTGCAAGTGACACCCTTTCGCAAGTGACAGCCTATCACAAATGGCACCACTCACAAGTAACAACCACTTGCAAGTGACAGCCACTCACAAGTTGCAGTTACTCGCAAGCGACAGCCACTCGCAAGTGCCAGCCACTCGCAAGTGACAGCTGTGAGTAATTGACAGATGTGAGTAACTGACAGATGTGGATAAGTAACAACTGCAAAAATGGCAGATATTGAAATTTTATATTAACTCGTTGATACAAAAAATGTTATTAACAGGTGCCCATCTATATGGTGTTAAAATTTTAAATCGGTTAAATTATACAGTAAGTTCATATTTTCACAAGTTATTAAACGAAAAGAATTTCAAACCAAATACATGGGGTCAGCACATTTCAGAGTGTTTTGATATATGATATGGATTTTAATTGCGCATGAAACCGTCACGCTTCTGAAATTGACTTCTGTTTCTCACTGACAAGAGCAAAACATTTTTTTTTACTGCTAAATGAAGACTCAAAATCCCAATAATATAAAATATTGGTAGCATCTTCTGCACAAAGTTGAGGTGTTCTTTCTTTGTGATCGGCATCCATCTTGTTGAAAAAAGTACTGAATCAAATCATTTTATTTTTCATGTTTAATTATGAAATGATCATAATAATTGGTCAGATGAAATGCCGATTTTTGTGTGAAAAAGACATATGCATATATCTTAGTACAAGTCAACCAATATCACTTTTATCCTAACAACGCATTGAGCGGCTTCTAAAGTGGCCTCCTGTATGGGATAAATAATCTCTCATGTCACCAAAGCGACCTGTTCTAGCGAAAGTGTTACTTCATTCTTTCTGCAGTACATTATTTTTGTTTATATTTAATTCAGGCCTCTCATGCAAGCAATGATGTACATAGAGTTTCTTTTTCCGCTGTTTTTACTGTCGCTATGGATACCACCGATCTCAAGAAACACTCTCATAGGTAAGCTTAATATTTCAGTTATTCGTCTCCATGTAGTCGCAAGCCAACCCTAGCTTAAATGCTTACTAAACCATCCATTAGTTACACAATTTCCGACAATTAGCTGTAATTTGCTCTTAGTTCCAGCATAACACTAATTTAGGATATTCTGATTTATTTATTTTCTGAAAGGGAAGACAATTCCAGGCACTGCTATTGAAATAAGCAACTTTCACTTTGACATCTACAGAGACTTAGCTGTTGTTGTATTTCTTCTCTGGAGGATGGGCATGCTGAGAGTGAGACTTCAGGGTAAGCTTTCGTTGTTGGCTACTATTTCGTGAGTCATATACATGCATATGAAATGTATGTGGTGTGATCATATCTGTACAGATTGTTGTCTGCAACCATTAGAAATTGAAATGTTGAAACTGTAACCTACAAAATCGTTCAAAAACATAATTTTACAGATGTTTGGTTTACATATTTGAAATCAGGACAAAATAAGGACTAAATTCGTAAACAACTTATGACAATTGACTAAATTCACAATATAATGCAAGTTTTATATAATGTAATTGAAAATTTGAGTTTTCTAACGAAGTGGTCTACTTTATTTTGCATATCACTGTAGATTGATGCTGTTCGTGCATACTGCATAGCTTAACCTCATTTGCTTTTTGATAGTTGGTTTCTAGGTAACTGTCTAAAAAATAGCAAAGATTAAATAAAATATTTAATCAATTTCTTTTAATTCGCTGCTTCTGCTAAGAATAAAAATGTTATTATTTTTCATGGCAAACTTGGTCAACATATTAATTTGAAGTTGTGTTCCTAAGTACATCTGATAGGTGGCAATTTGGTTAACTGGAGTACGCGCATAGTATAATTATGTGTACTCGTAACGATCAGCTTGTTACAGCTACAACAATATAAACACCATTATTAATTAGACATACCGGTTCATAGCGGTGTGCGAAATAAACTGGACCTTTTTGTTGAAAAACAAAAATTCTCATTTATAAAATTGTTACTCCTCGTGAATTTAGTCAATAGCCATAAATAGCTGTAAAATTGTTTTTAATTTATTATGTAGATTCAATTCTAAACATTTTTTTAATGGTTGTAGATAATAGTTTGTACAGATATGATACATACACTTATATTTACTTATATCAAGTCATATACAGCAGAAGGTTTCAGTTCATTTGTCACACTACTGCACTTTAAAGGTTGACTCGCAACAAAATTCACATCACAGTTATTTGGTATCATAAGATTCACCATGTCTTACTCTGTTGTTTTGTAGGCGCAAAATATATGGGAATGTGATTACAAGCTCTTAAAAGCTAAAAAACGAACAGTTAATCGCAGCCACACGAGACCGCCATAGTTTGGATTCGCTTTCCAAAACGGCTCAAATGGGACGTAGTTGTTACAGGATGGTTTCTGTTTACACTTTCATGCAATCTCATTCGTCGAAATATTTTCACAAATATACTTCACGCATTCAATAAAACCATGTCTATTGTTCTTACGGTTCTTGTTTTTTGGTCATTGTAATGCTGTCACTTTTAGCACTGATATCTTTTAACTTATCGTAAAAAATCGTTAAACTTTTTAACCCTAGCTCGAAGGAGTACATATCATTGTCTGATAATCATGACGAGCCTGTTGGTCACCTGTGATAATCGAAAAGTGCTGCAAAAATTATTTTCGAAGTATTGGGTCACATGATCAGATTACGACTTGACGATTAGTCCAAGCCGAAACAAAACTGTAAAGTAGCGAGCATCTGTATTTGATACGGGGTCTTCGGTAAAACCTGAAGTGTTTGTCATAAACTAGTGCTACGATAAGTTTTATATTGAGCTTTTTATTGGCCTTTCAATTCACGCGAGAACATCACGTGACAAGACGATAACCAAACTGTAATGAATACGTCAGATAAGTAAAGAGATTCCAATCTACGGCGGCTTTTCGTTTTTGAGCTTTTAAGAGCTTGTAATCACATTTCCACGTATTTGGCACCTACAACACGACAGAGTAAGACATGGTGAATCTTTTGATACCAAATAACTGTAATGTGAATTTTGTTGCAAGTCAACCGTTAAGAAAAATTTATAAAGATGTAATGTTTTTATCCTTCTATATATAATCCCGAAGTCCGTTGTTCGGTTTGTCCAACAGCTATTAAAATCTAGGAACGAAAGATCCACTTCATGCTGGATTTGTTCTCGGAACTTACTGCTCACCAGGCAGTAACCTAACCAATTAAGCTACGCGAGATGCAAGGAATTCATTAGGCGATATGAGTTGTTATGTCAGTTAAAATACGCATAGCACTGTGCGTTATGCACCGTCACTAAAGCTTTCTCTCAATGCTCTTATTAGTAACTTTAGCAATATGGATAATGGCTTACTTAAATTAGTTATTGGCAATGTGCCAGGCTAATGGCAAGTGGCAGGCAACTACATTACCTGCCACTGTTTATAAGCTGATTTAATACCCATGCAATGCCGGGCATTTGGCTAGTCTTTTGATATACAGTAATACGATTGCCAACTACAAATAGTCTCTGAGAAAGCACTGAATGTTTTTGTTAGTCATCAACCCTGGCCAACCAAAATAAACACGCTTGTCATATGCTCTAAATAGATTGGTTGATCTGAGGATTGGTTGGATGGTATTACAGCCTATCTGAACACAGCTTGCACCAAACTGGATGCGATAAGAAAGGAGGCAGGAAAGATCACCAACACAGAACTGCAAAGCTCAGTCACTCAGATATTCTACTACTTATGTGTTGTTGCCATACAGCTTGTCGGCCCTGTGACACTCATCGCAGGTACTCTGATGATGGCACGTTCATTCACTAGTGAGTACCTAAAGGCTGCAGGTTTATCTTCACCTCAGTCAAGTCTTCATCGCAATATTTTTTGAGCTTTCGGAAGTTTGTCCCTTTTGGAGTTGACCGCAAATTTTTATGAATCCAAAGTTCCTGCAATATTTAAGTGCATAGTCATAGAGAGGTCAGCTTAACAGCAGCTGTATTGCAGGTGCCGAAACACTGAGCAGCGCATCTAACCCGAGTTCTATAGTTGGTGATAGCGAGAACCTTGTGGGCACTCTGCAAGAACAAGTACAAGGCTTCACCGCAACACTGACTGAGCTCCGAAGAGTTTTCTCATCTCACTTGTTGCAGTCTGTCACTTCATACTGTATATGGTTTTTGTTGTATGCATGGACTGCGACATCTTACTTTGGTGTATTTCACCATACCTATCTAGTCAGAACTTGATGGGCGTAGACATTGAATGAGAATGTGACAAGAGTTTGACCCCCTGTGTAGTTTTGCTTCGCTTCCATTGCTGATGTTGTTTATTGCTAGTCAAGGAATTTGGTGCCTGTAGGTTGTCCCAGATAATGTTTATCACCTCTCCCCAGTGTAAAAACTTGCATTTTGTAAGGCTGTAGCAGGAAGTGCACTCATGTTTTTGCTCGTGCTCACCCCCCACCCTGAGAAAATTAGATTCATAGACTGTGATTTTATTTACTCGTGCAATTATAAGATATCAAGAACTTGTGCAATATACACTGTTTGTGAGCGGAGTATTTATTGCTGTAATGAAATAAAAATGGTAAACTTTACCTCAGACTATCTATGACAGTACTAAAACTTGATATAAATATTCTAGACGAGACATATTGTAAAAAATGACATTGTGTCACATAAAATAAACTGAACTGCGTTTCTGAAACATGCAAATTGTTTAGTGACTTAATCAACATTAAAAACTCTCAGTCTGTCATAAGATTGCTTTGCACCGAATTAGCAGAAACAGCGTGACATGAAAACCAAATTCCAGCTGTATGTGAGCAGTTTGTCAGACACCAAAAAAGTGAATGAAATTTGTACAGTCGCCTGTTTGACAGTACTATTTAGAAACGTGCTGCACGACGGAGTAAAAAACAGAGTGCAAAGGCGGGAGGAGCCTAGGAGTATTCGGTGAAGTCTGTAACCCACTCTCCGGATTCTGTAGATCTGGTCCTCCTTGATTTCCGCACTTTTTCTTTCATCTGCTTCAGCTTCCTCAGCCTCTCAAGCCAGTTGGAGGCAAATAAAACTCCATCATTCATGCTTTTGCAGATTAGTGAGGCCATCTGCATATTGGATATAATGCATTGCAGAGATGACAGGAAAACATTCACAATGCGTGTACCTATTAGTAAATATGAGCAAGCATCAGACTTAACAGAAATTCCAACAGATGTTCAACTATTATAGTAGTCGGTGTGTCGATATAAATACCTCACAACACTATTTCTATAAGACTAGACTGGACCTTACCTAGTTTGCGTCAAAGTGAAAGAGAGGTGATAACTCTCATGTTCAATATTTCTGAACAAGTTAAAGAATACACAATTACTCACCGAGCTGTGTAAAGCGATTTGTTGAACCAGAGATGCAACATGTGTGTCACTGATCACTTTGGTTGACACATGTTCCAAAATTGGTTTTATTTCTGTAAGCGACATAAGAACATATCATATGCAAGTAAAAAATTTAACCAGTTTATAAATTATACAACAGCTGGAGACACTGCCACCTGCTCTATGCAACCTATTATTGTATTTATTCGTGTGCTATATTGACATGTCATCCAACATCTAAACTGACTTGGTGAATGTTAAAGGCATTTTAAGGGCATAGGTGAACTTCATAAATTTCAATCCATCGGGTTAGCTAATAGGTATTTCATACACCTCTAAAGGGAATAGTCTAGTTAGCATACACGTATTTGCACTTACCTTCCTTGCAAAGCACAGAGACAGAGTTGGTTATGAGGTCCAATGGTTCTATCACGATGTTAACATAGTTGAATTGCCCCTGAAAAACCATTAATAAAATTTAATGAATAATGTAATTTCAACAAGCACAACTTAAAGCACACAAATTACATAATTTTTTTATTACAGTAGATGCAGTATGAACAGTCTCTTGCATAAAAGTGCTCAATATTAAAATAGAGCGATGTAAAATTGGGTAAAAATGAAAGTTAAAGTTAAGTTTAAAACAACTTTATTACTAATAGTTTCATATTGCCATGCAATAATCATCAGATAAAATTGTTAGCACTGAAAACGACTTATATATAGATGGAAATAAAAGCGTAGGTCTTAAAATACCTAAATACACCACTGATACGTAGGATTAAAATTAGCAAGCAACACGATTTAAAGCCTCAACAAAGCAGAAGTTTAAAAGTTAAGTCTTAAAATTGCTTAAAAGGAATTTGCCAGCATATCTACATGTTGAAACTAGTTCGCAGCGTTTGTTTAAGGTAGCCATGTTAGGATCGTATATAATATAAAATTTCTCATACAGACATAGATTGCATCTGCCTGTGGTCTTGTTGTATGATGTAGCTCTTTTGACTATGCTCCACTTGATGTTATATTCTATGCCTTGGTCTTTTAAGGTCCATATGTGCTTACTGAGCTCGGTGCTTGATCTTTTCTCTACATTTCTAAAGGTTGTCATATGATTGTAATAGCGTTGTTTGAATGTGGTGTCAGTCAATCCTATGTAATGTTCGTCCGCAGATTGATCATTGGTGGTGACTGTTGCCTTATATATAATTGACTTGCTCAGGCACTTTCCTTGTAGTGGGCAGCCATTCTTATGTCGGCAGTTGCATTCTCTTGGTTCTGTAGTTATAGGGGTCTCATTGTGATGCTGCAGCAATCAGCATAAGAATGGCTGCCCACTACAAGGAAAGTGCCTGAGCAAGTCAATTATATATAAGGCGACAGTCACCACCAATGATCAATCTGCGGACGAACATTACATAGGATTGACTGACACCACATTCAAACAACGCTATTACAATCATATGACAACCTTTAGAAATGTAGAGAAAAGATCAAGCACCGAGCTCAGTAAGCACATATGGACCTTAAAAGACCAAGGCATAGAATATAACATCAAGTGGAGCATAGTCAAAAGAGCTACATCATACAACAAGACCACAGGCAGATGCAATCTATGTCTGTATGAGAAATTTTATATTATATACGATCCTAACATTGCTACCTTAAACAAACGCTGCGAACTAGTTTCAACATGTAGACATGCTGGCAAATTCCTTTTAAGCAATTTTAAGACTTAACTTTTAAACTTCTGCTTTGTTGAGGCTTTAAATCGTGTTGCTTGCTAATTTTAATCCTACGTATCAGTGGTGTATTTAGGTATTTTAAGACCTACGCTTTTATTTCCATCTATATATAAGTCGTTTTCAGTGCTAACAATTTTATCTGATGATTATTGCATGGCAATATGAAACTATTAGTAATAAAGTTGTTTTAAACTTAACTTTAACTTTCATTTTTACCCAATTTTTAATTTTTTTATTATATATTTCAATACATCAGAGTCTTGGCTTTCGAATGAGCCTATCTTCAATACACAAAGAATAATAGAACTACGAAAAACAGGGTGTCAAAAGTATGTCCTGCAAAAAAACACTTGGGTCAGGTTCTCAAAATGTGATGTCACAATTATTATTTAGCCTTAAGTAGCCGATCCCTTTTGCTGCCATTGAGGCTGCACTTTTTTGTGACAATGGGTGCTGTTAAACCCAGAGAGCGCTAATAATAAACTAGGATTCTAGATAATCAACAATGCCAAGGATCGTGCTAACGCCCGACCAATACAAACACATGTTCTGGGTTAATTAATTATGCTTCAATAAATGTATTGTCGTTGATAAAGGTAATGAAATCACATCGATTAAATTGTGACCTGCGGTTGCGTGGCCCTAGGACTATATGACAATCGCACTTTCGCGAGATCACGCAATGCTTGAAACTAATTAGTCTCAGTCGCCACCCTCAACATCATAATAAAATGAGAGGGCTAGTGCATAATATCATCGGGAAAACATAGTATGGTGCTTGGAATCTGAGTTATTTATCTTAGAAATAATCTGTACATGGAAAACTAATGACACTGATTCCTTTGTCATCTTCATTGGTTCTCTGGAGTTGTCCTATCTTCGCCTGACACGAGCGTCATTATCATAATTGATAAATATAAGCAGTAAGCAATAAAATAGGCGGTAAGAGCACACAACACCGCATATGAAAATTGTGACGTCACAATTTCCAAGCCTATGCCAGTAAACATTTCTGCGGTAGAGCTCTGGGGAAATCCTATAAACACCAACCAATGTCTGTCTCACCACGGCAAACAATAGCTCATTCCAAAGCCAAGACTCTGATGTATTGAAATATACAATAAAAAAATTATATAATTTATGTGCTTTAAGGCTTAGAAAGGGTAAAATGCATGTTATAGCACTTTTGTCTACAGAGGAGATAGCTCCATAGACATCATCCACTTGCTGCCATAAAAGGTGTCTGGAGACAATGATTGTTGATATTATAAGTTCTATAGATTTTTTACACTTGAGATGTTTGCAGATTCCAAATCAACATACAGACTTGCTTGTCAAAAGCGATATGCCAAATCATAAAAAAGAATTGTCATCCCTCAAGGTGCAAAAACACTAGGTGATATTTAGTGTGATATCGCGCTGCGTGGTGTTAATCTGCTCTAGAACTCGCTCAGCAAGCTCATGCAGAGCGATAAGGCTAGCCATTCTCTATCACAAATTTATCGCGCGTGAGATGCATTTCGATTGGTTAGTTTTTCTTAGAATGCAATTCAATGGCTGGTAATTTTTTCGTATCAATGTTCACCAACGTACCGCAACAACATTTTGCTATTTTGATACAATTGAAACATTATCAAATGTACACTGAATTGTTCATAGATTTAATAAGAGCATACCCAGTCCTGTATGACACAACACACAAAAATTACAAAAAAATACAGTTGAAAATCAACATTGAAGTTCATCGTTGCACAGGTTGACCATCTGGGGAATGATAAATACTTATTATATTAAAAATAAACAACTACTATAGAGTAAATTATATATAATAACCGTAAAATATTACAGTTATAAATACATGAATCATTTTAATGTCTTCTTGTAATATACAATCTGTGAATAGGCCTAAAATCAAAAGCGGAAGTTGTTTACGTCGTTGTCTAGAAGGCGCCATATTGACTTAAATTTATTAACAACTCTGAAGCAACTAATGGTACGGAATTTTATTGGCAGTTTGAGAGCATGCCCGCGTTATTGTTTGCTGCTGAATCGCTCAAGTGTGTTTAGGCACAGGCCATCAATATCTCCACACTCCTCATGACGCACGCGATAAAATTGCCTAGTGTGTTTGCACCTTTAGTCCAAAGGCAATGTCAAATGCACCAGTTGGTGTCAAATTCTTGATTTGAGTGTCAAATGATGAAGTCAAGCGTCAACTGAACGAGTCAAGCGTCAACTGAACGAGTCAAGCGTCAACTGAACGAGTCAAGCGTAAACTGAACGAGTCAAGCGTAAACTGAACGAGTCAAGCGTAAACTGAACGAGTCAAGCGTAAACTGAACGAGTCAAGCGTAAACTGAACGAGTCAAGTGCCAACTGAGAAAACTGAGTAGCAACTGAACGAGTCAAGCGTCAACTGAGCGAGTTAAGTATCAACTGAACAAGCTGAGTGGCAATTGAGCGAGTCTCAAATGTACTAGTAGTCTTACCTTTATGGTACCCAAACTGTACGCTTGACCGCTGTCGTTGTACACTATTGTAACATAATCGTTACCAATGTGCCTCTTTTTGTTGCCACACTTGGGGTCATTCTCACTGGTTGGCATCATGGTGGCCACATGGAATACCACTGTAATACCATATTACTCGGTAATACCATGTAAGAACATTCAATTATATATGCCTGCAGGCTGCATTTGCAAATTGGATAAAAACCTGGATGCAGCTTGTTGGAAGTAAATCGACCGATAACCGACGAAGAGTCATCTAAATAGACAACTAGCCAGAAAATGTCCAGGCCGCTGAAGACCTACCACCAGCAATACATTTCTTTTTACTAAAAACCTTACATCGCTGATTTCAGACGGGGTGTAATTATTATGGCATAGATGTGTAACTCACTCTGTACCACTTCATCGTGCCAGGCATAGGTGTACTTTCCATCGATGCCCTCTTGGTGGTCAAGCCCACCGATGTACATGTCTTTGGGGTCGCAGTATTTGAGTGTTAACAATGTTCCTAGCCTTTTCAGAAACTGTGAATATCGCTGAGAGCCGTAACTATTGCGGAGAATCGCCCTTTCATCATTCGCCTGGCCTTTCCCCACATAAACTATTCCGACCTGTAAATACTCTGGCTATGTAATCTGAAAAGCATAAATGAGAGGATCTGCTACAGAGTGAACAAATATGATTTAATACCTTGTGAGTTTCATATGGAGAAATTCTCCTGAGATTGTTTAGCCCTCTGGCATATTCCTACAAATAAAATGGAGAAATATGCTATCTTCTTTTTAAACCAGTAGAATTACATCAAAAGCTTAACAGGCATCTATAAGGTCTATAGAGGTCATTTTAGTGATTATCCATTTTTATTGGTGCGAGCAATCACTCGAAGATGGAATACGATGGCTGCTTTGCTTACAGCAAGCAGAGGCTGTGGGTGTTTTAAAAAGTCATGGTGTCATGGTGTCATGGTCACAAGTCATGGGGCACAAATTATGGCTCTGTGATTTTGGCTGGCCATGTCTGAGTCCAGTGGCAAGGGAGCCTGGAAGGCTGGAGACATGCCCAGTTGCAATTTATGTTTGGATGTCATTCCTGTCACCACCAGTGGCCTTTTGTGGAACGAACACCAACCTGTTGTTTCAGATCAGGTGTTCCAGATCACTAGGCTACGGCTGCTCTCATTGAGTGACTGACTGGATTAAACTGCCAGCAGAATACATTGAATAAAAGTGACCTGACACGAAAAACACTTCACAATCGACCTTGCTTAGTAAGTAATCTAGTAAGTTATCTACCAAGTAATCTAACCTGAAGCGATGTAACTTGAACACATTGTAAGTGAAACGTTAATAAAACATGATACATATATATAATCTGTTTGTCTAAATAAAATCTTGCCTCATTGTTATCTGGAATAGGAACAGGCACATTGGAACTGTGAAGCACACCCATCTGATAGAGTTGCAAGAAGACAAAGTTGGGAAGAATTCCAGCTCTCCTATCCTTGGCAGCATTGGAGTTCAGCCTCCTAGCTGCCAAGGAATTAGCGTCAGGAGACTTGGGCTTTGACATTCCGCTCGGGTAAGAAAACGTCTTACTCCGTGGCTTGTTCAATGTAGTTACGATATCTAACAAATGCATAGATAATGTATTTGCGTGCAAGTAAAGGGGAGAAGGCAACAGGTGCAGAGATCTCTACATCAGAGTAAGAAGACAACCCCTCATTATAACACATATGCAGCAAACATGCGTTAGTTAGCACTCCCTTGTCTTTTGGTTGCAACCAAGCACCATGGAGAAGGTTTTCCAGCAAAGACGGCGAGTAATGCAACATAGCCTCAGTTCAAAGAATTCTGATGCACCTAAATTAGAAGCATGTACACATTAGTCAAGCGGGAAAGCGCAAATCATCTCTGCAGGAGATTTATCAGCTATTTCAATCCCAGCTAAGGAATACAAGTGCTTATACGTATTTCGAGCCTTTCCCGGTAAACATTGATTGCATTTTACCTTCTTCCTCTTCTTCAAGTTCTGGAATAACTAGAGAGCCTAAAATGCAGTTTTTACGATAAATGTAGCCTTAGAAACTTAGTTAGAAAGAAGTTAGAGCAGCTGCCAATCTCAATCTGACCTCTTATTTAGCACCGACAAAGCAAAATAAAAACAAACCATGGCTACTGTTACAAAGTATAACTGTTGCCATTTCAAAGGAAACGTGAGGTAATGAGGCCACCAACCATTTTCGAACTCTAACTGGTGCATAGAGGTTTGTCTAGTGAAAGCGCTGTCTCCGCTGCCAAAACCATGGTTGCTAGTAGCAACGTGAGAGGAGCCACTAGTAGGTGTGACTGAGCGTGCTCCCGATCGTGAAAGATGGGTGACAGTAGACGACACAGGAGCTTCTACCTCTGCTACGCTGGCGCCAGCAAAAGAGGCTGGGCGGCTGATAGTGACAGCAGGTAAGACGCCTTTCTCTGTCGGAAGCGGGGCGACTGGCGCGCTTTCTGAATCATCACCTTCTGAAGTGTAAAATACATTCTAAGAAAATACAGACTTCACTCGCTTATGAACAAACACAGACTAGGTAGTAGATGGACATTTAACAGCTCAGAAAAAGACAAATATTGAAAAATCAAAAAAGGTGAAACAGTCACTCGAACTTAGCTAAAACATACCTGCATGCTGAAGAGAGATGCGGCGGATTGCGGAGCTGTTACCGATGGCAGCGGCAGCAGGTCCCTTAAAATGCTGCTCATGTTGCTCCTCGTATTCCTTCTCCTCGAGAGAACCACTCTCTATCATCCTCTGTTGGCTGACGGGAGTGGTTGCAGGGTAGGGTGACTTGTGTGGAGATGCCATGAACATGCTGCACGCGACATAAACACATAATGGCTCAAGTTATCCATAAATCTTCTTCGTATAGGTATAACTTGCTATTGACATTGACAAAACGTCAACCAAATGAGGTGTTTTGTATATACCAAAAACAAAAATGAGAAGACAGAAATCAGGAATTATTGAGCGAGCTGAACAAAAGTGTTTGAAAAGTTGATAATCTAGTAATATTATTGAGTAAGGATAGTGAACTGTAGGTTGTAGTAACGAGAAGTTCATAAACTGAAATATATGGTAGATGTAGTATGTTGATGTCACGGAATAGAAAGCGATGTTTGTCATACATGTGGAATGATAAATACAAATCTTCTGGGCATGTTTAAGCAGGATTTCAATTAAAGTCTGTAAGATTTCAATTAAAGTCTGTAAAATTTCAATTCAAGTAAGGGTTTCTATTTTGGTGCGTTTCAGCATTCTAACTCGGCCTTCCTTACGTCTGGCATCCATTCATATTTTAGGTTATACATAAGTGGATATTTTAATCAGATCATAATAGTATTGTTGAGGAGTCAGTATAGCGAATTGAAGGATAGACATCGATGTTTGCCATACGTGGAAGGGTCTGCTGTGGCAAGCCCATTCTATATTATTAAGTGCTACAGAGTGTAGATGGTAGATAGATGTGAACGATAACAAATAGGTAGAAACGAGAGAAGGTATAAAAAGAAGAAAACTTCATCTTAGTACCTGATATCTGCAAGAGGGAACTCCTCAAAGTTGAACAATTGTTTGTTCTGTATCCTTAGAACCCATGATGTGTCCCCAGAAGGTCGGTGCATATAGATCTCGGCCCAACCATTACACCAGCAGTTGCATTCTCCCATGTTAAATTGTCCATCAGAGCTCTGAGCGATAGCTGCTGCGTAGTAACCACACAAAATAGTGTTCAAGAGAGACATACCCAGTCTAATAAAACAGGAAGCATTCTAAGAGATTACAAGTTAAACAATAGTTGTATAACATGGAAGTTGATGCTAAAAGTGTGCAAGATTATAAGTTCAAATTATCATGTTTGGTGCCCATCACCAAATAATTAATATTTGTTGGAGTTAGGTCTGCAATTGGTCGCTGTTGTAATATTGCCCCAACTGTATTTGCCATGTGTTTGCACCACTGCTGTGTTGTCATAACGAACACATTTAGATACTGTAGGCTACAATATTGCCTCATCTACCTCTGGCGCATTCATGTTCCTCAAGGAACTACATTACCAATTAAAGTGCTAATTGTATAAAACTTACGCAAAATATGAAAATTTCTATACAAGCATTTTATAACAGTAAACTAATGCCTCGCAAGTCCTTCTTCAGCATTTTCATCAGATAACATTAACATCGGACAAAAACAATATTAACTATAATAGAACAATATTAATAATAATTATGGCTGGTAAATCATTATTTTCTCCTAGCTTCTTAGATTACCCCACATTTCAAGCTACAATTTTAAAAAAACTTTATTTATCCTAGCAGCTCTGACAAAAGCTCCTTGAACTGTAAACTTCAAATACTCACGGATCTGTTAAAATTTAAACCTTAAAATAACAAATGGAAATTCTGACAAAGGGTAGACGATTATTCAGAAAACAATAAAGAGTGAACAACTCACCACTGAAGAGATCCTCGGCAGACTCCCGCTCTGTACTGCATGAAGAACCGCCTGACTCACTGATGGTGTGAAACTTCTGGTGGATCATGTCATCTTGTGAGAAGGTAGGCGGTACATCGATAGGCTCTGTGCTCGTCGACGCGTATGCTGACTGATGCCTCTGCCTACTCCGGTTTGTTTCAGGCTACCATCAGACCATGAAATCTTACTAAAACTACAATTACTCTAACCGAGGTGCCAATATAAGACTTTCTCCTACACACCCACCTGCTAGCCATTTCAACGAAAAGGAAAAAACATTCCGGGATTAAGGTATGGGCACACATAGCGATTTTTTCGTCAATTCTGACCGAAATCACGAAATGAACGAAAAACAGAATTATTCGGCCGAAATTCACAAAATTGTCTGAGTTGTGCTTGCACATCGAAATCGTCAACAAAACACTTTAAATTGTCTAAATTATTAGCGAGCAGGATTCTAGCAGCTTTTGCAATTTATATAGTCCGAGGCACATAACGCGACGCGCAAGAAAATATTAACGCGATTTGCCATAGTAAATACGATGCAACTGACTTCATTGCGCTAAAGATGGCAACTCTTTTTACGACGGAACTTTTGCTGCTAAAAAGAAATTGTTATTATTAAAAAAGAAATGATTTGTAGCCATAGTGTCCGAAGGATAAAGAATCAACAATAGCGCAATCTAGGCAGTTGCACCATATGTACTATGTCGAATCGCGCTGGTACTTTTATAGTGTGTCGTAATACATGTCTTGGACTATATAAATTGTAAAAGCTGCTTGAATCATGCTCGCTAATAATTTGCTTAACCAATTAAAAGCGTTTCATCCACGATTTCGGTGTGCACGCACGGCTCAGACAATTCTGTGAATTTTGGCCGAATAATTCTGTTTTTCATTCTTTTCGTGATTTCAGTCAGAATCAACGAACAAATTTGTTACGTGTGGCCGTACCTTAATACCGCGCTTACTGCTAGTAATAAATATCTTGAGTTGTAGTTGAACATCATCGGGGGTTGAAAACATTGTCTGCGTGCTGTCTACTCAGGCTACAGCGTGGAATGAAAGGGTGGACAAAGATTAATACACCGAGAAGGAATGAGCTAATGGTGTAAAGTACTTATTTTAGAAATGATAACATTATTATTATTATAACATTATTCAAACTGAAAACAAATTTAGGGGTGGCAAAAAACAAGATTTATAGTACAATATATACGTAGGAGTGGCAGCAATGACAATAGTAACTGGCAGCAATAGTTTCCATTACTCAGTCTATGTTTGTGTCCACCAAAAATCATAGAGATGTTGTTTAGGTGTACGCCCTCACACTAAACTATCTCCAAACGATTATAATTCGCTCAGCTGGTAGTCAAGATGGCTTTACTTACGGGTACGCATAGCCCGAGCACATTTACTTGGTCGGGTGCAGTAACAAGCAATGTTACAATAATTTTGTCAGAAATATCATAAAATATCATAATTAAAGATTAGGGAAACATTTTTTACCGTTATAAAAACTCATGGATAACTTTCACGCTAGAAATATGATAGAAGACATGCCAGAGTGTACAATACAAAGCTCACACCAGTTTCTATCACCATTCCTTTCTCAGCAATCCCTCCTTGATATCACCTATTATATCCGTAACTGTATTTGAGCATTTCACCAAAAAACCAAATGTGAACTTAATGCGACTGGATGAAAAGATTTCCAACAAGACAATTCAAGGTCATGCAAAAAAACTAAGAAAATAGTTGGTTACCGCACTGGTGGGAGTTGATAATGGAGTGGGTTGTGTTTCACCCCTCACTGAGGCTGCACACCTGGGACAGAGGCCAGACTTTGTAACCCGTGATCCAACTCCGCTAGTGGTTATAGTAATAATCTTATTACCAACAAACCATGACTTGCTCCGCCCACCCTCAAGAAGGAACTTGGTTACCGCTGTGCTACAACAGTCGGTAGAGAAGGAATGGAGAGGCTGCAGTACAGCAGCAGAGACAATCACACGGAAAGACAATATGACCAGTTTAATGCGTGAACTATTTACCGTTTAGGCAAGGAGGCTAGGTTAGAGAAAGTGTAACGAGACATGATGTCTATACAGGTCTCTTGAAGCTCCTGGTGAAAGAAAAGTGTTTTGTTGATTTCTCCCAGATCCTCCCTGCAACCAGCAAACCCAATGCTAGCAATCAGAAACACCCGACTCATCCAACAATGGTGTCTACACAGGACTGACAGCTCTTGCTTCTGGACTGACCAATGAAAGTTAATGGTTTCAAAACAAAAACATCAACTATACATGTTAACCTTACTAAAAACAATTGACAGCTTATCTAATGATGAATAATAGTAACTCAAGTAGAGTAGTGACGAGCGTACAGAATAATGACGAGAGTGCAGAGTAGCGACGAGAATACAGAGTAGTGACGAGAGTACAGAGTAGCGACGAGAGTGCAGGGTAGCGACCAGAACAGAGTAGTGACGAGAGTACAGAGTAGTGATGAGAGTACAGAGTAGCGACGAGAGTACAGAGTAGCGACAAGAATATAAAGCAGCGACAAGAGTGCAGAGTAGCGACGAGAACAGAGTAGCGACGAGAGGACAGAGTAGCGACGAGAACAGAGTAGCGACGAGAGTACAGAGTAGCGACGAGAATATAAAGCAGCGACAAGAGTGCAGAGTAGCGACGAGAGTACAGAGTAGCGACGAGAGTGAAGAGTAGTGACGAGAGTGCAGAGTAGCGACGAGAACAGAGTAGCGACGAGAGTGCAGAGTAGCGATGGGAGTACAGAGTAGTGACGAGAGTACAGAGTAGTGACGGGAGTACATAGTAGTTACGAGAGTGAAGAGTAGTGACGAGAGTACAGAGTAGCGACGAGAGTGAAGAGTAGTGACGAGAGTGCAGAGTAGCGACGAGAACAGAGTAGCGACGAGAGTGCAGAGTAGCGATGGGAGTACAGAGTAGTGACGAGAGTACAGAGTAGTGACGGGAGTACATAGTAGTGACGGGAGTACAGAGTAGTGACGGGAGTACAGAGTAGTGACGGGCGGGAGTACAGAGTAGTGACGGAAGTACAGAGTAGTGACGGGAGTACAGAGTAGTGACGGGAGTACAGAGTAGTGACGGGAGTACATAGTGACGGAAGTACAGAGTAGTGACGGGAGTACAGAGTAGTGACGGGAGTACAGAGTAGTGACGGAAGTACAGAGTAGTGACGGGAGTACAGAGTAGTGACGGAAGTACAGAGTAGTGACGGGAGTACAGAGTAGTGACAGGAGTAGAGTAGTGACGGGAGTACAGAGTAGTGACAGGAGTACAGAGTAGTGACAGGAGTACAGAGTAGTGACAGGAGTACAGAGTAGTGACGGGAGTACAGAGTAGTGACAGGAGTACAGAGTAGTGACAGGAGTACAGAGTAGAGATAGGAGTACAGAGTAGTGATAGGAGTACAGAGTAGTGACAGGAGTACAGAGTAGTGACAGGAGTACAGAGTAGTGACGGGAGTACATAGTAGTTACGAGAGTGAAGAGTAGTGACGAGAGTACAGAGTAGCGACGAGAGTGAAGAGTAGTGACGAGAGTGCAGAGTAGCGACGAGAACAGAGTAGCGACGAGAGTGCAGAGTAGCGATGGGAGTACAGAGTAGTGACGAGAGTACAGAGTAGTGACGGGAGTACATAGTAGTGACGGGAGTACAGAGTAGTGACGGGCGGGAGTACAGAGTAGTGACGGAAGTACAGAGTAGTGACGGGAGTACAGAGTAGTGACGGGAGTACAGAGTAGTGACGGGAGTACATAGTGACGGAAGTACAGAGTAGTGACGGGAGTACAGAGTAGTGACGGGAGTACAGAGTAGTGACGGAAGTACAGAGTAGTGACGGGAGTACAGAGTAGTGACAGGAGTAGAGTAGTGACAGGAGTACAGAGTAGTGACAGGAGTACAGAGTAGTGACAGGAGTACAGAGTAGTGACGGGAGTACAGAGTAGTGACAGGAGTACAGAGTAGTGATAGGAGTACAGAGTAGTGACAGGAGTACAGAGTAGTGACAGGAGTACAGAGTAGTGACAGGAGTACAGAGTAGTGATGGGAGTACAGAGTAGTGACAGGAGTACAGAGTAGTGACAGGAGTACAGTGTAGTGACAGGAGTACAGAGTAGTGACGGGAGTACAGAGTAGTGACAGGAGTACAGAGTAGTGACAGGAGTACAGAGTAGAGATAGGAGTACAGAGTAGTGATAGGAGTACAGAGTAGTGACAGGAGTACAGAGTAGTGACAGGAGTACAGAGTAGTGACGGGAGTACATAGTAGTTACGAGAGTGAAGAGTAGTGACGAGAGTACAGAGTAGCGACGAGAGTGAAGAGTAGTGACGAGAGTGCAGAGTAGCGACGAGAACAGAGTAGCGACGAGAGTGCAGAGTAGCGATGGGAGTACAGAGTAGTGACGGGAGTACATAGTGACGGAAGTACAGAGTAGTGACGGGAGTACAGAGTAGTGACGGAAGTACAGAGTAGTGACGGGAGTACAGAGTAGTGACGGAAGTACAGAGTAGTGACGGGAGTACAGAGTAGTGACAGGAGTAGAGTAGTGACGGGAGTACAGAGTAGTGACAGGAGTACAGAGTAGTGACAGGAGTACAGAGTAGTGACAGGAGTACAGAGTAGTGACAGGAGTACAGAGTAGTGACGGGAGTACAGAGTAGTGACAGGAGTACAGAGTAGTGACAGGAGTACAGAGTAGAGATAGGAGTACAGAGTAGTGATAGGAGTACAGAGTAGTGACAGGAGTACAGAGTAGTGACAGGAGTACAGAGTAGTGACGGGAGTACATAGTAGTTACGAGAGTGAAGAGTAGTGACGAGAGTACAGAGTAGCGACGAGAGTGAAGAGTAGTGACGAGAGTGCAGAGTAGCGACGAGAACAGAGTAGCGACGAGAGTGCAGAGTAGCGATGGGAGTACAGAGTAGTGACGGGAGTACATAGTGACGGAAGTACAGAGTAGTGACGGGAGTACAGAGTAGTGACGGAAGTACAGAGTAGTGACGGGAGTACAGAGTAGTGACGGAAGTACAGAGTAGTGACGGGAGTACAGAGTAGTGACAGGAGTAGAGTAGTGACGGGAGTACAGAGTAGTGACAGGAGTACAGAGTAGTGACAGGAGTACAGAGTAGTGACAGGAGTACAGAGTAGTGACAGGAGTACAGAGTAGTGACGGGAGTACAGAGTAGTGACAGGAGTACAGAGTAGTGACAGGAGTACAGAGTAGAGATAGGAGTACAGAGTAGTGATAGGAGTACAGAGTAGTGACAGGAGTACAGAGTAGTGACAGGAGTACAGAGTAGTGACGGGAGTACATAGTAGTTACGAGAGTGAAGAGTAGTGACGAGAGTACAGAGTAGCGACGAGAGTGAAGAGTAGTGACGAGAGTGCAGAGTAGCGACGAGAACAGAGTAGCGACGAGAGTGCAGAGTAGCGATGGGAGTACAGAGTAGTGACGAGAGTACAGAGTAGTGACGGGAGTACAGAGTAGTGACAGGAGTACAGAGTAGTGACAGGAGTACAGAGTAGTGACAGGAGTACAGAGTAGTGACAGGAGTACAGAGTAGAGATAGGAGTACAGAGTAGTGACAGGAGTACAGAGTAGTGACAGGAGTACAGAGTAGTGACGGGAGTACAGAGTAGTGACAGGAGTACAGAGTAGTGACAGGAGTACAGAGTAGTGACAGGAGTACAGAGTAGTGACAGGAGTACAGAGTAGTGACAGGAGTACAGAGTAGTGACAGGAGTACAGAGTAGAGATAGGAGTACAGAGTAGTGACGGGAGTACAGAGTAGTGACAGGAGTACAGAGTAGTGATAGGAGTACAGAGTAGTGATAGGAGTACAGAGTAGTGATAGGAGTACAGAGTAGTGATAGGAGTACAGAGTAGTGACAGGAGTACAGAGTAGTGATAGGAGTACAGAGTAGTGATAGGAGTACAGTGTTGTGATGGGAACATATAATGGTAGAGATAACAATACAGAGCATTAAAGATGAACTTACACAAGATTTTAATAAATTTTATCAGAAAGTAAGAGTATTTTTTATCATTTGTGATTGTTTGAGGTGATCTGACTGCCAGAATGGTTCGAGATTAAAATCGAACAAACCTGATCGCGGTTAAACGCTCAAACGAAAAATACGTGTCTTGTCACTTTAAACATTTGTCACGAGGCTGCCTATCTTTCTCATTATTAATCTCAACTATTGCGTTCGTTGCGATGTTACGCATCTCTATTCTGTAGGTTTCTTTGCCAAAGTGCAACTATAGATGTCATAATAGCATTTCGCTTGAATCTGAGCGTTTTAACTGCGATCAAATTTTGTTGATTTTATTCTTGAAACATGCTGACAGTCAGATACCCTCAAACATTACAAACAATCGCAAATGCCACAGCAATACGGATACTTTCTGATGAAATGCACTAACATGTTATGTAAGTTCATCTTGAACTAGATTATGAAACTTTAAGATTATGAATCCTACCTGTTAGAGGACTCTGGGTGTGTCGGAAGTTGACTCTCTTTTATACTCTTTGTATGAGTCTGTAGACTCTGATAAACATAAAGCTGTATTTATAGTATATAATATATATGTACTATATATTGTATTTAATATATTTATTCCGCTAAAACCTGCAGGTGTAGCCATTTTCTATGAAGTTGAGTTGACCAGGTGATGGGAATGAGCTGGGTAAATTGTATTTTCAAAAAAAATGAGTGATTACTTTAAATTAAAAATGTTACTATTAAATGCTCGACAAAACATTAGAGTGAAATTTGCAAACGCATGTGATTAAACATGAGTGCACAACTCTTAAAGTCAGTTAGATTACAAGAGCAGGCTGTCTACAGCCTGCTCTTGTAATCTATGCAACCAATCTTGTAATGTTACAGAAGAGGCAGCTTATAGAAGCAGCAGCTCAACAGGTTACAGAAGCAGCTCGGTACCTTACAACACACTGTCTACATGATGTATACAAGCTAGGAGTATCATAACATACACTAGACACTTCGTATCTGCTGGAAGGATTGTTACCAAACAGTGCTAATCTATTATAGCTACGCACACACTTAACATATTAGTAAGGAAGTTAAATCAACTCACCTTAATAATCTGCTGCACAAACTGTTTCCTGTACATGAGTCGACATTTCACAAACCACATAATAATTACATGGTACGCGAGGTAAACCGGGAAGTGTTGAAACTGTGAAGGGTCGGTGTATGGCAGTGCGATAGCGAAAATAAACTTGTACTGCGAGTCATTGAAGTTACGGTAGAGCCTGGGAAGACGAACGAGGCCTGAAATATAAGACGAGCAGCAGCTTACCATTTATTTGAATTTTACAGAAACTAGAGTTCATTTTTTAATTTAGACAGAATTTTGTTGTTAAGGTTGACACAGGAAACATTGCACTGTTATAAAAGCAGTGAGACCGATAGGATCACTAGTCCTGCATAGGATCTGACTAACCATTGTAGTTTGCTAAAGTTCCCTGAATCTTTAGAAGTGCAGAGAGGGAGCTCTTTGATGACCAGGTGATAAGAATAAGACGGGGTGGATTGTATTTTCAAAAGCCCAATGCAACTTTTAAAAAAAATGAAGTAATTACCATCATTTAAATTTAAAATGTTGGAACATTTAAATGCTCGACAAAAAAATTAGAGTAAAAATTTACAAACTGCGTGTGATTAAAAATGAGTAGACAATTCTTGAAGTCAGTAGGATTACTTCATACATTTCCAACCATTCTACAAATTACTTGGAAAGTAGAGCTTACAGTATCAGCAGTGACCGTAGCGCAGCATTTCTAATGCGTCTAACCATTGCATGACGCTGTCATTTTTAATGATTTGTGATGGCTATGGGAATACAATGGGAGTTGTCTTACTTGTTCTGTTTGAGCAGCTTTAGGTAAAAGCATTTCAATAGATAACTGCTATACAAAAACCAACAACAACTTAAAAAAATTGCATAGATTTTGTTGAAATTTGAATTTTAAATTGACAAAGTTTGACTGATGCTACAAAATACCCTGTCATGAAACCAGGAAAAACGCCCAGCAAACCATCCTTCAAACTCACATGATAGGAACATAAGCAAGGGGAGGGCCATGTTTTTGTTGGCGACGATGCGAGATAATGTGCCGAGGATGTCGGGTAACATCTTCATCATTATACTCTCCATCTCGAGACAACAGACCCTCAATGTGTGTACACAGATGCGGGCACACTTGGTCAGCAGGCCAAACTGCAGACACCTGATTAGGTCAGCCTACCAAGACACCAAAATGTTGGTAACAAAAAACAGCAAGAAAACCTCTTCCCAGTTTAAAGAGATTAAATATAGCCCTTCGACAACTATTTATAATGCGAACTGTGCTCTTTATCAAAATAGAAAAGGCATGTGTCCCATACCACGCTATATCTGCAACTAAGAAAAGGCTAATATGGAAACATCTATATGAATACAATGACAATATAAAGACAGTAACACAAGTAAAACAGACACAACGTAACGTTCAGCTAATCCCTATGCAATACGCCCATCGGTCAATCAAAGCACACTATCTTCAGACAGTTTTGTTTGCTCATTGTCGGCTGGTAGCAGTGGATACGGTATTTTGCATTTCATAAAAAAATGCACTTCTAAATACCCGACACCAAAAAGCTCTTGCCAGGCATCCAATATGACCTCCTCAATGGCCTTGATACAAAAAAATCAGTTGTAAAATTTTTTGAGATGTTTTGCCAGCTCAGGGCAGTGTTGTATTTGACAGCTCTGATTATATAAAATAGAATACTAATATATTAACTTGTTGGTTGAAAGAAGGTCTACATCAACAAACACATACATGCACAGCAAAAGAACTAAAGCCAAACATATCTTTATGCATTTAACTGGTCTGCAAAGGTTACCTTAGCTGTGAGCAGACATGAATGGTAGGCTGTCATGCAGGTGAGTACAGGAAATATCTGCTCATCAAAGTCGGACTTTGATGCAGGAGTATTGTACATTTTCCGTAGGTCTTTCACCATCACCTGTAGAAGACATGCATGTAACTGGAAAAAACCTGACAGCTTCCCCATAGAAATGAGGCCTTGCAAAGTTAAACTTGCCGGCAACCATGTATCAATAAAGGGTTGAAAGACAATATTTTGCTTAAAAAAGCTACACAGGGTCAATCTATTCATATAACCCTCTATTCACACATAAAACCGTCTATCAAACCATTCATCTATACCTATCTCACTGTCTAATATAAAAGAGACTGCTAAATAAACCGACAGGATTGAATTGCGATGGACAAAATGTGAGAAAACTGACCATATCACAGAGAGTCCTACAAACGGTGTCGACCATCGAGGGCTCAACGGAGAGGATGAGACATTTGTTCTGCCACTGCTTGGGCATTAAGTTCAGCACCATGCTAAGAACTCCCCAATCCACCTCCTAACAATCATCACATCAACTATGAAAGCACCCGCAAACAGCCCTTCAACATAACGGTTAAGTATTAAAATTAAACGACTGTACACACCTACTGAGAATAATCGCGACCAAAAGTGTTAATTTCCTCCATCATTTTGCAATCAGTTAGGTTTTAGCTCTTTTAATCGCCATTTTGTGCTACCCAGACCAGACAAAATACATACCAAATGATTTCTCATAAGATTTTCTATCCATTAAAAACATTTATCCAAAAACAAAAACTATCCCAGCAGTCGCTGGTGGCATGTGAAGCCGGAGTTTTTTAGAGCAAAATTTGGAGTCAATCTCTGAGGCCAATTCCTCAATGAAAATGGTTTTATTGTTAAAAGTTTTAATATCATTAGAAATATTTGATGCTCAGATTTCTAATGATGTGCAATATGCATGGCTTAAATATATGATGCAGTAAGTAAAGTCTATTTGGAGTTAGTCCAATTTTTACTAAATGGTCTAGGCAAGAAAGGCAGGGGTGTTTATACTTTCTGGCCACGACTGTATGTTCAGATGGTACACACCTACTGAGAATATTAGTACAATATGAATATATGTATTAAGAACAAATTATATACTGTGTGTATAATTATATAACTATATAATTATATACTGTGTGTACAGCCTTATCAAAATTTACAATAAAACAAGATGATTTTGGTGTCATTTCCAGAGCGTAGTCTCAATCGAATACATTAATAGATGTAGGAAATAAAATAGCTAACATTTTATTTTAAAAGCCTATATCAAGCATTCGTCAAATGTATATATTCCCACATACGAAGAACCAAAATGAAAATGAAAAATATTGAAGAGAAAGCATTTCCTACAATTCAGCAAGTCAGCAATACTGCGAGAAAAAAAATTACAGTCATTTGAGGGTGACGAGTGAGAAGGCAAATGATATTCTGACAGTACCTTTCGGAGGCAGCTGTTGATAATCTTTAGTATGCTGTTGAAGCTGATCACCTTATGGTCTATAGGCACTGACAGGCTATCCTCAAGCTGCCGATTATGTGGAAGATACCTGCAATAACCAGCTTACAATTCAAGGATTATGTGGAAGATAACGGCAATAACCAGCTTACAATACAAGGATTATGTGGAAGATACCTGCAATGATCAGCTTACAATACAAGGATTATGTAGAAGATGCCTGCAATAACCAGCTTACAATACAACGATTATGTGGAAGATACCTGCAGTAACCAGCTTACAATACAAACTTGTACAATGTGTTTGATTTGGTCTCAACTGTATTTCACCAGCCAATGCTGACAAAGTAAATCGGGCTATGTAGAATCGATGCGGCAAATCAATAGTATGAGTTCTTATGATATAAGAATGTTCTAGACATAGGATGGACAGGATGTTTATGTCTGGTGTGTTCAGTGGTTTTAGTTTATGGGTGTAGCTATGAGGTGGCTGGTTGGGTATACTAGATCTGTTCTGGATTCTGGTCTGTTGAAGTACTTTAGACAGCAGATAATAAGAAATAACGTAAAGTTCGCTGAGCCCAAGGGCTTCTAATTATTAGACACAATTCTCCTTATAAGTCGTCATCCCTTTAGCACAAAGTCTTTCTAGTCTCTTTATATATCTGTCTGATAAATATGACAACCCATAGGGAGCTGCGTATGACAATATGGATAACACTGCTCTAATAAAACAATGATAGCCTTCTTGATTTTATGTCAACTTACCGAAGCTTGATCAAGGTGGGAATAGCGAGTCTAGTTTTTGATATTATACGTTTATCAAACGTTTATCAATTGAACACTGAATAGTTTTACCTTTTTCTACATTTATATTGGTGCTTATGATTGGCTCACGATTTACGAATTGAATTTATGAAGCGATAATGAGTGAGTTTCTGGTCTCAAAAATCCTCGAGGTAACATCATACCACTGGACTGCATGGTTGGCAATTAACTGAAGAGGATTGCTGTCATTAGGAAATTATATGGATGCTGTTGCTTTGGTGAATTCGGTTATGCCGACATCAGTGTTTTGCAACATTGAATAACGTTGTGTCATCAGCATATTTGACTTATTAGGTCGATGGTTTGAGGTCATTCATGAACAAATACCTATATTCCATAGCAGTAGTCCTAAAAGGGCACCTTCATGGGCATCAATCCTGCAGCACTGATAGGATGACTGCTTACCACTGTACACTATACCCTACTGTACACTATACCCTACTGTAAACTATACCACTATATACTATACCACTGTACATTATAACACTGTACACTATTGTACTATACACAATTGTATTATACACTATACCACTGCACACTATTCCACTATATCACTGTACACTATACCACCGTACACTATACCACCGTACGCCATACCACCGTACACCCTACCACCGTACACCATACCGCCGTACGCTATACCGCCGTACGCTATACCGCCATACGCTATACCGCCGTACGCTATACCGCCGTACGCTATACCACCGTACGCTATACCACTATACGCTATACCACCATACGCTATACCGCCATACGCTATACCGCCGTACGCTATACCGCCGTACGCTATACCACCGTACGCTATACCACCGTACGCTATACCACCGTACACTAGTGATAGCTCAGTACCGAGTGACAACAATTGTTGGATGACCAGGTGTGGCAACCAGGTGTGTCCTATTAAAAGCTTAAAGACAGGTTCACACTGTATCGCCGCATTGCGGTGTTGATGCCACAATACTTCAGTGATCATCAATGATAACAATGTTCACACTATCACAAACCCATCCACGTTGGCATCAGGAAATACTCCGTGACGTAGTGTTATCATTTCTCTATTTAAATTTTCGCAAAGAAACTTCTTTGTTTTTGTGCGCTGGAATCAAAAACTAGTCCCGCAGCGACTATCATAGACGGGTATGAATAAATCCTGCCATCCGCAACCGCGAATTACCATTGCCTAAAAAGTTCACATTTGAAAGACAGTCGCCGATGCTCGGCAAAATATCGGGAAAGTTTGACAACTGCAAACTTTCCCGAATGTCCGCGATGCTTCGTCGATGCCATCAGTTCACTGTTCACATAATTGACGATGAACGCCGAAAGGAGACCGCTGACTAACGACGATATAGTGTGAACCAGGCTTTACTGAAGACCAACAGCGAAGCTCAAGTCGTCAAGCTGGTCAGCGTTATATAATATGTCTGATAAACTTATCATAAAGTCCTATACAACTGAGTTACAGCAAACGCCCATAACAATGTAAGTAATACATTCCCAGAATGTTTAAGTTAGGATTTTATGTTATTGGAACAGTAAAATACATGTAAATTGCTTAATTCGCTTCAATATCGTCCTAAACTCACTCCTTTGGCCCAAATGGAACTAATCTTCTCAATTTAAAGACTGTCCAGTTACTGAGGTATTATTGGATTGTATCGAAAACTTTTCCCTTTTTTTCTTATCACTTTCACTTGGATTTGTGTCCATGATTACGGTAATTTTACATTATGGAAGTGCACGCCTTCAATGCCTAATTTCTTCACTTTTTTTCATCACAGCAAGGTCTATGCTGCAAAGAAAAAACATTGGGCATGTCTAAAATAAAGTAATATGTATACCTATTTATTATTGCAAGAAGCGCTAGTTTCGTAAATGATAAATAAATAAATATTAAATACAAAGCACTCAATACACTATATCTAGAGTGAACTGTAGTATACACATAATCTAAAGAACACTTAGCTGTTAGTTAATAACATGGATATCTAATATATATATATATATACATGTCTGTTAAATAACTCGGATACCTCCAAACGTCGTTTGCTCTCCTAAGTGCGGCAAAAGAGACAACGATATTTTTAAGGCTAGCTATGGGATTCTCATTATTTAAATCGAATTTTAGAACTTGCATCGACTTGACGCCTTACGCTATCTGGAATTTCTACATCATACAAGCCTTTACATAAATTCTTCACATTCACTGAAATTTACGTTATACACGTAGGATGTTTATTTTTACATTACGTTCAGGGGCGTCTACTGTACTTAGAGTTATAAGAGATATACAATCCAGTAAAATACAGCATAGAGTTTCTAATCCTAGAATTATGGTTCATAGAAGTATAATAATGAAGTCATTACTATTTAGTGAGGCCTAAACTAATGGTAAAAATCTGAAAACTACATAACCTGCGATATCGTGGAAATGGAACGATACAACTAACTGAGATTGTGGAAATGGAACGACACAACTAACTGATATAGTGGAAATCAAACGACACAATTAACTGATATTGCAGAAATCGAACGATACAACTAACCGATATCATGGAAATGGAACGATACAACTAACCTCTCTGAGATAAATAGATAAGACGCATAGCCCATTCCTTCCAGTCCCACTCGACCTCTCCAGTCAGCCTTGAACTCTAAGAATAGTGTGAGCACCAATTTTTTGATTTTACTGGCTGTGGGAGAAAAGTGATAGCGGCCATAATGAAGGCTCATGTGTGACAAAAGCGCCTCTAGTGGAAGCAGAGCCTGTGTGGTCCGTGGCTCATACAGCTTGCTCTGCAAGTCACCAACATAGCTGCTACAAATCTATATATATTTTCAAAGCTAATATGTGTGTTTGAACAGCTATAGCTATTAAAATCTTGGAATAAAGAATCCGCATCGCAAAAGATTTGATCACAGAGCCTGTCATTCACCAGTCCAATCCCTTACCAATTAAGCCACACAAGCTTGAAGGATTGATTAGGCGATATATGTTGCTATATGGGTGCAAATACGCTACCGCTCTCTGTTATGACGCAACGTCATGGAGAGCGGTTGCGTAATTTTATGCGTGCTCAATCGTGAGAGCAAGTAGTTAGCTCTTATTAGTACGCTTACTCAAATTAACCATTGCCAATATGCCAAGCTAAGAGCAAGTGGCAGGCAACTACATTACCTCTAATTTTTTATAAGCTGATTTTTAACACCCGTGACACGCCGGGCATTCCGCTAGTAGCTTATAAATGAGCGATTCATGGTTTAACACACAAAACCTGCCAATGTTTCAGAGATCAGCAAAAGTACCGAAACCCAATCACAAAATATATTTAACATCAACCAACTGCTTTTGTTTAAATAGCCTTAAATCTTGAACTAAGAAAAGGGAACGCAACCCAAAATAATGTGTTTTACACTCTTATATTCAACCACTCCCAGTTGCAGCAGTGCATGCTGTACTAATCTGTATTACATTGTTTCTTTTTAAAGAAAGCGCAGAAATGACAGACCATGTATTTAAACTAAAGAGTTCAGTCTGAAGAAAACATCCAAGTTTAGATAAAGTGAAAAAAAATCACTAATTTGAAAAATATATTTCATATCCTTTACCTAAGTTAAATAGGAGATGCATAAAACTAAAAGACTTGTGTGGGCAAGAATTGTTAACAATTGTGCTTATTGCTCTAAAACCTTATGGCTTAACTGGACATTACAGATGACAATGGCTAACACTGAGATTTATATATACATGTACATGTATCTATAGATTATACCTTGAATATATCGACGAGGCCAGTAACGGCAGCCAGTATGTCAGCGCAGTTCTGTTCAGTCTCAGCTGTTCGACCAGAAGTACTCAGGTTGGGTCGAGTCTCTCGATTGGCAATCTAATGAATTAATGGATAAATAATGAGCATTTAAGTGACTTACAACTAGCACTATAGGTAGTAATCATGTAGTACATCTACAGTAACTGTAAAGGTAAACACTAGGCTAGTACTATAAGTAGTGATCATGTATTACATCTACAGTAACTGTAAAGATGGTCCCAAGACTAGTACTATAGGTAGTAATCAGGTAGTACATCTACAGTAACAGTAAAGATAGACACTAGACTAGTACTATAAGTAGTGATCATGTATTACATCTACAGTAACTGTAAAGGTAAACACTAGGCTAGTACTATAAGTAGTGATCATGTAGTACATCTACAGTAACTGTAAAGGTAAACACTAGGCTAGTACTATAAGTAGTGATCATGTATTACATCTACAGTAACTGTAAAGATGGTCCCAAAACTAGTACTATAGGTAGTAATCAGGCAGTACATCTACAGTAACAGTAAAGGTAGACACTAGACTAGTACTATAAGTAGTGATCATGTAGTACATCTACAGTAACTGTAAAGGTAAACACTAGGCTAGTACTATAAGTAGTGATCATGTAGTACATCTACAGTAACTGTAAAGATGGTCCCAAGACTAGTACTACAGGTAGTAATCAGGTAGTACATCTACAGTAACTCACCTTCTCAAGGAGTGACAGAATCTCAATGCACTTCTTGCTAGTGCAAGACTTGGCCTGTTCAGCAAGCACCTGCACAGCCCGACACCTGATAGTCACATCCACATCAGCGTATACACCAGCAAATGTCGTCAGCATCATATCCAGGAGCTCATCCTAGAAATCAAGTGTTTTAACAGAGAACATCAACACCTTGGCATCGACTTGAGAATACTCTCTAGCCTGTGATCCAGCAGTCTAATCATAGGAAAAAAATCGTCAAGGTGATGTCTTACCTCATGCAATGTCTTGTTCGTAGCAACAATCTGACTGAAGACATTTAGTGCCTTCAGTCTTATCGTAGCACGAGTCTCAGTCCTGCAACAAAAACACGGGGTGTTAGCGAAGTAACTCATCTAACACAGCATTCTCAATGCTTGAGGTAAGTATCTCTTTAGGAGCGCAAGTACTGGTAGCTGGAGACAGACCGCATGCAGATATTATTACTAGCGATGAGAAAAGTCTGCAAAAGAGAAGAGCTTTTCCCCAATGGTCTCATAAGGCAACAATATAGCTTGAGCATTTAGTTGTCTTTGACATTAAAGAGGTAATAAATACTGTGTGACAAGCAAATAAAATATTTGTTTTGAGACTAGAAGGAAATAAACAGAGGAGGCCTCTTAACTTATCCTCTATATCTAAAAATAATAATTTTTAATAATAATATGTTTTAAAATACATAGAAAAACACAAACAGCCAATTATCCTACAAATGATGCCGACAGCTGCCCACCATATTAATAGTGATGCCCACAGCAACCACCCATGTCACTAGTGATGCCCACAGCAGCCCACCATATTACCAATGATGCTGACGTCAACCAACCATATTACCAATGGTGCCGAAGGCAACCAGCCATGTTACCAATGATGCTGACGGCAACCAATCATGTTACCAATGATGCTGACGGCAACCAATCATGTTGCCAATGGTGCCGGTAACGTACTCACTTACGTAACCAGTACGCACTCACTTGTAGTATTTGTTGAGAAGATTCTCAAGGTTGCTGAGCCAGTCGTCATCACTGGGCCTGCAGGCAACGGCCCGATGCTCCAATAGCATAGTTACTGAGGCTTCCTATATGGAAAAGACGATACATGAGCCTTGACACACTATTGCATGAGTCTATAGCACCTTTAAAGCATTCAAAACAATCAGAACCAGCAACTAGCACATAGGTCTTTTCAAACTCAACATTTTCAAAGAACCAGTAGTGCATGGACATGTGGTGCAGCATTAAGACTTGCAGCAAAACTGATCAAACCAACTACAACGTCTTTGAGGCAAGTGAAAACTTCCAAAAAATGACAGAAATAAACTAAATTCTCGCCCTTTGGTCAAAGTGTGTAACAGTTTATGCAAACAATAACAACAAAATGCAAGGCAATGTGACAGTGGCAACCAATAAAATCCATTTACAAAATGAGGTTTGAATTATTTTGACGCTCATAGAGTTATCAGAGATGAGTAGACCAGTTTTCAGCCAAGTATAGCAACAGCTAGTCTAACCAAAGTGGTGAATGCGCTAACCATTCCTAGACAACTGCAGACAACTGTCATTAAGTGCTAAATTTGGATGGAACACTCAATATCTAAACCTTGTGCCACTTTACAATAAGAATTTGGTGGAAGTATGTTGCATCGAATATGACAAAACAAAAAATAAATCTTTCAACCAGCTTGTCGGTATTACTTAGGAGACAGACACGTACTAAACCTCGCAACCCCTTACCTCATGGCAGGACAACTCTAAGATAACTGCAAATGTAAAACATTAAGTCTGATAACAGCGATAGACATAGTCACCATAAATCTTTGTGTATAAACCGTCACCATGTATAGGCTGCAACCCAAACTTTGAAAGCCGCTTTTTGAGTTAAAGATGTACAGCGTGTACTCCCGAGTTTACGTTCATTTCACATATTAAATTCAACGTAGCCACACGAGTCATTCGCCCATCCCATGCACGCTTTGGCTGACAAGGCAGGAATTGATCAATATGTGTTCTCTCCTTTCCGAAGAAAGTGTCATACTTTCAGCAAACCACAGTAAACAAGTACCAAATCAGCAAACACATTTTGTAACCCATATTATTGAAACGGGCAAAATATCACAAAATTATTGAAAATATGACAAAATATGACGCCGTGTTCAAATTGAACTTTGTGATTGTAGTGCCGAAAACAACCAACCGGAATGTTGCTGCAGTTTTTTTGGCAACAACGAAAAGCAACCCGGCGAAGGGAACTAAGTGCTGAAGATGTCACATGATGCCGACCACAACTGATGACTTTATTACGCCAGTACAAATACAGATATTTCCGAGAGTTTTGATGTTGAATAAACTATTTTTAACATATGCGCATACTAAAAGGTACCTCAAACCCGAAGGTAGAGAGAAGTTTCCATATCAAATTTTTTGACTGTGTGTATAAGCCACATCTCAAACGTTTAAACACAACAGGTTCACAAGTGCAACCTATACATGATAAGAATCTACAGGCTAATAATAAACTAACTCTAAGGAAGAGACACGTACGGGTCGACTCGCTGAGCACATCTCTATGAACTCGAAGAGACGATCAGGAGAGCTGCTGTAGGTGCAACTATCCTGTAGATCTTCCATGGCTGTCAGTACATCATGTAGGTTGTTGCTGATTTTCTCTGTGATGGCGGTATCATGCGGCGCCCCTCTCTGTTATAACAACACATGTTAGGAGGTTGACAACAGTGAAATGCAAGAAAAATTTTGCATGGAAAACTAAAGATAATACCCAAGCGTAAGTTTCTTTTTTCTCTCACCATTTTAATGTTTAGCGATGTGAACCTTATTCAACATACGAGTTCTTACAACGAAATGCGCCAATATTTAGACATGAGCCTGAAGATTGGTGTGACATTACACTGACCTTGATAAGGTCATGGAGGTGGTCCAGTATGTCAAGAACATGGTCCCAGAGAATAGAAGGCTGAGACTTGCCATATTTTCTGACAAGCCGTAGCACTGTGAGTGAGACTTCATATGCAACTTTAGTGTTGTTAGAAGCCAAGGCCTACATTCAATAATAACAACTACATAATACAACAGAACTACAGTTATTAGATATCATCACCTACATATAACAATAACATCATATAATACAACAGAACTACAGTTATTAGATATCATCACCTACATATAACAATAACATCATATAATACAACAGAACTACAGTTATTAGATATCATCACCTACATATAACAATAACATTGTACTATACCCTATCGTCTAATCGCTATAATAGTCGTCCGAATGCACTACACATCAAAACAAACTTTTGTGGCCCCTCGGCCCTAACAAAACAATTTTTTGAGCAATGAAAGACAATACGATTGGTGAGAAATAGCGAGAAACACGCCATGGATTCACTTACAACTATTTAATACAACTGAGCTATACTTGAAAGGAGATAAATTAAACAAGAAAATGATGAATCTGTTTACCTGTAAAAGAATGTATCAATAAAATCTCAAAGTCTAACAAAACAGTCAGATTGCTTAAAGGTTGACTTGCAACAAAATTCACATAACAGTTATTGGGTATCAAAAGATTCACCATGTCTTACTCTGTTGTGTTATAGGTGCCAAATGTGTGGAAAAGTGATTACAAGCTCGTAAAAGCTCAAAAACGAAAAACCGCCGTAGATTGGAATCTATTTATTTTTCTGACGTAGCCATGATAGTTTGGTTATTGTCTTGTCACGTGATGTTCTCCCGTGAATTGAAAAGCCAATAAAAAGCTCAATATAAAACTTATCGTAGCGCTAGTTTATGACAAACACTTTGGGTTTTACCGAAGACCCCGTATCAAATATAGATGCTCACTACTTTACAGTTTTGTTTCGGCTTGAACTAATCGACAAGTCGTAATCTGATCATGTGACCCAATACTTCGCAAATAATTTTTGCAGCACTTTTCGATTATCACAGGTGACCAACCGGCTCATCATGATTATCAGACAATGATATGCACTCCTTCGAGCTAAGGTTAAAAAGTTTAACGAGTTTTTACGGTAAGTTATAAGATATCAGTGCTAAAAGTGACAGCATTACAATGACGATAAAATAGACGCGTAAGAACAATTGACATGGTTTTATTGAATGCGTGAAGAATATTTGTGAAAATATTTCGACGAATAAGGTTGCATGAAAGTGTAAACAGAAACCATCTACCACAGCCAAGTAACATTTGAGCCGTTTTGGAAAGAGAATCCAAACCACGGCGGTCTCGTGTGGCTGCGATTAACTGTTCATTTTTTAGCTTTTAAGAGCTTGTATTCACATTCCCACATATTTGGCACCTACAACACAGCAGAGTAAGACATGGTGAATCTTTTGATACCAAATAACTGTAATGTGAATTTTGTTGCAAGTCAACCTTTAAGAGCTAGGATGATTATAGCATAAGCATATAACACGACGTGCCCCTTTTTTTAAATTTTTCATGTCAACCTGATGAGTTCTGAGCAGAAGGTAATTTTTAGCTGACATAGACAACTGTTTAAAAGGATTGAAAAGAATGAAACAAACTCACAACTTTAAAAGCCGGCAAGACCGCCGTAGCAGACACATGAAGTGTATCGACTCTCTGTGAAGCCCAAAGAGCCATGCCAATAAAGAAGATGGCTCCGTGTTGCAAGACGGAGTCATTCAAGTTCTCACTGTAACACAACAGTCACTCAGGTTCTCATTGTAACGCAGCAAAACTTATTATGTATGAATTGTGATTAAAATGACTCATCTATGACTTTATAAAGCTATTTGTCAAAAAGTTAGCTGAGCTAGAATAGAGATGTAAACCGATTTTGAAGAATGCCAGTGAGGGTGAAAAGTGCACTGTGTCCGAGATGGGTTCCTAGCAGCTCCCTCATCAGCTTCCACGAGCTAAAGCAAATCATTTCTTAATTAATAACAGCAGATGCACGCTTAGCCAACATACCAGCAAAGTAGATAGTTAGTTCAATGCTGGTCACAAACGTGTAGCAAAACAAACGAAACAGTCTTATACAGACAATATTGCAGACAGTATTGAACTACGTGAGTGACCTCTGCTCATAACTCTTTATGAACTCCTTGCATACCACATGCTGAACCGCTTAGTGTGGCTCGGCCCAGCGTTTCTGTATGGCCAAGAGCCGCATGATGTGGCTTTTGTAGACTTCGTACAAAACGTTTCGAATAAGTGAGTAGTTAATTATTTAGCCTATTATGTATTTATTTAAACAAAAGGCAATGATCTCCTGCATGCATCGAGCCAATAGAAAACATGTTTACAGCCAATTGTGAGCTTAGTTTTGCTTTGCAAAAACTTCATTTTTTACCATCATATCTCTTACACAATGACAAGCTGTGTCAGAAAGCATTACAGCTCTGAATGTTTCATTAATTGTAGATAAAATGACTTCTGATGATTATCTATTGAATAATGGTACTAGTGATGGTGATTATTTTATTTTTAGATATAACACTAATAATGCTGTAAGCTATAATAATATCGACTCGAGACACTCTCAACTTGTTACTCAAGGTTGTAGCGAAAATGGGCACTAAAGTGTCTGAGCTCATTCTGTAACACACTTGTAGTTCTTTAAGGCATCAGCTGATGTAACATTTTATGCTCATTAATTTGGTATCAAAATATTTTCATAGACAGCGTGATTCAAAATCTATGACAACTTACATGCACCCTTCTCAAGCATTAGATTTTAATGAATATTTAATAATGTTTCGGTGAAAAAATTAATTTGATAACAAGAGTTAAAAGGCACTAAATAATAAAAAATCATCAAGCTTCTTCAACACCCATGAGCTGAACCCTACAGACGCTCACCTCTGCACAAAACTTTCTGTGAGAACGGTTCGACTGAGTGTCATACAGAGTGGAAGCAAAGCATCAGATTTGACATAGTAATATTTGATAATATTCTCTAGTACGAGCAGACACCGTTGTATCTCCTTCTCACTCCGAGACTTGTTGCAGATTTCACAGCACATCCTACCAAAAGAAGATAAATCTGCAAGCGTATCTACACACCTCGCAAGCATAACATTTAATTTGTCATATGCAGGTTGCCAAGTCCTACTGTTGATATCAGCTCCCTTAGATATTTTCAAGGTGAATTCATTGAGTAAACAGACTGGGGTACAGGCTGATAGTAGGATTTTAAATCAGGTTCTCAGTCTAAAGGCTCATATAATTGATAGACAGCAGCTAGCGTGTCATCCGACTAAAACTGAACAGCTTGTAGAAAGTTAATTTTCAAAAATTAAAATTTTTCATAATTGAAAATTTATGAAATAAATTAAAAAAATTAATCAAAAAGTTCAAACACGAGTGCTGCATAATTAGTTCTTTGATATCTATCAACAGCAGGTAAAACATCAAAGCTCTGCGAGAATTAAAGTGGATTGTTAACGAATGCTTTGGTTCTTTGATATAGATGGCTTTGCAATGCCATGAAAAGGAAAATTGAAATAATCTTTAATAACCGAATAAAACTTACTGAAAGAGTTCCACGGAGCTGTCTTCCTCAATAAAAGCGGCATTATATTTTATGATGTGTGCGAGAAGATCGAGGAACTCTGTTCTTGTCTCGCTGTTGGAGAGATCCTTCAGCCATGCCACCAGCAACACACCAATCTGTAGACAGAATATGGTTGTAAATTTGCACACATTGCATGTACACATTGCATATACACATTGCATGTACACATTGCATGTACACATTGCATATATACATTGCATATACACATTGCATGTACACATTGCATGTACACATTGCATGTACACATTGCATATATACATTGCATGTACACATTGCATATATACATTGCATATATACATTGCATATATACATTGCATATATACATTGCATGTACACATTGCATGTACACATTGCATATATACATTGCATATACACATTGCATGTACACATTGCATATATACATTGCATATATACATTGCATATATACATTGCATGTACACATTGCATGTACACATTGCATATACACATTGCATGTACACATTGCATATATACATTGCATATATACATTGCGTGTACACATTGCATATATACATTGCATATACACATTGCATGTACACATTGCATATATACATTGCATATATACATTGCATATATACATTGCATATATACATTGCATGTACACATTGCATGTACACATTGCATATACACATTGCATGTACACATTGCATATATACATTGCATATATACATTGCATGTACACATTGCATATATACATTGCATATATACATTGCCGGGCTCTCAGAAGCAGCTGACCTGATGATCTATATAGTTGAGATCATATCCGTCCTTGGTCAATGTTCTCAGGATTGCAAGTAGAACAGGAAGATCCTCTCCGTACTCGTGCTTCAGTAGAAGATTAAAATAGTAGTCCCTGAGCATACCCAGCTCTTCATCCTGTCAAAAGAAGTGACGACGATGCAGGTCCACAGCTAGTACCCTTTAATCAGGTTAATAACCTAGGTAACCTTTTTCCTTAATAACCTAATACTTTTTTCAAATAATTGCAATGGCCTATATCTATGGTGTAAACCCATGTCGATGGCAGCGGCCTAATGTCTATGGTAGTAAACTAGATCCATGATAGTGACTTAAATCTATGATAGTAACTATGTGTCTATGAAAGTGGTCTATATGACCTAGTGTGATATGACCTAGTGTCTATAAAAGTGGTCTATATTCATGATAGTGACCTATATTTACATCAGCAACCTGTGTTGATGGCAATAGCCTATGTCTATGACAGTAACCTACATCCATGATAGTGACACATGTCCATGATAGAGACCTATATATATGGTAGTGACCTATATATATGGTGACCTATATCTATGATAGTGACCTATATATATGATAGTGACCTATTATACATGTAGGTCTCTGCCACAGAAATAGGTCACTATCATATATATAATATATACGATAGTGACCTATTTCTATGGCAGAGACCTACATGTATGATTAGGGCAGAGACATGCATGATTAGGGCAGAGACATGCCTATAGATGAAAAAATAATAGATCAGCAGAACCCTACCTGTCCTTTGATTATAGCATGGATAAGGCTGAGAGCAACGCGTCGTTTAGGAGTGTCCTGTGAAACCAGAAGGTCTTGTATAGCCACTGTTATCGCCTCAGGTGCCGTCTGCAAGAGCGTAGAAATTTCTAGAAAACCTGTCGAGAGACACTTTGCAAGCATATAGAAGGACCTGCTGCAGATGCAAACAAACACACAAAAAACTATGAGATCTTAATGGGAACTTTATACAAACCAACAGAGATCCACAAAAACCTTCAACCACAAATGTGACCTCTCTTACAGACACAAAGTGAATTGTAACATCTGCCAGTTATACAAGATGTAGCATCACTTCAAACAGAATGAGACTCATATAAAGTGTGGTGGCCAAAGCAAAAGATTTGTTTTCAAAGGATATACTAAGAGCAATAATACTGAATGTGAAGGAGCGCCTAAATAGGCCCCTAGAATCTACACACCGGTTCCAAGCGTTGTTTCTCTGCTAGCTGAGCTAGCTCAATAATCTTGCGTTCTCGAAGACCAGCAGGACTGGAGCTAGAGATTTCCTGCAATGCAAACTCTACACCATCAAATCAGTTGAAGAGGCATCGAATCAAACAGTGTTGTTAAATTTAAATAAATTTAGCTACAAACAAGTGATACAAGAGTGATACAAAGCAGTCATTTTTTCAGGTCAAAATGTTTAACCATAGACCGTGAGAAGTCAGAGTGACATACCTCAATTTGTTGATTTGTTAGTTTAAGGGCTGGACATTCGCTCGGTGCATGCGATGGCTTACTCCGGAAAAGATTCTTTAATTTGCCCTTCAATCCTCCTTCCTCTCGAGACATGATCAGTATGTTCAAGAACAGTCACACAATGCTCTAGAGTGGCTCCTACATAGAGATAGTGAAAAGCTAAAGTATATAACTAAATCCTTACTCACTTGTAGATTCATATAACCTGATTGCATACAATCATTAGAAATCTTGCCTAATATAACAATGTCTTTCTCGAGATGCAGTAGCAAAATAAGTTGGCAGTAGCAACTACTAAACTGTGCTCTTATTAATGCTTGCCATCAATTTAGATTAGCAATCTATTATTTTATAATTCTACAATTATTTTCGACTTCGGTGGCGTTTTTGGAAGGCGACTAACCATACTACTGATAGCACAGCTGGCATTCATTTGTGCGCTCCAATGTACATTCTTGCCCATGATTGCATCGCTTTCCAACTCTATGAAGTAAGCATCTTGCCAAAATCTCTTTTTACATAAAAATTCTGTTGTCATGGCAACTGTAGATTACAAACAGGTAATTATTAATAACATTCATGATTATTTAAAACTACTTATTTCAGGGTAAAAGAAAAAACCCCAAAGCTCACAATACTTCAACGCTTGTGGTCTGCCCCATCATTCTAGTTACGTGTGTTAAATACATATAAAAGTAAATATGAATATAATAAATATATACTGTAATAATGGAATAAAATGGCTAGATTACTCTATTAAAACAAAAACTGTAAATCTAGCACTCTCATGCTTGAGACAAACATTTTGACATCTTGAATGTGCCATCAATTGATAATCTAGGTTCTAGAAATGAATCTACAAATCTCCGCAAAAGAACCTAAAAGTGGTATTTGTGATAGCATAAGAACAACAGCATTATCAACTGCATTCTTTTGGTCAAAATAGCTTTAATGAACTCATTTTTTAGTTCATCCACAGGGTAACATCATAGTTTGTGTCATTACAATATATATCACTCCACTCACATAAGTATCAAAGCAGTTTTCACGCAGTTCTCGATATCATCACGCATAGAGATGGTTTTTGAGAATTTATAATAATTTTACATCAGCCTTGCTGAGAATTGACAGCCGCAACCTAAGCCTTGGATGCTGCATGTATCTCTAATTTCATAAAGTTGATTGTGGTGAAACAGGAATGTTGATAAAACTGACCCACTTGTGGTGAATTTGCATAATGCAGCACTCTGTAGAAATTCAAAGATAAATTCAACATTAAATATAAATAAGATTTTTATTTTTTTAAAGATGAGCTTATACCAAATTTTAGAAGATTTTATCATAAAGCATGGATATTTTTCTATCATTTTGTGATGTTTGATGATGTTTGAGGTGATCTGACTGCCAGGATGTTTCAGGATTAAAATCGACAAAACTTGATGGCGGTTAAAATGCTCTTGACTATTGCAGCCTCAAGTAAATTACCTAAGACATGTCGTTAGCCAAGACTGTCAGACCCTGAGGTGAATCCAGTTAAAATGTTACCCAGGAGGTTTATAAACTTGAAGCTTTCATGGGAATCACTGGGCATTATAGGCAACATGTTCCAAAAAAGTATTTTCAGTCCCACAGCTAAGGCTTAAGATTCTGTCAGAGATCACGCATCTCCGATTTGTTTGTGCCAACGAAGAGATCTTGAGTCAAGTGGTCCACTTGATAGAAATCTTATCAGAATTATTACATCAAAATAGATATGGATCAGTGCCACTGCAGCAATGTTGATGGCATAAGCACATGACCCCACAAATCATGTAGACGGTTCAACAATGAGAGAGATGGCAAGCCCACTAGAATAGAAGTCAATAAATGGCCTCAACTCAGTACACATTTAAGTGGGGAAAATATATTGCTGTACATAGACAGCATTATGGCTAAAACCAGGTAGGAGAACTTAGCATAAAACTGGAGCCATCACAAAAACACTGAGTAATTAAGAGACCTCCAAGTTAATTGTGTCGTTACATCGGAAATGTACTTAAGCTAAACAAAGCTAGGTTGGAAATTTTCCAGGAAAAACTCAATATATTTCAGATGACCAGGAAAAACGGGTGTTTATCGGGAAAGATTGGGACTTACTGGGAAAGTTAGCAAAACCTACAGTTCATAAAAATCTCTCCTTTCACTATCAAGTAAAATGACATTAGTCTTTAGCAGCGTAATTGACTTTCATTACATTACATATTGAGAACTCAGGATTTAAGCTACATTTACGGGTAGGTTAAAAATTACTTTTTGATTTTGGGTAGATGACAAAAAAGTTTGAGAACTGAAAATGGCTAACGAACATGATGTGATAAAACAGCAGATTTAAAGTCTACCATATTAGAGTGTATTTTAACCATACAAATGGTGAGAAGGTTCAATTTAACTAGAGTAGATTTTCAAGCAAATAATGTCTATATTAAAAAATATTAGTTATATCACTATAAAACTAATGATTTATTGCTTTTATGATTTCAACAATATCAAAAATGCATTCGGTTCGTACGCTGAAAAAATACACCATAAAATACGGGATAATAGCCCGAACCTCAACGAATTTGTAGCTCGATGAGTTTGTATAATCGACAACGGTTGGTCCAATCTCGACAGCGTTTGGTCCCAATCTTATTATAATTATAAGTAAATTCATTAATATTATAATTATTCTATCTTTGCATTATCATTTTATTTATGAAAGTTTATAGTCTTACAGTCTATAGTCCTATTATTTTCTTGTGTTCATTGATTTTCTCATTTTCCTCTCTTGAGCAGTTTATTTATAATTTTGGTATCACCATTATGATAATGATTATGCAAATGCATGCTATCAATTTAAAATTCGTTTAGCTTAGGCCTATATACTTCATCAGATAACCCCTGGAGGCTATTTCTAGTTTGTGGGTGTAAAATTTCTTCTATCACAGTGATATTGGTGGTGTACAGTATAGCATAAATTGTCAATCATCGAATCAACCTTTGTCTAGATTCAGACCAACCTCTGTCGAGATTGGGACTTGTCTAAGTTCGGATTTGTCGATGTTGGGACTGTTTCCCTAAAACACGTTTTCTTTCCTAAACTTCACCAATTGTTTATTTATGCAAACAATTTCAGTTTGTTTCAATTTTCCATCATTTAATTTTTTCATTTTCTAGGCCAATTCGATATTGTAATTGATCGATTTAAACAATGTATTTTTGGAATGATAGTTTTTGACGCTAGCTCACTGAAAGGAACTGAGTTGAAGATGACCCTGATGCTATTTTTTAAAAATGGAGCTGTTGTTTCAGACATTATGGGTTGTACTACATACAGTGGTGTGCATAAACTTGGAATCACCAGTTAAATCTTCAAATATGTATGTTTATATGCTGTTGTCTAAGAAATTCTTTGGAGTTAAGTGCCTCAACCCCATCAATATATATATCATTTGAAAGGGAAAATTCTGAAGAACAAGAGGATGCCAAATATTCGAAAATATTCTCAGATTTTTATCGCTGGGGTGGATTTACCGAAAGGCAGACTTATTGCAGGCTATGAATGTTGTTAGTGAAAATTGATAAAATAGGATACAAACAAACTCTTTTATACAAATTGGTGGCCCTGAAAAGGGCCGTTGGGTTATTGTTGGTCTTCAGAAGGACTGGTAAGGTGTCTTGAGCTGAGCATTAGTATTTTATTGGCCAGCCCTTGTTCTTGATCACCATCTGACACCGTCGAGGCATGCTGTTTACCAACTTTCCGAGCTCTTTAATAGCATCTCAGCATCTCCACGGATTAATATAAATCACTCAGAAATGATTGTGTTAAATCAATCAATGCATTGTTTGAAAGCACATCTTCTGCTGATCAGATTGATATATAATATCTGGCATGGCATCATAATTGGCGGGAAAATAGAAAGCAAATGGAAGATCCATTCGATATAGAGTGAACAAAACAATGTGATTCCAAGTTTATGCACACCACTGTACTAGCGATGTCACACAACTATTACAATTTTCCTTGCATTTGTAAGAATGTGATTTCAAGTATAAAATTATTGGTAAAAACATCTGTGATCATTTTAATCCGGAGTTTCTGATAGCTCATCTTTTACAAAAGCACTACCACCAAAATTGCCATCACGAAATGGCATTTACGTATTGTCGTCCGAACGCCAATGCTATAAACTTTGAAACTAAACATCATTCAAAATATATTTAAGTTACACCATGATGTACACTGTAACTGCGCTATAAACAGTGTAAATTACAATTCAATAAGCTGGTAAGAATTTCTTCAATGATTTCTGCACTCATGGAAAATGTTTTATATATATAACCATCCACAAAATCAATGTTTGTCACCTTTAATGGAAATTCTGAGAGATGGTTATTAAGGTCTACTATTCATCAATGAACAGCCACTCCTAGATGGCTATGGCAACTAGGTCTGCCACTTGAGGAAGATTGACACCTCTTGAAGCCACTTCAAACATATATCCTAAAAGTTTGTTCTCACCAATGATATACAGCCCAAAAGGATAGCCGACGGCTATCATATGGGCGGGTTTAATGATGGAGCTCTATTAGGATTGTGCTAGCCTGGGTTTCAAAGCAAACACAACTCTCGCGGGGCGGTCGCGTTGCCTTGTTAAGTTTTAGAAAACACGAATCGCTGTTATCGTTTCATTAGCTTATTCAGCCAGTAGACCCCGCGGGTCACAATAGCAAACATTGAATTTCTGCAATGTAGGGGTAATACCTAACCAAAATAATGTATCTATTCAAAATAAAACATTTCAAATTACCTACTTTTAGTAATTTTAAAGTTAGTAAAGGTCGTAGTATATGCCTAAAGTTGAATATAATTACCCGAACAACGGCATTTTTTTTTCTAGTTTTTGATTAATATTTTGCCACCCCTAATATAAAATGACAGTCTTTCATCGGTTTCACATTGTTTTCATTGGGACATTGCCTGCTGTCCCATCTACCTTGCCAATAAGATGGGACAGCAGGCAAAGCTGTGCAGTGTAGTTTTCATACTCAAAATCCAAATGCAAAACCGAATTTGAGCTATTTTACGATTGTGACTATTAATATCACGAATGCTTGTGAAAGGTAACTGACTGATCATAACGGTGGCAATATTGGGATACTATATTTATTTGACAACAAAATGAATTCAACAGATAAGTAAAATAACCACTATAGTTCATAATATTCGTAAATTTACAAGGTGCTTTATTCAGCATATTTGTTTGTTCGGGTGCCGTGTTCGGGTTAATCCCAACAGAGCTTCATCATTAAACCCCGCCCATATGAGCGCCGTCGGCTATCCTTGGGGGCTGTATATCATTGTTCTCACAAACCATTGGAGATCGGCATAGAACAAGCAACACACTTGACACTACTGAATCAACACAATGACTCAGACCCATAATTCTTCATTAGTACGAATTAGAGGAACAACAAGTGGTGCCCCTCAGATCATTTTAGTCCTTAACCAGCATTTGTATATCAAAATCGTTGCCTTAACATGCAACCAGGAGAAAAAACAATAAAATGTCATAATTTATAATGTGTGTAGATGGCTAATAGTAAATCCTAAAAAAACATCTAAAATCTAAAACCCTAATGACCAGGCGTTATTTCCGAGGCATACCCCTGTTTAATCAGCTGTAAGAAGGCATGAACCAGTTTTTCTTCTTAATTGTTCAAAAGCATACCACAAGAACTGGTACGTCAAATAAGTCACGTACAAAATGACTTCACGTTTATTTCATTGAACTTTGTAAAGGCATTTTTCTCTTTGATAGACTATTAAATATCAGACACAATAACAACCAAAAGCATCATAATTAGTTAATTATAACAAAGAGCAAACTATTCAAAAAACCAACACCGAACTAAACTTCGAATACAAGTTCAATAAAATGAACGATAAAAACTGTCTCGTCAAATCTATGTGACATTTTTGTTTAAAAAATGTTTGTTGCTTAATAAATAACAATAATGCCCACCTTAAATAAATTACCGCACGTGGGTCGTGGAAGAGAATAGATCGGCTTTAGTACATATACTATCATTATCTGTGCTGCAACTGACATGAACGAAGAACGATTATTGTGCTTTATAATTGGAATCGCTAGCAGCTATAGCTGAATGTACTTGTCCAACCAATCAACTTGAGCTACTTGAATAATTAACCAATGAAAGCCGTCCTATGTAATTTATTTTGGTAGGGCGTAAGATAGGGCACCCCTACCACTTCGAATGGGGTACCGAAAGGACACGAACGAAAAGCCAAATATTATCTGGGTAATACTGTATCCGTATATCACAGCTTTCAAATACATCTACATTACATCAATGATATGCAGCCGCCACATGAGGGGCTGTATATCATTGATTACATGCATTAGCATATGATGTTCATGAAAAGCTAATTAAGACAATTAATATATTTAGATGTTATACACCTATAGGCTATAACATAGCGGCAACAATTGTAACAACCAGTGTCAGTAATGGCTGTCACAATGTAAGTGACAGCCATTACTGACACTATTGAAATAGCACTCGAAATGACAAAGGCCACTGATGGTTTTTAAAAAAGATTTTAAATAAGTCATAAAATAGTGTAACCTTGAAAATCATATATTTGTACACATATACATTGTTTATTTGTGCGGGTAATAACATATGCTCATTTCTCCAAATGTTCAAGACTTGTTGGAACTCTATCCGCCCAGCAGATACATGAACGCCGTAAAAGAAGATTGCCATCGACGTCAAAAAGACTCAACTTGTTTCCATAGATGCTATTAGAGGATCACGAGCCAACTGAAAAGCTGCTATCATTGCGCTAAGCTGCAACTTTTCATTAGTTCCACCGGACAGCCGATATCTAAAATAGAAAAAGATAGCCACTCTAGGTCCAACCATGTTTGCACCAGTAGCTATGCATGCCTCACATCAGTCTACTGTTTCAGCCTAAAATGCTTCATACAAGCTGATAGAAATGTTTAAATCTCTCAAACAACGCAACAGATGTCTGCAGTCGGTCTGCAGTCGGACAGAAACTTCAGAAAACTGATATATCGACAACAATTTGGTAAATAGACATTTTGAAATCTTTGAGCCAGCCACTAATTCCTTAAATTGGTTATGTTTTATTGTGGATGTGTTTTTATATCTAAACATTTTAGAACATTATGCTATTATATACTTGAATGAAAACCTTAATAATTATGTTGATATAATACCACATTCTATAACAGTACTAAATACAGATTTACATAATTCAAAAGAATAGAAAACTGTGCGATCAGATTTAAGATTCCGAGTCCATGGGAGCACGGTACAATGATCACATTTAGATAGCAATGTTTATGAACGAAATAGCCATATTTTTCCATCCATTGCAATCAGTTAAAAGTTTGAAACAAAAAACTTGATAGGCAGAAGCTGAAATAATTTGGCACACCATCTTTAAATCATGAAAACTAAAGTAAAGGTAGACCAGCGATGTGATGGAAAAAAAATAAAAACATTCTTAAATTCTTTTTACGAATATTGACAGCAAAATAACTGCGTGGTAAATGCAATAATAACAGCAAAATAACTGTGTGGTAAATGCAATGATTACAGCAATAGAACTGTGTGGTAAGTGCAATAATAACAGCAATAGAACTGTGTGGTAGGTGCAAGACATTGAGCGGACATCTTGGAAGCCAATTTTTACCATATCGTTCAGGAAAGCAAAAAAGGCCAGTTCTCAGTACTCTCAGTGACTACGTCTTTAAATGTATACTTACTCAATCTCGCACAACTTGTCCACGATCTTCAGTCTTAGTTGTGTTGAAAAATCAACTGCAAAATATAGTAAGAATACTATGAGGGGTGTGAGAAAATCGAGTGTTAGGCTTGTAAGCAGTTTGTGAGGCTTGGTAGGAGAGGCTAAGTTTGCTGATGATGCATAGCGCAGAGATCTGCTGTGTGTACAGAAGGATGTATGCATAGCGCAGAGATCTGCTGCGTGTACAGAAGGAAGTTCACATAGTACTGAGATCTGCTGTGTGTACAGAAGGATGTATGCATAGCGCAGAGATTTGCTGTGTGTACAGAAGGATGTATGTATAGCGCAGAGATCTGCTGTTTGTACAGAAGGAAGTTCACATAGTACTGAGATCTGCTGCGTGTACAGAAGGATGTATGCATAGCGCAGAGATCTGCTGTGTGTACAGAAGGATGTATGCATAGCGCAGAGATCTGCTGCGTGTACAGAAGGATGTACGCATAGCGCAAAGATCTGCTGCGTGTACAGAAGGATGTACGCATAGCGCAGAGATCTGCTGCGTGTACAGAAGGCTGTTCACATAGTACAGAGATCTGCTGTATGTACAGAATTATGTACGCATAGCGCAGAGATCTGCTGTGTACAAAAGGATGTACGCATAGCGCAGAGATCTGCTGTGTGTACAGAAGGATGTACGCATAGCACAGAGATCTGCTGTGTACAAAAGGATGTACGCATAGCGCAGAGATCTGCTGTGTGTACAGAAGGATGTACGCATAGCACAGAGATCTGCTGTGTGTACAGAAGGATGTACAGAGCCTGAAAATTGGTTTCAATCATGTGAAGGAGCTATAATAATGCTAGAATTTTAAAACTGTATTTTGAGAAGATTTATCATCAATATTAAAGTTGTTCACGTAATTCTCAATTATGGAATGTGAAGATACAGTAATGACAGTATCATTCATGCTGTTGGGTATGTTTGCACTGCAATGAAAAGGATACAAATAATGATGCATCAGGCATTGCTCATATACAAATCTTTAAAATATAATAACTTTCTTGAGCTGAAGACGAAAAGGAATCAACTCCTACATTTAGCCAAATTTGTGTCAGTTACTGATGAGGAAAAACTAAAGATTCCTTGTCATAGCATGTCATGTGTCTGTCAGCTAATACGATGGCAGCACATACAACACATACCATGAATATGTAAAGTTAATGCTTTAATTTTAGAACAGGAAGGAGGTTTAAAATAAGGAGAGTTGAAAATGAGTTTGAGGAGATCTGGAGAGAGTTGGAATTGGAGAGTTGGAGTAGGAGAGTTGGGAGTAAGACAGTTGGGAGTAGGCGAGTTGAAGTGGAATAGTTGGAGCGGGAGAGGAAGAGAAGAGATGGAGATTTAAAGGAGATGGGCCGGAGAGGAAGGGGTGGACGAAGAAGGTTGGCTTGAGGAGGAAGAGTAGAGGAAGAATATAAGAAGGCAGGTAATGTAGCAAACTAACTTTTATGCACGAGAGTATGCAAGTCATCAAGGATATCTTGCAGTGCTAAGCCTCGATCTCTCTGTATCTTTTTAATTTCTGGAGGTTCAGATAAGGAACAATTTTGCTAACATGAAGATACACAAACCCCTGACAACCTTCGATTGTAATATGCGCATCTATCATTATTTATTTCAAAGACTAAATCAGATAGATAGATAGATAATGGGTGATGATAGGACTTTCCAATATGTATTCAATAACCTTTTAATCTTAATGGCAGTGATGTGATAATAGCAGAAAACTAGTATCCAGCACAACAATTTCTATTTGATATACAGCACTCAGATTGCTCTCCGTATATCTGACCAACAGCGCAATAAGGATACGTGTGAAAGCTTCATTAAAAGGCTTGTTTAGCATGAGTTCTGCAATCTTGTTTATGTCTTTTCTTAGGGGATGTCCTACGCAAGTGTATACACTGTCCTCAGTAACCACATCATGTGAGAGAGAGGTGCTCTGCAATGATAAAGCATGACCAGTAATAATACACAAAAACTTAAACCATCAACTGATAGTTACACAGGAGGCCTCTGGTAATCGGATGACACCATTTGCATGAAAACACTCAAACAAATACCATAAAACCACTATTTGAACATCATGGAGCTGTATTTTTCAACTCTTACCCTATGGTGGCGTGTTATTAGAGGTGATGTTCAAATAGAGGGTGGCACTATTATTTTTGACTAGCTCGTCAAAATTTTGTGAAGACAAATTCATGTTAAACACATCAATGCCATTGACTTCAGCATTTTTGCTAAACCAATTTTCATAGATGTCGAAGGAACAAATCGAGTTAAACAAAGAACTACTTTGAGTAAAACAGTTATACAGTTACATAATATAATTATTAATTATTTTGATGGTGTCACGTTCAGAGTTTAAAGAAAAGACCATAAAGCTTTGGATTTAAAAAAAAAACTTCGGTACACCATAACAATGGCTACTATTACGTTGTACGTTGTTCCTGAAGAGTACCGTATATCCTGACATATAAGCCAATTCTAAAACGCAAAAAACCTTTTTACAAAACTTAGGGGTCAGGCTTATACAAGTGTAACTCTGATTGAAAGCAAACGAAATGACATTATGCTAGCTTAATATTAACTACCACAACTCGAACCTTTATTAACTCAACTTTATTAATAAACTAGCTGTACTACCCGGTGTTGCCTGTGGTAATAAAAAAGTTTTCAGACAAAAAATTTGTTTGTATTTAACATACCCTAGGACACTTATGTATTCGGCTCATCTAACTTTCGTGTTTTCGCGGAGTCAACCTCTCGCGAAAATTTCATGAGCGAAACTAAACTATCATAACGAACGAGCGAAAACGCGAAATTAAATAGCTTTGTTCATTGATAGTCCAAAAAACAAATGGCAGCAAGCGATCAAATTGCATTATCGATCTCGCCCACACAATTTTACCTGCGGTTCACAATTACAAACTAGTCACAAATAGAAAAAAATTTTCTTACCAGTGAATTGGACCTCAAGAATCTAATGTTTGTTCCGCTGCATTTTTTTTCACATCACTACATTTTCGCACTCATCAGAGCTTCGAAATTAAGTTGCAGCTAAATTTTACTCTGTATGCTACTCACGAAACTAATTGCTAGCGAAATATAAGTGTCCTAGGGTATACAAAATTTACCATTACAACTTTTAAACTTCATATATTCGGTAAACCAAATATTTGACATTCCCCATATGGGGACAACTAACCATATAAGTTGTCATCACATTTGACAAAATTAATTAGCATAAAACTGTACATCAACGGATGCCATAAAAAGGCCACAAATGTGTTGCAGAACCAGTTGGGCCAGTTGGGACACTTTTTGTCCTCTTCATACCATTGTGGTGGACAAGTTAAGCATGTGCCAAGTCAGACAAGACTCCACTATTACTATAGCTTAGCATGATAATTACTGTTAAAAATAAATAGTCACTGTCACTGCTACTATTGCCCAATAGATAATCACCAGAAGTTCACTGATTTACAATTTGTGAAACCTGCGTAGCTGTAACACTTCTGATCATCGCGAAGAACAAATAGCTATGAAAATGTGCTTCAGAGTAATGACACTAATGTCAATGTGAGATGCAAACATAGTTTCCATTGGCTCACTGCAGACAAATGATCGTTTCCTTGCGATTAAGCGGAGACACAATACACTAATTATACAACTATTCTCCGAAACGTTTGGTACTAAGCTTGCAAAAACCACTCCATTCTCGTAACCTTTTGCTCTGATACATAAGGTGTGTTACGATTTACAGAGGCCGCTTGTATGCGGGTGGGTTCTTATAAATTGCCTGATTTCAGGGCTGTTTTTCTAGGATCAGCTTATATGCGAGAACACATATGGTATTCTCATCGTTCATCAAAACGCTTTAAAGTCTTTAGGTAATATTGTAAACCACATTATGGGCAAATCTGAAAACAATGGATATGATTTAGATCTTGGTAAACTTTGAATTAGAGTGTAGTTCTGATGATTGTGACGGTCGATCTTCTCCAGTACACCATCACTAAAACCATGGCGACCACTACATCAACAACGAACGTATTAAAGATAAAGATCAGAGAACATTAAAGTGGCGGTCAAATAGAGGTGGCGTTCAAGTTAAGGGTGGCGCTGTAGTTTTCCAGTTTTACACGAATGATCATACTAGGATTCTTTAAAGGAACCTCATGAACTTTCTGTAAGTTTGCATTAATCTGTAGTCTAGTTAATTGATTCAGCTGCTAATTATAAGGAAGTTCAAACTACCTGAAGCATGTTTAACGCTCGCCGCATATCTCCACCGGCCAATCGAACTACAGCACGCATCCCGTCATCCTTAACTTGAATATTTTCTTCCTGCGACACGTGCTGAAGTCTCGGCAGCATCTGATCACGGGATAGTGGAGCAAAGCGAAACCGTGTGCACCGAGACTGTATGGCTGGTATCATCTTAGACAAGTAGTTGCATATGAAGCAGAACCTAAAATCAAAGCCATAGAATCAAAGCTATGGTATAACCATGTGACTCACATCACTGTGAATTTTTCTGTAATAATGTTAGCTAATTTTGTTGCGTGGCTTTGCAAGGTTGTTGCAAGGTCAAGCACTTGAAAAATCTTAAATGTGCAAACCTAAAGTGTAACGATGCTTCATACAAGATTTAATTTAAGGGTAGAAATTAGCGCAATTGTTTTTATGGAAAAAAGGTAACAGCATAAGAACAAATAACTCCAAAATTAAAATGGTCAAGTGAAGGCTGCAAAAATTGTTTATCATATGACCAATCATTGAGTGTCAATGTTTCGTTATACTTTCAACAGTGTGTCGCTCTTACTTGAAAGTGACGATATTACATTAACAGTTTGGTCTATGCCTTCATCGCCACTTCATTTTAGCTCTATTCCTCAATAACTGAACATATATTATCACCATGTTTCCATCATGCGGATTGGGAGTTGTGCGCACGTTGAGTTACCACACGATAGATGTTTCAACGGACACACGCATATCGCAGATTCGCGCAAGCGCTTCGTTAAAAAATTTAAGGAATTCTATACCAGAAGCCATAGTGGCGTATTTGGAACTGCGAAAATGGAAATATGAACCACAGAACTGAGAAAAATGTATAAAGTAGAATAGCTTATGTGGCATTTTATTGCACATCAAACGCCAGTGACGTTTCCATCTTTCGCAAACATGAAACATTCGATAAAAATTTAGTGAGTGACAAAACTCACTTGACTTGCGGATTTTTGAAGTTTTTATTTTGTGGATGAAGTAAACTTGTGGATTAACCGAGTCATAGAAACATAGTAATAGACATGCAGAGGCTAACCAATTAGCATCTTCATAACTTCTTGTCTGCTAGCTATAATAACATGCACACCATCTCTCCCTATTTCCATCTTGTGAATGAAGCAAACTTGCAGATTAAGCGCATCATAAAAACACAATGAGTAACTGCATCTAGCACATTGTAAAGAAATATTCACTAAGTAATTGCATCAAGTGGTACTTGATGGTTCCTGGCAGATGGCAGACTATATTAGATCTTTAAAGCTGACATAGCTGTATACAATCTTTCATAACTTGAGAGATAATTGGTTTATCTTCAACTTGAAAATTTTATCTTATTAAGGACAAAATCTCTTTTCTAATGGTATGTGAAATAGCTAGCTTTATTAAATTCTTCCATTCCATAAAAATGGGGAAAAATGGTTTAGAGAAATAATTTCAAAATCACACCTAAAAGGCATGAGATTATTGGCTATAAGAACAATAAACGATGTGACGCATGTTTTGTGACATCTCATGTTGGCCATGTACATCACAGTGAGCGCTGAAACCTTGTCACCATAGTGGCTTTATTATTTTGCACTACAGGGAACATGTTACAATGAAGCACCAAGAGGAGTTAGAAGTAGGATTGTAGAAGTTGTGTGATCAATGCTCTTTTGTATTCTTTAAAGCTTGGAATGGAGAAGTTCTTTGAAAGTTTGTACAAAATGAAAGCGTTGACTTTGGTAATTTTTAAGCTATTTAAAAAAATTGTTTCAAGACCTAATATTTACTGAGAAATTTCCAAAACCAAAGAGTGGCTGTGAAAATGATAGTTGGGTAACTAGCCAGTCAGATCGTTTGATCTAAAAGCTTGCTAAAACGCTTTTGAATGGTTGAGGCAGAATCAGAAACTCCTAGAGATTTCACATAATAAAATTTACGTTTGATTGTGTTGCTAGTTTCACAGCAATAAGAAAAATTAAACCAAATACTTAGTTTTGGAAATTTTGCTTTTGTTTTTGATTACTAATTTTGGAAAAAATATAAAATCACTCAATTTGGTGATACAGGATTTCAAATAGGTTGTATCTTGTAGAGAATTTTGTGGAGAACACAGGTAAAAATTTATTTAGCTACTGTTAGTGGTTGCCATGCAACAAGCAAATGAACTGCGCAATGTCAGAAAGCTGATGGAAGCGGCTTGCCAACTTTAAAGATTTAATCTCTAGACAGACGCTTGACCTTTAGTACATAACTAGCTGTGCTTTCCGGCGTTGCCCGGGTACATAAAAATCAGCTTAAAAACAATGAGAAATAATGAGACTTGCCTGCCACTTGTTATTAACCTGGCACAATGCAAATGAAAAATTTGAGTAAGCTTACTAATGAGAGCTTTCCGTCTCATTAGTAAGCTTATGGGTGATGTTACGCAATCACCCTGCTAGTGCGTTAAGCCGTAGGGTATTTGCTCCCATATAGCGACATATATCGGCTAGTGAACAAATAAATCTCTGTGGTCGAATTGGTGTGGTGTGGGCCTGACCAGCGGGAGGGTCCGAGATCAAATCTTCCTCGGCACGGATTCTTAATTCTAAGATTTTAATAGCTATAGCTAGAGGGATACACCAGCTTTGAGAAAGATATACATGTATATAGATTATCATGTCTATTTCAAGTAATCAATTATCATGTTAGCTTGGCTTCAATCAGGCCAGTCATACTGAAGAAAACACACTGTAAAAATATCAATTTAGCATGAATGGCTTGACACAAGCAGCATTTTAAAGTGATCAACATGTTAATGCGTTAACAAAAACGAATGCAGATAATTTCAAGATAGGATTGACATCCTTCAAAAGTTATGCCCCTTGTCACCAGGTCGATGGGATGAACAAGATCGATCTGTCATGGGAATATCACCAAACCCATTTATGTATAGTGTCTCAACAAACTATTGAATAACTTTTAAAATAGGATTGATTCTTACTACAGAGCACTGCCTGCTTATAAACAACAACCAAACTTCTAGAACATTCCTGAATGCACATCCGCATTCCACATAAATTGCACCATCATGAGAAATGCGTGACGAGTTATGCAATGGTCATGCACAGAGCATAATAAAATAAACTATGCAGTAGTCACAGCAAAACATGCTAAATATCTGCAAACAACAAAAATTGTTGTTTGCAGCTATTTAGCAAACACAGCAAACCACGCTATATATCAACACAAATTGCTAATCACACACAATAAAATTATCTTAAACAAAACCAAGGCTGCATAATAATAAAAATACATATACATCTATATGTATGAAACATGCACGGTTGAGCAAAGAATTTGTGACAACCTCGAATGCATATCGAATCTTCAACTGGTGATTACATGGGAAGGGGTGCAGACAACTCCTTCATGTTTCACATTAACAGCCAATAGTGTCGGAACTCATAAATGCCTCACCATATTCATATAACCAACAAAGCCAGCTAAAAATCCAAGTCAGCTAGAAACTAGAACAGCAATAAAATTGGTTCAATATAATTAAATTGGGTTATACGCATACCAACAGATACCTGACATTCTCTGTGTATTTCTCAACGATTCTCCTGAGAGCATTCTGAGCATCCTTCGTCATTGCATCAGCTTCATCCAGAATGATTATCTTGAAGCCAGTTCTGACATAACGAGATGGCGTATGAGAAATTCAGTTTGTATTTGGGTACAGGATATAGTAAGACAGGTCGGGTGTATAATGAGTATTTTGACAGGTCTTGCTCAATAAAGCAAAATATATATGACAGATTTGCTATAGATTGGGTAGAAAATAAGACTCATATGCTGGGCAATAACACTATGTAAAGACACGGATCAAATGACGTATAATATATGGTGTTTCTGGTGTACAAGAGTTGAATGTATAGTACACCTGATGCAGAAGATCGAAGATAGAATAGATGGCAGACTTTGGAACTGACTAAATATAGCATAAAAAAATCTAGGGCTTAAGCGATATGTGTGGCAGGTCTGCTCAAGAAATATAATAATATATGGCAGATCTGGTGCTCAAGTGATATAATGTGTGGCAGGTCTGATGCTCAAGAAATATAATAATATATGGCAGATCTGGTGCTCAAGCTAGATAATAATATATGGCAGATCTGGTGCTCAAGCTAAATAATAATATATAGCAGATCTGGTGATCAAGCTAGATAATAATATATGGCAGATCTGGTGCTCAAGCTAGATAATAATATATGGCAGATCTGGTGCTCAAGTGATATAATGTGTGGCAGGTCTGATGCTCAAGAAATATAATAATATATGGCAGATCTGGTGCTCAAGTGATATAATGTGTGGCAGGTCTGATGCTCAAGAAATATAATAATATATGGCAGATCTGGTGCTCAAGCTAGATAATAATATATGGCAGATCTGGTGCTCAAGCTAAATAATAATATATAGCAGATCTGGTGATCAAGCTAGATAATAATATATGGCAGATCTGGTGCTCAAGCTAGATAATAATATATGGCAGATCTGGTGCTCAAGTGATATAATGTGTGGCAGGTCTGATGCTCAAGAAATATAATAATATATGGCAGATCTGGTGCTCAAGCTAGATAATAATATATGGCAGATCTGGTGCTCAAGCTAAATAATAATATATAGCAGATCTGGTGATCAAGCTAGATAATAATATATGGCAGATCTGGTGCTCAAGCTAGATAATAATATATGGCAGATCTGGTGCTCAAGCTAGATAATAATATATGGCAAATCTGGTGCTCAAAGGATATAATGTGTGGTAGGTCTGATGCTCAAGAAATATAATATCCTAGCTGTACTACCCGGCGTTGCCCGGGTAATATAAGTCTTTGCACAGAAAATTGGTTTGTATTTAACATATAACAACATTTGACATCCTAACTTTTAAACTACATATCATGAGAAAAGTGTTTTGTGTAGTTGAAATAATTTGACAAAAAATAAAAATAACTGCAAAGGTTTTTAAACTTTGTCAAACAACTGTAACCTTCAAACTTCATATCATGAGGAAAATGTTGTGTGCCGGTCAAAAAAATTAATAAAAATAAAACAACTATAAAAAGGTTTAGATGTAAATGTGAAATAATTAGCAAGTAACAGCTAAATTAGGTCGGTTTTGCGACGATTACAATAAAAGATGATTCGGTAATGATACAATAAATACGAACTGAGAAAACAATAAAAATCATGAATATGTTGAATTAATAATAACAATTCTTGCATAGAAGTGGGTGTATAAAAAAGGTTACTGTTCCACCAAAAGCTACATATCAAAACAAAAATAGTGAACATACGTGAACATACTCCTAGTGCTCGCAAAGGTCAGCACCTTCTCCCTCACCACATCGATGCCTCTTTCATCAGAGGCATTTAGCTACAGAATAACATCACAAATCTATTAAACAACTACAGGCATAGGTATAGTTGTCCATATATCATTGAAGCGAAGCATTCATTCATTTTTGTCATAATCGGAGCAAACTTTATTTACTAAACATATGCAAAAAACTATTTACCAATGACAAAAGAAGCTCCAGTGGTGCAACATGCAGTATGAATTGCAGGGACTGTCGGTTCAAGTTCCACCTTATGGTATTTTTTTGCATTATCACAAACAAATTTTGTTAGTACATCTTGGCTATGTGAAACGATCTCAATACACCATTATCAGATTAGGTGATACAATGAGTCAGTACACTGAACTTAATAACAGCACGTGATGAGAGGATGCAAGTTCAGTGTAACTGCTCCCCTGGATTTTGTTGCGTATGATACACTGATGTTGGGATGTATATATGTAGCTTTATTTATACACACCACAGAACACCGTGAAACTACAAAGATATATACATTTGGCTAACATAATGTTGCTACATAAAATGATATAAGTAATAAAACATTTCAAGCAAGGTACAGTTACAGTAGTTTTGGGTTTAAAATAACAACAAAAACATTATGATAATAGTTAAGATGCAATTACAACAAATTCAAAAGACAAAAATGTATAATCATACCTTATTGCACCTTTCCAGAAGAGAGTTAGTTACGTACTTGTAGACACTCCGTATACTTGCATATAAAATACTTGCAGAATATATGTATAATATGCTTGAATAATATGAGTAAGATGTAATCGATTGTCACTGTCAGATATAACATATATATGTAAGAAATATGTAAAGCCAGAGAACTCACATCTTGACAGTTGAGGCTCTGGTGTAAAAGTGATAAAAACGAGCACCTGCTGACAAAATACAGTGTTGAAAATTCTAGAAAGATTGATTCACTGGGTAAAAATGAGCCAAAATAATATGATTGCAGCAGTGATATCACAAAGGTAGCAGCGTGTCTCAACAGGAACTTTATTCATTAAAATAATATTGCTTGTATTTTGAAACTCTTTTGAATCATCGCACTTCTTTGTGCTGTGGCTATTTCTAATTCTGATTCTGGCAGTCTTTTGTAGGATAAACAATCAAATCGAATAACAAGGGTGATAGAAATGTTATTAGAAGTTTCTGGAAACGTTACACTCCCACCTAAAATTTCTCTAGAATTTTAACAAAATATTTAGCCAACCAATGACTACATTTTTAACCTTTGTTTGCATTATCAGAGCCTTCCACCAACACTACAACCTTTGACACTGGCCTTGTGAGGTATTTGTTAGACTTAGTGGGTGACTTGTGGTTTCCAAGCAAAAGCTTTACCGAGCGAACTCGATTGTCAGGAGACTTAATGCACTCTACAACTCTACATTTGGTCCAATTATTTCGAATTAGATCCTCATCCTTAATGAGGACAATGCTACCTACTGTTAAGTTTGGGGTTTCTTTCACCCATTTTTGGCGAGCTTGGAGTTGTGTCAGATATTCACCCCTCCAACGATGCCAAAAGACATTAGCTAAGTGCTGGACTGCACGCCAGCGTTTCCTGCAATAGATGTCTGCGTCTTCATATCTACCTGGTGGAGGAAGCACGACATCTGACTTCATTGTCAGAAGCATGTTTGGTGTAAGAGGTTTGTCCTCGTCTGTTACTGGAGATAGTGGTCTCGAATTTACAATAGCCATAACCTCGTATAGCAAGGTTCGAAGGCCGCTGGTGTCTAGCCTCCCACCATGGTTCTTCAATAGGCCTTTAAGGACGTTCCTGGCAGTTCTAATCATTCTCTCCCACACGCCTCCCATATGGCTAGCGTTAGGTGGATTAAGCTTGAACTCCAGGGTGCCTTTTTCAGATATCTCAGAAATGGCGCCAACAAAGTTTGTTCCTCTATCACAATGTACTACTCTAATTGGACCTCTAATAGCTATGACATTTCTGAGTCCATTTATAAAGGCTGAGGAACTGAGGTCGTCAAGCACTTCTATATGTATGGCTCTGCTTGCTAAACAAGTTACCATTAAGCCATATCTCTTCAGCTCTGATCGCCTCTCTTTCACAGTGAAAGGAACGAAGCAATCCACCCCAACTGCTGTGAAAGGAGGTTGAGCAGTGACTCTAGCTTCAGGCAAAGCTGCCATCTGTGGAGTCATTAGTTTGGGGCGTAACTCTCTGCAAGTAGTGCAGTGGTATATCAGTGATGAAACTGCAGCACGGGCATTGACTACCCAAAAACCTGCAGATCTAATCTTTGATAGCGTGATGCTTCTACCTTGATGTGCTACTTCCTGGTGAAAATGTCGCAGAAGCAGCTTGGTTACATGACTTTTTCGTGGGAGAATTGCAGGGTGTTTCTCTTCAAAACATATTGTGTCATCGTTGACCAACCGACCCCCAACTCTCATAAGTCCAGACCTATCTAGAAAGGGGTTCAGTTTGAAGAGGGGGCTGTTCTGAGGAATTGGCTTCCGTTGCTTTAGCAGTTTGATTTCTTGCAGATAATCTTCTTGGGTCAGTCTAACAATTACAATGAGTGCCTTCTGATGTGTAACTGTTAGACTAGCAACTGTGTTTCTTCTAGAGAATAGCTTGTTTACGAAAACAGATACCACCTTGACAGCTTTCTTCCAGTCAGAGAATCTCTCTAAGCGCTTGGCCAGACTGGGGTAGTCCTTTTGGGCAAACAGGGAGTGAGATTTTACTTCTGGATCATCAACCTGCACAGAAGGTTGTGGCTGTTCAGGGAACTGGACAGGCTCACGCCACAAGAAGTCAGGTCCTGTAAACCAATTAGATGTGACTAGTTGGCCAGCTGATAAGCCACGAGAAGCGTGGTCAGCAGGGTTTGCAGATGTTGGAACATAGAACCAACTTGAAGGGTTGCTTCGATCTCTGATCTGTTGTATCCTGTTCGTCACATAAACATGGAACTTTTTTGTCTCATTCTTGATATAGCCTAAAACTATTTGAGAGTCAGTCCAAAATGTTTCAGTGACATCAATGCCAAGTTCACACCTAATAATGGCACTCATCTGTGTAGCTGTAACTGCTGCTTGCAGTTCAAGCCTTGGGATAGTCACAGCTTTCAAAGGAGTGACTTTTGCTTTGCTGATGAGAAGAGTGCAGTGAACCTTACTGGTACTGTTTACTAAGCGGATGTAGCTGACTGCGCCATAGCCACTGTTGCTAGCGTCTGAGAAGTGATGAACTTCAGCCTTTGAAATCGTTCCAAAATCAGTCGGTTTATAACACCTGGCAATGGAAACAAGTGGTAGATCATCAAGACTAGATTTCCAGTCCTCCCATCGTGCCAAAATGTTAGTAGTGAAAGGATCATCCCAACCTGCAGATGTCCTACATATGTCTTGTAGTATCCCTTTGCCTTGTAGAATGTAGGGTGACACAAAACCCAAAGGATCAAAAATTGAAGATATCGACGAAAGAACTTCTCTCCTTGTGTTTGGGTTTTCTTTGATCTGTGAGGTAAATTTGAAACAATCTGCCTTGATGGACCAAATGAGACCAAGAGTTCTTTCATTTGGCTGAAAGTCACCATCCGCATCAAGCAGTTGTATTTTCTTTAAATTTCTCTGTGTCAGGAAGCGATCTCAGAAAGACTTGTGAGTTTGATGCAAATTTATGCAAATGTAAGTTTCCTTCTCTGCATATTGATATGGCTTCATTCACTAGTTTTACAGCCTCTTGCGGTGTGGATACACTAGTAAGTCCATCGTCAACATAGAAATCAGCATTAATAAATTGCTTAGCTGGGGTATAGGTATTAGAGCTTTGTTTGCACAAGGCTCTGAACCCAAATGTAGCACAACCCGGAGAAGACTTTGCTCCAAAAAGGTGTACTTTCATCCTGTATGTAACTACTTTACCCTTTTCATCGAACCACAGAAAGCGTAGGTAGTTTCTGTCATCTTTATTAACTCGAAACTGGTGAAACATACGTTCCACATCACACGCTATGCCGACCTGTTCCCTTCGGAACCTCATTAGTATCCCAATCAGACTGCTGAGCTGATCAGGACCTTGCATCAAAAAATCATTGAGACTTTGGCCACCTACTTTAGCACTACCATCAAAGACTATACGTATCTTTCCGGGTTTCTTTGGGTGGTACACACCAAAGTGTGGCATGTACCACGAGTGGGGATCATCTAGCTCACAATCTGGAACTAGTTCAGCGTCTCCATTTTCCAAAATTTGTTTCATGAACGAATAGTAGTGCTCAGAATATTCCGGGTCTTGGAGTTTTTTCTTTAGGTGTTTGAACCTGTTTGTTGCCAGCGCTTTGGAATTATTGACAGGTGGGTATTGCTTAAAAGGTAGAGGCATGGTCATATACCCTTCTTGGTCTTTATAGATTTCTTTGTGCATAATTTCTAGAAACCTTTTGTCTTTAAGGGATATGGCATTGTGATGGTTGTCATGTTCATTGATCTTGAAATCAGAGCTAAGAACCTTCAAAATTCTGCTGGACAAATCATCTTGAATCTCACCAGAATTAGCCTGAAAGGTGACGTATTGTCTCTCAATCGGTTCGATGACAGCCCTGTGGACCGTAATCAAATTGCTTTTTGTCTGGGCTGTGTTACCCATGACACACCAACCAAGATCTGTCAATTTGGCAAACGGCTCGTGATCTGCTCTTGATATAACCTTTCTAGGTATGAAAGCTTGTGTAAGATCATTGCCAATCAACAAACCAAGGTGAACGGACTCGCTTTCCTCTTGCGAGATAAGTTCATGTGAGATGCACCTGAGATGGGACCAGTCTTGAACGGACATTGCATTAGGGATGTGCTCAGGATTGACTGGTATTTCTGTTTGAGATATGCAGGCAGGAAGTTCCAAACGCTTCTGCCATTTGAAACCTCGGATTACTAATTCATTTACTTCTTTGCAATGCACATGTGAACCTTGAACGTCTGTGAGTGTACTGAGTTTGACTTTTGTGTCTGAAACTTTTGCTGTGAGATTATCCAGAGTTTTATTTGTAATAAAGCTAGTATTAGACCCAGAATCCAGCAATGCATAGACCAGCACTTCATGATTAGGTCGTTGCTTACTTGAAACATACACAGGAATTGTCCAAGACATAACACGAGCTGCACTTTGCTTGTGGCTATTTGCATTATTTGAGTTCACTGAACGATTGCTGGGTCCACTTTCTTGTTTTGACTTGTCATTTGTTTCATTTTTCCTGGTATTGTCTTCCTTTATATCAGCCCTACTGTCTTTGTTTTCTTTCGCTAGTGGTACAGTTTTGGTTGGCTTAGACTGTGGACTTTGTTTACTTGACCCTTTTGAGGTGATGTACTCATGAAATATTGTAGGATGCTGCTCATGACATGAACGACATCTTGCTGGATTATTGCATTCATTGGCTACATGACGTGGTTTTATGCATTTGAAACACAAAGAATTTTCCTTAATGTAAGACATCTGTTTGTCTCGAGAAAGCTTTGCTAGCTCATTGCAATCACTAGTGCTGTGATTGATTCTCTCACATTTCTGGCATGGTTTTTTCTTGTGTTGTTTTACTTTCTCATCAGTTGACATTGCGTTCGTGTTTGCTTGAGTTTGCAATGCACTGGTTTTCCTTTCTTGAGGTTTGTTAGATTTTGGCTGAAGTTTAACTTGTGCATTTCCACGAGCTCGTGTAGCTAGGGCTTGTGCTAGAGGGTTAGTGGCAACATCAGCCTCATCTGCCACGAATTTGCAAAATTCATTGAAGGAAGGAAAGGCTTTAGTTTGCTTTTCTAACTGGGTTGCTTTTGCTACCCACTTTCTTCCTACTGAAAGTGGGAGCTTTTCAATAATTTTAGCATTTTCTCGTCGATCCTTCAGACATTCTAGCTCTTTTACATTTTTCATGGCTGTACGGCATGAATCAAGGAAGTCAGAGATTCCTTCTAATCCCTCACCGTCGTTTTCATGAATTCTAGGCCATTGCTCTAACTTGCTTCGGAAGGCTTCCGAAATAATATGAGGCTGACCAAATCTTCGGTCCAATTTTCTTTTTGCATCATTGTAAGCGTCAGCTGTACCCACACGAAAGTAGCCTGCAACAGTTTCTTGAGCTTTGCCTCCCAGATATTGTTGCAAAAGGGTCAATCTTTGCAAAGGACTATGCTTTGCTGTTTCTACCAGCCCCTCAAAGGCTACCTTCCAGTCGATATATTGGAGAGGGTCTCCACAAAAGACTGGCGGTTCAGCAGGCTTCATCCTGATAGTGTTAATTGCTGATGCTAAAGCATCGGCAAAGAGCTCTTGTGAACTAGCTGTTGTACTTGGAGACTGATCCAATGTAAAACCATTGCCAGGCAGAGTAGCGGTTCTCTCTTGAGTGATGCGTTGTGGGTTAATTGGAGTTTCAACTATTTGGTGGGCCATTCGGTCCGTCTCAACCACAGGTGCTAAGCTAGCCTCATTGGCAATAGGCGCTTGATGCTGATATTCCACCTCATAACCAACAGGGGAGGGTGGTCTCATCAACACATTTTCTTCTTCTGCTATTGCTTGTGCAAAGATTTTCTGCCGCTGGTTTTCAGCTTGAATTTCTGCCTTCATTTTTGCTTGCGTAATAAGGCTCTCATTTTTCTGCATTTGAGACTGTAATTTGAGACTTTGCTCTTTTAGTTTTTGAGATTCAATCTCAGCTTGTAGTTGAGCATGCTTTGCAGCAGCGGCGGCCGCTGCTTCGGCCTGTTTTAAGCGTAACGACTGGCTTGTCTTGCTAGACCTAGATCTTTGGGATGACCTATAAGATGTTATTGATAATCTAGACCTGCTTGGTGCGTGTGAATGCTGCAGTTCATACGGTTCCCTGTTTGGGTGGAGTTGGCTATCAGTTTGTGGTTGGTCGATATGACTCGAGTAATGTGTCTTTGCCAACTGTGTTAAGTTCGGCTGAAAATTCTCAACATCCAAATCTGTGCCATGACTTGATTGCGTGGCTTTCGTACCACTTGTACGTTGCTTCACGCTCGCGCTACTCATTGTAGATAAAACATGTCCTATAATACTTCTATTATCAGCTCCTATTCTATCTATTTCATTTGTTAGCTTAAGTTCAAGTTTGATGTCACCAAGAGACTTCTTTAGGTCATCATGTAATGCAGTGATATGTTCTATACCTTCAGTGAGCTCTTTATGCATGGCTCTTAGTTTGCTAAATGACAGCTCTGTTGTCTGCTTTTGCAACTCAGTCAAACATGATTTGTGGGTTACACTTATATTTTTAATAGCCTGTTTCAAGGTTGAAGTTTTTTGCTGGCATTCGAGCCTGTTTGTTCTCTGTTTAGTGTTGCTTGAGTCTGGCATTTCTGTTTGCTCTTCATCAAATACATTTGACTGTTCAGTTGCAACACTAGTCTCAATAATAGGTTCACCAGTTTCAGTACTAAGTTCACCAGTTTCAGTCGTAAGTTCTTTAGCTGCAGCTATAGGCTCATCAGTTTGAGTAATAGATTCAATATTATCAGTACTTGCCATTGCTCAGAAAAGCACTACCATCCACTATGTCACAGTGTAAACATTGAATAAGGCGTTGAAAGCAATAAGTAAACCAATCGCTAAAGGGTGTCAAAGGTTAATGTGTCAGTTACAACTAATGAGAAGAAAATGTTTAAGTTTTCCTGTTTTTAGCGCAGGTGTGATGCAGAAAATTTTAAGTGTTTGTGTAATTTCCCTTTGAATGGTGTGGTTTATGACTGCGTTCAGTTTTGCCTAGTCTATCACACCTAACAAAACACTGCAATGAAAATGACTTACTTTGGCAGTGTTCTAAAATTAGCTGACAGAAGTAAAACTTGCTTGAAAGTCAGTGGATGGGGTCATAGGTCAGAATTTTGTACCCACAAAAATCAGTGCAATGCTATGAATAGATCGCTGACTGGCTGCTGCGCGCGTGATATCACTGTTGCAATAACAATTGCAAAGTCGGCTAAGGAAAATAAACAAGCATGAATGATAAAAGAAAAGGTTATCAAATCCGAGAAAAACCAAAATTGACAAATAACTAAAATGGTTTAAGTTGTCTGTCTAGAATTTTACTTTGCTCAATGATGACTGATAGGTAACTAGTTACATCGATTAGAGCGCCCAACTTATCTGTTAAGCTGATGAAGATTTGTCACTCTTGGCCCTGGCTCTTGTAGACTCTTTCCGAAGATTTGTCACTCTTGGCTCTGGCACTTGTAGACTCTTTCTTACATACAGCACTGTGTTCAAGTCTCACTTGGCTTGGCATAAGTTACTTTCCACTTGGTGTTTAAGTTTCACTGTAACTGCTCCCCTGGATTTTGTTGCGTATGATACACTGATGTTGGGATGTATATATGTAGCTTTATTTATACACACCACAGAACACCGTGAAACTACAAAGATATATACATTTGGCTAACATAATGTTGCTACATAAAATGATATAAGTAATAAAACATTTCAAGCAAGGTACAGTTACAGTAGTTTTGGGTTTAAAATAACAACAAAAACATTATGATAATAGTTAAGATGCAATTACAACAAATTCAAAAGACAAAAATGTATAATCATACCTTATTGCACCTTTCCAGAAGAGAGTTAGTTACGTACTTGTAGACACTCCGTATACTTGCATATAAAATACTTGCAGAATATATGTATAATATGCTTGAATAATATGAGTAAGATGTAATCGATTGTCACTGTCAGATATAACATATATATGTAAGAAATATGTAAAGCCAGAGAACTCACATCTTGACAGTTGAGGCTCTGGTGTAAAAGTGATAAAAACGAGCACCTGCTGACAAAATACAGTGTTGAAAATTCTAGAAAGATTGATTCACTGGGTAAAAATGAGCCAAAATAATATGATTGCAGCAGTGATATCACAAAGGTAGCAGCGTGTCTCAACAGGAACTTTATTCATTAAAATAATATTGCTTGTATTTTGAAACTCTTTTGAATCATCGCACTTCTTTGTGCTGTGGCTATTTCTAATTCTGATTCTGGCAGTCTTTTGTAGGATAAACAATCAAATCGAATAACAAGGGTGATAGAAATGTTATTAGAAGTTTCTGGAAACGTTACATTCAGGTATCATCTAAAGCAACTTAACTTATTAGTATTACAAATACTGCTGTTTGTAGATACTTGCAATATAAGATGTTGACAAAAGATAAAAAAACAGGAGATGAAACTGTAAATATATTTGCTCAGACTCTTTCAATTCCTTTAGAAAAAGTCCCTAACGACGGAATAGTTAAAATGAGCATTCTCTTAAAGGTTGACTTGCAACAAAATTCACAACACAGTTATTTGGTATCAAAAGATTCACCATGTCTTACTCTGTTGTGTTGTAGGTGCCAAATATGTGGAAATGTGATTACAAGCTCTTCAAAGCTCAAAAACGAAAAGTCGCTGTAGATTGGAATCTCTTTATTTCTTTGACGTAGTCATGAAATTTGGTTATTGTCTTGTCACGTGATGTTCTCACATGAATTGAAAGGCCAATGAAAAGCCCAATATAAAACTTATCGTAGCACTAGTTTATGACAAACACTTCAGGTTTTACCGAAGACCCCGTATCAAATATAGATGCTCGCTACTTTACAGTTTTGTTTCGGCATTATTCAACAGTTAAGTCGTAATCTGATGATGTGGCCCAATACTTCGAAAATACTTTCTGCAGCACTTTTTTGAGTATCACAAGTGACCAACAGGCTCGTCATGATTATCAGACAATGGTATGTACTCCTTCAGACTAGAGCTAAAAAATTAAACAAATTTTTACGGTAAGTTGTAAGATATCACTGCTAAAAGTGGCAGCATTACAATGACGATAAAATAGAGGCGTAAGAACAATAAACATGGTTTTATTGAATGCGTGAAGTATATTTGTGAAAATATTTCGACGAATAAGGTTGCATGAAAGTGTAAACAGAAACCATCTCTCACATCTACGTCACATTTGAGCCGTTTTGGAAAGAGGATCCAAACTACGACAGTCTCGTATGGCTGCGATTTTCTGTTCGTTTTTGAGCTTTTAAGAGCTTGTAATCACCTTTCCACATATTTTGCACCTACAACACAACAGAGTAAGATATGGTGAGTCTTTTCATATCAAATAACTGTAATGTGAATTTTGTTTCAAGTCAACCTTTAAGAGAGGAAGATAAATTTTTAATTTTGAGCAAATATTTGTCTCTACATAAGAAATAAATTGCAAAACATCACAAATTCGTAGGTGAAAATTAAAATAACTAGTAGAAACTAAAGATAATTACAGGAAAATTCACATCTAAAAAAACATCCCTTTTTGATTCTTAGAAAACACTGATTATTTCTACTCGTAGGCCTACTAGCAGGAATATTAGTATATTGCTATAGTTTTACTAGTACTACTACTAAACTGACTCAACTATAATATAAACATAAAATACTTTACAATTATGTAATACTTTACTAAAGATATGTAATGATGGCATAAACCATCTAGTAATCTCATCTGACTTGTTAAACAGGATTTAAGTAAGACTGAAGCAATTAGTAATAGAAGTATTTCATTGGATAGCGTGGGTTTGGTTTGGCTAAATACAAAATTCTTACCTCAAGTACAGCTGCATTGAACTGACTGTTTTTGGGATACAGTTGCCTAGCTACTGCTAATATAGTTGTTGTCTTTCCAGTGCCGGGTGGTCCATAAAGTAGGAGGTGTGGTAGCCTGTCCTCAGATACAAATCTATTTACTATAATGATAAAAACCTCAAAATCCACCATTCGTTAAACAAAAGCAAGGTCTACTCGTAAGATGTAAACATGACAGTTGCCAAAGAATTCGAACAAAATCACTTTACTGTTTTGATCTTTGTCTGAGCAATGTTTTTGTTGGTAAATAGGACACATGGATAAGTTAAATACTGTTACAGGCTGTCAGTAAAAATGTGATTATAAAAGAAGATTGATCAGACACTGCCTACATAAACTTTTCCACAGGTGTCACTGTGAATATTGATTGAATGTTCTCCACACTGGCTGTAGCACCCGTTTGACCTACTAATATTGAACACAAATATTCGCAATAAAGTAATCCATCACTTTTTGCGGTTAATCAGAACCAGCAACCCCCCCCCGATAAGTAAAAATCCACGAAATAAAATCATATTTAATACAGTTACAGCCATTTATCGTAATCACTTTTCTCTTTTTTAGGTTCATTAGACAATTTAGAGGGTTGTAGGCGTACAAGAGGCACGACAAAGGATGTCACAAGCAGTTTGCCCTTTTAAACTTTACAAAAAGTAACAAAAAACACTGCGAACCGTGGTGACCACTATCACAATGACGTTCGAGAGGGATCTCACTGGGCCAGAGTATGAGAGAGATTTATATATTTCATGTATTGTATTTAGTTTTTTATTTTTATTATTTTCGATACTTTTCATGAATATTTTTTATCCCGCGAAGTAATGAAGCCGCGAAAGCTGAACCCTGAAGTAGTGAGGGATTACTGTGAGTTGAAACAATCCTAGTCTCGCAGCATCAATTATAATCCAATCAAACAAAACTAAATACAGATAGCGCTAAGAGCTCATTGTACCAAATTGTATTACAGACAAACCTCGACTTGTGATCGCTTCTACCTACAAATGTTTCAACATACAACCTAAAATTTGAGCAAACATGTCTCAACATCTGAAGTAATTTTTAACATATGTTAACCTGATATGTCTCAAAATATTAGTTTTGTAAGCAAAGAAAAAAATTTAGTCCAATTAAAATTAATAATGCATAAATTATGTTAATTTAAACTGTATCTATTGAAATTTAAAGTTGTGCTGCGAATGTCTCCACTTACTCTACCACTGATCTTGCCAATTGTTGCGTCTGTACTTCTATACTATGTCTAAAGTGACATTAAACACCTCTTTTAATGATTATTACTTTAATTTAGTTCTTAGATATAATTTAGGTTTCTAAATTTAGTATTTGTGAAGTTTTTTACAATTCTTGTTTTAATGCTATATGTAACTACTTCAAATATTTATCATTGTTTCCAGACTCCAATACTTTATTTGTTGAGGTTTGAATGTATAAACTCCTTGATTATCATGGATACCTTGGTTACATACTTGTATTAAGGATATCTTTATGAGAAATCAACTCATCAAAGGTCCTTGGACGATATTTCTCCACCCTATAAAGCAAATCCCAGCGTTAGAAAAATGTGGTAGAGACGTGTAATTAAACGATTAAGATGTAAAATTTGTTTAACTGAGAGGGAATCAGCCAAAGTGAAAAATAATCATCTTAATTTATTAAAAGGCCAGTCTAAATTGGTGTATACTCAACTAAGTATATTCTGACACACTTAAAGTGTTTAGCTTGCTCTGGGCACTAACTCTAGTGCCTTGACCTTGCATTTTAGTCGGTGTGACTATACAGCATTTTCCATGCACACATGTTTTTATTTTAATTTCTGACATTTGATGTAATAATCACTTAATATTCCACATTTTATAAGCAAAAGGGGAGTAATGATACTTTGTGTGGTTCTGAAGGATAATACTAAGCGGATCCCATTTAACACACTTCAAAAAGTGATGAAGTAGGAGTTCAGTGTACTCATGAGGCACAGCTGCTATTATATCGTATAATTCTGCGATAAAACATAGTTTGCACTGGTAATCAAATTTGCTTTAAAACTGCAGCTTCATTTGTAAACAGAATGTGATGAGAAGACGGTTTGAGTCAGCGTTCTGGCAAAAATATGCAACATGTAACAGCAGTGAAAGTTAGTCAATGCGAATGTGTGGCCTTAGCTTTTTGCAAGGAAGCTAGCCAATGTTTAATGGGTGCCATGTTAACAAGCATAGGTCCACCTCCACAAAGAATAGTAAAGAAAATCATGCAAATGCTAATTAAAAACTGGCTTTGATACAACAAAGTGAACCATTATGATGGTCTTTAGCCACAGATATCTCATGCTGTTATGGGTGGAGTTGGAGAAATTATGTTATGCATAACTAATCCGAATCCACACACAACATCAGTGTTGAAATTGCTTTGTCATTTTATTCTATTTTGAATATGTTCGGTTTGTGTACTTTTGCTTTGTCATGTGGAAACTAATTTGATTATTACTGGTTCACGTACAAGTGAAGGTGTTAAGCTGTTGTAAGAAGTACTGATATTTACCAGTAAAAGTTAATTCTTTATTCTATAAGTTCAACAATTAAAATACACAATTAACAAAATTCTAAACAATAGTATTAACGACAAAAGGCTAAAATAGCTAATAAAAGTTGAACCCTTACTCGAACGGCCGTCTATGTTTGCTTGCTCAGTCCATATGGCTGCGAGTTTTGATAGTCAGATGAGAGTCATGGCAGTCCTTATATTGAGAGGCTCGGTAGTTGAGATAGAGAAGTAGAAGAGGATCAGCTGATGATGGCAAAGGAGGCTTCATAGGTGGGAAAGGATCAAGGCTTCAGAGGTAGGAGGAGAGAGGGAGGCTTCAGAGTCAGACAAACATGCCTCAGCAGGCGGAGGGAGTCTCAGCAGGTCCTTGAGGAGAGATGGATGGATCGATCTGGAAGATAGACAGACGCTGAGTCATTGGAGCTGTTCTATTTTATAGATGTCTCTGTTAGCCTGTGAGGTGTTTAGGAGCTCAGGTTCTGTTCTTTATGTTGTAGATGGTTAGCAAATGAGTGAACTTGTCTTAAGTAAGCATGGGAGCATAATGATTGGAAGTGATGACTAACTCCATTTGTCTTAGTCCTGTCTGATACAGGTCTGATATCTTGATGGTTTTCTGGCATGTCAATTGATGTCTCTTTCCTCATGGGCTACGTCCACAGAAGGTTTCTAAGCTGCTTGTAGATGAGTGTATGATGACCGTCTTTATTGTCGGTCTTCCATTGTATTAGGTGTCATGTTCATTGTAATATTGCGTATGTCTCTGATGTTTCGTCATTTCTCCATTACGCTATCTGCTTTTGCTAATATTTCTATACAACAATGCTAAACCTGGTGCTATTGGCTCTATCTAGGTTAGAACTTATATACTATCCATCGGCAAGAAATTCCTGTATAGGCCACTATTGTATGCACATATGTGAACAATCTCGTCTACATCGTATTCAGCAACATCATTTGAAAGGCATACAGCGTGCATCAGGCTCTATTTATATTGTCAATGATGAAAATGCAACTGTTAAGCAAATGCAAACTCCAATAGATGTCACTGACATTAAAAGATCAATTAGGCTGCTATTTGAAATGTTTTTGAGCATCCCTACGTAATAGTAAGAGAGGACATTGGTATCAAACAAGGTCTATAGAAAATGACAGCCATTAAAAATGAAATAGTTGCTATTAGAGCCTCCATTACGTCAGCTCTGCAACCTACTATTCGACCTCGAGATTCAATAGGCTACTACTTGTTTGACCAGGGGCTGGGTACATCAGGCCTGCCAACCCAAAAGTGGGACAATGCTTGAGATGTGGTTTTGGGGCAATTGATGTATCAATGATGTTGGCAGGCCTGGGGTACATCTCTCCCATTACTGTTGGCCTACATTACTCGTAAACTAACAGCATACGATGTAAGCTACATACATTACATTGAACAAAAACAGTCTAGCTAATTTAGAGGCCATTGAATGGTGTTACCAGTTTCCTAGCAAACAACAATATTCTCTAAGCAACTACCAACGTTTAAAGGACATTTAAATGTTGATAAAATCAAGTTGATTCAGCTACCGCAAGTTTCTCACTTTCAAAAGGATTGAACAACAGTCTCAACTAACAAGCTCACCAGGGTAAATTTGTTGTTCGTTGTTCGGGCATCGTTCCACAAATTAAGTTTTTTTTGTTTATTTGAGTGAATGAAAATAACAAACGCGAAACAAAAGCGGAAAACCAGGAAAATAAATTGCGCGCGTACTTTGCGAGAATCTCCAGCAATACGTAACTTGTGTTGTAAACATGAAATTGCATCGAAAAGTGTTAACCTCGCTAAAAGTCTGCGCCAGCTCGACCGTCGCGTAGGCGAACAACGGAATTCCTGTGAGAGTTAAGATCAAAGGTGTTCTAAAATATTTTTCGTTAACAACATCTGAAAATTATTATTTGTTTTAACCCTAAGTGTGTTATCATCTGCTGTCTAGCCTATGCTGACTATAATTTTGGAATACGGTGTTTCAATATCATAACATTTTGACCTACCCTTTAACGCTACAACTTGTGTTAGATAATCACGATGCAAACAGTCTGTTATACATATATATATACTTAATTATATGTGAATATACATGTAAGCAAAACACCCAGAACCTCCCTCAATACGTTGCCGGTACTATAGGAAATGGTTAACGTTTGTTTTACATGGGTAGCTTTGATTGGTTTGAAATACTCCTAGGAAGTCATTTTTACAGTTGCACGTTTTTGCTTTGTAGGAAAGACTCAAATAGCCATTTTCAATAGAATGCAAGTTCTTTACTCATGACATGAGTCAGCAACTTCAAAGAACCTGATGGATATATGACATGCCAGCTACGACATTGAGAGATATATTGAAGGGACACACTGTAAATAGATATCTGAAGAAACGTTACAATTTCCTTTATATATATTAGTTTTATGCGCTATGATCGAGCAAGGAGTAAACCACATAACCTTGACGATGAGCTGTTGCTGGTGGCTGAACACAGTATCTTCTAAACCAACACATCTACAGACCACGCTTGTACACCTAAACAGTAATAAACTTTAATTGTCTCAAATTGTATACACATTTGGTTTAGATCTTTTTATCATTTTGTCTGCAAGTGCTCCATGATGGATTTTTTGCCACCTCACGAAGAGCAAGTTAAAAAAGCGATGGAAGCATGCGAAAATTTACAAGCAATAATAGACATTTCAGCTTCTACGTTGCACAGCTTACGTATTTCCCTGCAAAGCAACCCTTCCAGCCAAGCATCTCAGGCTCTACGGGAAGCTGAGGTAAGAGCAAGCTCGGGTTACATATGTTTCAAGCTCTCTTCAGTCAGCCATTTGTGAAGAGTTGGCACAATGTGGTTCAACCTTTATGAAATTCAGTCATGTTCATCCAATTATCTTCTCACTTTGTTAGTAAATATTATTTTCTACATGAATAGAAGTTTATGTATGACTGTATGTAACATTATGATCAAATGTTGTCTTTAGACAAAATTAGTAAAGATGTTCAGCAGACAGCTAGTATCAAAGGCAAATGTCTCAAAGCACAAGGAGGAAGAGCGGCTGAAGCAATACCCTAATACAGAACAGTGGCTCAAAGTTGTCGGTTTGCAAACACAAACAGTAAAGGCAGGTTATAAAGTATTCTGATCAATTGCATTGCTGAAAAACTGGCAGGTTCAACGAATTGATTTTACTAAACAAAAATTAATTTTTGTTTAGTATTATTTGTGAAGTATGATACGTAGTCTACTGTAGAAAAGTGGCTCTTTAAGTTGACTATTGGTAGTGATACAAGAGCTGTCAATAGTGAAATTATAGCAGTGTACATATACATGTATATAGACAGACGTATATGGAAAGTGGTAGAAGTATATACTCTGTACACTGAAAAGTGGTAGAAGTATATGCTCTGTACTCTGAACACTGGTAGAAGTATATGCTCAATACACTGTAGCTTCAGTGGTAGAAGCATATGGACAATGGTGGATGTATATGCTCTATACACTGGACAGTGGTAGAAGTATAGGGAAAGTGGTTGACATATATACTCCATACACCGTACATCGGGAAAATACAAACTCTATACACTGGATAGCGGTCAAAGTACACGTTCCACACACTGTAGTGTGGTAGCAGTATGTATGTTCTATACACTGCAGTAGTAGAGGTAAATGCTCTATACCATACTATGGTAGAATTACAGGCTCCCTATATATAAAGTCTTGCCAGGAATGACAGCAATAGCTATGCTGTCAAAGTACTTAAGACTCTACATATGCTGCTGTATCTGCAGGGTCTCATCGCTCACGGTATCACACTAGACATGCTCTTGAAAATGACCCCTGAGCGCATCGCTGACACTATGAAGCGCAGCCATGCCCACCAGTCTGAGGTGGCAATTCTCAACAAAGCTCTTGGCAAGCTTCGTGCGTGGATGGAAAGTCAGATGTCGGGTATGTCCAATTTGCATTGTAGATCATAGACTTGAGGATACAATGAAATACCGCAGCTTATTCAAGCATTTTCGAGAATGTCAGGAAAGATCGTACCTTGATTGGCTATTTTTGTGGGTGCTCTTGACGTATCTTGCTTTATAATTCTGGAAAACCTCAAGCTCTGCTCTGGTACATCATGCATTAAAGATTATAAATATTCACTGTGCTTCCATGCTTCGAATGGGTTCGGAGTTGCTCGCTGCTAACAAATCCACACCTTACCGTTTCAATGATTCGGAGTTGTACTATAGATCTTCCAAGAATCGTGATGCATTCCTTAAAACAAAACTTAATAAAGTAGACTCGCTGCCGGGTCAAGGTAACTTTTCAGCTCATGTGTAGTCAACTAGTTGCACTAACTAAGCCAGGATGCCTGATCGGATGCTGAAATTTGTTTACTTTTGCCTGGAGAGCTTAGCCGAGTGTTATCAATTCGGATCCATCAGCAGTGAGTGTTTCTATAATGTCAAAGAGTACACTCAAAACGACTGCCTTCACACAAATTTAGCGAAGTGAAATGGCGTTGAATGCGTTCAGATTTTACCGTTTCTATGCTTTCCAAACCCATACGAAGCATGTAAATGCCGTGATTGAGACATGATTCTTGGGTTATTTATTCATTAACCCTGTAGATTATCTTTCTCTGCTCTTACACAACTTTTGCTCCACATTTCCCATTTTTTAAAATCTTGGCAATATGTAACAGGTACTCCTATGGCAATCGAGAAGCAGAGTGACTTATTTTGGACTGAGTCAGTTCTTGGCTCCCCACAGAATGTCAGATCTAACAAAACACTGCAGTTACAGTCTCCATCTCGACCTACTTCAACGAGCTCAGTATCTAGGTCATCAACATCTTCCACTTCATCTGAACACCAGGGTCATATCTCTAACAGTTTTCAATATGGTATGTTACTAGTCATCCTCAGACTTGGCACAACTTTTCATCTACTTGGTCATAGTGTAGGACACTAATTTCTATGTACATGTATATACATTACTTTATTGGCAATAACTTCATTTCAAATAGAAATGTTCTCCAAATTATGCCCTGCAACAACAATAAAACAAAAAAGGGCAGCAGTTAGTCATTAAAATCGAATAAATAGTTTGACATATAATGTTTAAAAACCTATCTCTGCTAAGAGATGATATATTAGGATATTCTAATAAAACTCTGATTGAGATTCAATGCTCATAGGTGGCAAAAGCTAAAAAGATTGCAAAATCATTACAGATTCGGTGTACTGCAATGATTACGTTTCTTTACTCACCTGTCTCTGTTCATTTTTTGGCATGCAATAAAAAACATCAATCCATCGGTTTTTTTGACGTCATCAAGCTGTTTGCACATGCGCTCGTTCACAAAAAAGCCGCCATATTTGTAAAAAAAAAACGATCGTTTTTCTTTTATTTACTAGTACTTTTAGGTGTTGTTTTGATACTATAATAAAAAATTGCAAACAAAAGCGTCGTTTTCAAACATTTATTGCAAAAGCTTCGTGTTTTTAACGATAAAATTTTCTACAAAGATGGCCGACAACGATAAAATTACATCACGAAAAAACGAAGGATTGTTGCCAATAAAAAATTATACGTTATAATTTATTTCCAAAACCTCACTTTTTTAGATAATGTAAAATATTTATTCTATTTGGTTTGTTGTCATTGTTCTCTACAAGCTTGGAGCCTTTAAAAATAATGTTCCGTTCAAAGGAATTGGGCTATTTAAAGTGCTTCCACAGTTGATGGAAGGTAGTTAATATGGTCTTGTTAGTATCAGTGCAGGTTACTGTATGCATATGTACAAGGCCAGGCTTCAAAGTAGTAAGGCAATTTAAAACTGCAAAGTTGCGCGCAGAACAATATCCTATAAATCATCTGCGCAACCATGTTACTAGCTGGGTGTTATACTCGCTATCTTCAATTCATTACCCTCTACAGGTTATATTGTGAAATGTGTTGCAGGTAGCTACAGTGGCACCCTGGTTAGCCAACACAGTTCTTCCAGTGGACAAGGCAGTTCCGTTGTTTCCTCTCCCCTTTTCAAAAATGGATCGTCTAGGTCACCGCTGCAACATCCCTCAACTCCGACATTGTCCAAGGTAATAGCACTTGTATATGACTGTCATTCTTCAAGGTAATAGCACCTGTATATGACTGTCATTGTTCAAGATGAGCAGCGCCTGTACAAGACTATCTTCTCATATCACTTCCTCCGGTAGAATCATTTGCTGTTTCTTTTTGAGAACGTTATATGAACAGTAAAATACATGTAAATTGCCTAATCCGCTCCAAGATCTTCCTAAACTTGCGTCTTTGGCTTTTCAAATAAAAAAAAAATTAACTTGACTTCATAATTTAATGTGCGTACAGTAAAAGGTTTACGTTATAGATGCATCTACTGCGCTTTTAAATGTTCTGCCATAGTGCTACATTTAGTAGTATCCACCCTAACAGCTAGACCAGTTTAAATGAATATTAATATTTGAATGGACTGGAATTGGTCAATGTTGACCAATAATATTGACCAATCTTTATTTAGAACACTACGTTGTCCGTCAGTCTACTTCCTTTAATCTCAGTGCAAAATAGCAGTGAGAATAGTCTCTCCGTGTACTGTACACACACACACTGCCTTTTCATGCTTCAAATATGTTTGGAGTTGCCCGCTGCCGACGAAGTCGCACCCTGTCATTTCAATGGTTCGGAGTTGCACTTTATAGATCATTCCAAGATTCGCGATGCATTCCTCAAACAAAGCTGAAAGAAGACTCACTTTTCGAGTATTCGTCACTTTTCAATTCATGCCTAGTCGACTAGCTAAGCCTGGATGCCTGATTGAAATTTTATTTTTGGGTTTCTCATTGCTGTGCTAAATATTACAAGTTATTAGCAGAATTTCTTACTTAGTGTACAGGTCTTACTCCAGAGTTCGCACGAACGGCTGCAGCGAGTAGCAGTAGAAAGTTTTCATAGCATGGAACCGCATGGTTTTGCTCAAATCTTTTTACCTCTACTTGGAAGAGCTTAGCCAAGTATTATCCATTCGGATCCATCAGCAGGGAGCGTTTCTATGTCAAATCGTAATATTAAAGTGAATGCTTTTGCACAAACTTAGCGAAGGGAAATGGCATGAAATGTGTTCAGATTTCTATGATTCAGATTGGAAGTAACTCCAAACCCATTCAAAGCATAGAAACAGTGGTAATGAGATCTCCATTGCTTGTCTAGTGTGTGTTAATCAAGTGTCTCTGCACAATTTATCAGTTTCACTTGAGGTTATTCTAGGAAAACAAAGTACTTTCAGAGGAGGATGTTAGATATGAAATATGCCCAGGTTTGTTGTCACATAGCCTGATAAGCAACACGTAATATGAAAGCGTATGTAAGGAGATATGCTGTTTTCTGTGTGTATCAGGTTAAGGTAACTCTCTAACACACTTGAATCTGTAACCTGGTTACTAATATTAAACAGGTAGACATTACTTGAACACAAATTTTTGGTCTTTAGAGGAGCTGTTTATCAAGCTTACAAAAAATGGAATAACTCACTCCTTCGGAATGTTTTTGATGATATCAGTTTTTGGAAGAAATCCAAGAACTTGCCAAGATATGTAACCTAGTTAATACTGTGTTCTGTTTTGGCGAGCTGTTCAGTGTTCAAGTGTTATATAATGTACCCCCAGCTAGTTGCATGATCATGCAGGTATGATGTAACTTGTATGGCTGACAGTTATTGTTGATTTTCTGCTATGCCACGCTTTTAAGCTGCCTAAAAGCTGTCGTTCCTTTGTGTAATGGCTGTCTGTAGCTATGGGCTTTATATAAATACTCTGACCTGTCAACTATTTTTTGAAAAGCCTATAAATATCTCTGAAGCACTTGCATCTAAATGTAACTACCATTTACGATATGTCATTACAATTGCATAATCTGGGAGTTATCTTGTTATTCTTCTGCGTGAGAAGATAACTTTTTGCCTGGGTTCTAATTTGTGTGTTTTATAAATTTATCGGGCATCTGGTTCGGTAATCAGTGTTTCAATATAGATCATATCTATAATATCAAGTTTTTATGATTGTTTTATGCTGGTAGTTTTTATATGTAACGGGTAGGTGAAACTAGCAATGAAGAATAAAGGGAGCATTTTACATTTTGTAAGGCTGATGAAGTGTTTGTCTGTATAAATGTTTTCAAGCATTGCATCAGTTTTTTACTTAAAAAATTCGTTCAATAGTGAAATATTTTGAGCGCCAATATAAATCTTTTGAAGCATTCATTCAGTTATTTTACTAAAAATGTTCCGTTCAGTCGTGAAATATTTTAAGTACAATAATATTCAGAGTCATTGTGAAGCATAAGTTTTGTCCTGCCTTATGTCAGGCGCTGGCAGTCTGTCCTAACAGTTCTAGTCCATACAGATGGATTATCAACTATCTAACGATTCCTACAGGGTAAGTCGAGGCCAAATACTCCTCCCCCTCATCGTCGAAATGTTTTTACGTTTCCGACCAACAGCCTCCAGACTGGCCTGAGCAGTGTTCCTTCTCAAATTAGCCACAGTTTGTCACACGAACCTCCAGACGTCTGTCGCACCCCTATCACTGATCCTATGATGTAAGTATTGCGATTCTATGGCTCGCCAAGAAATTGGCGGATGAGCAAGTATTCACACTGAAGCTCTTGCTGACTTCTGGTATATATTTGGTCTCTCATAGCAGGTATAGATATGTTGGTTCATAGCAACTCATTTAAAAACTCATTTTGGCATGGACACGGTTGCACTGCAAGCAATATATATATTAAGTAGTTTTTAAACTACGATCGGAGTCTTTTGCGTGTGGGTTCAGTGGTTGAAGGTATAATCTCTATGATAACATGTAGTAATAAACAATTACAAAGTAAATCTGTCTGCCATGCGTATCATGTGTATTATGATTTATACATGTAGGTTGGATTGTTTCTACATGTAGGTGTTATTGTATCTACATGTAGGTGTTATTGTATCTACATGTAAGTTGAATTGTATCTACATGTAGGTTGTACTTTATTTGCATGTAGGTTGAATTGTATCTACAACATGTAGGTTGTATTGTATCTACATGTAGGTGTTATTGTATCTACATGTAGGTTATATTATATCTACATGTAGGTTGAATTGTATCTACATGTAGGTTGAATTTTATCTACATGTAGGTTGTATTGTATCGACATGTAGGTTGCATTGTATCTACATGTAGGTGTTATTGTATCTACATGTAGGTGTTATTGTATCTACATGTAAGTTGAATTGTATCTACATGTAGGTTGTACTTTATTTGCATGTAGGTTGAATTGTATCTACAACATGTAGGTTGTATTGTATCTACATGTAGGTGTTATTGTATCTACATGTAGGTTATATTATATCTACATGTAGGTTGAATTGTATCTACATGTAGGTTGAATTTTATCTACATGTAGGTTGTATTGTATCGACATGTAGGTTGCATTGTATCTACATGTAGGTTGTATTGTATCTACATGTAGGTTGTATTGTATCTACATGTAGGTTGTATTGTATCTACATGTAGGTTATATTGTATCTACATGTAAGTTAAATTGTATCTACATGTAGGTTGTATTGTATCTACATGTAGGTTATATTGTATCTACATGTAAGTTGAATTGTATCTACATGTAGGTGTATTGTAGGCAATCAAGTATGTCAGTTGATGAAGTCTTGTCTACTCATTCATTGAAATCTGGTGAGTCTTATGCTTTTATTTTCAACCTTTTCTGAACTTCATTTCAAAAACTGCATTTGTGAACAGAACTTTTTTTCATGCAAAACTCTAAATGCCGCTCTTAATTGTGACCCGTGTATATTAATAATAATAATGTGGATAATGAAAGAAAATTAGATAGAAGTCATTGTAAAGTTGTTTTACGCTATTGCTCTCTTCAGGTGGCATTCGGTGAATGTAGAATATATGTATTATCATCATCATTGGAAACACGTAGTTTCATAAAGAATACTAGAGAACAGGCACTCAAAACACTTGATGATCGCAGATCTATATTTACTTGAAACAAACTTGTATTGATTAACTAACAGTTAAGTACTCTTTCTATTTGATATTATATATTCTTTATACTTCTGAAGAATACGAATATTATTACCTATATTTTAACTTTATATTATATTAGATCAATACCCAATATCAAAAATATTTTCCAACAGAAATTGCGTTTTACTTACCATATGCAATATTTATTATTTTAATTTTTAAAGGAAGATGTATATTTATATATTTGATTATTTTTATATTTAGCCAGCGTGTTTGTGTTGGCTGATACCTACTTATGCTAATTCAATTATGAATTTGAGAAACTCAACGGAAAAATGTAAGCTAATACACAAAGCAAATACTGCAATGATTTTTTATGATAAACCTTTTGTAACGAACTCAATATTTGTTTGTTGAGGAAAGGAAATAATAATAAAACGAACTTTATAAGCTTATGCTATAAATTTATATGAGTTTTATAAATGTAATAATTATTTAACAAATATAAGAGTGAGGAATAACTAGTAACTATAACCTTATACAATAGTACAATACAATAGTACAGTAACTATGTTTTTCTAAAATGTGATTAATTCAATCACAAATTCATGGAATTTGGAAGAAAAAATGTGCAAGCCTATACACAAAGCAAGTACTGTAATTAATTTTGGTAATAACTTGCATAACAGACTAACTATTCATCTGTACAGAAAAGAGAATGGCACACTATATTCGTACTAAATAAAAATATTCCTACAAGTGACAATGTTTTAAATCAAATTGATTAAAATTAGTTACAACCAATTAGATTTAATTAAAATAAATAAAGAAATAACGTAAATAACTGTAAACAAAGAAAAGAGGCAGTTTTGTTCGTATGTAATGATAGTGACACGCAAGCTAAGAGTCCAGCCTGCTAGTATTTTAGCAAGGGCTGCATAATTATTTGCCAAAATAATTCACAGCATGGTGTAGCGTAGTGGTTAACTTCCTTCATGTTTACAGTCCTGAATGTTCTGAAATTGAATCCTCTGCCAAGTGAAATTTTTGTTTCCAAAGCCTTATATATATATAAAAAAAAAAAAATTGTTTCCTCACCCCGGATACCCCGTATGGGTGGTAAATTCTGCTCTAACTCGGGTCTCCTACCAGAGACCTGGGAGTTTGAGCACTCGTCTCAAGATCTTAGCTGTTCCCAATAGCGCACTTTTCTGCAACTCACCTGAGTTGATTGTTGTTGGTATTTGGGCAAGCCACATTTTATGCGCCGGTGTTATTGCGCCCAGTGCCCCAATCACTACTGGGATTACGGTTGTTCTTACATTCCAGCATTTTTCAATTTCTTCTCCAAGAGGGAGATATTTTTCTACCTTTTCTTTTTCTTTGCTGGCTATATTGTAGTCATTGGGTACTGCTATATCTATTATAGTAGCCCTCTTGTTCTCCTTGTCTACCACCACTATATCTGGTTGGTTTGCTAGGACATGCTTGTCAGTTTGGATGTAGAAGTCCCAGAGGATCTTAGCGCGGTCATTTTCATTGACCTTACCAGGAGCTTCCCACCAGTGTTGTGGTTTATTAAGGCCATACTCATCACATAGACTTCTATACACAATACCTGCGACATGATTATGCCGCTCAGTGTATGCGTTCCCTGCTAGCTGTCTGCATCCACTGATGATGTGTTGGATGGTCTCAGGTGCATCTTTGCACAGTCTGCATCTAGGATCGTCTCTAGTGTGATAGATTTTCGTTTGGAGTTGCCTTGTTGGGAGCACTTGCTCCCAACATATATATATATATATATATATATATATATATATATATATATATATATATATATATATACAATGTAGATTGAGTCAACATAAAATACTTCTATACACAATACCTGCGACATGATTATGCCGCTCAGTGTATGCGTTCCCTGCTAGCTGTCTGCATCCACTGATGATGTGTTGGATGGTCTCAGGTGCATCTTTGCACAGTCTGCATCTAGGATCGTCTCTAGTGTGATAGATTTTCGTTTGGAGTTGCCTTGTTGGGAGCACTTGCTCCCAACATATATATATATATATATATATATATATATATATATATATATATATACAATGTAGATTGAGTCAACATAAAATATTTGTAAGCGCGCAACACAGTTTTGCCCTGTTCATTGTACAACTATTTCAAACCGCTAAAATGTTGTTTTCCTGATATTTGACTCGATGGTGAAAATATTTTACTTAATAACAAAAGAAATGCATGCTCTCATTGATCTGAGCAAATATTTTGCAGTTATAACCTTGTTACAAAAGTCACCTGCAAACGTTTATTTGAAATATTCTTTGTTACACTTACAGATTATCCCAGCCATCTTACACAAGTTAGGCAAACAGCAGTGAAATACAATTTTATGAATTGTCTGCTCATTGTCCTATATCAGTTGAAACAAAATAGAAAGCAATTATTATTTCATAAATTGTAATACAAATGGTTTATACTAAATGAGTTATTTGCCCATTGAACGATCTACTTTAAAGTGCGTTCAGTAAATGCTTTTCAAATCCAAAAGAATCGTTTCATTTGCCTGTCCGAGAGATTGGCGAATTAACACTTTTAGAGTCACCTTTGCAATTCTGTGTCCTTCGCCAAAATTAGCAACTAATTCTAGCTTTTCATTGGCATAACAATTTTCAAACGAGTGCAAGTAGGTCTCTTATATATTCAGAAGATATCATTATCAGATCTCATACATTCAACAAAACACGAAGTAACTTTAGCTAACTCGCTCTACCTTTTTTTAAATGTTTAATTTATCTCATTTACAGATTATCCCAGCCATCTTACATGCATGGTGCCTAAACACCGTATAGAGCACAGGTTTGAAACTAAAAGTTTCAAACTTGGTAGGTGTGACCTGTGCAAACGACCTTTGACCCTGGTCGCACGAGTCTGTCGAGATTGCAGGTGAGTGCTTTTTAAGAACAGGCTGCTTATTATAGTACCTCACAACTCGTAGTGTAGGATAACATGAGATGTAGTATATGTTTACATGAGGTTTAGTATATTTGTGGTATGTTTTTAGTGTGTAGACTATCATTGGTCAGTTCTGTAGAATTCACACAAGGTATGTGGCTGTACTGTTACAATCTTATAGCGGAGTAATAAATGCATATTGTTACTTAGCAACACTCATACGCTGATAATCTTATTCAAGTATGTTATTATACTAGCTGTGCCTCACAGCATTGCCTGGGTATTAAAAATCAGCTTATAAACAATGAGAAGTGATGAGATTTGCTTACCACTTGCTGTCAATCAACTCTCCAGCAAGTGGCAGGCCATTGCTAAGTGGCCTGGCACGTTGCCAATGGAAAATTCCGCTAACCTAGTTAGTAAGCTTCAAATGCCGGTAGGCAATAACATTGCGTCAGCATTGTTGCCCAGCTAGGCTATTCTAATCATAGCTATAGCTGGAATGCAGACATACATACGACATACAGACATCAAACATACTTTGAGAAATATATATATATAGATTGTCAGTTGATGTGAACGCATGATGTATGATACGCTTACCTTGCTGTGCACATCTTTAACGTGATCGTTACATGAGTAGTAACTACTCTGTCAAAATTGTGTCTCAAAGAAGTATGATAAAAAAATATTTGTTTCATCCTTGGCCGGTCTGGCGTTACCGCTATAATTAGATAGATGAGAAAGTGCAAAAATAAACTTTAATGTTATTATCTAAATGACATTCTGCAAATTGTATGGAGAGCAACTGGTTTATAATCGGTATGGCAGAGTGTAGATGCTATAGATGCCATACTGGTGACTGGTGTGGATGAAAAGACATGTTGTGGCAGCTATTGATAATGTCATACACTGACTGCCATAGAGAAGTTGGCATGTTGTGGCAGGTATCGATGTCATAAAATGACTGATATATAAAATGGCTTGTTACAGCAGGTACATTGCCATACAATGAATGGTATAGATATAATGGCATACTTATGCAGGTATAAATGTCATACAGTGAATCGTATAGATATAATGGCATACTTTGGCAGGTATATTGTCATACAGTGAATGGTATAGATATAATGGCATACTTATACAGGTATAACTGTCATACAGTGAATCGTATAGATATAATGGCATACTTTGGCAGGTATAAATGTCACAAGGATTGCGAAAAGAATGTCTCACAATATTCTTGTGGTCTCAGTGATGAGCTTGTCAAAGAGGCAACCAAGATATACAACAGAGAAGGCTCTCGTTTGAATATTCAAGGTGGGTGTGAAATAACAACGTAGAGAGAGCAACATGCCATTAGGTTTACTGTTAATCCGTTAATCCTTCTGTTCAGTCGCACTGCTCTAAGTCGTCCATGCGAAGGTTGTCCAATAGATTTGATGTTTGATGCTTTTACAGATTATGGATTGTAGCTGAACTAAATAAACTAATTTTTCACATGATAACGTCATTGCAACGTCATGATGAACTCACAGCAAACTTTTGTACCTATAGTATAGCCTTAGTACTCATAATATGGTCATATCTTTTTGTGTTTACAATTACTAATTATAAAATAGTTTGCATAACTTTCATTTAAATACATGTTTTAGCTAATTAATCAAGTTGAATGATGCTTAAACAGATATACTGAACGATTTTTTTCAGGTCATCATTGATTATCATACTTTTCGGACTATAAATCACACCCCTATATAAGCCGCATCTGCTTTATTTTCCAAAAAACGAAAATAAAACGATACATAGGCCGCACCTTTGTATAGGCCGCAGAACTCAAGATGGTGTTTTTTAACGCGGCAGCAACTTTGCTGTTTAAAATGGAACAGTGCCTGACGGCACTGTTTCAAATTAACCAACGCTTTTTAGCCTAGTGCCTAACAGAACAGTACCGTTACGCTTTGTTTCATTTTTTCTTTCACCACTAGAAGCGCACGTACCGCAGATTCTGGTTTATGCGCTCTAGCGGTGAAAGAAAAAGCCACAGAATAGCTGCACCCTTACATAAGCCGCATTGCTTGAATCATCAGAAAAAAGTAGCAGCTAATAGTCCAAAAAGTATGGTAAATTTTTTTGTCAGTCTGAAAACTTGAGTTGTCTCCTCCCGGTAGTATGCCTTAACCATAATTGATGTTATGTCAACTTTATTTATTTTTTCCGAGTATTGATGAACCAAACTATTTTGACTTTGAATGGTTTATCCATAGAAACCCTCTCGCCGTCTTGATGCTGAGCTTTAAATACTTTTGGTGTAGTTTGACTTGAGATGCAGACTATCCATTTTCACTTTGAGTTAGTATCTAGTAGCATAATTGTTGACTCACTTCAAGTTTAACGTAGCTGTCATGGAAGAAAAACAACCCCTTCTTTTCACAAATTTTTACTGCCTTTGAAAAAGCTACCATTTCTTTACTTGCGAGTAACTTAGCTTTATTTTCTTGTCAGGTTCTCCTTCGCTGAACAGCAATAGTGGGTCGCTACACGCAGCTTTCCGTAGACCGTGTGGATCAACGTCTATACAGGACTCCAGCTCAGCCTCAGACTACTCATCTTCGCCATCGTCTCCCCTGTGTAAGTCAATCAGTCCAGGCTCTGCTATATCAGGTATTTATCTCCTTTGTTTTGCTCAACGAGGTCACGAGGTTAATCACTGCTAAAGCATTAAGGTGTCGACTTGCTGGAACATAGAGACGCACGGTATTGTATATATCTCTTTTCTATATTGTTGTAGACAGTTCATCGTGTTCCACTCAAGCATCTCCAGCTAATTTCCAACAAAAGTTCACATTTCCTGTGTCTCCTCATGACCTCAAAGAGACTCGACCACATTTTATGTGAGTTTCTAGATTTTTGGCAATGATCCAATTTCAATCCTTTTTAGCTTCTTATATTATTGTGTTTTTAGCGCATTCATACTGTTAGTTTATCACAAATTGTCAAAATTGTTTGATGAACTTTTGTAGGATTGGCGAGAAAGATCAGTTAACTAGTACAGTCAGCACTATTGACTCACAAGATACTGTCACAGCGTCTCGTGGGACAGTGTAAGTTTATATTCTCTTCTATTCCACCTACTCTAGTGTAAGTCTATATTCTCTTCTATCTCACCTACTCTAATGTAAGTTTATATTCTCTTCTATTCCACCTATTCTAGTGTAAGTCTATATTCTCTTCTATCCCACCTACTCTAGTGTAAGTCTATATTCTCTTCTGTTCCACCTACTCTAGTTTAAGTCTATATTCTCTTCTATCCCACCTACTCTAGTGTAAGTCTGTATTCTCTTCTGTTCCACCTACTCTAGTGTAAGTCTATATTCTCTTCTATCCCACCTACTCTAGTGTAAGTCAGCATTCTCTTCTATCTCACCTACTCTAGTTTAAGTCTATATTCTCATCTATATCACCTACTCTAGTGTAAGTCTATATTCTCTTTTATCCCACCTACACTAGTGTAAGTCTATATTCTCATCTATCTCACCTACTCTAATGTAAGTCAGTATTCTCCTCTTTGTCACCTGCGCTAGTGTAGATGTGAGTCAACAGTCTCATCCTTCTCACCTGCTCCACAGTTAGTTTCTATTTGTTCACATGTGTGTCAAGTATGGTGAGCTTGTCAAGATTGAGTGAGATTTGACCAACAACATGATAGCGTATTAGACTCGCTGTAACTTGTCTCCAAGTAAGTTAGTTGCCCATTTTACATTGACCGTTAGCACTTGTTTCTGTTTTTAGAGAACTTAACACAGATTGCAGAGAGTCTGAAGGCAGTGACCAGACAGTTATAGATGTAAGTTTGTTACATCCCAAGCTATTGTCATTGTGTTGCTAAACTCACATAATTATGGCAATATCACTAGGGGGATGATGTGACATGTGACGTTGTGGTGTGAACTCTTCAGATACAGAACAGTACAATACTTTTCAATACAGAACAGTACAATACTCTTCAATACAAAACATTACAAACTCTTCATTACAGAACAGTACAGAACTCTTCTATTTAGTAAAGGTCAAGGTAATATAGCGTGGTATTTGTCGCCTCGCAGCACTGTCTTTTACCTGCCATCAAAAATCCCTACGAAAGGCATGATCTTATTTTGTTCAAAACCAGAAAAATAGAAAGGCGCAAGTGCGCCACTAATTATTGTTACACCGTAATAAGGTGAAATCTCACTACAATTGAATGACATGAACATTTCCTTAGAGGATATGTCGACATGAAGCAGTATTGTTGCACTAATGTTTCTACATTAGAGATCCTAGAAGTGTGTAATGGGTAAATTTATGCTATGGCCTTGACATACGTGTATTTATGTATGTGTAGATGATGCAAATAAAGGAATTTTCTACATTCTAATTTTGATATATCAAGGAAATCCTGGGAGCTTCTTCAAATGTTAAAACTATCGTTTATTTAAGAAACTTAATAAATAACGGGATAATCAATAAAATTACAAAAAATAACAAATATCATTTCATCGTTACGCTAAAGACATGATAATTTTGGTGTATCTTTGGTGAAACAGGAGATTGATGGCGCATAGGCAGAGGTAGTTTAAAGACAGCGCTAGCCTAAATTAGCTTTTGTCAACTTTATCAGAACATAACAATATATATTGTTTATATTCATATACAATATATATTGTTTATGTTCATATACAATATATATTGTTTATATTCATATACAATATATATTGTTTATATTCATATGCAATATATATTGTTTATATTCATACGCAATATATATTGTTTATATTCATATACAATATATATTGTTTATATTCATACGCAATATATATTGTTTATATTTATATACAATATTTATTGTTTATATTCATATACAATATATATTGTTTATATTCATATACAATATATATTGTTTATATTCACATACAATATATATTGTTTATATTCATATACAATATATATATTGTTTATATTCATATACAATATATATATTGTTTATATTCATATACAATATATATTGTTTATATTCATATACAATATATATTGTTTATATTCATATACAATATATATTGTTTATATTCATATACAATATATATTGTTTATATTCATATACAATATATATTGTTTATATTCATATACAATATATGTTGTTTATATTCATATACAATATACTTTATGTTGTTTATATTCATATACAATATTTTTAAATGTTATTTTCGATTATCGTGTCTAGCTTCTCCACTTTCTCTCATTTCTGCCTTTTCTGCGCATCCCTTTTTTTCTTATGATAATTTCTGAGAGACTTTACAGACTTATAAAAGGATTGCTCAGAGATGTTTTTGCCGTTTTTTCTATAGTTTTGTGCCTTAATTCTAAGAAAGTCATTGCCTTCTTTTTTTTGCACAACTGCTACCACTTGCACTAATTTTGAGTCCATGATTTTTAAACAAACAAATGAAATACCAAGTACTCTTTAGTATTATTCGAACACTGTAAACCCACAATATGTGAAGGAGAGCTGCACACATGTGCCAAGAAATTTTGGATGTCACATGTTGTCATTTTTTCGAATGCTAATTTAAATAATCACTAAAAGTTGACGTTATGTCATAAAAAATTTGTCTGCAGACTCGATCTTAAGTTAAGGCTTGACTGTTATTTGAAAGTATTTATGCCGTATTATATGATATATATATATGCATGATTAGCTTGATATGATTAGCTTTATTACTGACTGGTAGTGGTCTGTACCACAGGCTATGAGCTCATGTTTACAGAGTAATTGTTCAGAGAGAACCATGCCTGAGCAACTTGAGAGGAACCTTAGATCTGAAGATGCTGTGGTTAACATGTACAGACGACCGAGTCTTTCCAAAACTTTCGAGGAGTGGATTATTCCATATGAAGAGTTATCAATCGAAGAGGAAATGGGAAGGGGACACGTCGGCACTGTTTACAAGTAGGTCTTTCAGTGTCATGGGGTTACTTCTTTTCTCTAGCTTATCTGCCAATCTTTGACTGATGATGATTGCTGGTTCTTTCTAGAGGTCAGTGGCATGGACCGGTAGCAATAAAAGAAATACCGATAAACCCTGCTATAGACTACAATGCTCAAGTTCGTGCGTTTAAGCGCGAAGTGGCGACCTTGAAGAAGACAAGGCATGAGAATGTGGTACTATTTATGGGGGCGTGTATGAAACCTCTCGCAATAGTCACAAGGTATGTTGGTTACTTGGACTTTTTACTGGGTGACTAGTTGATGGCTGGTTAGTTCCAGGTCTCATTTGCATCTATTGCTGTTTCATCGGCATGACGAATAGTTTCTTTTTGTTTTAGTTTCGTTAACGGTGATACGCTGTACAAGGAGACAAGAGCTCTACCCCGCTGGAATCTCACAAAAGTCACCAATGTTGCTTCTCAAATAACCCAGGTTGGTTTCAAGGTTTTCTCTGAAGACAGCATGGTTACGCAACTGCCTTACCTTATTCTTTTTATCCTTGAATGGTACATCACTCCCACTCTCCAAAGTACCTCGTTACTTCTTAGACTGAAAGTATCCCATCTATTTGAACTGTGCTAGCCATTAGAATGTCGCAAACTCACATACCTACATGTATGTGTCATTTGGTCAACTAACCGTGTGACCTGTCATAGCAAGGGGACATTTAACACCGAAAGTTTGTCCAACAACTGTTTCTTGCAATCAGTAGCTTTCTGCTAGGTGGTCAGGTTGTTCGCCAACGGTTTTCTACATGTGGGCTTTGTATGACCAGGTAGCTAAAATCTTTACTTACACATATACACATGTTTGCTGTCTGTACTTGTTTACTATAGGCACATGTTTGTAGTCTATACAGGTTTAGTGTTGACCCACATTCGCTCTCTGTGCAGGTTCTCTGCCTGCGCGTGTTGGCTGTTTAAGAATGAGTAGTGGCTAATATATTTTTCCAACTATATTGGAGCGTTTGTTAGTATTGAAAATTCTAAAGTAATCAGTCATCCACTACACTTGAGTTCATTCGCTGTCGAAAAGTATAATAAACAAAAGTTGAAGTATAAGTCGCTTCAGCTGTATAAGTAACCAACAATGCGCTGCTAGTTTCACCATGCTGACAAGTACTCCACTTGTAAATACTGCGATGCTCTATTCTCTATGGTTTTTATTAAACACTTTTAAAGGCGTGGTCACATGAGCACCGAACCGATGTAGGATTGGTTCGGAGGCTGGTTCGGTTCGTGGCACATGTCACACGGCAACCGAAGTCACTTCGCTTCCTAGATACCATACGTATAGAGGCAAGACACTGTTTCATTGGTAGTTTTCATGTATTTGAGTTAAATATTTCTATTATAAAAAACAAACTTTGAGGAACAATTATAAATTATAATTACACAGCAGATTTATTAGAAGATCGTTCAGCTGCTCAAAATAAATCACTCGATACAAAGATTTTGCCAACCCTTCCCATCAACATAATTATATTTTTTATTAACATATGAATGTTTCTCTATGCTGAGTACATAACAAACAAAAACAGTCTTTATCATAGTACTGTGGTTTTACATAAATAAATCAGTCAATGATACTTCACCAGGATGAATATGACACATTACTTATATTCTACACGAAAGAAAATCACAACAGTTCTCTTACATTTATGCAAAACTTAAGCGCAACGTCTTACATCTATGCAACACAATCACAAGTCCGGGTGAGCCTTGTCGTAAATTGCTTCATGTTGTTTATTTAACGAAATAAAAGTATCGTCCCATTTCTTTTTTAACTTTACTCACACGCACGTAAGAAGAAATGTGACGCGTGCTCGCTAGAATTTTAACCAGCCAATAAGAGCAAGGGTTCGGCCACGAAATTTCGACCAGGACCGAAATGGTTCGTTTCGGCTAGAAATGTCTTCGGTCGAACTTTTTACAGCTTACAGCAACGTCATTTTGCGTCATTTAGTTCGGTTCGGCGCTCGTGTGACCACCCCTTAACTCTCTTGTAGTCGGTAAAATATGACATGTTACCTCCGTCGCAAAGCTAGGTTTTGATGAACTGCAGGTTTGTTTGCATTTTTGTTGCGAGTAACATTGATTGTTGTTCGTGACTAGTACACTTGCAGTCCCGTGGGCCGTGAAAGATTGTCATATGTAGTAAGTACGTGCACAACTATTCTTAGATGTGGAAAGGTGATTGAGTGGTGCGGATTGTAGCATATTCGGGTACACATCCGAATATGTGGGTTTGATTCTCATCTGGTGCAATCTTTTTTCCTAACACTCTTACCGTGGCTTGTGACAGACCGACTGACAAACACGACTCTTATTATAGTAAAGATTGATCGGCAATGTGGTCATCGCTATCAGCACTCAGCAGTCTTCAGTAATTTTGGCTCACTAATTTGGTACATGCCATGGTTGGGTCTAGAGTCCAGAACACTCAGATTGGTAGTAATCTCAACACATTTTTTCACAGGGTATGGCTTATCTACATTCGAAGGGCATTATTCATAAGCACATCACATCTAACAACATCTTTGTGGAAAGAGGAGAAAAAGTGGTTATCGCTGATTTTGGTGTACAAAATGTTGCCCGTCTTGCCTGTCCACAGTCTAGGTCAGTGTTCTCTCATACGAGCCACCACTAGTGTTGTCCACTCATTTACTAGGATTGCTAGCATCACTCTATGATTGTCATGCTCTCCAAATAACATTAATCTATAATAGCGATATTTGCACTAGCATCACTCTATGCTTGTCATGCTCTCCAAGTAGCATCAATCTATGATAGCGATATTCTCACTAGCATCACTCTATGCTTGTCATGGTCTCCCAGTAGCATCAATCTATGATAGCGATATTCTCACTAGCATCACTCTATGCTTGTCATGCTCTCCAATTAGCATCAATCTATGATAGCGATATTCTCACTAGCATCACTCTATGCTTGTCATGGTCTCCCAGTAGCATCAATCTATGATAGCGATATTCTCACTAGCATCACTCTATGCTTGTCATGCTCTCCAATTAGCATCAATCTATGATAGCGATATTCTCATTAGCATCACTCTATGCTTATCATGCTCTCCAAGTAGCATCAATCTATGATAGCGATATTCTCACTAGCATCACTCTATGATTTCTAATCAGCATTACTTATTTATTAGGTAGCAACAATTTTTGCATCATATTCTTTAATTCGTTTCACTCTATGTTTTGTTCACTCTATATCAACTTCATACATCTTGATGTCATTCCTCAATGCTGCCAGTTTTAGTACCTGTGCTGACAATTCTTTATATTGTAATTGGGCTCCTGGCTCTGAAGGTTATCATCTTATTACAGACTTCCAGTCCATTTAGTTCGCACTGGGTGCTATGGCACCGTGATGATACCATAAAGGCCTGTTCTGGGATCAAAACTGTTTAAACATTGTAGTCGTAGCAACATGATGAAGATACCTAATGGCTGGCTCAGCTATCTTTCACCCGAGCTCATGAAGGCCTTGAGAATAGCAGATCCAGGCGAACTCACCGTTGAACTTCCTTTCACCAAAAAATCTGATGTCTTTGCTTTCGGGTAGGTTTGCTGCATAAGTGTTCATTGTCACCACAGTGAACACTTATTAGGGAACTCCGGTATAAAGGGCTGGCCACACAGCTACTGAGCTGAAGTTTCCTATGTTAAAAAACAAAAAGAGAATGCTTTAAACCAATGAGCTTCACTCATGCTTGTTTCGATTAGGCGGAACTGATGTTTGAGTTTATTTTGGCAATTTTACACTATCGAATGCAATTGTAACTTCGTTCACGCCAAGGTAAAACAGAAAACAGATGCGTTTGTGCTTGCTGACATGGCATCAATTTTAGTAAATGTTCTTTGATTCTGGAGCAATACAATTTTTGGTTCTTTTGGTTGAAATATGACCATTTCACATTTTTGGGGTCTCTTTGCAACATTTGTGAAAGTTGTTGAGTTATCAAGTTGGGTGACTAGACACAAGCTATTGTAAACCTGGGTTACAATGATTCCCGTCCACCATCTGCAACCAACATTCACAGTAGTTGAACACGATGTAAACTTTCTTGCAGAACCATCTGGTATGAACTATTATGCGGAGATTGGCCGCATGCCTCTAACCTCGCCGCGGAGCTTGTGATATGGCAGGTGGGCAGGGGTCTGAAACCCTCCCTCCACAACATGTCTAATTCAACCAAAGAATCCAAGGTAATTCTGAGGACACTTTTCTTGGGCTTAAAGTGCATCATCACTAGAAATAGATTTGTTTTATTTATCAAATGCAACTTTGAGGTATTTTTAAGAGCTGGTTTTCAGAAAATCAATTTAACTAAAGCCACTGTTGTCCTAAATATAACTCCGCTACCTGTAGGGTGTTATTTTAATTTTCAAACATTTTACAGACGCATTTGAGGTTTTGATTGCATTATTTTCAATGGCTTCGCATGTTCAGGGCCTTTAGTTCTGCTCTGTTCTTTCGATTATGTGCCACTCTAAGCACTTTTGTTGTCTTGCATACACTTACTTTTTCTACTTAGCCTTTTTAATGGCCTTATTTAAATTTCTTTTAGATGAAACATTCCAATACACATATATGTACTTACAGTGACCTTAACATGTATAAACCTTCCTGTATACATACATACTTGACCCTCAGCGGGTATCAAGTAGCACAGATATCGTTAAGGTCTTCCTCTGTTGCAGGACATCATTATGCATTGTTGGATGTATTCTCCTCCAGATCGGCCATCTTTCTCCGATCTCGGAAGCATGCTGGAACGGTTGCCAAAGAAAAGGCTCAACAGAAGCCCTTCCCACCCACTCCAACTATCACGCAGCATTGACTCATTTTTCAAGCTACTTGATTAGCTGCCCTTGTGATCGATCTCGTTATGGTCAAGGCGACACCTGAAAACCAATATAAGATGCATACATAAGGGATGCGTCGATGAACCCTTTAGCATGCCTACCATTGACTGAGCCTTGATTAAAGTGTGCCTAGTTTAGGACAGGCCATAGTTATGGCAAGCCTCCCGAAGGGCACTAACTTTATGTCCAAACTAGGTCATCTTTAGCCTTGGTTCTTTTTCTTCATTCCTAATGACATTGTTGTGCAATATTTTTTGACATCTCGGAGGAAATTCTGTTGAATGTTAGATCCTTCGACCAGATCCTTGTTACTGTTAAAATCCGTGCAAAATATCAGCTCGTTTGTATGCAGATGTTCTAGTTATTCAGATGAGAATATTAGTATAGTAGGGGTGCGTTAGAGGGCAGGGCAGGTTTGCGGGTTCCCCTCACCTGCTGTTTTAAAAGATTTTATCTTTGCCGCTAAGTTTTTATCTAAAGCGTTGAGTACATTTTCTTGCTGAACACTCAACTGTATATATTACTGTTTATACTCCGCCCATTTTATCAGACCTTTTTTCAAAGGCTCTTTAACTGTTGCATATTATATTTTTTTATTTTGATGTATCTTAACTTTTATGAGAGACATCGTAAGATACAGAGTGTGTTGCGATGAATGTTGCCACAACTTTCATAAACAATCATGTGAGTGCCGGAGATATTGAAGGAGTTATGCTACCAGAGTATGAAATGTCGGATTTCTTAGTGATCTTGCCTGTGATTGAACTGCTGATATGTTAATAGATGTCGCATTTACTACCGAGTCTGTTTTTCCCATTGCCAGTTTTGATCTATAATCATAGATATTGAACTAGTAAGTTTAGGGCTATGTTTGAAAAGCTATAGTCCAGTATTACGAAAACAATTCAGAACTAGAATGGAACATACATACCATTACTAATAATTACCAATGTTTATGTCATTAATATCTTTGAACATACTGCTTCTGCCTTGTCTAACACTCAAATTTATTTTCTGGATTCTCCGTTGGAAATGAGCATACTAGGGAGCTTTCTAGTACTAGTACATGTTCCTTAGTAACAACTATGCATACAACTATTCTAAAATGCAGCAAGGTGGCAGAGTGGAGCAGGTGGCAACATGCTTGGCTACTAAGCAAATGTTTATATTCAAATCTTGTTTGATGCATTTTTTTTCCAAATATCCAACTGTGGCTTTGGACGGACAGACAGATATGGCTCTTATTACAGTAAAGATTGTTATGTAATCATTTGCTAATGCTACACCTTGCAAAGCTTGCTTGTGTCGAACACAAATATTTCTGCTAAAGAATAATGGCTTTCTTGCTTACACTCGATGGCTTCATGTTATTCATCATTGTATCATTGGGACCTGGTTAAAAATGTACATACATTTTGATATAATATTTGAACATACATGTACAGCGGTTTGCCAAATAACTGATTCCTTTGTTGGATAACTAAATAAAATTATATTGTTTATGATGTGAAATGAGTAAATAGAAATGTATGTGGTGTAATCATATCTGTACAGATTGTCATCTTCAATCATTAAAAAATGAAATGTTCAGAATTTAGCTTACCTAATCATTCAAAAACATAATTTCACATATGTTTGGTTTTCATATTTGAAATCAGGATAAAATGTGAATTAATCAACTATATAATTCATGGCTGTTGACTAAACTCACAATGAGCAACAATCTTGGTAATAAGAATTTTAGTTTTTCAACAAAGGGTCCAGTTTATTTCACACAGCGCTGTAGGTGGATTTACTGTAGGTGTATGCATCACACTGCTGTAGGTGTATACACTGTGCTGCTGTAAGTGTATACATCGCACCGTTGTAGGAAAATACATCGCACCGCTGTAGGTGTATGAACCGCTGTAGGTGTATGCACCGCTGTAGGTGTGTGCACCGCTGTAGGTGTATGCACCGCTGTAGGTGTGTGCACCGCTGTAGGTGTATGCACCGCTGTAGGTGTATGCACCGCTGTAGGTGTGTGCACCGCTGTAGGTGTGTGCACCGCTGTAGGTGTGTGCACCGCTGTAGGTGTGTGCACCGCTGTAGGTGTGTGCACCGCTGTAGGTATATGCACCGCTGTAAGTATATGCACCGCTGTAAGTATATGCACCGCTGTAGGTGTATACATACATGTTTAAGTACAGGTCTTTGTAACTTTACATATCGTTGCTTATCCAGCAAAACTTCATCGTAAAAGCTAGCTGCAGAGCCCCACCATAGTCATTAAGTTTACATCATGAATTGACTCTCCAACATCTTGAGCAGAGTTGGATATAGTGGTGGTCACTATATATGTATGTATGCCATGTATGTATGTATCATTGAGTTGCTGGTTTCTTATACATAGAACAACTAAAACTATCCAGTTTCCAATGAAAATCAATTCAAAATTTGAATTGGTTTCCAATTGAATTCAATTTGCCTACAAAATGCAATCCTAAGAAATCATGAGCCCCTGTTTGATTATGAAAACATACAAAAGAATTTAATGTAGTTTAATACTTGTAGTTGGTATTCCATAATGTTGTCATAACAAAATTATGCTTTTTGTTCGCTGCCAAAGATTTGCTGCCATTTATTAAGTGCTTTGTAGAATTTTATGCTAACTATAATATTAAATGTTTTTTCAACATCTATCGCGGCAGAGCCTTCAGGTGCTACAATAACCTGAATGTCCTCATCTTGGTACAAGCATCAAGTATGATTTTGTTATGTCTGTTTCCTAAAAACATTTCTGAGGACACAGGCTACAGAATATTGGTGAATTCTGTCTGGATAGTGTAACTTGAAGGTTGATTTGCAACAAAATTCATATTACAGTTATTTGGTATCAAAAAGTTCACCATGACTTACTATGCTGTGTTGTAGGTGCAAAATATGTGGAAATTTGTTCGCAAGCTCTTAAAAGCTCAAAAATGAACAGGTAATCACAGCCATTAGAAGATGCCATAGGATGGAATCGCTTTATTTCGATTACATACTCAACAGGGTTATTGTTTTGACATGTGATGTTCTCACGTGAAATGAAAGGCCAATAAAAGGCTCAATATAAAACGTCTCGTAGCACTAGTTTATGACAAACACTTCGAGTTCTGCCGGAAAGCCCGTATCAAATATAAATGCTCGCTACTTTACAGTTTCATTTCAGCCTGGTCTAATCATCTAGTCGTAAGCTGATCATGTGACCCATACTCCTTGTCAAATGGCGCGAACAATTTCTGCAGCATTTTTTACTATCACAAGTGACCAACAGGCTCCTCATGTCTATCAGAGGATGATATGTACTCCTTTGAGCTAAGGTTAAAAAATTAAACTAATCTTTAGGCTTGGTGTTGAGATATCAATGCTCAAAGTGACAGCATTACAATGATAATGAAATAGACGCGTAAGGACAATAAACACCGTTTCATTGAATGCGTGAAGTATATTTGTGAAAATATTTCAGCAAAGAAGGTGGCGTGAAAATGTAAACAAAAGCACATCGTGTTTAACTACATCCCATTTGAGCCGTTTTGTAGAGGGATTCCACCCTATGGCGTTTTCGTGATGGCTGCGATTAACTGTTCAGTTTTTTTAGCTTTTAAAAGCTTGTAATCACATTTCTACATATTTTGCACCTACGACACAGCAGAGTAAGACATGGTGAACCCTTTAATACTAAATAACTGCAATGTGAATTTTGTTGCAAATCAACTTTCAAGTTGGCTCTGTTGGGTGAATATAACATACAGTTTATGATGCAACACATGATGTTACATACGGTTAAACATGTCACAGAGAGTGTTACATATGGTCTACCAAGTAACAGAGTGTGACATGTGGTTTAACATGTACCAAATATGTTAAAATACTGTTTAGCGTGTAACAGAGAGTGTAGCGGGCAGGACAGTCAGAATGTATGAGATAGCGTACCAAACATTTTAAAGTGTGACAGAGTTTAACACAATTACAATTGATAGTTTCAATCGGTTCGGCAAATAGCCTCATTTGTAAAAAGCCTAAGATTCTCAATGTCTAGACTCTTACACAGATGCTACTCGCACTACTCATACTGACTTGTAATAGCCCCATTACTCAAGTATGCATAGCGTACTTGAAATGGGCCTCAGATATTAGCCTATGAGAAGGCGGTAATGTACAAAGTGTGTCTAGAGACCACAGCCAATAAAACCCCTGCTACTCGTTGTCATTAGATTTTTAATATCGTTAGTTTCTTTTAGGCATCTTTAAAGGTATCAATATTCTTCGAAAGAGTCTTATCAGGTTTGAAAAGCTGCCAACTCGTTGCTGCCGCAGCAGCTACTACTTCAAATGATTACAACAAACTTGTCATCTTAAATTTGGCTTAGACTCATTCATTTTGATAATTTCAAGCAGAAGAATTTTACAGTCGTCTTGTTGAACAGCGCAAAGAGTCATATAAACAATTGATATGGTCAAGGACCGCTTGGATGACCTTAGTCAGGTAGGGGATGGCAGCCAGTCCAGCAGTCACAATAAATGTTATCATGCTGGCATCAAAAATATAATCGTTTCTTCTCTTTGTCATAGTATGAAGAAGAGGAGGATTTTCCTGACTTTTTTACTCACGATGATAGGGAGGAACACATTATTATTCTACTGAATGAGGTAAGATGTTCATTAGCAGCCCATGAAACAAATAATCCTTAGCGTACTTTACCTTTAATCCTTAGCGTAGTTTATAGATTAAAAACTGGCGTATATTTTGGTATAATCATTGCTAAAGGTATGGAACAGAGCCTTATAGCCTTGACTTACAGGATGTTCGGCCATACCAAGCACTCTACACAATGTACTATATACTATATGATATGCACAGTACACGGTACTCTAGACATTGTACATTGTATTTTATATATGCTACACAATAAGTACGACACTATTACATATTTCACGGTGTACCCTATATACTGCATTAGATGGAAAAATATGACATGCTAAGTATGATAGGTATACGCCACACTATGTATGATATGACACACTACGTATGATACATGATATGACACACTGTGTGTTATACATGATATGACACATCATGTGTTATACATGAAATGGCGCACTATGTGTTATACATGATATGACGCATTATATATGATACATGATATGACACACTATGTATGATACATGATATGACACACTATGTATGATACATGATACGACACACTATGTACCATACATGATATGACACACTATGTATGATACATGATACGGCACACTATGTACGATACATGATATGACACACTATGTGTTATACATGGTACAACACACTATGTATGATAAATGATATGACGCACTATGTATGATACATGATATGACACATTATGTATGCTACATGATACGGCATATTATGTACCATACATGATTTGACGCACTATGTATGATACATGATACATGATACATGATACATGATACATGATACATGATACATGATACATGATACATGATACATGATACATGATACATGATACATGATACATGATACATGATACATGATACATGATACATGATACATGATACATGATACATGATACATGATACATGATACATGATACATGATACATGATACATGATACATGATACATGATACATGATACATGATACATGATACATGATACATGATACATGATACATGATACATGATACATGATACATGATACTTGATACATGATACATGATATATGATACATCATACATTATAAATTCAACAGATTTCAAAAGTTAATAATCGGTGTATGGTATGGCAAATATCAAATCAGTTAGCCTACGTGAAATGAAAGATGCACGGGTTTCAGACACCTGCTCGCAATTAGACAATAAAATATACACATGTACATGCCCAATGTATATCATAATATACAATAGATTATTTACTAGCTAAATGCCCAGCATTGCTCAAATAATAATAAAGGCTTTTACACTGAAAATTTATTTCTAATCCACTTATAAAACATTTCCATTCTAACTTTTAAATGAAGGTGTTAGTTTATTTCTGTGTGCACCCTAAGTTCAATAAAGTTTATGCTATACACATATATTTATAGCATTTTGGGAAAAATTGGGCATGTATTTTTCTTCTAGCAAACTGGTAGTCCAGTGTTTCAGTAAAGATTGGCAGGTGTAATGAGTATGCTAGCAATTATTCCTGAGTCTGGCAAGGTGGCAGCGTGGCATAGTGGTTAGCACGCCTGTCTGCAAGACTGGTGTTGTTGAGTTCAATTTTAGTGCGACATGGTTTTTTCATTCCTAAAACATTATCGCTATAACTGTACATATGATAAAAAAACTAACAAACACTTAGAATTATATATATAGATTATATATATATATATATATATATATATATATATATATATATATATAGATTTAGACTTTAAATTAAACTGGAGAGCAGCTGTGATGTAACGATTAACACTCTGTACTGTCAAGAGGCAGTCATGTCAGTGGCTTGAGCCCCGCTAATAGACGTTAGGAAAAGCACCCAGTCGTAACTTGATTCTGTGCCTCAACATTGTTGTTTTGCCAGCGGAAGCTGCACATGATAAGAACGCCATTGCACTGTGGAGTTCTTTAGCTTGGTTGATTGTCTCTGTACCCGACAGCAAGTGAACATAAGAACTGCCTGAAAGGCAGCAGCTTAGCGGTAGATGGTCTCGAGACAAGTATTTGTGGAATTGGCATTCCATTTAGCCGCAATACTTCTGTGTGGCAGGTTTCTTTGGCAGCTTCTGTGCCTTTCACATAACTCAGGAGAGGTCGAAGCTAGAGAAGTCTTTGATCAATGCTAGAACCCAAAGCTTCGTCTTGATCATTTGTTTAATTTGGTTCAAAGCTGTGAAATAAATCAGCCATCGACAATAATGGCAGAGGCATGTCATGTATAACTCAATCAGAGCAGAGCCCACCATAACGCACGAGACCTTACAAATAGCTTCTACTGTCTTACAGATTCCTTATGGTTTTTGCTGATGGTTAATAACTATCTTCACACTGCAATTTGTAGGTCGCCATGGTGCAGAAGTCTATTGACAGAATTGGAGAGAAAGTGAAAAGTTTGCGAGCTATACATGGCCGAATGCTGGGCAATCCAGTTTACGACAGCTGTATGAAATGTTCCTTTAATTTTGTAAAGTCATAATCTTATTATTATTTTTTTCCTTATTTTTTAAAATTACAATAAATTTCACCTTATCGTACGAGAGAGGTTAATAGTTTAAGTAAATTGTGAGATTCTTTGCTGTTTCTCATCTTCTGACACATTTATCCCAAAAAATAATGAGCTTGTTATCATTCTACTGAATGAGGTAAGCTATTCATGAGCAACCTTTTTTGAACTTGGTATGATAGATAAGCACTGCTCACAACCTTTTTTAGTCAAGCCTTCTCCGGGTAGTTCTGCCGCTGTCCTGTTTGATAGGTGGCATATTCACATATACAGATGTATGTGTTTCAGTAGAAGTCATTTTACCTACATTATTTTTTACTCAGGCTAATGCGGGTGTGTCAATAATGCTCCGAACGAACTCTAAACTTTGCAGTGTTCTTTGTCATAGCATAGACTAATATTCCTTGCTGATTTAGCAGTGAGAGTGTTTTAAGGTTGGATGCCCTTCCTGTCACCACCGTCATGGCCTTTTTGAGAATCATACCATTAACCATACTATTAACCTGATGTTCACAGTCAGATACTCTAGGCCACTTAATAATTAATATAACGATAATTTATATATATATTTATTATAAATATATAATTGAAATCTCTCCTATAACAATAGCTGTGTCTGTCTGTCTGACCTAAGCTAAACTAGAAGCGTTAAGAAAAAAATATTACCTCGCTTTGTAATTGAACCCTCTTGCGTCTGATTTAAAGGCAACATGCTACTGCTAAACCACTCTAGCACTTTGCTTCTCCATGGGATAATTTTCCATATACTGGTCACTCATGACAATCTCTCACAGTGCACAGCCCTGGCAAGTGTACTAGTTTATGTAATTTATGAGTGGCTAACAGAGCCATAGCTGGCCAGGTGAGTGATGAAATCACTAGTGGAGCTTAAAATTGAAATAATTTTTCAAAGATATAATCTTATATTGTTAGTAGCACCCACATGATCATGGATTCACAGATAACCAGCATCACGCTTGGAGTTCTAAAACAGATGTGCTTGGCTATTAGCCTGAGAGGCTATTTAAAATATTTCATCTACAAAAAGTTGCTAAAATTATACATACCTTATCCAGTTGTCTAGTTCCGCTGTTGACTGACAATCAGTATTTTATTAGCTAACCCCAATTTTATTGTAGCTGAAAAACAGCAAATGACCTTTTTGATTGGTGAAATCAAACAAGAAACTGCTGCTGTTCAGAACACTTTGCAAGGTAAGCTTTTTTACTGCTTCTTTTGGAAAAGACAACCTAAGAATAATTGATGATAATCAAATCAGCAATCACTACCATAATAGGAGTCATGTCCCTTCGTCTGTTCAAAACCATTCGTGAAAGTTGGGAAAAAGTTGTGTCGAATTGGATTGGAACTCACAACACTCCATTTACAGTACTAACACGCTAACCTCTGCACCTATCAACCGCCTTCAACTTTAGCTGAATAATTGGGCGGATGTTTATTTTATTCTCTGCTTTCTCTGCACAGCCAATGATCTCTTACAGCACACTTGACTGCCAGGATACTCGTGTTTCTAAGAGTTCGCCATCTAATGTTATATTTTACACCTGGGTTTTACCGCTTTCCTTGGCCTAATTTGCTATTCATCGTCACTGCGCTGTCTATAGAGTGAGGCATTTTGAAATTACAGCACTAGGTCAATGTTAGGTTAATAAAACTGATAAGGATTGTGTCACAAGTGCTATTAGACTTCGGAAAGATAAAGCGTGAGACACGCAAGTATTGGTTAATTGCTAAAGGTAAACAGATGATTAGTTTCTTGGAGAGGAGAACAGTAAAAAGAATGTCAGATAGACCTGTTAAAAATGAACTCACAAAAGTTTAGTAGATTTGATCATAAGTTATCGGTATTTTTTTATTATTCGCGATTGTTTGCCTTGAGGTAATCTGACTGCTAGAATATTTCAAGATTAAAATCAGTTGATTGAATAAAAATATTGATCTCAGTTGAAATGCTCAAAAAATACATGCGAAATGATGTCACTAGTTGCTATCATTGCGATAGTTGATATTGATTGTGTTCAAATTGCAACATTACGTGCCTCCAACCTGTTGGTCTGTTCACAACTACACAAATCATAATCGCACCTTTGGTTGACCTGGGCATTTTAACCTGGGGATTTTAAGCTTGAAACATCCTGGCGGTCAAATCACCACAAATATTAAAAACAATTGCAAATGATATGAAAATATTACTGTCTGATAAAATCAACTAAAATTTTGTGTGTAAGTTCATTTTTAACGATTCAAATCAAAAAAGAGCATTTTGAAGGGAATGCTTATTGCTTGCATTGATACTGAACCAAATCTTGTTTATTGTTCCACACACTCTTCCATAGGCTAGTTCACCCTATATCACCATATGTCAGGGTTGATGTCACAATACTTCAGTGATCGTCAGTGATGACAATGTTTACGCTATCATAAATTTTGTATTTAGTCTCACTATCAGGGAGTAAAAAGCTGAGCAGAAAATACTATTATTTCTGCAAAAAGAAAACAAACAGAAAATTTAATATTGCAGTTTATATCTCTTCCTACAGTTTAGCTGTGGCCTTTATTTTCCTCTTTAGTCCGGTTCTAGTCCCCCTTCTTACTTTATCTACTCTGACTTACCTACCTCAGCCGGCACCTCATATACCCAACTTACTGATACGCAACATGTTACATTACAAACTATGTTAGTGTTCAGCAACTTTTGGAGTCCTGTATAGTTAAATGTTTGCGGAAGGCATGAGAATGTTCATTTTTAACAATTCATATGTTTGTGTTTTATAGGTATGAACGCGAAATATGATACAAATGCTGGAGCAGTTGAAAGCAAACTGGTAGAGCAGAGAATAGTGCAAGCACAGGTATACACTAGTAACTACTATCAATGATATACAGCCCCCAGAAAGTAAGTAGAGAGGAGACAACACTTATATACAAGTGCAAGTTTACATAAGTATAGAGGTGACAACACTTATATACAAGTGCAAGTTTACATAAGTAGAGAGATGACAACACTTATATACATGTACAAGTTTACATAAGTAGAGAGGTGACAACACTTATATTCAAGATTACATAAGCAGAGAGGAGACAACACTTAAATACATGTACATGTTTTCAACTTATCCTCGCTGCTAACGTAGCAGTCTAGCCTGCCAAGAGAGGTTGTCAGGTTTAATAATGCACTGAGTATAAATATATGTGCAATTATTTGAAACTGTTAGAACGTGTGTAAAGGATCTGCCATCAACCTGTACTGTCCAGTTGAAAGCAGACTCCTTGCTTGAGTATAACTATTATCTTTGTTAATAAATATATTGTACAGTCAAATGTATGCGCAATACAATCAACTGTGTTCTTTGAAGCCTTTCTTTTCTGCTGTGATGGTGCCAGGTAGTTTCCTTATATAGCAAACAAGCACTGCCTCCCTTTTTCAGGGCCGGCCAGTACTCTTAGTGCCAGTTGGTGGCCGACCGGTCGTGATGTCGGCCAGGCTGACTTTAGGCAGAAACTCTAAGAATTTTCAATTACTGTCTTTGCTATTCATTTATGCAGTGTTTTCAAATGTTTTGACAGTTGTGAAAAGTTAGGGAGCTTTTGGAAGCAAAACAAAAATAAAAAGTAAACTTTATTTTTATTTTTAGCACAGGTTGCTGACTAGAAACCTCCTAGCGGTAAAAAATGAGTATAACATGAGTCAATCAGAATACAGGCAGAAGTGGAAAGAAAGACTGCAACGACAGATTGCTTTTACTGGGAGAACCGCTACAGATGAGCAGCTGGAACAAATGATTGATACCGGGAATTGTCAAACCCTCATACAGAATGTAAAAAAATTTAAAATTTAGTGTCTATAAAGTTCGGTACACAAAACAAATATACATAATAATACATTAAGCTAGAGAAAAGTAATTACACACTTTATTGTTTGTTTTATTGCAAAATAATTTAGCGACGTACATGGACGTAATGATATGGAGGCGCTTTAGAAGGTAAAACAAGATGCTTTATGGACCAGTCTCGTGTGTATTTCACATCGAAGCTTTCACTCATGATTTCTATAATCCATGCGATACTCTGTGATGCTTTTCTCATCATTTTGTGAAAAATCTATAGTGCAGCTATATAGTGCAGCTATATAGTGCAGCTATATAGCTAGCTGTATAGCTGCACTATATAGCTGCACTATATAGTGCAGCTATATAGTGCAGCTATATAGTGCAGCTATATAGTGCAGCTATATAGTGCAACTATATACATGTAGCTAGCTATAGCGTACCTATAGTCACAAAAGTTTAATACTAAATATGGCCATCTTTTTGACAGATTGATATGCAGATAATTGCTGCCAAAAGATCTCTGGATACTGCAGAGTCTCGTGAAGCTGACATAAGACAACTTGAACAAAGTATTCTTGACCTACATGACATGTTTATGGACATGGCTATGGTCATAGAGCAGCAGGTACTTCTCAGTGTGCAAACAACAGCTGTTGCAGGCTGTCTTTGCAGTATTCTATCACTGGATTTATATCTGCTCATTTTAGGGGGAACTTGTGGATGTAATTGAGAAAAATGTAGGCAATGCTAAAAACCAGATCGGATATGTAAGACCCTATTTTGAGCGGATGACCATAGCAGAAAATCATGCAAGAAAGGTGAGTTTCTGAAATAGCTGGTCACAGTCAAACAGAGTTAACTTGCATAATTAGAGCTGCAAGCTCTTACATAACTTACACTTGACCTTCAAGTTGTTCAGGTATTTCAAGCTTTTATGACAAATCAATCATTCTTTCTGAATAATTACATAGATGTTAATTACAGATTTCTCATCATTCTGTTGTCGGCTGTGTGCAGGCTCGCGCAATAAATTGCTGAAACGTTTATTTGTAGAAAAAGATTTGTCTTGGAATTGTGGTGGCTATTCTAATAGCAATTCTAACAGCTGTTATAGTCACTTCAGCAACTCTTAGGTGATGGATTGAGTTCATGGAAGACTTTGTACCTATCTATTTGAAGTTTTTCATCTAAAATCGGAATGCTAATCAATAAGATTCATTTGAACATGCTGAACATGCTGAATATGCTGAATATGTTGAACATGCTGAATATGCTGAGTATGCTGAATATGCTGAACATGCTGAACATGCTGAATATGTTGAGCATTCTGAATATGACGAATATGTTGAACATTCTGAACATGCTGAATATGCTGAATATGTTGAACATGCTGAATATCCTGAACATGCTGAATATGCTGAACACGCTGAATATGTTGAGCATGCTGAACATGCTGAATATGTTGAGCATTCTGAATATGACGAATATGTTGAGCATGCTGAATATGTTGAACATGCTGAATATGCTGAGTATGCTGAATATGCTGAACATGCTGAACATGCTGAATATGTTGAGCATTCTGAATATGACGAATATGTTGAGCATTCTGAACATGCTGAACATGCTGAATATGTTGAATATACTGAACATGCTGAATATTCTGAATATGCTGAATATGTTGAACAGGCTGAACATGCTTAATAAATTTTTATGTCATATTTTATACACAAAATATGTTGAATGTGCTCAACATGCTAAATATAATTAATATTCTTAATTTATTGAATACATATGTTGAATATACCTAATTTATTGAACTTGTATAATACACCGAATATATTGAATTTGTTGAATATGTTTGAATGTTCTGCACACTTTAAACCTTCTCCGCAACAAACAAAACACTGCTCATTGTCTGTTAGTTTTTTGTAAAATACAATATTAGGAATGAATTCTTTACATGTTCAACTCCTGATAACTATTTAATTATAATTGAACACGTTATATTAAGATCAGAAAACTCTTCAGTCATTACACAAGGAAAAAGTGAAAGTTAATAGCTTTTAAGATGTCTGGGTAAAAAATAACGTTTATAGACACTCATGCAAATATGAATACCATCAGAACGCGTTGTGAAGGTAGTTGCAGCATAGGATGCCTATAGCAGCAATACTGGTAGCAAGGGCTAACAATTGACTGATGCTTGATGTGTAATCTATAGAGCAAACAATTCCAAATTGTGCCAGTATTGAGTATGTGTTAGCGGTGTTTTTTTCTGTCTGGGTGTCATTTGTAAGCTAATTACTTGTAAATATGTTTAGTTTTGCAGAATATTTTCAACTCCAACTGGATTTGCATTTCAATGCGTGGAGTACTAAATGTTTTTCTTGCTCTTGTTGGTTAATAGGGACCATCGAGACAGGCACTTGTTTTCGAATAATAACCTGCAATGGTACCATATATTATATATATATTATATATAGCATATATTGCTCTATATTATTTCTAGTCATTATTAAACTAGTGTGATCACGCAAACTTATATGAGTTACATACTACAGTTTAAAACACTAAAATCAACATTATATAATATATATAACTAACAGTTATATATATTATACAATTGTTATAATTATGTATTATATTAAGCCCAGTGATGCCTATATGTCACTCATTGTCAATCAGATAGTTCACGGGTGGGTGGCTAAAAGTCTCATTTTCTGAAACCACACGGAAAATTTGAAACCAAATATTATTGACAACCTGATAGAAAGCAGAAAGTTAATACATGGGAAGTTGGGATAAAATCGGTAATAATAATAATAATAATGTAAAAACGCATGCTAACAGACACACACAATAACAAAGTTGGATTTATTAGTATAAATAATAATGTATTATAATATATTAAAACATTTACTATATTTTGCTATACACGTGTTAACTATATATATTGTATTACAATAGATTATATATATTTAACAAAAGATGAAATAGATTATATCTCTAGAACGTGCATCAATGCTGATTGTCAAGCAATGATTACCATTACAGAGTTTACAAGCCAATAGAGTTCGACCCAATACGCTATTCTATAGAGTTATGACAATGGAGCTATGACAATAGAGTTATGACAATGGAGCTATGGCAATAGAGTTATGACAATGGAGCTATTCTATAGAGTTATGACAATGGAGCTATGACAATAGAGTTATGACAATAGAGTTATGACAATGGAGCTATTCTATAGAGTTATGACAATGGAGCTATGACAATAGAGTTATGACAATAGAGTTATGACAATGGAGCTATGGCAATAGAGTTATGACAATGGAGCTATTCTATAGAGTTATGACAATGGAGCTATGACAATGGAGTTATGACAATAGAGTTATGACAATAGAGTTATGACAATGGAGCTATGGCAATAGAGTTATGACAATGGAGCTATTCTATAGAGTTATGACAATGGAGCTATGACAATGGAGTTATGACAATAGAGTTATGACAATGGAGCTATGGCGCAACACTTTTGTCATGTTTTAAAATTTGTTTAAATTGAAATAAGTCTTCTTAGTTTTCAAAAGTATCCATATCTAAAAATGCTGCTTGTAGGTTGTGCTGGCATCATGCGCTGCGTGATAGCATTGTGTAATCTCATACCGCAGTACACAAATTGAAATGCTGAATTGGTTTTGATTAGGTACAAAGTAATTGAGAACCATTGGAGACAGTATAAAGAATTAAATCGTTAAAAGGTAAGTAACTTTGACAAACTGTTATGTATATTTTTAAATTGCATCGTTGGGTATGCGTAGAGAGCTGTAGTGATTTCAGTGATTCAACTTGCTCATACATCATTGGCTCCACTTTTATAGATCAAAACTGATCTAGACTTTACAATATTAAAATTAATTTTTACTACACACTTAAATAATTACAATATAGTTAGTCACAACAGTGAACCGACAAAAAGAAACGTATGATGCACATTATATTATTAGCAAATGAAGCATGGTTGTAAGGTAAATTCTATGATTGGCTATACTATTCAATGCAAACACTCTTTTACAAGTCACTACGATATGTATGTGTATGCAATGTTTTATAGCGTGTACTTTATAGATGAAGTATAGAAAATAACAGAAATACAAACATAAAGCAAAAGAGACTGTCCGATAGTTGAAGACTAGCAGCATACAGCATAAGACAAAATTAAACCAAACAAATAAAATATAAACATGTTTATAGATAAGAAAGATTTGAAATGCTGAATAAATATGGGCACTAATTTATGCCAAAAAATAAAGTTGTTTAACTTTATAGTTTTTTTATATTTTGCCTTATTATTTTGTTGTGTGAATTTTTGAAACGAAAAGCTTCTCTATGAACTCTTGAAAAACAAAACTTCATATAAAAAGCTGAAACAACAACCGTAGATAAAAATCACTAATTAGCATTTATTGAAAAACAAGAAAACTTTGAACAGACTAGTCCAATGGTCTTGGAAAAATCTTAAACTTAAAGTTATCTTCCACCATTTTTGGTGTTGCACTTTCACAACAATGTTTAATATGCTCTGTTTGGCAATAAAAAACAAACATGTTTCATGAAAACAATTTGAGATGAACAACCTATAAAATGAGAATAAAAAAAACATTACATGTCAATTTGATGAAACTTAGACAAATGAGCAGCGATTGAGTGAAACAAAACATGAACAAGCAAGAGGGAGACTACAATACAAACAAGCCTAAAGAGTCGCCTATAGTGGAGCAGAAAGGGAATGGAACTGCATTACAAATGGAGAGCGGAGAGACCTCTTCAGTAAGTAATTTGCATAAGCTTGAAATGTTTGAAATCTTGCTAGAATTCTTGGACGGTGCTGCAGCTTGTGTAGACAGACATGTATTTTCAAAAAGCCTTGCTAAACCCAATAACCTTTAATAAATCTCATTTTATCATTACGTGTGCGTGTGTATATGTGTGTGGGCGCGTGCATATGTGTGCATGTGCGTGTCTGTGCGCGTGTGTGTACGTGTGTGCATGTGTGTGCGTGTATGTACGTGTGTGCATGTGTGTGTGTGTACGTACGTGCACGTTCACACATGCACGCGTGTATGAATGTACATGTGTGTGCACGCACATGCACGTGTGTATGTACGTGCACCATGTGTAAAACATGATAAATGATATCGGTATGTTGTAAAACATATCTACATTTATTAATTCCACTTTATCGTTGTACATGTGTGTTAGTTAGTCAGCGTAAATGCGATCCCATCGGTTTTGTCCAATCACACGCATATGTGCCAAACCTTCGGCTAAGTCTGCAAAAATTTTTGGTTTAAAACTTTTAAAAATGTTTAAAAAATGGTTTAAAACTTCATCTAGTTTTTGAGAAACAGCCTCTTAAACACTCATTTGATAGAAATTTTAAAATTTAGAAAACTTTAAAATGAGCATTCGAATAATTTAAAGACAATTGCCCTCAACGAGCAGTTCATAAATTGTTTTCATGGAAGAAGTGTAGCAATTTGTATTGAAAGTCTATATGCCTTCCGCAGGCTATCAGATTGAAAATAAAAGAAATCATATACTTTCAATGATGCTAATAATACTAGTAGTTATAAAGTTAATAATAAATATTCCGGTAGCCACTTCTCGTCTCACACTAATGGCAATTGTGGTTTTTAAAGCGTTCAAGCTGAATAAGGCGGAAGAGATATTCATTTATCCTCATTCTTCCACTCTCTAATGGAAATAACATCATATTTAGATAGTCATGGACACAATTCATTGATTGCATAATGCTATGCATTTGCAGGTTGAGACATTCGATGATGTCACATACTCCAACCCCAAGCTAATCAAGGTATAATGTATACTATTTCAACATAATATCACAGCCCAAGTAGCGTCACTAATTTAAAAATTCATTTAATGACCCAACATTGTCTTTTAGCCATGATTGCAGACAAAAATACAGCAATGACATTTTTGTTGGGTATAGCACACATTGCTCATCAATTCCACCTGAAACATTTCTTTCTTTTCACTAGTTATGACCAATAAAAGGGGATTGAGTTCTGTAGTATGGTTGGCTGCTCAGAAATCGAAGCAATGAAAACTTGTGAAAAAACCAAACTAAAAAAAGTTTTAGCTACTTCCTGTCCTATTGCACGATTTCATTTATTACAGTTCGAGTCCTGATTGAATTAGTCATTTCTAAGCAAAAAGGTGAATATTGTATTTGCTAATACTATGTCCAAGCAAATTGCAAGATTTGATAAAATATGCATTCAAGCTATGAAGCATGTCAAAGGTTGGTACTTGTAAACAGACTCAAAATCTGTTGGCATGTTTTGCTTGTCATTTCAATTGACTATAAACATCAAACAGTGTTCATTGTCATTCATTGATATTTGTACACATTTATTGGCTATGATAATATGGGATTCAACTAAACTTTAGGTTGTAATGGTTAGATAACTTTGTATATTGTTTTATTGAACTGAAGCTCTGTTATGATTTAAATCTTTAAATTTTGTTTAATTAAATTAATTTAATTGTGTTTTTAATTTAATTTAATTTTGTTTTTAAAGCTAATGTATGCATTAGCTTTTTAAGGATGGATCAAGTATTTAACATAAAATGTAGATATAATAAAAATTTATTTTTATTTATATATTTATTATTTATTATATATTTATTATATCTACATGAAATGTAGATATAATAAAAAATAATTAATAAAAAAATAAAATAATAAAAAATTAATTTTTCTTTACACTTCCGCATGTTCACTTTGTTATCTCAAATTTGGAGTTGTGTTTTTTAAACTGCAATTTGTAATAAGATTCTAAAAAAATTAATTAGTGTATGGTCAACGTTCCATATTTTTTGTAAAAAAGATTACCGAAAAGTCAACACAAAATAAAGTTTTTCAAAAATTACTAAAAACCTCTATTTTAAGCAGAACTTTATAACAAATGTATTCAAAACTTAATTATGTATTTAGTAATATTCAGCATCCTGTAAGTAAAAATAACCTATCTATACAGAGGTGACTAGGACTCACCTCTATTGTGATGTAAAAGCCTTAAACTGGGGTTTAATGTAAATTAAATTTATTTTAACTTAATTTTGTAGCTGCGGCCAGAATTAGAAAGAATCATGCTAAAGTTGGACAGCATACTTGAGAAAGCAGATAATCCTGGAACCCTTCCGGCAGCACAGTGGTCCGATGCGGAGAGAAAATCCATAAACAAAAAACTGCAAGAGTCACTGGAAAGGCAATGGAGACGACAAAAATGCAACATAACTAAAACTCAAGCAGGAAAATAAACCAGTTCTTTGTAAAAGTAAACATTAAACATGGTTCACTCTCTCAAATCAGAATGACACATTGAGTTATAACCGCGCAGGCCATTTGTTGAAAGTCCATTTGTGAAAACCTATACACTTCCACTGTAACATACCTTTAATAATCTATAATTTCTAGCATAAATAAAATACACATTGACAGATGAAAATTTCATAAAATAATCATTTGTACTTGATTTAGGAGATATTTCCATTCCACTTCTAAACTAATACTGCTCTACCTTCTCAAACTGTTAATATATAAAACATATAAATATGAATATATTAATATATATATATATATATATGAATATATTAATATATATATAAATATATTTATATATATAATATATATAAATAAATATAATGTATTCTCAACAACTTTACATATACTAATTGACATAAAATTAAGAATCGGAGGTTTTTGTTTTCTGATACCTGTTAGAGATTACAGTCAGACAATTTGATGTCACAGTAAAATGTGATTGTAATTTTATCAAGTAGCAAGTTAGGTGAACTTCCTACTAGCAGACGCTGAATTTTATAACTTGGAACTGCATAAAATATCAGTGAGCATCTCCACAGCCACGCAAGCTGTTCCCCAACTCAAAGCAATTCCCTCAGAGGCGTGGCCATAGTTATGGATGACCTGCAATATGTCAGTATAAATTGTGAAACCACAATGCTATTTAAAATAGGAGTTGCTTCTCTTTTGACATTACAGAGCAGTGCTTCACCATTCAAAGCAAGTCTGAAGATATGCTCAACAAGACAAAGGATATTTTAGAGTATTTTAGTTACCCATCTTTTTTCACCATGGTGTTGGTGGTTTTCAACTTCCAGGCGAATTGCAGGACGTCCTGGTCGCAACCCGGCTTTTTCTCGCATTATTTTATCCTCCTACAAAAACATGAAACAAGAGCCGCACAGAAGCCTAAACTGTTGAGGAGTAGAAAATATGATCCAATTGTATTACCAGTATATATTAGTAAGCTGGTGGGCCAGTGTGCCATGAGAGATTGTTGGGTGTAAAAACTATGTGCACAGTCATTCCGAAATATGGCAAAGTGGTCGTGTGGCACAGAGAATAGCATGCGTAGATATTAAATGTCCATGTTTGATGCCCGTGCAGTGCAAAATTTTTTCTTAACCTGCAAGCATGACTTTGGAAAGATCATCAGACGTGGCTCTTACAGTAAAGATTTTTGTACTAGTAACAAAGTTACAATGATAGTTTGAGACCTGCACCACAATTATTTAATTGAAGCAGTGGTTCAGTGGTTAGGGCCCTGGCTTGTGATCAGTGGGTCACAGGTTCGAATCATATAAGGACCGTTGGGGGTGACAGGAAGAGCTGAAAGCCACAATTGCTCCTCTGCCAAATCTCATGAGTGAATGGTGGCAATATACTCTCTACCAGGGTAGGGATGCGACCCACTGAAGGCCGAACTCCTAATCTGCAGACAGAGAAAAAAGATACTCCTGCTGCCGATTTAGAGACTATCAGTCCTGTCATTTCAGCTTCCCCTGAAAAAACTGCTCCAACCATCCCAAGACCAAGGTTAGATGATTCTATGAAGCCGCAATAATAGCAGCAGCCTACTCATGGGGTGGCTAATAGATTGTTTGTTAAAACCCCGTACAATTATTGTTTTTAGTTATGGGAAAGTAGCAGCTGAGGTTTAGTGGTTAGTGCCCTGGCATACAATCAGTAGGTTAGTAGGTCAACAGTTCGAATCACATAAGGACCATTGGTGGTGTTAGGAAGTACATCCAGCTACAATTGCTCCTCTGCCAAATCTCATGAGTGAATGGTGGCAATATACTCTCTACCAGGGTAGGGATGCGACCCACTGAAGGTCGAACTCCTAGTCCGCAGACAGAGAAAAAAGATGCTCCTGCTGCCGATTTAAAGACAATCAGTCCTGTCACTTCCGCTTCCCCTGAAAAAACTGCTCCAACCATTCCAAGGCCAAGGTTAGATAATCCTCTGAAACAGCAATAATAGCAGCAGCCTACTCATGGGGTGGCTAATAGATTATTTGTTAAAACCCTGTACAATTATTGTTTTAGTTATGGGAAAGTAGCAGCTGAGGTTTAGTGGTTAGTGCGCTGGCATGTAATCAGTAGGTCAAGGGTTCGAATCACATAAGGACCATTTGTGATGGCAGAAAAGGCATCCAACTACAATTACTTCTGTGCCAAATGTGGTCGGGTCATTGGCGAACTGGCTTTTTCATCTGCCATCTCAGCTTGAATGAGGAAGGTGACTACGAAGGAAACCTGAGAAGGGGTGAAGGAGCGCCTCTGCGAGCCAATGGCCAGCTAGCTAGTAATGGTGTCTCAGTAAAAACACCCAGCAGAAGGCAATGGTAAACCACTGTTAAAACCTGCCAAAAATAGCCATGATTATAGAAAGTGAGGCAGAACCATGAACTCTTGCGTCATCACATGACATGGATTCATAGAAAGAGAATATAAGGAAAGAAATTGAGGATGTTACGAAAGGAAGCTGTCTTTTTTGATCCAACTAGTGTTCAGGCTACAACACTCGATGTTGGGAGCGAGGAATAAATTTTATACAAATGTATAAAAGTTTGTCTTTTATGGCAGATTTTTCTTAATCTGTGACAGATTTTTTTCACAAAAACAGAAAATCTATTTTTGTGACAAAAGCCTTTTTTTGTCACAAACATCTGTATGTTTGTGACATAAGAAGGCCTTTGAAAACGAAGGAAATCATAGATTAATATACACCTACTGAAAAGTTGAGGTGCGGAAAATATTTGGCTGTTGCATTTATTATGACTCTTCGATCTGCTAAGGAAATATCCGTGTCTTGTACATTCTTCTGCTTAATCCCTCCTAACACAGTGCCATCTGGTCTGGATTGTCAAGTAGACAATAAAAATGATTCACTGAAAGCTCAAATTAATTAGTAGATAAATAACTGTAAGCATGTAAAGGTTATTAGACTATTGCAGAGTTTGTACGAAAGTAAACCAGAGAAATGGCAATAATATAAGAGTAGAGATAAACAAAATAGACATATGAAAAAATGGTCAATGATGGTGCAAAAAATAATCAATATTTTTGGCCATTTTTTGTGATTTTTGAAAAAAAGCATATAACAGTTGTTAGAAGTATTTTGGCATAGATATAAAACCAACGATATGAGTATAACACTGTCGCTCACAGATATCGCGTTAAAAACATTGGTAGTTTTAAACGCTGAGCAGACAACTCCAGGTTGGAGTCCAGACAATTGAAGTTAGATTAAATTCATTAATTAAGTACATCAATTACTAAAGAAGGGTGTGTAGCTCAAATAGTAATCTCACGTCCAGAAGAAGTAAGGTGAACTCTCATGCCCGTTGGTGATGTAAGCGAATGATTTCTCGGCTTTTGGGAGATGAGCTCGTATAACCTGTCCTCTTACTGGAAGGAGTGATGTATCATCAGTGAGTGAGTTGGCACGAACTCCGCAGCAGTTGAACACTATGTCGTACTCTGGCCACAGCTATTGTAAAGTACAAACTATGTCTATGTGTACTGATCAGTGCGGTGGAGTAATAGAATAGTACAAAGTTAACACATTACAATAAATGAATTTCATACAATAAATAGTGAAAACTTTTAATAAATGCATTCCTTAAGCCATTTTCTTTGGCACTTTTTAAAATGTAGCCATGTATCTGTTATTTCCTGATCAGTTTTTTTTAATATTTTTATGCAAAAATTTTGAAAAAGAACTTTAGTTTTTTTTCTAAATTTTAAAGAAATGCCAAAAACTAGAAAAAAACTATATTTTTTTTCTAATTTTTTGCATTTCTTACAAACTCTAAAAAACTAAAATTTCTAAAAACTTTCCAATTTGAATTTTTTTTTATAAAAATATGGACAAACTAAATTGGAAAATGTGCTTTCACAGAATTTTACAAGACTACTTTTAAAAATGTTTATAGTCTAAGCAATATGGGAGAGACAAAATACAATAACTATGAATTCTCGTAACTGAAGTGTAATATTTAGTGAAAAAAGTTTCTTTAGGAGAACTGTGGAAAAAGCCATCAAAGAACATTATAAGATGAATAACAAATTATATAAATATGACTATGAACTACAGTATGGTGTAGATCAAGTGTACATATAGTGGCGAGGTGTACATACCGTGATGAGGTGTACATATAATAATGAGGTATACATACAGTGATGAAGTGTACATATAATGATGAGGTGTACATACAGCGATGAAGTATATATACGGTGATGAAGTGTATATACAGTGATAAAGTGTACATGCAGTGATGAGGTATACATACAGTGATGAGGTGTACATACAGTGATGAGGTGTACACACATTGATGAGGTGTACATACAGTGATGAGGTGTACATACAGTGATGAGGTGTACATACAGTGATGAGGTGTACATACAGTGATAAAGTGTACATGCAGTGATGAGGTGTACATACAGTGATGAGGTGTACATACAGTGATGAGGTGTACATACAGTGATGAGGTGTACATACAGTGATGAGGTGTACATACAGTGATAAAGTGTACATGCAGTGATGAGGTATACATACAGTGATGAGGTGTACATACAGTGATGAGGTGTACATACAGTGATGAGGTGTACATACAGTGATGAGGTGTACATACAGTGATGAGGTGTACATACAGTGATGAGGTGTACATACAGTGATGAGGTGTACATACAGTGATGAGGTGTACATACATTGATGAGGTGTACATACAGTGATGAGGTGTACATACAGTGATGAGGTGTACATACAGTGATGAGGTGCCTAGAATAGATTAATATACATGTACAGTAACTATATAAAGACTAACGGAACCATTATAATATCCAGATCATATGAAGTTGTCTTCTCACCTTTCAATTCAACTGATCAAGGGCTATAAAGTATTGCAAATTTCTAACAAGTTTTGGAAATCAGACTGCAAGCTAAAGTAAACATGTTAGATAGAGAGCAGTTATGGCTTAGTGGTTTACCTCCTTTGACCTGCAAATAACAGGTTCAATTCCCAAAAAAGGCCACTAGTGTTGACAGGAATGACATCCGACCTCAAATTGCTCTCTGAAACTGGGCATACGAGGTTTCCTTGTCACTAGGCTCAGACTTATCCAGCCAAGATTGCAGAGCTATTGTTTTGCGTAATTGAAGACTTCAACGGAAGAACGATCAATGTCACAATTGTTCACGTAATTGAAGACCTCAACGGAAGAACGATCAATGTCACAATTGTTCAAACTGGAGATATAGCCATTTAAAAGTTTAAAAACTTGGACATTGATCAGTTTTGCAAAGAGCCAGTTTATTTTAAGTAGGGATCCTAGACCTACATGTATATCATTTTTGCTGAAAGTTTGTCACAGAGACTAAACTTTGTGGCCAAAGCTATCTAATAGAAAATAAACTTAGTATTTTGAGAAAATGTGACATTGATCGTTCTTCCATTGAGGTCTTCAATTGCTTTTAAGAAAAAACATTCACAGCTTCTGCTTGCAGTAAGGTAAGCAGGCGTCATTCTCGATCTACAAGAGACTCCTCGCTTACATGTAAGTCAAATATGTATTCATTCCTGATACTGACCTCATCAAAAGAAGTAACCAAAGATTTTTTGACTTTGCCTCCCATTTCAACAAATCTGAAAAACACAAAAAACTTACTGAGTAGGAGGGGAGTATTGTTACAGTAAATAAATGTACTGTAAATTAAATTTATTTAAGTTTACTGTAAGTATAAATAATACAAACCGCTGTGTAAGCCAAGGCAAGTAGTGAGCTGGGGAAGTTACTACAATTTCTAGAAAGTGTCCTCTGCAACTAAAATTATGAATGAGTTGAAACCGTAGACGACCAAGTTTATTAGCAACTGCTAAGTGATCACAACTCCTCATTTTTATTACTGACTTTTTACCAGCAGGGGCTGTGCATGTTATATATAAATTGCAATACACTGGATCTTCCAATTTAATTCAAAAGGTTTTGTTACACATGTAAAAATCACATAACCAGTGGACCAAACACGTACTTATGAAAAATTATATCAAAAAACTAGAATTAGGAACAAATACTGATTAAAAAGCCTTTTACTCTCCCTGCTGCACCAGCAAGTGGTACTGAACAGATCGTTTGAAAGATGAAAATGTATATAGTTCATAGTTCATATTGTAACCATTTGATAGCAAAATATTAGAAGCTCCAAATCTACATGACCACTTCTGACAAGTGTTCATCTTAGTATTACAAACCCTTTAGGTAATGCAGGGAACTTAGAAACAAGCTCTTCTTCTGTCACCGGGCGCCAATTTCGAAGATATTCTGTGTAGAATGGTACCTAAAAATGATCAATTATTTCAATGTTAAACGGTCACAATCTCAAGTTATTATAAAACCGAAAGGGTATCCCTTGAAGTTCCAAATAAGTATCTGACTACAGAATTACACTTTTCTAAACATGCAATCAGCTACGGGCAGGATCAGGAGGTATAAACCAAAAACACAGAAGTTTTGCTAAGCGCCAATGAGAATACTTCTCTGAAAATAAACCATAAAATTCGTATAAATTAAAACAATAAGTTCTCCACAAGGCAAATGCAGTGATAAAAGCTGCAGCGCATCTTACAGTGCCAGTTTTCACTCCAGGATAATAGATATGGTAGCCTTCCAGTTTGTGTATGCCAGCTTGCTCAGCATGCGACAGTGAAGCACTCTCATAGTAGTGATTGAAAGAGAGGACAATGATATCTCTGTAACAGAAGATATTGACAACTGTTGTATGTATGAGTGAAGCACTCTCACAGTAGTGATTGAAAGAGAGGACAATGGCATCTCTGTAACAGAAGTTATTGACAACTGTTGTATGCATGTACGTATAATTTTGTATTAGCATTAATATAATATATAATTAATTATAATATAATTAATTAGTAATTATCGCCAAAATAATGTTTTCCATTACATGCTAAAAGTATACAAGACAGAGATCAGGAACTATTGAGTGAGTTGAACAAACGTATTTTAAAAGTTGGTAATCTAATAGTATTGTTGAGGAGTCAGGATAGTAAATTGTAGGTGGTAGTAACAGAAAGTTTATAAACTGAAACATACGATGGTGGATGCAGTATGTTGGTGTCATGGAATAGACAAACAAATGATGTTTGTCATATGTGTAGAAGGATAAATATAAATATTCTGGACATAGTTTATACAGGATTTTCAAACCTGCAATACAAATACAGAAACTAGCAAGTTTGGAATAAGGCAATATAATTGTTCATTGTAATCGTAGAGATAAACTATATTTAGTCATTACTTGCTAATGATTTCACTTTCACATTTAAACACCTTTACATTTTTATTTTTCCTCTTAATTTATTTCAACGAAACACTTCTTTCATGTTATGAAATTTAAAACTTACAGTTGTTTGAAAAAGTTTGAAAACCTATAAAGTTTTTTATGTTTTTTCTTAATTTATTTGAACTGCACAAAAATACTTTTTTCATGACATGAAGTTTAGAAGGTAAAATGGCAAATGTTGTTATATGTTAAATACAATTCAATTTTCTGTCCAAAAACTTTTTTATTACCCGGGCAACGCCGGGTAGTACAGCTGGTGTACAAAATATTTAAAAAATTTGTGATGTGATTGGTGGAAGTGTGGTGAGCCGGAATACGTGATCGGTAGTACCAAAGTTTTAGTATAGATTTATGTAGGTAAAATATCCTTTACTGCTGTCAATATGGGACATCCTAAAGCCCTCAGCCTGTTACACACTAAAAATTCCTAGCTTTTAACTGTTCCGGTTTGCGCATCTTCATTTGCTCATTGAGAACTCTAAGCCCATCACTGTGATCATTTTTCCTCTGCTGAACACTACCTCCACAGATTTTTTTTAACCATGACCTGCCCCCCCTCCCCACCCCCCTCCCCACCCCCCTCCCGTATCCAAGCGAGCCTTTATAATCAGCTTCTTAACTACTCTCAACTTCTCATGGCTTAGCTGGTACATTTTGAGGTTATCTACAAACAACCCATTTTGTGTTTCAGTCTTCAGGCAGTCCCATCATGTAACCTTCAGTGTCATCTAGGAGCATGGCTGTTGTTACCCAGAAGCTGCCCCCTTGAAGGAAGTCCCTCTTGATGTCTATTCACCTGCTTCTCTCGTGCATGACACAATGATTACACCATTTGGGTAGTGCACCCATCTGTAGACCTTAACTATTCATGTTGGATGTTGTCATAGGTCTTTGGTAGTTATAGTAGACTACTGCTAAATTCCAATTATGGCTGTGTACTTCATCATAAATACATTTATTGATGATAAACTGATCAACTGTTCCTAGTACATTACTGCATTACTCTCTCCGTCTGATTTTTATGCCGTAATCCATTTTGTTTTACGCGTTCCTTCATGTACATTGCAAGTTAAAAACACAGATTACCATTACTTATTAGCAATTGCTAAGTGTTCGCAACTCCTCATTTTATTACTGATCTTTTTAAAAAGCAGGGGCTGTGCATGTTATATATAAATTGCAATACACAGAGTCCTCCAATTTAATCCAAAAAGGCTTTGTTACACATACGAAAATTACAGAACCAGTACACCAGTCATGCACTCAATGAAAAATTATATAAACTTTTTTTATATAGTTTTATATAAGCTTTTCACTCTCTCTTCTGTACTCCCAAACAATGCTGAACAGATCGTTGGAAAGTTGAAAGTGCATATAGTTCATATAAAGCCATTTGATAACAGAATATTAGAAACTCCATATCTACATGATCATTTCTGACAAGCATCCATTTTAGCCAATAGAAGTTAGTAATACATTCATTTTAGCAAATACAAGTTAGCAATACATCCATTTTAGCGAATAGAAGTTAGCAATACATCCATTTTAGCAAATAGAAGATAGCAATACAAACCCTCTAAGTACTGCAAGGAACTTAGTACCATCTCCTTTTCTGTTGCCACACGCCAATTGCGAATATACTCTGTGTAGATGTGACTGCCCCTTGTGAATATCTTGTTCGTTGTGTTTAGACATGTTAACGGTCAATAATCTTTTTCACATGATTTGCCTCTGTTTTGGCAGTGGCAGAGTTCTTCTTTTTGTCTCCAGTCAGGTTTTGTGGTTTGATCTTTTACCCAATCATTCATAGCTTAGCACATCGGCTGCCATATTGATGTAAAAGTTTTTCTACCAGTAGTTTTGAATTTTATTAATCTCAGGAGCTGTCCAGTTTTTCTTTTTCCTGTTCACTTTCTTGATGTCAGTCTCAGTAACGCTGAATTCATGAACCTTTGGGATTTTAATGCTTATCCCACATACTACTTCTCTCAACCAGCTGGCTTCATCAGTTGTCTTCTCGTCTTTACGTCTTCCGCCTCCGAACTCGGAAAACTTTCCCATTGATGTCATCTCTCCTGTAGCTTGGGCTTTGCCCTAACAGGTAGGATTCTGTTTCCACCTTCTTAAACATCGCATTATTCATAAATCTATTATTCCTCTGTTATTATTATTATTATTGTTATTACTATTGGTAGTATTACTATTGGTAGTATTACTATTGGTAGTTAGCACAACATAATATTAAACTGGTGTTGGTATCTTTAGAACTTGGATTAGAACCACTAACCTCTATTAATAGAACACTAAATACAGAGCACTTAATAATACACTATTATTATTGTCGTTATTAAAATTATTAATACTATTATCATAATATTACTTTTATAGATTCTTTAAGCTGCTGAATAATTATTATTCATTGCTAAGAGTTTAATGCTAATTTATTGTAATTTAAATAAAATCAGATAGCGCCTATTTATTTAACCAGCATTTTCCACAAACTAAGCGTAATTCATTTAATACAAAATTGATAAACAAAAATTTACTGCACACTGTCATTTATTCCTGTGATACTTTTTTGTTACTTTATAGGCAATAAAGAAGTTGATGTTCAATTATCAATAGGCTTTGCCTGTTAATAACCAACACAGTTGTCAGTTGAAACCTAAACAAACATGACCAGAGCAAATAACTAATATTTCTGGCCATCTACACAATCTATTCAAGGCAAGGCAAATAAATTTTTGGCATCGTTGTAATAACTTATCATGAACAGGCAAATCTCTTCAGATGCTGACCTTGCTTAACTGTGCTGCATATAGAGCTTGATTCGCTATGACACAACTCCTTTTATGAGCACAAGGTTTTTACCATAGACTTAATTTTTTATATTTTAATTATATATTAACTTTTTAAGCAATTGCACATGTACAATTGTTTCAAAAGTTACAATATATATTCAATGTGCCCTGTATATTGAGTTGTCTTATTATGCAGGTTAATAACAAATTTTAAAATGCAAATAATTAATAAACGCAATGCTGTTTGTTTGTCAAATAACAGAAAAACTTGAAAAACATGCCAAAAATTTCAGTTTTTTACTTCTTTTTTGTACTAAGTGTTAGTAGTAATAATTTTTTAATCTCTTTAGTAGCTACTAAACTTTATTGCTTAAAAAATTATTATTCTTACCCAAATTTAAATGAGCAAATAATTATTAATTAAAAAGTTGACAATATTTCATCTAAAATAATGGAAATAACACTAAAATGTCTGACCTGTAAACAAGGCCAAGGCTCAAATTCACAAAAAGGCTTTTAATGGTCAGAAATAGCATTTAACCTTAAATTGCTCTTGGTTACTAGGCATGCCTCCAGTTGTCAAGGCATGTCTCCAGTTGTCTTCTCTTTGGGCTCAAACATGCTCAGCCAAAATGACGGAAAAGAGGTTTGTGCAACAACTCTATTAAAACCCATGCACAGCTTTTACTTGCAATAAGCAAAGCACACAACATATTCGATTTTCAATAGATTGCTTACATACACAGATGAATACTCCAAGATTGCCATACTATTTAAAATTAGTTTGTGACACAACATTTTTAACTCAATATTTTAATGTCAATTGGTAATTACTTACATAGACAACTAGTAAAAACTAGAGTGCAAATAGTAAACATGCAATAAACGCAACAAAGATACTAAACTCGGTTCAATTGAGTTGGAAAGCCTAAGAGACAAAAGTTAAGTGTATGAACTATTTCTAAGCCTTTTTTTGAAGTCAATAAATGGTTTGGTTATTATGTTTAAAAACATACTTAGCATGTAGCTTGTCAACTAAAGTAAAATTACTTATGTTATTTAAATTGTGCACCGTTTCATTAACTAAAAACATATTTCAGTAGGTTAAAAATTACACTTACTTCTCTACTGATGCTCTTTTTCCTTTGTAGCCTGATATTTGAAGAGGTGTTTCAATCACTAAAACACCTGCTGCTACATGAGAAGTAGTATCCATTCCAAACTTGTCAGCTATTATCGTTACATTGGCTTTAGTTCCTAGTACCTCTTTGATGCGGACAGCACAACTCAATCCAACTGCTCCTGCTCCAACTACGGCAATTTTCACCACCATTGCCTGTAAAAATCATGTAAAAAAGTAGGACATTAAAACGTAATATACTTCAAAAACACAGATAATAACAATCAATTATTTAAACAAACTGGAGTATGTGGGGTTTTGCAAGACTACGATAAATCCAACAAAATCGAGATCCCGTCGAGATGAGGCCTTGAGCAACGCCTTGAGAAGGCGTTACCCAGTGATAGGACAAAAACGCTTCCAAATGTCGTAAAGCTCGCCTTCGTTTGTTGATACGTGTGATAACAATTGTTCAGCTATTTAAAAATCTAACAATATTTAATGGATCCGAGGCTATTTATAAATTGTCCAAGTCGTCGTATTAAAAGTTCATAGCACGAGCCCCTATAAAAACTAGTCTATATCAATCGCCGTACATGCGTTTGGCGTTCAAGTTATAATTCTTAGGTTACTTGTTTGGCAACCACCCTTACTTTACTTTCCTGGTGCTTGAAGACCTCGCGATGTGAGATATCGTAGCGAACATTATTTGCTTTCTTGGAGACTTTATTGGCATCTATTTTCATGCTACCCTAGTTTTTGCTTATTCACACTATGGCAAAAGATAGGCTTGCTGGCCTAAAGCCGGTAAGACTTTGTCATCATTTTTTTAAACAGTATCGTTTTAAAAACAATGTATATTAATTTTGAAATGATATCGTTAGAATCCCTACAATTTGTAATATAGATAAAGCTCTTAGAGCTGCTAATGTTCAATTTTGTGACTATTCAGTATGTTGAGTGTTCATTCTATACTCTTTTAGCTCATAACAAAGTGCGATAAAGAATCACGTATTAACATGAGGCCTTCAAACTAAGGATGCTATTTAAAATCACATAACAAATTGAGAGAGTGAGCTGTTTGTTTTGGATTACCCGTGGACTGTTGCTTTTTAATTTGTTCACTATACCTCAACCTCAGTTTCATGATAAGAAAACTGTTTAGAGATACCAATCATATGTTCTGGAAGCAAGTAAAGGTTTTTTCTATATTTTACAGCACTACCAATATTTATAGCCTATGTATTGGTGAACTATTCTTCAAAATGGTATTCAAAATTTGACTAGAATAATCTGTTGGAAACCATTGTTATGAAAGCAGCCATATTGATATCTGTGTTGCGTTATTATCATTTCTTCTCGAGCAAATCTCCATATCTGACCCATAACCAATACACACACTTCTTATGTTTTAGCTAGCTGGAGATGATGATATTATTCCGGATATATTTTCTCAAACAAATATAGTGGTCGAGGATGAGGAACATGAAATTGAGAAACTCTTTGATCAGGTGAGACTTCGTCGGATACTGCAAGTAAAGAATATAGGACTTTACAAACTTTTCATAATTTATATACTTGATGGTGGCACTGAATTAATGGCTAGGTTATTTGCCTATTGCCAATCAAAATAAATTATTTCCTGCTATTGCCGACAGCATTCATGATGAAACGTCCGTTGCAAAACCAAAAGTTTTTGACAGACATTAGAGATGATTTGGTAGCTTGATAACATAATTTTGAATTTACCTAAAGAAATTTTTTTTAAAGTTATCTACTATTTTTAGACTATACTAATCCAGTTTATCATGTTCTAGAGATCAACTGGTGTATTCATTATTTTAGGAGCACTGATCATAACTTTCATTTGCAGGCAGCTAACTGTTCTTTTGATCAATAGCGACAACCAAAATACACTCATTCTGTTGTAGTTCTGGGTGCTTTTTAGGCGCCTGGTAAAGATATCTCACTTTTCAGAAACCATTTCATAAATCATTTCATTAACCAACAAACCTCATGTTTTTGTGCAATATAGTACCTTTATAGTAGCTGCAGTTATGATTAGCAAAACGCTATGCTGGTTGTGTCATTGAACTCCATGTCATGCAATAATGCATTTTGCTAGTAATCTATAGTTCATTAGACTCGCATTACATAAGGGAATGTAAAACCGCTACAAATCAGAACGCTTCTATATAAAGCCTGGTTCACACTATATCGCTGTAGGTCCGCGCTTTCCTTTTGGCATTCATCGTCGATTATGTGAACCTTAAACTGATGGCATCGACGAAGCAACGCGGACACATCACAAAAGTTTGCAGCTGCCGATATTTCGCCGAGCATCGATGACTGCCTTTCAAATGTGAACCATTTCGGCCATAGTAGTTCGCGGTCGCTGATAGGGTGATTTATTTATTTCCATTTATAATTGTTGCTGCTGGACTGGTATTTTCAGCCATGCGAAAACAAATAGCTTTTTTCGCGAAAATTTAAAAAAAATGATAATACTACGTCACGGAGTATTTCCTGATACAAACGCGAATGGGTTTGTGATAGTGCGAACACGGTTATCATCGATGATCACTGAAGTATTGTGGATCAACGTCGAGATACGGTGATATAGTGTGAACCAGCCTTAAGACGAGCCAGCCACGAGCGAGAGGCTTCTGGTGCACTATCAGTACAATTAGCTAATCAGTTTCTGTTTGGTTCATATACCCTCTAGTTTCTTCATTATTTCTTACCTTTTCATTGTTTCATTGTTTGGCCCAGCTGACAAACAATCCATTATTGTTAGCAAAAGTTCGTACTTATGTTATTTCTCATGTTCTCATCACCTAATCATTAGGTAGAAGAGGTGCATGCTACCATAGCACAGATTGAAGAGAATGTAGCCAAAGTTAAATCAAAACATGGGGAGATCCTTGCCGACCCCAACAATGATAACAGTAAGTGATTTAGGATTTGAGTAAACAGACCCTCTTCATGAGTGGCTATTCCACCGCTGTTAGCACTCATAAGTACCCATCTGATTATAGTGGTCTGAGTCAATGTGTGGGTGCTTTTTGGTATCGCTTCAGTGTCATTGAGCATTTTTGTCCGCCTCAAGTAAACTTTTTGCCTTTTCGAAAGTTAAAAAATCATAAACTATCCAATGTGGTAATTATTTTTAAAGAAATTACAACAAACATTGACATGCATTGCTCATTTGCTAACCACTCATTTGTGGGAAGAGGGTGGTGTGCTGTTTTGTACATCAAGCATTTGACAGTTCTCAAGTCTCGTATTTATGTAGTTGCAGTTCGCTCTGTCAGATTGACAACTTCGTTCATATTCCATTCATAGCGGTTTGTCCCGAACTTGATACAAGCCATTAGTGTATGATTATTCTTATAATAGGGTAAAGGATATGTTACATTCATTTCAATTGGTTCTTTGATCATTCCGCCGGAGTAGCTTGTAAATGAACTCTCTTGAAATATGACCTACAACTATGTGCATATCTGCAAGTGAAGAGTAACAATGTTGATTATTAGTAATAATAGTAATATCATTGTTTAGGACTCAAGGAAGAGCTGAGCGATTTGATGAGTGAGATTAAAAGGGGAGCCAATAAGACGCGAGCCTTTCTACAATGTAAGTCATTATCTTGGACAACTCTATATAGGAACAGGCCGAGCTCATGACTCCTTTCACGAGGAACTTTAGGAAGCGGATGCAAGATTTTAATCTGAGACGAGATTAGTGCAGCAGTATGACAACTGTGAATCTATCTACGTCTAGCTAAACGATTCAAACATAATTTGTTTCATTACTTTTTCCATATGCCATTGGTTTTCTATTCAGTAAAATACATCAGGAAGTTGGTGAGCTTATTAGATTCCCTAAAGACTGGTTCACACTATATGTGCGTGGTCGTCTGTAATAACAATGTTTACATTATCACAAACCTATCCACGTTTACATCAGTGAAATGTCCACAGCACAGCTTTCTTATTATACAATACGGTCGCGGAAACGATAAAATATTAGTCCCACAGGGACTGTCATAAAAAACATGGATTAAGCATTCTGCAACGGCCAATCGTCATCGCCGAAGGGGTACACATGGTACAGGCTGTCGTGGATGCTTTGCGAACTATCAGGAAAGTTTGACAGCTGCAACCTTTCCCGACGTATCTTCATTGAATCGACGATGCCATCGGTCTACGGTGCACATAGTCGACGAATAATCGCTGAGAGGACAACTCTGACATATAGTGTGAACCGGCCTTCACGGATGACATGATGGCATAGCTTGTTTGGAGTCGAGGCTGTCAGCTTTGGTGTTTTGCTTTAAGCCAAGGCTCATAGCTTAGGGTCTGCAGTACACAAGATCTTCTGGCCATCGACAAAATGTAATCGATTTTCTAGAAGATCGACCTTGGTAAAATACTAAGATGCGATATTTGTCGATGTTCCAAAACAATTCAAAAGGTATATCATTTTTAAAACAATCTCTGACATCTCATTCTGTACGTCGATAAACATTGAAGTAATAACTGTGGCAGCCATTGCTAATTCAAGGTCAGTAGCATAAATTGTATACTTTTTATCTAGTTTTGTTGTTTACCAAGGAATCTTATTACTGGAATTTGTTGAACATAAATATTGCTTTGCAATGCTATGGTTGTTTTTGGCCAAACCAAACGTTCATGTAGGACTTTCATCCTTGAATGATCTTGAAAGTTGTATACCAACTATCGTGTCAATCCAATTTTTATAAGCCCTATCAGTGTGATATCAGCTCATGGCTATATCTTTAGTGATCAGTGGCTATAGTTGCAATACTTTGGTCTTTAGGCAGCACAATTGTGTGACCCTTGAACTCATCACAAGAGCTCATCATCCTCAACCTTACTAATACAGTTAACATCCATTAGTCTGTGTCTCAAATAGATCACACAAAGTCCACGACAGGTTTTCTTTCAATAAAACCTTTCGTCAAGCTGTTTAATTTAAAGAAGTACATAATTTCACAACAAAAACTGTGCAAAAACAACATTACTAAAAGGTTGTGGTATAGTAATCAAAAGTCGATCACACGGGTGAGCGTCGGTTACGAATTAATTAACCATTTTGTTGAGTTGCAATGTGACCCGGAGACAAAGAGGAAGCATGTATTTTTAATGGCGTGCTGGACTGTTTTCAGAAATTTTTGAATATTACAATTTGTATCAAACCCAAGCTAAGACATGTATTGCGTAATGAGAACCTTCATGACAATATTGCGGGTACACTTAGTGATTGATTGTGCAGGATCAACCCGCATTAACTACTCACTGCGCGGGTGAATGTGAGTCATATTGGTTGACTAGTATTTTACTACTAGCACTAGTAGTGTCAGACCTATAGAGGCTATCAATCTATGGCAGATTTTATTAACGTTGCTCTATTAAGCTGAACATAGATTCTGTCAAATTCTCTTCCATCTGTTATTCATTAGTTGGTAATCTTTTTGAGAATGTCCTATCAGCTGGTAATCGAACCTTTCATATCTGGGCATTATTGGTCGTTTAGCTATTACGCATAAAACATGGTGGTGGATAAGGCACTCATAACCCTGTCAGCTGATTACAGTTTCCACCTTGTAGCTGATTAGAGTCGTGCCAATTGAGGCATGGTGATAAATCACTGATTATCTATCCTATCCACTCGGCTTATCTAAACTAGCAATCCTTTAAACTCAGGCTAGCTGCAGCCTAGCGAATATCTCCACTCAACACGCCCATAGCCTTGTAATTTGTGTGACCGAAAATATCTTTTCTTGTTCCTTGGAAGATGTACTCGTTTCCGTTTCCATGTAATCAGAGAAAATTGTATGAAGCCAAAACCATGCACTCAGGCTACACTTCAGGCTCATGCATTAAAAACATAGAGTGCACCCTACGGGTTACGACGTCCCTGCTTTACGGTAGTTTTGCCTTATGATGTACGACATGGTTTTTTGTCTCCTCCATACGGCATTATTTTGGCTGTACATCATCAATGAAGATATCTCTCGCAAATTGAATTGCGAGAAATATCGTCGTTGATATTTTTCGCATTTTCAGAGCGTGCCGGTGGTCGGCGCGCTCTGAGTATGTCAAGATAATGAAAATGCCGATATGCTATTTGCCCAAGTCACTCCTGCAATGCCCAAAAGAGATACGATGCCCACACTTTCTCAGTTCAGCGTTATTCATTATAAGTTTTAGTGAAAATGAAACAGGTAATAAATATTGAGGCGATGAGAAAATTAAAGTTTAGTTTAGTAAAATACATAATAATATAATGGAAGAACTTCATGCGATACGATACCGTACTATACATAATATTGTTACATGTTATTGCAGATCATAACCACTGAATACACTAAAGTTACTCTTGGCAACTATAGTTACTAAGATTAATAGCCTATGTTAATGCTAATAGGCTTTTTTGTTATTAACTTTTAATATGTACAGTACGTATATAAAATGTTGATGGTTTCACCAGGGGCTGTTTGCATTAGGTAATTGCTATGGGTTTCTATAACCCTCCATACGACATTTTTGCCTTGCGATACCACCAATAGAAAGAATTAATGTCGTATGGCTGGGTGCACTGCATCTTGGTTTTTTATCACTTATCCTACAGGATGAAATTATTCGCTGGATTTAATAATGCGCGAGTTCGCGTACAGTAAATTCCGTGAATTATTACGATCCGCGAATAATTGGTTTTATTTTTAACACAAGGGAAAATAACTACTACCTCAAATTAAAAATTAGCTGCTAGGCAGAGTTGGTAAACAGCTGAGTTCCAAACTCTTTTAAAATCATCACCGAGGCTCTGAGTTAAGTCCATTGCCAATGCATCACACTTCTTTACAAAATTATTAAAGGTTGTCATAATTGTTCGGAATTTGGCACGGCATAATCATCGAAAAAATCCTCCTGCAGTTCTTTATGTTAAAAAAACTTATAACTTGCCACAGTTTGTTGGTTCACCAAAAGCCTCCAAATCGATGAACATTCATGAAAACCTCTGGATGCAGCCAAAAATTTATAGCTTAGCATGATCGACATAAATTTCTTAGCTAAATAGAAACCTAAACACGTGGTATACGCATGTGTGAAGGTTTTACTCTATTGATAGCTGCTTTCACGGATTAATTTATTCGCGAATGTGTCCATCCGCGAATAATTTAGTCTGCGAATATGCATGAAAAGACAATTTTCGCGAAGTTTAACTCCGCGAAGAATTTCATCCTGTAGGGTGTGTTTAAAATGGACGTATTTTGTAATTTTGGATTTCTTAGAGTTAACAATTCAACAGTGTTCAGTAATTTTGTTTTTCGTTTTTTTATCAATCGTTGCCTATGGAATAAAAATTTCAAAAAAAATTTTGTTGTTAGTTAAAATAGTCATATTCTTTTTAAAACGATTCCGTACATTGGACAGTGTTTTGAAAATATATTTTTCAAAGTATACAATCGCTGTGGTTATGCTTCGCCATCATATTCATCTCCCAGATTTCCATCTCCCAGATTTCTATCTCCCAGATTTCCATCTCTCAGATTTCCATCTCCCAGATCACTGTTGGGAGATGAACATCTTCCAACAAGTTTTTCATCTCCCAACTGTGATCTGTTTCATAGATAGCTATTATAAAAAGAAAGCACAAATTTTATAAAAAAAATTCAAAAGTTTTTTTGTCCAACGTCATGCGGGTTGTCAGAGCGTATAATATATATATCCTATGTACTAGTCTGCCAACACTAGCGATAGATTCAGAAGTTTGAATGTTTCAAATCGGCTGAGTAATAACACAATTATTTTTGTTATTGACATGTTTGGCTTGTTAACATTTCAAACAAAAACATTCATGTCTGTTAGAGGAGGTTATCTGCCTGTTTGTGTTGATGTTTTCACAAGTTAATCTTGCTGGCTCAGTACCACCCAGCTATATCTGTATATGCTGGGGTTGATTAACAGCAGTAAAATACGTGCGTATGTATGATTGAACTTTAGGGCTATAATCTTTTACTAGTTTAGAAATTTGGGCTGGATGAGATTTTCTCTGACTACATTGTTGCGCATCCACAAGTACTTCGATAAAGGAAAGATAAACTTCTGAACGATATGAATTACCCTATAGGATGAAATATTTCGATGGATTTAATAATTCGCGAATTCTCGTACAGTCCATTCCGCGAATTATTAAGATCCGCGAATAATTGGTTTTATTTTTAACACAAGGGAGAATAATTACTACCTCAAATTAAAAATTAGCTGCTTGGCAGAGTTAGTAAACATAGCTGAGTTCCAAACTCTTTTAAAATCATCGCCGGGGCTTTGAGTTAAGCCCATTGCCAATGCATCACACTTTGCAAAATTATTCAGGGTTGCCACAAGTTATTCGGAATTCGGCATGGCGTCATCATCGCAAAAATCTCTCCTGTAGGTCTATACATTGAAAAAACTCATAACTTACCGCAACTTGTTGGTTCACCAGAGGCTCCAATCAATGAATATTCATGAAAACCTCGGGATGCAGCCAGATATTTATAGCTTAGCATGTTCGACATAGTTCTCCCAGCTAAATAGAAACCTAAACACGTGGTATACGCATGTGAAGGTTTTACTCTATTGCTAGCTGCTTTCACGGATTAATTTATTCGCGAATGTGTTCATCCGCTAATAATTTGGTCCTCGAATATGCCTGGAAAGACAATTTTCGCGAAGTTAACTTTGCGACTAATTTCATCCTGTAGGGTATGACAATATCAAATTTCCTGTATTCTAATCTAAATCAATAGAGCCCACTTTTTCATAGTATGTCTGTTAGGCTGTGTAAATATAAATGTACGTTTCTAATTTCTTTGGTGGCTTTCATCTAAACTTCAGATTGGATTAGATATGTTTGGGTTTAAAACTCTGTCTGGTTTCTGTGAACCAGCCTTTTAAACACCCAACTGCTGACTATCTTATCGATAATGATAGAAATGCCAGGCACCGCCATGCTTACCGCTATTATATTATATATTTGATAATAATCAATGGTAAATTAATATTAAAGGTTGACTTGCAACAAAATTCACATTACAGTTATTTGGTATCAAAAGATTCACCATGTCCTACTCTGCTGTGTTAGGTGCAAAATATGTGGAAATGTGATTACAAGCTCTTAAAAGCTAAAAAACGAAAAGCTGCCGTAGATTGGAATCTGTTTATTTCTCTGACGTAGTCATGACAGTTTGGTTATTGTCTTGTCATGTGATGTTCTCACGTGAATTGAAAGGCCAATAAAAAGCTCAATATAAAACTTATCGTAGCACTAGTTTATGACAAACACTTCGGGTTTTACCGAAGACCCCGTATCAAATATAGATGCTCGCTACTTTACAGTTTTATTTCGGCTTGATCTAATCGTCAAGTCCTAATCTGATCATGTTACCCAATACTTCGCAAATAATTTTTGCAGCACTTTTCGCTTATCACAGGTGACTAACAGGCTCGTCATGATTATCAGACAATGATATGTACTCCGTCAAGCTAAGGTTAAAAAGTTTAACGAATTTTTACGGTAAGTTATGAGATATCAGTGCTAAAAGTGACAGCATTACAATGACGATAAAACAGACGCGTAAGAACAATAGACCTGTTTTTATTGAATGCGTAAAGTATACTTGTGAAAATATTTCGACGAATGAGGTTGCATGAAAGTGTAAAGAGGAACCATCCTGTAACAACTACGTCCCATTTGAGCCGTTTTGGAAAGAGAATCCAAACTACGGCGTCTCGTGTGGCTGCGATTAACTGTTCATTTTTTAGCTTTTAAGAGCTTGTAATCACATTTCCACATATTTGGAACCTACAACACAGCAGAGTAAGACATGGTGAATCTTTTCATATCAAATAACTGTAATGTGAATTTTGTTGCAAGTCAACCTTTAAAGGTTGCTTACTAACAACATTTTGCCATTTCAGATAAATTGTTGATATTCCTGATAAACTGGATAGCAATAAAATTGTGACAAGAATTTTCAGTTTTAAGTTTTAAAATAACTTTAACAAAAGATGCATTTTTTCATTTTTTTTATCACCAACTGCTAGATAATACATTGATATTATATTATTGATATTTTTATAACAGTTCTGATAACTCGGGCTGTTTGAAACTTTTGAAAACTTTAAAACTGTTTTAAAAGTTGATAATTTAATGGTATTGCGGAGGAGTCAGGATAGTGAATTGAAGGTTGTAGTAACAGAAAGTTCATAAACTGAAATATATGATGGTGGATGTAGTATGTTGGTGTCACGGAATAGAAAGCGATGTTTGGCATAGGCCTATGTGCGGAGGGACAAGTACAAATATTCTGGGCATAATTTACACAGGATTTTGAAACCTGCAACACAAATTCATAAACTAGCAAGTTTGTGATGAAGCAAAAAGGTTCAAGGATTTTGTGATGATATGGGTGGAAGTGTGTAACAATTGTATAACAATACAAATGAACAATAGCAGGCTATTCTATACTGTTAGCATATGAACGATATGAAATGGCCTGTCAGTATTGTAGATTGATGAGAGATCATGTGTTGTTATTTGGAGTATAAAAATAGCTATAATATAAGTTACCTACGTAGTACCTGTGTAAGATAATCTCTCAGGATGCAAGCCTATTGCAGACATTTGGTTTTTGTTGTAAAAATGAGTCAATGTATTTATAGACCAGGAACTTGCTCTGCGCATGTGATAATCTGACGCATTTGTATAGTCAGTTTGTCATGTTGGATAACTCCTGGCAACTGCTGTTCTTTAATTAGGTGACAATACAGGACCTTCAGGGTAAGACCAAATCTTTAAGTTTCATGCTTTCATCAATCACTGTTTCCATTGTACGGATAATGCGGGTTTGGAGTTGTGTGCACGTTGAGTTACTGCGCGATAAATGTTTCAATGCATGTCGCGGATAAACGTGGGCACTTTGTTAAAAATGATGATGAATTCTACGCCAGTGGAACTGCTCAAATCGAAATAGGAACGACTGAAGTGTGGAAATGTTTAAAATGGAATAGCTTGCACAGCATTTTTTTGCGCATCATTCACAAGCATCATTTCCATCTTTCGCAAGCATTAAAAATTCGGTATAAATTTCTGAGTAACAAAACTTGCTTGACTTGTGGGTTGCAGCCGTTTCCTTCATCCAGATGACACAGACTTGGGGATTAACCATGTCATGGAAACAATGCATAAGTTATGTTTATGGAGACAGTTGATGAATGCTCTCTTTTGCATGATATGCGTCAATCATCTTGAGTTGCTTCTAGTGAATTGATTTGATTTTTCACTATAGCTAGAAAGAACACTCCAAGATAACTAGTTTTTACGCCTACAACAAAAATCTAGCAGGATTCTGACCACTATTAAATTTTATTGAGTCGCGTGATTGTAAGTTATTTTTGCCATAAAGCCTAAGAATTGCAGAGCTTAATATACCACAGTTTGATTTTATTGTAGTAGGCCTAACGTAACATTGCTTTTTATTAAATTTCTTTCAAACACCAGTACTTTTAAACACCAATACTTTTGATTGCAATTATGTAGAGCACTGGCCTGCATTCTTTAATAGACTTACCTATATTGGTCGTGGCCAATAGTGTTAATTCCCCCATCATTTTGTGATCAATTAGGTTTTTGCTTTATTACCTTCACTCTGTACCACCCAGACCAGACAATATACGTACATATCGAATGATTCCTCAGAAGATTTTCTATTCTTTAAAAACATTAAAAACAAAAACTTATCCCAACAGTCTCTTAGGGCGGAGTGAAAAACTCCAAAAAAATTTTGCTTCAAAAGTTTGTGAAACCGGAGTTTTTTGGAGCAAAATTTGGAGTCAATCTCTGAGGCCAATTCCTCAGTGAAAATTGTGAAAAGATGAAAAGATTCAGTGAAAAGATTCTCAGCTTTCTAATGATGTGCAATATGCATGGCTTAAATAGCTTATGCAGTAAGTCTATTTGAAGTTAGTCCAGTTTTTACTAAACAGACTAGGCAACAAAATGTGTTAATGTGTTAATATTGATGTGTTAATGTGTTAATATTCATGTGTTAATGTGTTAATATTGATGTGTTAATATTGATGTGTTAATGTGTTAATATTGATGTGTTAATATTGATGTGTTAATGTGTTAATATTGATGTATTAATGTATTAATATTGATGTGTTAATGTGTTAATATTGATGTGTTAATGTGTTAATATTGATGTATTAATGTATTAATATTGATGTGTTAATGTGTTAATATTGATGTGTTAATGTGTTAATATTGATGTGTTAATATTTTTTGGCTTTGCTTGTGTAACTTGAAGAGCAAGGTCAAATCACTCAGAATTCACAAATTTATTTCACTGTTACTTGCAATACAAAATGTATATATTGTTAGTCTCTCGATATACTTTACCTATACTTGCTGCTGGACAGCTTCTGGTAGTAAGTTAATGTAATATCACAAATGGTTTTGTGAATTGCTAATCAAATCATTGCATATTCATAAAGAGGCAGACAATAATGATAAATGCTTAAAATTAGATTATTTGAACCTGAATTATCAGCGATCACCAGAGTATATAAAACATAATGGCCTGCAGGTTGAAGAGCTCATATTGCTATTACCGTAAAACCTCCATTTGAATGCCGTGATGCTCTATCTTTCGAACCTTCTATAGTGGTGGTCTAATAGAGGTGGCGTTAAATTAGAGGTTTTACGGTAACTGATTGAAGTCTTAGTCCCAGGTAAAACATCGGACTGTGATGAAAAGAAGGACATGGAATCTCAGGATGTATATTAGCATGTTACCGTGTCACCAGCACTTTTGGTGCACTTTCTTTATTTTTCTCCGAACTAATAGTAAGGATAAAAAACTGTAAAACATGAGTAATTTTAAATATAAATTTTATTATTTCTGTGTAGAATTACTATAAAATATGACCAACTTGTGGTTTGTTGGGATTGAATGGGTAGTGAATTGGCTGTCACATCTGTGAGTTTCACTCTCGTTGCTATGGTTTTATGTTGCTTCCACATGTTGATAATTTAAGTTGTGGATTATGGGTATTGTTGTTGTCAGCCAATCATACATACCTCTCAAATGGTGCATGTCAGAGTTGTTAAGAAATAGATAGCAAATCTTTCGTATCATGACAACAGTTGTAGTCTAGCGGCAATGCATCTCGATTCTATTGAAATCTAAGGGAGATAACTCCAAGCCTTTTATCCACCACGTGTGCGTATTAGCTGCACTTATGTGTCAGCAAGAATCTATTAGCTGTTTTTTTTTGCCAACATTGAGTTGATTTTCTGATCGACCGATCTCGCTAAATTATAATATTCTGATGTCTTGCTCGTTGATTCTTGGCACAGCATCAGCTCAACCCTCGCTAGAAATATCTCTATGGTGTCTCACTCTGAGTTTTTATCAATATCAAAGTGATAATTGTAGCGGCCATGCCAAGGTTGGGTTGGATTGCAAACTTACAATAGTGTACAGTCTTGTTTAAATTTTTTTGCGTTGCCATGACAGCTTTTTAGGGAATTTTAGCTTGATCTTTAAACGCCGACTTTCTTCCATGAACAACATTTTCTCATTTTCTGGTTTGATACGTAACATTATGTAGCAACAATTGTATTGGCCCAGTTTTGATAAGCTTTTATCGGTGTGATGTCAACTATTGGCTGTGTTTGTAGCAATTTTTTAATGCATTGATTACGATGTATTCAATGCAAACTTGACAAATCTTGTCAAGTTTGTGTCATTGTTGTGGCATTCAGCAAGGTGCACATATACAGCTCTGTGCAGCGTGTAAGGTGCACTGATACATCTCTGTGCAGCGTGTAAGGTGCACATATACATCTCTGTGCAGCGTGTAAGGTGCACATATACAGCTCTGAGCAGCGTGTAAGGTGCACATATACAGCTTTGTGCAGTGTGTAAGGTGCACATATACGGCTCTGTGCAGTGTGTAAGGTGCACATATACAGCTCTGTGCAGTGTGTAAGGTGCACATATACAGCTCTGTGCAGTGTGTAAGGTGTACATATACAGCTCTGTGCAGTGTGTAAGGTGCACATATACAGCTTTGTGCAGTGTGTAAGGTGCACATATACGGCTCTGTGCAGTGTGTAAGGTGTACATATACAACTGTAGAGATATAGTGCTTTCTTTATGCTGCGCTTTACATTGTTATATAGCTAGAGTTCCATAATATATTTCTGTTATAATCCTATGAAATTTTGTACAAATATCTCAAAATAATGACTTCTCTCTCTTGTTCTGACAGCAATGAAAAAAGAGCTGGAAGATGAAGACAGTGCTAACGCTCCGAATAACTTCTACAGAATTCGCCAAACTCAGGTATATGCGAGCCCTCGTCAGTGTTGGTAACGCGCTACTAACCCACTATCTGGAGCTGTCATGCATCACATAGTTGTGTTCGATATTATGAGGGTTTGAAGAGTCATTCTGAGTCATGCTAGTTATCTTCTGAGTTGCCGGGAGGCAATGGGTTCTCTTCCTCTTATGTGACGTGCCGGCCTGTGATTGAATTGGCTGTTTTCTAATCATAATGTTTGGATGCCAGCTAGTATTATATGGCACAGTTAATAGAAGTGGGAAGCCTGGGTAGAGTCTAAAACCTTTTTATGAGAATATCCTGTGTTGGGTAAAGTAAATATCACAAACTGCTAAGCTCAGTGTCCAGAGATGCCAGTCAATGCTGATCGTTTGGCTACGGCATACTTACTCACTGTCAGCTATCTCTGCTAGAATCGTTTGTAGGACCTTGAGCCTTGGGGCTAGTGAACAATCATAATATTTAAACTAAAGCAGTTTAATGTTGCAACTTACAACACAGTTATCACACAATTCTGTGAGAATCATCGGGTAAACTACGGTGATCCACAGATCGTTAAACTTTTAATTTTTCATTGAATCACAGTCTGTGTGTTGGCCTAAACTCAGACTATACGGCGTTTCATCTTGGACTATATGATGTCTAAAGTACTTCCTTATTTCTAGCATTACTGTGTTGCTGTTTCAATGTTCCCCTCGCTTGTTATCGCCCAATAATTGCTAACTATGGCCGAGGAGATGTTAGTCATAGATAGGCAAACAGGAAGCACCTATTCTAAAGCTTGAAGCAAACATCTCCTCCGCTCTCTGGATTACTAGTCACAAGTTCATACCCGAGCTGTTTAGAAGAATCTCTGGAACATTAGCAAACACTTACATATGAGGTCATCTTACAAAGACATGTAGTTATCCCTCCCTCTACCTTTGCAATCACTGAGTTGGTAAAGTCCTAATCCATCCATAATTTGCTATCATTCAGCGTATCAGGCGCTTCTTGGAATAGACTGTGTAGCTCATATGAGCTGTTGGAGAGAATGGGGAGTGGATACATCATACCATACCTAGTGATGTAGGTGAAAACATGCTATAGTGGCACTAACCATTGTCAGGTAAATATATGATTATATGACATCATAATGAACCATCTCTTATGTACTCTCTTATGTACATCTCTTAGAACCACCTGCTTATCTACTTATGCAACAACAGGTATAGCGGTAGGAGGCAGTCTTTGTTGAGTCTTGCTGAGCCTTCTTTACTGCTCGACTGAAGGGCGTGTGCCACCTGATTCACTCACCACGACTTGTTCTACTGGCTCAATAGGTTTTCTGACTGACAGCTATTGTTACCGAGATAGGCGTGTGTGGATAGTGGTACGTCACGAGACATTTGAACAACAAAAGACTACTGCCAAGATACACGGCAAACAGTAAAAATCCAAGTTGATTCATTTGACAAATATTGTAACAAATACTCGATGCACGTCACGGTGTCACGGTCGGGATAACTTACTCCGGACCTGAGCTATATGGAGCGAGTCATTTATTGCTGTGGAACTCTTTAGAGTACAATCAGAAAACTCACACCAAGATCAATAACGGCTTCTAGGTTGTTGCTTGGTGATAAGGTCTGGTTCTTGGAAATTCTTGAAGCTGGCAGATACAATATTTATATGTAAACATTTTTATAGGTTTTCTTAAAATGACCAAAAAATTCATCTGTTCACCCATGCCACCCGTTTCCTACTACTATGTGTTCTCGCAATGTCTCCAATAGGTGTTAGTGTGCCAAGGAGAAGTTAAAACAAACGACACTAGGGGTACTTCCGGATTTCCTTCACACGTGATAGGGTACACCTGGGGTGCTCAGATTCCAGTTACATATCGCTCCCACTTGTAGTAAAATTATGGTAGTCATTGGTTGGGTTGGGTGCATGAGGTTGCTCAATAACCGAGTCAGATGGGTTATGTTAGCAGAGGTGGATATATGCTATTCCATTGTATCATTAAAATTCCTGGTCTGAAATCTTTATACATAGTTTAATCTGTGTAGGCTATTATACCCAATACCAGAATGCCTACTTTATAACAAGTTTGCATTCAGTGTTTACTAAAAATACTGTGTCGGCCACATCACTGAAAGTGGAAGATAATTCCAACTTAATAGATGAGGACTAAACAAGTGCTTATCGCTCACCCCATGTAACAGTAAATGTTTGTCGATATTTAGTCATGCCTAACCCTGACAGGGGCACTTGGGCAAACCAAAAGTACCCTTCATGTGTAGAAGTAGAAAAGATGACTATGGTGTACTATGGTGACATGGTCATATGAGGCCTTTTAACTAGTCCTGGCGAGTTCCAATAGGGATAATGGTGTATACCGTGATGTGACTCTACACCATGTACATTCAACTCTACAAATAAAATTCTAACACCAAATGTGTACATACACATGTGTTGTTAGAATTTCAATTGTAGAGTTGCATGCATGTGCTAACCCTTAGTTTATAGATACACATAGGCCTAAACTATTTTTCTTTGTGTTTCTTCTGTTCAATGATAAGTCATATACATGTATTCTTTACATGCACTCTTTTGGGGTACACATGGAGAATCCTAAAGGACTATTAGTTGAATGGACACAGTATGATCTGCACATAGGATTGTGCCTGTTTTTATACATTTCAAATCCCTCAAATGATGCCGGATTCCAATATCGAATGCGAGGCCCGGCGGTAATCTCGCGTAGCAAAACACTTGCGGCGCTAGGCTCGCGGCTAATGTTCACATAAAGCTGTGTCGTTGGTGATCGCGTAAAAATGGCCGCTAGCCATGCGGTCTCAAAAGTGCTGACCCTCACATGTACAGCGCATTTTGAGAAGGCTTTGCCTGCGGCTCTTGTGAAAGCTAAACAGCGCTGAACTTTTGCATTAACCGCAAAAGTTCAGCAGTTAACACTAGCGGTTGAATACTAGCGGTACTTGGCGTAGGTTCACATTTCACCGCTGATAGCCCTGCGGTGCTGTCAGCAATGCTTGCCGTGTATATGGGAACCCGGCTTTTGAAAAAGTATGTGAACCGGGCACTAGTAATAGATATTATCTGTGATTGGTTATGAAATCAATTTTAATTCGTAGTTATGTCAGCTGAAGTGATAATTGATGACAGGACTGTAACCTTTGACCCCGATACTTGCTGCCTCGCTACTGAAATTCACTTATTTAACCTTGTTATAAATGTCTTTGCTGCTAGTGTAGGATATCATCCCTGAAAAAAAATTAACTTAGGCAACTGCAAGTTATATGACCACTGTCAGTGCTTTACTGTACTTATACGCTTGTTAGGTGGTCTCATGTGGTTCAGCACAATATGCTGCATTTTCTTTGGTGACATTTTTTGGGTGTCACTTTGATAAGATTCCTTGCAACTTCCCAGTCATTTTAATCAAATGAGAAAGTTCAAAATCTTACCATTTAAATCATGTATGGTGGCCACACGCCATACTACTCCTTTGATATAAAAGAACAATGCTATCTGTGAAGATTTTTGGTGTCAAACTCCGGTGTCATTCTCTGAAAGTATCACAAGTTCACTTGAGACAAATATAGAACTGCTGTGATGTGTACAGTTTGAGCTACAAAAGAGTCCTCACACTTGTTTATCAATCATTATTGTTAAGATTGCTAGTAACTGATGATTGATATCTGAACTAAATATGAAAACAACATCTTTTGTCAAAACAAGCAGCACCGTATCCAAATTTGGTTGTTCAAATGTGATTGAACGGAAGTAACTTTTATACATAAAGACAAATGTTACAGAAGCTAGCCTGCTTGTTACCATTGTTACATGGAACTCCCAGAGGCTCATTCACTACCATATATTTTACCAGGCCACGAATCAAAAAGATATTGCTTGATGTGAATCTGTGTTAAATTTTAGCCAGGCTTTTAAAAGATAAAGAGCTATTCTTCCTAGAAAGATTGGGTATTGAGGGTCAGTATACCTTAACTTGGTTTTTATCACAACCCAATGATGCCATTGGTTAACTGTTTCTTTTGGCAACCAAAAATTTGGTTTTTAATCCTAATTATGAATAAAAAGTTTCTATGGGTGGTTGGTCAACAAAACTGCATTACTACCTAAACATTAAAGGCATGCACCACTTTTTTGTGCCAGTTTTCCCAGTTTGGCAGGTTTCCTAGTGTTCCATGTAACATATCACTATTCTGATCTGACACATGTTGCTATCTTGATCTGACATTTGTCACTAGTTTTGATCTGATGCATGTCACCATCCTCATCTGACACTTGTCACTATCTTGATCTGACATATGTCGCTATTGTGATCTGACACATGTCACTTTCTTGACCTGATGCATGTCACTATTCTGAACTGACGCATGCCGCTATATTGATCTGATACTTGCCACTATCTTGATCTCACATATGTCGCTATTGTGATCTGACACATGTTGCTGTAGTCATCTGATACATGTTGCTGTTGTCATTGGACAACAGCAAAATGTGTACACTGGCCGCTTTAAGCTGTGTAACCTAACTTCGTGATGTTGTAGAGCAATACTTTGTCAAAGAAGTTTGTTAATGTGATGAATGAATACAATGAGTGCCAAGTGACATACAGACAAAAATGCAAGGAGCGAATCCAACGGCAGCTTGCAATCGCAGGAAGAGCGACGAGCGATGAAGAGCTAGAGGACATGATTGAGTCTGGCAATCCGCAGATATTCAACCAGGGGGTAAGACACTGTACAGTCATACTTCGACTTACAAGCTTAATGCGTTCCGAGACTGAGCTCGTATGTCAATTTACTCGTATGTTGGTGCAATTTATTTATATATAGAACAATTAAATATATATTGATTGGTTTCCATACTCTAAAAAATGCAAATAAAACACTCAAAACAAGATATTGTAACAGAAAGAACATGTTGGTTATTGTCCTAACTTACCACATGTTTTCAAAAAGCAACAAATAAAAATAATGCAAGGAAATGTGAGAAATTGAAATGTAAAATTAAATACATACAATAGCAGCTAACGCTAGCATTTGCCAGAGAGGGAGATATAAGTCATCCTTCATTACAACAGTTGACTTTGATAAATTTGGATTTTATTAAAGTCTTAAAAGACAAACTTAGAAGCAAATCTAAAAGCAAACTTTCATTTTTAACTTAACGTAATTAAAATTTCTTCGGCATTCATAGTTTTAAGTTTCTCGTTGGTTAGCTAATTTTTCCTTTGTTTCGCTTTCACGGCTAGCCGGCCGTTTTATGATGAACCTATTTCAGGACGTTTGCTTTTGTCGCCCTTTCAACATGTTGCGATTAGGACGAACACAGGTGTCGTCACAAAGGTTTAATGCACGACCACTAGCCAATTGTCCGAATGTCTATTTTTATAATTTTGATAGATAGCACCGGCCTTTTCAAATAGCGTCGTTTCAGTTACGCTGTCACCGGCCAATTGTTTATCGTTTATCTAATGCCTGAGCGGTCTCTCCATCAGCGGTCGTGAAGATCGCTGCGCCGTTTAGAAACTATGGTTAGTCCTTTCGCGAGCTAAATGCCCTGAATATAATCCTTCTGTTTGATAATTGTGGATGTATTTCTGTCATATTTCTGAGCTAGCTCAATCACGCATACACATTTCGCATATTTTTTCAATAATTTTCCGTTTAATATCAATTGTTATCATTTGCTTTTTCTTTGCATTATTTTTCATTTTACTGGCAAACTTTCTGTCTACGCGCAGTACATGTACTTTTAATTCACACAATTCTGCACTGAAAAGCGCGCACAAAAACACGGTTACAAAAGTATAGCCTGAGCAGTTGAAAAATACAGATTGATGCTGTTGTCATAAAACATCTCAGACATACTTGGCAACTGACTCACGTGCTCGTATCTCAAACATGGCTCGTATGTTAGTGCTAAAACTTGCTTAAAAGCTGGCTCGTATCTCAAGTTTCTCGTACGTTGGAGCACTCGTAAGTTGAAGTATTACTGTATTCTGAAGTTGAAATGTAAACTAAAGTCAATCAAGATAACTTCAATTTACTTACTTCTTATATAGGAAATAAATATAATGTACTGTTATTAAGTGTTCTGGTGTTAGCACTTGGCTCATACATATACTTTAAAAATTAGTTTCTATTTTGTGGATTTTCACTTACCGCGAAGGATGGTGATTCCTATTAACCGCGAAAAGATAGAGATTACTGTAGAGCTGATTATTCGTTTCTGATATACTGTAAGTATAGTTTGACTGTGTGAGAAATCTACATGTCACATCTACCCTCACTGCGTGTCATATCTACCATCACTGCGTGTCACATCTACCCTCACTGCGTGTCACATCTACCATCACTGCGTGACATATCTCCCATCACTGCGTGTCACATCTACCCTCACTGTGTGTCACATCTATCATCACTGCGTGTCACATCTTCCCTTACTGCGTGTCACATCTACCATCACTGCGTGTAACATCTACCCTCACTGCGTGTCACATCTACCCTCACTGCGTGTCACATCTACCCTCACTGCGTGTCACATCTACCCTCACTGCGTGTCACATCTACCCTCACTGCGTGTCACATCTTCCCTCACTGCGTGTCACATCTACCATCACTGCGTGTCACATCTTCCCTCACTGCGTGGCACATCTACCCTCACTGCGTGTCACATCTACCCTCACTGCGTGTCACATCTACCTTCACTGCGTGTCACATCTACCATCACTGCGTGTCACATTTACCCTCACTGCGCGTCACATCTACCCTCACTGTGTGTCACATCTACCATCATTGCACGTCACATCTTCCATCACTGTGTGTCATATCTACCCTCACTGCGTGTCACATCTACCCTCACTGCGTGTCACATCTACCCTCATTGCATGTCACATCTTCCATCATTGCACGTTGAGCAATTGGCAAACTTTAAAACATCTGTTTACTCTACAAAAACTCCATCCATCATCCATCCGTTGCAGAGGTTTTCTCTCTGTAACGAAACAAAAACTTCAGCATAGTCAGGATTCACGGAAAGTAATTAGAATACTCGTGGCTGATGGTATGAAAAGTTTGAGTTTGTCCCACAGAATGCCTTTTCAGATCACTTTATCTAAAGCTTAACGATTGCCAAAAATCACCAGAGCATGGGATATTGCAAATGAACGATTCGCGATATTATTACCCTAGGACACTAACGTATTCGCGTCATCTAACTTTCGCATTTTCGCGGAGTCATCCTCTCGCGAAAACTTCATGAGCGAAACTAAACTATCAAAACAAACGAGCGAAAAACGCGTTGTTAAATAGCTTTATTCATTGATATCCACAATAAAATCTTGTCATATTAGAAATGCAGGTAATTTTCGTGTGTGGTTGGCTCAATGGAAAATTTCTGGTAAACTCATTATAGCTAATACATCGATCGAGCAGCGTGGCAAAGCAAATTAAAATGATGATATCAGTTTAGTCACTGACTTTGTAACTGATGAGGACGAAAGTCTGGTAGGTGAAGTCATAAAATTGAATAATAAATATTGTGGTGATGAATTTTATTACCAACCAAAAACAATATCAACCCTCACCAGGTTCAACCGCGTTATACAGTTATGTTTGTGAAGTTGGTTGTTATCTATTTTCTTCTTCTTGGGACTAGAGTGTGGAAGACATGTGAAAGTCATGGCGGGAGGGACCTAGACGTCATTGATAGTCCAAGAAAGAAATGGCAGCAAGTGATCAAATTGAGTTATTGATCTCACCCACACATTTCAACCTGCGGTTTACAAATACGAACTAGTCCCAAATTGAAAATTTTTTCTTATTAGCCAACTGGGCCTGAGGAAAGTAATCTGTTTGTTCCACTACATTTATTTTCACATCACTATATTTTCGCACTCATCAGAGCCGCGAAATTAAGTTGCAGCGAAATTTTACTCTGTGTGCTACTCACGAAACTAAATACTAGCGAAATAAAAGTGTCCTAGGGTATATAGAAACTTTGTAAATTTTTGTTAATATAAGAAACTTATGTTAATTAAAAACTCTTTTGAGTTCATGATAACAAGAGACATTTGTTACATGAATGCCTGTGTGTGAGGAAGGTCATGGAATTAGCTTATTCTAAGACTAGAAGGCCGCGTTTTAGTTCGAGTATCAATCACTGTGATAATCGTCTTATGTGAGATAAATCACCATTACGTGATTATATTGTTTATACGATTGGCGATATCTCCTTAAATGGTGGCCATTTTAAAATTGTCTACCCTAAGAATTGTCACCAAACAATAAAATCGTCATATTGTGAAGCTACATTCAGGTTACTTGAATTAGTTGATAAAGGATCTCCTTTCGTCACATCAATTCCATTCCATCTGGTTTAGTGGCATTTGGCTGAACTAAAAACTTTACCTTCTCCTTTAGTAAGATTGAGACGGTAAACAGTGAAATATCTGCAAAACTTCAAAACCAAATATTTTTATGGCATTATAAGAAGTCTATAAAAATAACATATTGTCTTATAAATTAGTCAATATTCGCACCAGTACAGGTGTTTTAGAGATACATGTTTGTGTCTGTCCGTGAACTGCGTATGTTACTCATATCTGAATCTAGTGGGTGTCAGGTTCTCATGTAAATAATATTTCCAATAGTTTGAGCTCTGTGCCTTGACATAACTCTCAGCATAGCATGCTTAAAATGTTGAAATAATTACGGAGATTTTCCTGCTCTGTGTACTTGCTGATCATGAGCCCGTTTGAGACTTATGGTTTTCTCTGCACAAGTTTATCTTGTATTTAAATTGATCTTTTAAAATACAAATATTTATCAGTTATATTATATGATATCAGGCCTGTATTCCCTGGTTGCAAGTTGGGGCAGCTAAGCAAGTTGGGGCGGCTAATGTTAGGCGACTAGTTATGAGCTTCTGGGAATTTAGAGGGGCGGTGGTCAGCCCCCTCAACAGTTTCTTTTATGTAGGGCCTCAACCGGGCATCTCACGTAAAGTTTTAAAAATTTTTATTGGAAAGTATAGTGGACTGCCAGGACGTTTTCAGATTAAAATAGGCTAAACTTGACCGCAGTTGAAACGCTCAGAAAAAAGACATCTTTTTCTTTTGAGCGTTTCAACAAAGATCAATTTTGCCGATTTTATTTTAAGTTCATCCTAAGGTTTCTACGCTTTTGTGGGGCTATTGCCAAGCGGATGTTTGTTAAAACTTGACCTTTTGCAAACCTTTATAAAAGTCGTTAACAAGAATATTTTGCCGATGATGATAATGACGCCCAAGAACTATTAAAAGTTGACGTTTATCTATATGGCTTGGAATAAAGTGATACTCTACAGCGATAAAAACGGTTCCCCTAGCCGTTGGGCAAATAACCATTCGAGTTAATGCTGTTGAGGTCGAGTTATCTAAAGCAATTTATCATTGCGTGGAACGGACCAAACAAATCCGTTAGAGTTAACCAAGTGTTCGTGATAAAATTTTACATTTTATCTGAGGGCGAGAATAGTCTAGTTTGACTGTACTTAGCCGCCAAAAATTCCTAAAAAGTTGGGACAGCTCAGCCGGCCAGCCGCCCCAGAGAATACGGGCCTGTATGATATATTCATATAGTATATATATATTGTAGTACAGTATAATATATATAGTACATATATATTATATACGTATTTATCCATCTATATAGTATATATATTGTAGTACAGTATATATATCGTAGTGCAGTATATATATATCATAGTGCAGTATATATATTGTAGGGTATATGTATATTGCAGTATATACATCATAGCATATATATTTTGTTGTATATATATCATAGTATATATATCGTAGTATCACAATTATCATTGGTGACTTTCATTTTGAGCCCTAGTTGTATGTTTTTATATCTTGTTGAACACGTACAGTAAACCATTGTGAATAGGCTCAAAGACATAGACAGGGTTTTAGATTAGCGTTCTGTTTCTTTATAGATCGTCATGGAGACTCAGGCCGCTAAGAAGACATTAGCGGACATCGAGGCCAGACATGAGGATATTATGAAGCTTGAGAACAGCATACGGGAACTGCATGACATGTTCATGGATATGGCCATGCTTGTAGAGAGCCAGGTCAGCCTTTCTTTTTCGACTAGCTGTGCTGCCGCCTTTTTGAATTAGTTCAGCTCTGCTTGTATACTGCTTATAATGAGGTTGCTACCACGGAGTAGCACAAAGCATTCTTAAATGTAGTAAATTTTTATTTTAGCTATCCTAGAGCTCTGCAACGTTAATTTTTTAGTATTTAACTGAAATCTTGGGTTGGCTTAACATGGCACACATAGAAACACATTTTATATATTGATATAAAAAATTAATTGTCGTATATGAAATACTTTAAGTCAGACACAGGTATTAATTCAGCACATCGATATACGTAACTTAACTGTTGTTCTTCGGTAGAAACCTCTGACTATTTTCATATGAACAAATTCAATTCAACTAGCATAGTTACAACTTGGGAGCACTTTATCCTGATTACATCACATACATACTTAATGAAAAGTCAAGGTTTAAACCAAGGCCCAATGAGAATTCGATATTTGTCATATTGCAATTTATACCCGAAATTACTCAGGATGAGACAACCTAACTAAATCTTTTTCACCATCACCAAAGATAGTGTATACATAACTAGCAACAGACATGTAATATTACTGATGAGTCTTCTATTTGGGCTAGCCTGTAGAAAGTTTATCGAATACAACCCCACAAAATAGTCCTGCAAAAATTATGTGTAATAATTATGTATATAATAATTATATATATTTATCTATCATCGGAAGTCATTTTCTGATACTGACACAGCTTGTGTGTGTGTGTATATATATTTATGTATATATATAATTTGGTATATCAATCATTGTAGAGAACCGATTTGATTTGTTTTGGTTTTTCATGATTCGCGACATAAAATCTGTAGTGTAAAGAAAAACACCTTTGAAAAAATTATTAGAGAAGGTACTCTATTGGACAGATTAAATAATCATTGCTTGTCCAGTGATAACAGTCACATCAGGCATGTTTTGGCCTCTCTAGCTGATGTTGTTTATTATGTAGCCTACATTTATTTTTCTAATAGGCAATCGTTTATTCTTAATCGTGTGTCCTCAAAGTGGCAATCGTGTGTCCTCAATGTCTACGTTCTTTTTGTGAATAGCAGGCATGTAGTGATAATTATTTCTGAAAATCTATACGATCAAACACTAATAGTAATTTGTTGTTAAAAGTAGGCTCCCAATGTACACTAGCCAGTTTTAGGAAACACCATGTAGGCTCAGAAAAGATGTCATGTCATTATTATATCGGCATGAATCGTTTAATGTTTAGTTCTCCTTTATCGGCCTTACGAAAGTCTCTCACCCCTGTCATGAAATGGTTAACGAGTCATTAGCTATTTCCTTTTTACTCTTTCGTAACAAGACGAGCTAGTCAGGAGTCATATGACTCCGGCCTGTTTAAGCATCACTTATTATTAAGTTCTCGGAAAGGTAAATAACGTACGAGAGGCTCTAGATTTCACGAATTAACCAATCACAATCCAAGCTTCCGTGTCCATCTGTCAGTGGCTTCCGTAGGAATACGCCTTGCTTGGGCCCATCAGATGTAGGCACAGTTGATTGCTACTCGCGTTAAATCAAAATTTATGGTGTCTAGTTTGCAGTTGACGTAATTGAAGCTTGTTGAAGAGGTGACAGTCAATTTATCATATTCTGTTAGTTATTATATCACGCAATACACGCATACGTAATTAACTTGGATGATCTCTCTACAGTGCCAGAAAAAATAGTTGGGATTCAATTGTTTTACAAGCTAGGCCAGACAAAATTGTTATCTCAACATATTCGTTGTCTCTCATCCAGATACTATGGATATTTACATATCAATGGAATGCTTGCACTCTAAGGAACTAAACTAATCTACTTTCAAATGGAAAATTTTAATCCCCTCATCATTTAGTGAGCAAATTTTAATGTAACTCAAATTTCAAGAAAACTGTTAAGTCACTTGCTGGAGAATTAACCCACCAAATACTAAAACTTATTTTACTCTACATATGATTTTTAATATTTGACATGAAATTCAAACAATTCTACATCTTGACATACAAAGTAATTTTTAAAAAATCTCAAAATCTAATACTTTTGTGAAAGTAAATAAAATTGGTAAAAGTTAAATTTAATCGAAAAATAATAAGAATAAGATTGTAAAAGAATAAAAATGTACGAATTAATTTAGCTTACATATTGTATAAATTACACTGCGTACATATCTGACTTACTCTACCACTGAACCTACACTCTGTTCATGTCTCTCTAAGGCAAATATGTAGATAATAATCCCTATTTTCTGGTTATGACTTAATTAATTTAATTTGAGTTTTATGTAGTTTTATATAATGCTTTTTTATGCTTAGCTAAAATGTTTATCATTATTTTAGGCTCTAGAACAAATTAAACAAAATATAATGTATTCTCATAACACTATTTGCTCAATATGAAAGTTTTGACATCTAACAAAATATTGGTATGGATTAACATGGTATGTTGAGGTGTGACAGCAGTTACAAATATGGTTTGTGGATATCCTGTCAATGCATTTGAAATCTTCTTATATTGCTAGCTTCCCTGACCCATACTCTCTCATTGCAGGGAGAAATGATTGATAGAATAGAGTTCAATGTCAACCAGGCACAAATATTTGTTGTTGAAGCCAAAAACAACACGGAAAAAGCCCTCAAATACAAAAGCAGTGCTCGGAGGGTGAGTAGAAGGAAGGAGGGTAGCAGCTGCATCCCCTTTTTATTTCTTGTGCTTCAAATCAACTCTCACAAGTGTGCTCAACTTCAGCATTATGTAACAGGATATAGTGCATGTGTATATATTACGTTACATATATGTTCATGTATAAATATGTATATATTTATATTATAAATATATATATTTATATTTATACATAAATATGTGTATATGTATGCATAAATATATACATATTTATGTATAAATATATACATATTTATGTGTAAATATATGTACGCTATAAATATATATATATAGTAACGTAGTATAACATAATATGTACGAATACAACAAATATTTTTTGGCTCCAATACCAAACATTGCTTTGGCAAGCCAACTATCAACAGGAAAAATCACTACAATGTTGTGGTATTTACGTTGGAGTTTTTATACTACTCTGTAACTGTTAATACTACCCTACATGACATCCGAGCGATTACAAAATGTTTGTATTTCGATGCTGATCGATTCACATATATTTATAGCTTATGTTTGTATTTCGATGCTGATCGATTCACATATATTTATAGCTTATATAGTAAGATTAACTTTTATATGGTACACCTGATATTTGTTTATAGGTGATGTGTCGTTGCGCATAGACTGAGTTCCTTCAATATTGTTTGACGTATCTAAGGCTCAGAGTATTCTATATTTAGCTGTGGCATATATCGTGTGCCAAAGTTTCACAGACACTTTTTCATATCAGGAAATACTGTAATTACTTAGAATAAAAATTGGGCAAGAATTTATAATGAATGACGTTAGTGATGTAAATCATATGAGAATTTTTGTTTGCCAAATAGGAGTCGATGACTTCATATCACTGAAGTCGATGACTTGGTGCGCAAGCTGTACTTCAACTAGTTTGAATAATCATATGCCAGCGATCAACATCTCCGGCGTTCGATTGTTTAATATGGAGTCGTCGTTTCTCATAGAATTACTTTACATGCCTGATGCTTGTTTTACAACTGCTTTTGTTTGCAAAATCAAAGGAGTTTTTTAAAGTGATAACACGCTAATTAAGATTAATTTTATAGGATGTCAGACACTGCATAGTTTGTGTCAAGAATAAGAAAGTTTTTCTATAAAAAAGCAATACGATAATTTTAGGTAAACCATCTTTGCACCCAAGTTTAAATTTTGATTTCCAAGTTCGTTTGCCAAGGGTTGAGAGGTATATATAATGTCAAAGTATAATATTAAAATTTCAATATGCATAAACCATTTTTCTTGAGTTAATACCCAACATGGAAGCATTTGTCAATATTGACATCTATGTGGTGAAATGAATGTCTAGGCATAATTATGTTGGCTTACTGAAGGCTACCGTTACAAGTAATTTCTTATCCATATCATTTTGTCATTCACCCACCACCTGCCAATACTTTCTATGTAACGTTAGGAACTGTTTGAATGCTTATGGTTTGTTCATGAAACAAATAGCAGGTTTTACCCATGTAGTCTTTCATGCATTAATAACACAATTTCAAGTTATTGAGGTACATGTAGCTGTCACAAGCCTGTACACAATGAAGCAATGAATATGGTGATACAGTCCCATTTCAACATATAACCACTGCAGCATATCTGTTTTTCAATGTGTAATGTACAACTGTAGCGAATGCTTTAATGTACACTCACTAAGTGGTTTCCAGCATACAATGTTAAGATTCGCAAAAATATTGCAGTTTTGAAAGTAAATAAGAAGAGACTGATGAAAATTGAAGATAAAATGCATAAATATTAAAAAATGTATAAGCCAAATTGTTCCAAATTTCGTCTTCCTTGAACTAGAGCAAGTTACATTGTGTATCTCTCTCTCGCTCTCTCTCGCTCTCTCTCTCGCTCTCTCTCTCTCGCTCTCTCTCTCTCGCTCTCTCTCGCTCTCTCTCTCGCTCTCTCTCGCTCTCTCTCGCTCTCTCTCTCGCTCTCTCGCTCGCTCTCTCGCTCGCTCTCTCTCTCGCTCTCTCTCTCGCTCTCTCTCGCTCTCTCTCGCTCTCTCTCTCGCTCTCTCTCTCGCTCTCTCTCTCGCTCTCTCTCTCTCGCTCTCTCTCTCTCGCTCTCTCTCTCGCTCGCTCTCTCTCTCGCTCTCTCTCTCTCTCTCTCGCTCTCTCTCTCTCGCTCTCGCTCTCGCTCTCTCTCTCGCTCTCTCTCTCGCTCTCTCTCGCTCTCGCTCTCGCTCTCTCTCTCGCTCTCGCTCTCTCTCTCGCTCTCTCTCTCGCTCTCTCTCTCTCGCTCTCTCTCGCTCTCTCTCTCTCGCTTTCTCTCTCGCTCTCTCTCGCTCTCTCTCTCTCGCTCTCTCTAGCTCTCTCTCGCTCGCTCTCTCTCGCTCCCTCTCTCGCTCTCTCTCTCTCGCTCTCTCTCTCGCTCTCTCTCTCTCGCTCTCTCTAGCTCTCGCTCGCTCTCTCTCGCTCTCTCTCTCGCTCTCTCTCGCTCTCTCGCTCGCTCTCTCTCGCTCTCTCTCTCGCTCTCTCTCTCGCTCTCTCTCTCGCTCTCTTTCTCTCGCTCTCTCGCTCTCTCGCTCGCTCTCTCTCTCGCTCTCTCTCTCTCGCCCTCTCTCTCGCTCTCTCTCGCTCTCTCTCGCTCTCTCTCTCGCTCTCTCTCTCGCTCTCTCGCTCTCTCTCTCGCTCTCTATCTCTCGCTCTCTATCTCCCGCTCTCTCTCGCTCTCTCTCGCTCTCTCTCTCGCTCTCTCTCTCGCTCTCTCGCTCTCTCTCTCGCTCTCTCTCGTTCTCTCTCGCTCTCTCGCTCTCTCTCTCGCTCTCTCTCGTTCTCTCTCGCTCTCTCGCTCTCTCTCGCTCGCTCTCTCGCTCTCTCTCGCTCTCTCTCACGTTTACCACTGAAGCCTTCACATTTCCGACCCTAGAATTTCATTCGCTTGTCTCTAACCGAGAGAGTGAATAGTGACAATGCAAATCTTTTTAATTGATAATAACTTTGTTGAGGTTTTTTATTTATAACTTAATTTTTAAATAGTTTCACATAGTGTATTTGTTTTAATGCTACGCAGTTACCTGCAGTATTTATTTGGAGTTATCTTGTCATAGGTCTTAATGTGAGATAAATTAAGTCGTAATGTATTCATATGCTATATTTGTCATAGCATGCGACAGCTTTAGTGTGAAACTGATAGCTTAAAGGTTGAATTGCAACAAAATTCACATTACAGTTATTTGGTATCAAAAGATTCACCATGTCTTACTCTGTTGTGTTGTAAGTGCAAAATATGTGGAAATGTGATTACAAGCTCTTAAAAGCTCAAAAACGAACAATTAATCGCAGCCACACGAGACCGCTGTAGTTTGGATTCTCTTTCCAAAACGGCTCAAATGTGACGTAGCTGTGGTAGATGGCTTCTGTTTACACTTTCATGCAACCTTATTCGTTGAAATATTTTCACTAATATACTTCAAGCATTCAATAAAGCCATGTCTATTGTTCTTACGCGTCTGTTGTATCGTCATTGTAATGCTGTCACTTTTAGCAGTGATATCTTATAACTTACCGTAAAAATTCATTTAATTTTTTAACCTTACCTCGAAGAAGTACATATCATTGTCTGATAATCATGATGAGCCTGTTGGTCACCTGTGATAATCGAAAAGTGCTACAAAAAATTATTTGGGAAGTATTGGGTCACATGATCAGATTACGACTTGATGATTAGATCAAGCCGAAACAAAACTGTAAAGTACCGAGCATCTATATTTGATACGGGGTCTTTGGTAAAACCCGATGTGTTTGTCATAAACTAGTGCTACGATAAGTTACATATCCAGCTTTTTATTGGCCTTTCAATTCACGTGGGAATATCCGTGACAAGACAATAACCAAACTGTAATGACTACGTCAGAGAAATATACGGATTCCAATCTACGGCGGCTTTTCGTTTTTGAGCTTTTAAGAGCTTGTAATCACATTTCCACATATTTGGCACCTACAACAGAGTAAGACATGGTGAATCTTTTGATACCAAATAACTGTAATGTGAATTTTGTTGCAAGTCAACCTTTAAGGAAAGAGCTTTGTAGTTTAATGTGATGGTTTAGTAGAATCACAATCTCTGTCATCAATGACCACTTCTATATTGGAGCATTAACATAAGATGGATTATAACTCTAGCTCCTGCTGAGCTAGTAAAAGGACATTCGAATAAGCAGGCTAAATTTTGTGCGTTTTTTATTTATTTTTTATTTAAAATTTTAGCGTTTTTTCATTTTATCATATGGTGCACACACAAGAAATATGGTTGGCTTTTGGTCATCTGATCCGGGAGTCTTACCTTTATTCTTGCTTCAAATATTCCTTCAATTTTATTTTAGAAAAAGATATGCCTCATATCGGTACTTGTACTAGTGATCGTCGTTGTGCTTATCGCCATCATTGTTCCGGTTGTCATTCAAAGCATGGCGGATAAAAATAATGGCCACAGTGACAACAATCCTCTTCCTGCTGCAACTCCATCTGCTCCACCAGAGAGGCACAGTTTTCCAAATAGGACACCGAGACTACCAGTTGATCATACACAATGACAAGGTTGTTTATTCCATTTTCTCCAAGTCTTACATCGTTGTTGCTCAACAGATTTTGGCCTATACATGTATTTATAATAATAATTATCTAGTCATTTATGGTGAAGCAAGCTGATCGGACACTTCATGTCTGGGAGTGTCTTTTGTATGCATTAGTAGATTATGATGTCATATTTTTACAAATTTTTTATATGCGTGTGCTGATGAAGTATGTCGATGCGAAATGACAAATTTTACATTCATATACAAGTTACTGACCGATATTCCACAGTAATCTGAACTAAATAATCGTTGATACACATCACATCATGCAGTAGCATCCTACACAATTCATGGTGGACTTGTTTTTTATCATTAATTTCTATACCACTGTTTGTATAATTTTATAAAACTACACGATGCAATGTTATTCAGTGATATGTTTTCGGGGTATATATATTATATATAAATTTTAAAATAATATTTTGTGTTATTAAATATAGCATACTGTGTTTAAGATGTGTATACAAAGAGCTGTTAAGTTTTATATGCAAATGAGGCATGTAATACTTCACAATTATAACTGATCTTAATGATGTTGTCGTTAGACATTTGCATCAAGATACCGAGTGGTTTCAAAGGGATATGTATAAAAAAGGACAGCGACTAACAAGTCCGATTTGAAAAAGGTATGTATGATTTTTTATGGAATCCAAAAATATTTGCATTGAGGAAAGAGTGTGACACATTCTAATGCTGACAGCTGTGTCTGTCACAATTGTATATGAGGCCCACACGACAATAATCTTTGAGGGCTTAAAACAAATTTTTCTAACCTTCAACTTGTATCAAATGATATGTTGCTTACTGCTTTGCCTAAATGTCCCCATCAACCAACTTAATTATTTATGTAACACATAAAAGTGTCTACATGGAATTTTTCCTGTTGTCCAGTTATCAGTGATAGTGCTGTTTGCAGTGCTATGCTACACACCTTTGTAGAAAAAGCTCTTGGCATCAGCAAATTATACAGTCCGACATAGCTCTACAACATACATGAGGATGAATTGGTACAATCAATTGATTTTATGCAGAGTTCAGTTTGTCTGTCATATTATAGCTATAACCTCAGAGGATTGCGCTACTAGGTTTGGGTTGAAAGAGTTGTCCTCTCTTCTAAAAATATAAACTTGGAAGCGGATAACTATAGACAACTTCACTAAATTAGATAGTTACATGAAACATTGTTGCGGGAAGGCAGGACATGTATTATTGTCTAGGTAGTAATTAACTGAATCTCACTAGACAACTATGTTGTCTTTCAAATGGTTGACACAGAGATCACTGAGCGTTTTCAGTAGAGCACTAATTGAAGGCACACGGAATCTATAAATATCAAGGCACAAATGACACTGGGCTAAAAACGCATGTTGGTGTACACACAGTGGAGTGAAGGAAACATTAGCAGGCAATGCATTGTCTTTATTTCAAAATAGGTTAAGAATAGTCAGTGATTACACAAAGCAACTAATGACAGACGAAGCGCAAGTCTTAGCCGAGGTGAAGCCTTTCCGTAGCTCTACATCCTATCTCTCAGTTTATCCACAAGGTTCACCCGACCCAACGTATTGTTCATGCAGCTGAGTGAGTACAATCCGTATGAGCAGTAAAACTCAAAAGTTGTGGAGACTAATTCGAAACACATCATTTGCGATGAACAGGCTTCCGTCTGGCTTCTGTCTTAATATAAATGTTTCAGTGAATCCCATTGGCTTGTCCTCATCGGTCTACAAGCAAAAGTTACAAGGCACTACTGGTAATGGTAGATGGTCTAATGCCATAGTAAACCCCAAAATATACGATAATTTACCCGCAGAATGCCTAACAATACCTCCCTTATGATATAATATATCAACTAAACCATACAACCAAAATCATCAGCATCAAGTAATGTTTACAAAATTAAGTAACAAAATTCAAACAATACAGCGAAATAACAAATAATAATATATGTGGACAAATAAAGACAGTGCCAAAAAAAATTTCCACCACTGATTTGCACACACGATTTATGTATTTACGACACGATTTCATGGAGTTTGATTAGGACAGCCGCAAAAGTACCAATACTTCAAAAGCATATGTTAACTTGCATCAACTCTGTTGCTTGCATACAGGAAATGCCTCCAAAACACAGCAAATTGTTGATGTCTCTGTACTGATTTACGACTTCATATAACCATGGCAACATAATCGTTCTTTACAACAGTAGTACTTTTTTTACTAAAACAAAGCACTTGTACATTATGCACTTGTACACAATGCACTTGTACATTCTATAATATAATGAGCAATGCAAGAATAAGAAAATGACAAACAAATTCTTCCATTTGTGAAAAAAACGCTCTCAGCTGTGAGAAAACACAAAGTTGAAGCTTGGCTGCGCTTAAAAATATGATGTAATTAAATTCTCAGTATTAATTATAACTTTGTTCACTTAACAAAACTCTTGCTAGCTCATGGAAAAAATGAACATTCCAAACAAAAAACATTAATATAATTATGGCTGCAATCCTATTTGTATTCTAGTTTTATTTTATAAAACAACCAAAACAATTTGCATAGCCTACAGTAAAGTATTTCTTAGCTTACCATTATAGACATAAATTATCTTTTTACACAATCTTGAACAAGGTGATTGCTTATACTATTTCTAACTAAATAGATACACTACCTGATACAGGTGATAACAGCTGTAATGATAGTCCTATTGTCATGTCGTAATGAGTAAGAATATTTGTGAAACGTTTGGCAATGCTAGCAAAAAGAGTAAGCAACTCCCTGTTGGGGTCATATGAATGAAATTAGGTCATAAGTAACTCTCATCGAAATATTGTCTTGTGACAAGTGTAGTATGCAAGAATTTAGACTGGTTCAATATAAGAACTGATGTTGTGATGTTTTATTTTATGCACAACTATTTCTCTTGAGTTTATGTCAAATATCTGAAAGGATTAAAATGTCTACTGTGGCCAGAATCGCTAACCTATGTTCCACGCTTACTTGCCTATGTTCCAGACCTATTAGCCTATGTTCCAGACCTACTAGCCTACGTTCCAAGCCTACCAGCCTATGTTCCAGGCTTACTTGCCATGTTTCAGGCCAACTAGGCTATGTTCTAGGCCTACTTGCCTATGTTCCAGGCCTATTAGCCTATGTTCCAAGCTTACTTGCCTATGTTCCAGGCTTACTAGCCTATGTTCTAGGTCTACGAGCCTATTTTCCAGGCCTATTAGCCCATGTTCCTAGCCTATGTTCCCGGCCTATTAGCTTATACAGTAATGTTCATAACTTTTGATTAAATAAATCACCAAACCCAGACTATAACCTCCGTGCATCTTCAACTATTCGCTACGAAGACTAAGTGTAAGAAATAAATACTAAGTGGATTTTAGAAATATTATTGAGTCCTGATCGATATTATCAACGACTTGACAGTTTTCAGGCACACATGCTATTAGCCTTTGTCCTTTCAGTACACTAATATTGTAGACCACTGGAACAATAGGCTACTATTTGTAAAGCAGTCAACCATAGATGCCTGCCAACAAACTAATAATCAAAATCGGAAAAGAACTAACCTTGAGTTGCCCGTTCACTACGACGAGTATTCCACTATCTCCAGTGGTTTGCACATCGATTGTTGTTATGATGTGATCAACTTTTTGAAATGGGAGACTCTAAAAAATAGTTTTTAGATAGTTAATAGATGCGGAGATATTTAAGGCAGTCGCTTGGCATTCAGTTGGACTGTAGGTACATCTTAATTCTAATTCCAAAGTTTGTTAAGCCGATTCCTTTCATGAATGCAAATCATCTAAGAATACTGTAGACACTCCTACAACGAAAATAATCCGTTCCAGAAATGTTTACATTAAAGGGATGTTATGTTATACAAACCATAAAATACATGTGAATTGCATAATTCGTTCCAAGATCTTTCCAAACTCACCCCTTTGAATTATAAAGAAAGAACTAAACTCAACTTTTCAATTTAACGAGTGAACAGCAGCAGTGGAATTATTTACTTGTATCAACAACTTTTCTCTTTTTTCTTATCGAATTCACTCAGTTTAGAGTTCATTATTACTATTATTCATTATTACTGTTATTCATTATTACTATTATTCATTATTACTATGATATGATTTCAAGTTAAATTAAAGATGAACTTGCACAAAATTTTAGTAGATTTTATCAAAAAATATCGGTATTTTTATATCATTTCTGATTGTTTTTAATGTTTGAGGTATTCTGATTGCCAGGATGTTTTAGGATTGAAATCGATAAAACTGAATCACAGTTAAAACGCTCTTGCTATATATGAATAGCAGTGTCCGTCTGTTCATTCATCTGGGCGAAGCCAGGGTTAGAGGTCGAAGTTAGGATAAAACATCACTTTCAATAAGACTCCAACTCGTGACATTCAGATTGGTAAACCGACAATCTAACACCCCCACCAATAGACCACCTTTAAGTATTTCTGAATATTTGTGCAGCTACTTATTCTCTGTATTTTATGAACACGCATGACGATCTCTCATGACACCCTAGACTTCGAGGATACTAGTACATACAGTAGAGAGATAACTAGATAATAGAGATAATACAGATAATAGATAATTACAGATAATAGAGATAACTCTATACGTCGTTTTTTCTCCGAAATACGGGAAAAGAAAAAACAATACTTTTAAAGCTAACTATGAGATTATTTAAACCGAACTTAATAACTTAAAACTTAAACTTAGGATAACTTACACTGACTTAACGCTTTACGTTATATGGAGGTTTTTTATGTAGTACGAAGCAAAATTTACATAAATTATTTACGTTATGTGGAATTTATAGTAAGGTTTGCGTTAAGGGAGTCTACTGTACTAGTCACTGGGTTCAAGCCACATTTGCTCCATCATGTGATTTCGTTTGAATTGCTCATGGCTAGCAAACAAGGTTGACATAATCATCTAATGCAGGGAAATACTTACAGTGAATTTGGCAATGATAGCTTCTCGTCCCACAATAACATCACCGCTCTCAAAATTCAGCTGGGATTCTTCCTAAAAAAATAGTGAAATAAAATACATATTTGTCAGAGTACTTACGTTACAACACACAAGTAAAAGAAAATAGATACATTGTCATCAATTGCTCGGCACACAGGAATAGCTTATAAAAGTAGCTTACTAGACATACACCCAAGTATATGCGTTCATACAGCTTCAATACATAGTATTGCTAAGTGTGGGACATTATTTGTCTATTGAAAAAAGTTTAGCAGAGAATTCATCATAAAAATGAAAACAGGAGCTTAACATGCTTGCTTAACAGGAGCCCTTTCACTTGACCAAAAAGGCCTGTTGAAAGCTTAATATGAAACACGATGCATGCAGTCAATTAAACTTGTGTCAACCTTTATTTCATGTTTTGTAACGCCAATAAGCGTGAAATTGCTTCTTAAATGTTCTCTGTTATAGATAGACGACTCCTTAGTTTTTATCTATTATAGAAGACTTCTTAGATTTTCTTTATAATGGATGGACAACTCCTAAGATATTCTCTATAATGGATAGATGACACCGTAAATATTCTCTATAAAGAATAGACGACTCCTTAGATATTCTCAACTTTTCAACTCAGCTATTGCATACCCTTTTTTAATCAAGGCAAAACTACTATTATTCTCCTAGAATTGTGAAGGGCAAATGATTGGAATTCGAAGTCCTCACCTGTACCCCAATTGCATACGACCTACATACAAGAAATTCAAAAGCGCCAGTAATGGCTAAATGAAGCTGAAAAAGAAATACCAGCAGATCACCGCTACTTTAGAATGAAAATCTACCATTTACAAATCACCCTATGTTTGCAAATAAACCAAAACTAGGTGACATCCGTGTAACTATTCAAAATATTTTACAGCAATGATTTATATAAGCAAGATACATTGTTTAGTACATAATATCGGTTCAGATTGTGTTTGATAAATTCTTTCAACTACTTTTTAGATGCTTGCTGTGAATGACCGCATACATTATTGTCAGCCAAAACTTACATATTCTCACCCTGTGCGAATAGCGACTGCAATCCATGTGTCAATGGACTGTCAGTTTTAAAAGCTAGAGACATACATACGCTGAAGAAGCTGCCAAGCTGACTCCGATCGGCATCAAACATTTGGTAGTACTGTGCAAATTGTTGCTTGACCGTTTCTACGTTCATCTTTATTTGGTTATCCTCTTCCTAGTCCCTAAACAATGCGAGTGCTCCGAGTGCTCCGCACAGAGTAAACTCACCTAAAACCATCGCTTTGAAATGAGATTCCTAATTAAACCCATGTCTATTTAGTTGACTGAACTTTAAATAGACACCTACATAAGACTGCTCAAAAGTGCTTCGCTAGAATGGGCTACTTTTTTACATCGGCGTGTATCTTAGGTTTCAGAGTGCATCATATATCATCAGCAAGATTTGAATTGAAATGGGCCAGAAATAACCTTAACCGTTACATTTTACAATTTACAATTACAGAACTATAGTTACCGCGTGATGATCTTATTGAGAACAAGTGCTGAATAAATTAGGATCATTTCGGGTAAACATTTAGTTTTAAGGAAATATAGTTCAGCAAAGGATAAGAACAAATCTAACCATCTTGTACCTACAACGAAAGTTCATCATGCCTTAGTAGCTGCATTAAAATTACATTTTGCTCAGTTTTCCGCTACTTATTGCAGTGTTTCAAAGAAATTTAGTTATTCCAATGATTTTTTAAAACATATACAATAGATGCTCCTACAACGTAAATAATCCATTCCGGGAACATTTACGTTAATTACGTTATTGTTATTACGTCAAGCCTAATAACAATTGAAAACACAGCTTTTCATTTAAAAAAATTCTCAAGCATATTGTAATAAGCAATAAATATGAACAACCATTTTTAACATGAAAATTCCGCGTTAACATGAACCTTTTGAAAAATATTTTACAAGCAGCTTATAAAAGATACGACAAACATGACTTAAAACAGGTACACAATCATAATTGTAATCAAGCTAGTAAAAAAACACGTCAGATGTCCTTAATCAAGACAAAATGAAATTGACAGTAGAGCCTTGTTGTTTATCATTGGAACTTCGGCGAACTAAAGTTTCACCGCTTTTAGTCTTTCTATAGAAGAATTGTTGACATATTAGGTGAATATTCTCAAAAACTACACTAAAAATATGCCGTCTTATTCAGAGTGTTATGGAAACTATACTAACTTTTACTGCTGAGAATTCTTTTTGAAATGTTTTTTTGCGGAGACAAAAAAGAGCTCCCATACACATCAAAACTTTTTGTACGCATCTTTGTCAGTTTTGCAGTAGTTTTAAATTTTCTACCACTTTGGAATGTATTTTTACAACAACAGTTGTAGTATTTGGAAAAAATTTAAATGAACAAACAAAAGTAGTTTCATATGATTATGAAATAATTACAAAAAAACTGTAGTAACTAAAAACACAAAAATATGCTGCACTTGTGAGAGAAAATGATATCTATTATATATTTTTCACTTTTATTTTAAAGGTTGACTTGGAACAAATTTCACATTACAGTTATTTGGTATCAAAAGATTCACCATGTCTTACTCTGCTGTGTGGTAGGTGCAAAATATGTGGAAATGTGATTACAAACTCATAAAAGATCAAAAACGAAGAGTTAATCGCCACCATCACGAAACTGCCGTAGATCAGAATCATTTTATTCCTCTGACATAATCAATCCATTTGGTTATTGTTTTGACACATGATGTTCTCACGTGAATTGAAATTCCATACCTTTAAACAAACGCATGTACCGTTTCTTTTTTCTTTTTTTTCTTCATAGAACTTGTTATGGAGAAAAAGATTAATTTAAATTGACCTTGAAGGTGTGCGTTTCCCTTTGGCTTAAAGTAAAATTGATATAATCTTGGACTCAAATAAAAAGTGATGAGAAAAAAAGAAAAAGGGGTCGATGAAAACCAATATTACCACAACTAGTGTACTTAGTCATTAAATTATAAAGTTGTTTAGTTTTTTTTCATTTGAAGGACCAAAGGATTGGATTTGGGAAGATTTTGAAACAGATTAGGCTATTTACATGCACTTTACTTTTGTATACCATAAAACGATAAAATCTAGAACGGCTGATGTACGTTGGAGGGCATCTGTGGCTAAAATGTTAGACAAGCCGCATTTAACCAAAACTATCAGTATATAAATAGCGCAATACTCCAAAATGAGCTGAAAAAATAGTTGTCACTAGGCTAGTTTGAGCAACATAACTGTCATCAATTGTTCAAGCGTGGTTACTGATCAGCAAGCCATTACTGAAGGTTCAATGGAAGAGCTGATAGTTGACTACTTTGATCCCTTGAAAACCCCATAATTGAGCAGAAAACAACGAATATCAAGTTTCTAGACAATTAAAGATCTATCACAGGCTTATTCACTGTAGTGGATTGAAAGCCCATGTAGGCATTTAGACAAACGATTTGCGCAGTGGTGATAAGATGCCTAGTGATCTGATATGCTGTGCCATAGCGGATTGTGAAGTAAATTTATGAATATTAAAGATAAAAATTAATACTATAACATCAATGAAATTACAAATAAACTAGTAAATATAATTTGTTTCTTGTATGCCTACATGTGCTTGATAGTAAAAACGCATTTGCTTTTACGGTACGGTGTTTGTTCATTTACTGATTGCACCATTAAAGCAAGGAGCAGCTGAAGTTGTGTAAGTGACTCACTTGCACATTAAGTCAACCACGTTGCAAAAGATTAATATAAGGTGATACAAAACTCCAATGATCTTTGAGAAAACAACTACAGTTGCCTATGTGACATTCAGGCAAGCTTCTGATATGCTACTTTTGTTGTGTTGCACTCACCATAGCCATTAGAGTTGAAGGGTTAGGTTGATTGAACTAACAACCCCAAAATGTATTAGTAGAGCCTAAATATCTTTCTACAAGAAGATTCTGGGCCTTTTTCAATATCCTTTTAAAACTTTGAAGCCTGCCAGCTTAGCTGAATTTTACATTTGTTTCTTTTAAATACTCTTCATAAAATAGAATGTATCAGCTAATTGTAAGCCTATTTGCAGTGAACGATAGTAGTGAGGTAACAGTTTGCAAAAACCATAACAAAAATGTTATAATCTTACATACTTTTACTACAAAATTCTTCAAATATTGCCTACAACAGTCATATTGCGCTGGGCTTGTTGTATAATCGGGTTGGTGGGCCACAGGTTACACTAATGTTTGAGATCACAGCAGTTACAGGTAAACATGAAAGGTTATGAGAAGTCGAATGAGAAATCGGTGCGATAGTAATGGAGTCGAGTGAAGGAGTTAGTATAAAGGTGAGTGGAGAAAAAGACCAGGTTCTTCTTTGCTACAGCTTCGTGTGGGTAAACTTGTTTATACAACATGGTGCAGCTGACAAAGTTCTAAATTTTTTCTGTTATATGTAACAAAAGAGTACTGGTACTGTTGATATGGTAGGTTTAACGATTGACGATACCCTTCAACGGGCGTGCAGGTGTGGTGACGTGAGGTGTGAGAGAAGGTGAGGTGTTGGAGTAGCGATTTGTCGAAGCTGTAAAGTGCCGTGTTTGAAGATATAAGGGTAAGACATTTAAATTTATTAATCATGAAGGAGAGGGTGAGAATTAAAAATAAAAGATGAGGTGTAAAGTGAATGGCATTAGCGGTGGAGAATAAATTGTGTTGTGAAACGATAGTCCAGTTATCCGAAGCTGGTGTTTGGTGAGCACGCCAATGGTTGGTAAGAAAGATTTATCGACATGAATTTTGTATCGAGAGTGCAGTTGAGAAGAGAGGTTATGAATGCGAATGTAGTAATAGACGTCCTATTATGAGAGGGAGAGATAAGATGGTGCCATTATTGAGAGCCATTGGGCAAAGTGGTAGAGAGGTGTTGAAGGTGCAGAGTTCGATGTAGATGGTACAAATTCCACTTATGAAAAGGCAGTGGAGGTTTTGCAGGAGTATTATGGAATATGGGAAAGAATGTTTGTGAAGGGTCATAAGTTCCTAGCAGTTCGACAGGCAGTTGGTGACGATTGATAGTTTTTGCAGCGAGTTGAGAGCTTGAGCAGACATGTCAAGGTATTCAATAATGCTGATAAAGGTTAGCTCTAAAAGTGACAGTTAACCGGTTGAGAAATAGAGGAGTAGAGACTCGATATAGAATGCCAATTTGATTTACTTTATGTTGAATGAGGCATTGCGGCTCATGAGATGGCGAATAATTTTGACAGGTTCTTGAGAGCAGAGAGTTAAGGTAGTGACTTGAAAAGCGAGATTAAGAATGAGGTGGCGAAGGTGTCAGAGTACGACAGCCGTGCGCAGAACACAAGGGGTGATGAGAGGATACGATTCGGGAGATAAATATTCTCCGAAAGGTAGTCCTAGAGGTAGTAGGAAGTATTATGATGATAGCAATAATGCGCATGATGTTAGTAGGTATGGGACAAGGAGTCAGGGCTATAGTAAGGACAGGGTCAATAGGAAGTATAGAAGCAATAGCAAGGACAATAGCAAAGAGAAGTGCGTCTCTAGACAGGGAGGAGGTAGTAGAGTAGGTAAAAAAAGTTTGCTACAACTGCACGCAAAGTGGGCATGAAATGTGAAGCTGTCCCACCATCAAGTGTTTTTCTTATGGGAAAGCCGTGTATCGCATGACTTAAGGGATGAGAAAATAGAAATGAGGTATGACCGGCGAGGTAGCAGCAGTAGGCTAGAAAGCGGCCATGACACCAGCTGTGAGAGGTATGGTAGTTGAGATAGTAGAAGGGAGAGGAATAGAAGCAGAAAAAGTCCTGGTGAAGTGAGAGATAAATGGAGTAAATACAGGGATAACAGTATGGACAGGTATAGGAGTAGAAAAAGTCGTAGTTATGAGAGAGACAGTCGGTATGAGAGGTGGGGTACAGATAAGCATGATGAGAGGGACAGTGACCATAGAAGAAAACCTTTTTCTAGGGTATGTAGTGAGAGTGAGAACAGTAGTAAGGACAGAAGTGTTAGATTTTCTGGCTTTGGATAAATATGGTGAAGACAAATAACTAGGTTGGAGAATTGTGCAGCTTTTGAAAGCTAATGAGGATAATGGTCGAGTTTATGTTTGATACCGAGGTGTCGGCTGTAACCGAGAGAACAGTCAAAAGGTTGAACCTACGATTAGAGGAGCCATCGACAGTCTTGGCAAAAATAGATGTGTGTGAGGTATGAATAGTTGGCAAAGTGAGAGTTTAGTTGGAAAGTAAATGTATATTTATGAAAACTGAAGTGTACGTGTTGAAGGGATCAAAGGCAAACTTGTTGAGCATAACCAAATTAAGGCAGCTGAATCTGTTGGTTGTGGTCAATGTATATGCAACAGCGAGTTTGACCCGGTTGAGAAGTTCTTAGAAGTTTTTGAAGGTCTAGGCACTATGCCAGGTCTTTTTAGAAGGGAAGGTTCAGAGCCAGTCAGGTTGTATTCACCTATAGACCTATAGCGGCTGAGTTAAGAGAGCAGGCTAAGCAGGAGTTAGACAGTATGTTGACCAGTAAAATAAGTGAGCGGGTTGAGGAACCCACTGAGTGGTCCTCAGGGGTAACTATAGCACCTAAGACAGGAAGGAAGATGAGAATGTGTGTGGATTTGATGGGAATGAACATATCTGTCAAGCACGAAGTTTATCCTCTGCCTAAAATTCCAGATTTGCTCAGTGAACTGTCAAAGAGAACAATGTTTTCGAAATTGAACTCGAATTCAGGTTTCTGGCAGGTTAAGATGAAGGAGAGGTCAGTCATCGATGAACTTTATTACCTCTTGGAGTAGATATAGATTCAATCGGATGCTATTTGGTATTTCCTCAGTTCCTGAATTTTTCCAGAAGATGAAAAAAGGTTGTAGGCAGTATCAAGGGAGTGGTATGGATGGATGATATCTTAGTATATGGGAAAGATGCCGATGAGCATTGGTCAAAATTAAGGGAGGTATTAAGGAGAATCAGTTGCTCAAGTGTTACATTGAGGAAAGATAAATATGAGTTAGGCAAAAATGAGATCAAGTTTCTGAGCTATTTGGTTGCAGCGACTGGCATTAAGCCAGATCGGTGTAAAGTTGCGGCAGTTTTAGGCTTCCAGCTGCCGGCAAATGAAACTAGGGCGAAGTTCACAAGGATGATAAATTACTCGAGTAAGTTTAACAAGGAGCTAGCAGAGTTATGCACACCAATTTACAAGGTGTCAGGGAGTAAATCAGAGTGGTATTGGGTTCCGAAAAAGGTCAGAAAAGGGCGTTTAGAAAGGTGAAGATAGCTTTATCTAAATTACCAGTATTGTGTGCCTTTGATTTAACCAAAAGGCATCGGGTGTCTTTAGATGTCAGTAGGAGTGCAGTTGGAGCAGTAGTGTTGCGATTGAATGAGCGTAATAGGTGGCAGCCAGTTAAGTATGCATCGAGGAAAATGACAGAAACTGAGGAAAGGTATACGATGATAGAGAAAGAAACATTAGCCATTACATGAGCATGTGAGAAGTTTGACTACTATTTAGCAAGCAGGAAGTTTCAGATTGAAACTGACCATAAGCCATTGATTTCACTTTTGGGTGAAAAGGACTTGTCAGCATTACCAGTCAGGAGTCAGAGGTTTAAGATGAGGTATGATTACATGATTTTTCATTCACCTGGAAAAAAAATGTATTTGGCTGAGTCTTTCAGTAGACCTAATGACAGGTCTTACAGTGAAAGTAGTGTAGATAAGTAGATGTTGCGATAGTTGGCTGTGCGACCATTGACAATTTTATGGACAGCCTTATGAGAGAGTTAAGGTCTGAGACCTTGAAAAATACAGAGGCTGCGGAGTGTTTGGAATACGTTATGAAAGGTTGGCCGGGAGGTGGTAAGAAGTTGGGTGATGAACCTTTAAAGCTTTATAGTGCGAGAAAATGGCTTATGATACAAGATGGGTTTCTTTTCTTCAAGGACTGCCTATACATACCTAGGTCAATGAAAAAATTGTATTTAGAGAAGTGCCATGTTGGTAATCCGGAAATTGATAAATGCCATAGGAGAGCTAGGCGCCACTTCTGGTGACCAGGAGTAAGCATTTGTGAGTTCGTAAGGTGCTGCGATATTTGTATCATCCATGGGACATTCAAGCTCCAACCTGTGGTTGTATGAAAATTACAAGCAAGGCCTTGGGAAGTACTCGGTAGTGACATATTTGTATTCAATGGAAGTTGTATTTGCTGATAAATTGATTACTATTCCAGGTGGATTGAAGCGCGGCACAATCAATGCTAAAGCATCTTGGGAAGTAACAGCGGAAATGAAGAAAGTGTTTACTTGCTTTGGTATTCCAAGCATTCTGCGGTCAGATACCGGGCCTTGTTATGATGGAAAGACTTCTAAGATTTTGCAAATTTGTACAAAATGAGAGTAGTTACTAGTAGTCCTCAGTACCCACAGAATTATGGGTTGGCAGAAAGCGCAGTTGAGACAGTGAAAATTTTGTGGAAAAAATTAATGAACAAAGATATGGCATTTTTGGTCCATAGCACAATCTTTCTGTCAACTGGTTACTTTCCTGGCAAACTAATGTTTGGCAGCATGATCAAATCGGATTTAGGTGTAAGCAGTAAAAATGAAGCAGATTATATGGAGTCAGAAAGTAGAGAAAAGGAAACGAAGTCGAAATTGAAAAGCAGTTGGGATATCAAGCATAGGGTATCAAAATTGCCTGAATTTGAGCCAGGACCGGTTTCTATGTGAAGGCGCCTTCTCACACCGGAGCAGTAGGTATGGTAGCAAGGAGGGACAGTGCACCAGGCAGTTATTGAGTAAGAGTTGGTTTGAGTGACATCGGGAGAAATAGAAAACATCTGTTCCCCTGAATAACAATTTCATCCGACAATTTCACAGCAATACTAACGCTTACAAATGGTAGTTGTGAGTGTGCTGAAAATATCACCTCTAACGATTTCTGTGAGTTGTTTGAGGATAGTGTGGAAGTTGAAACATGGTTTTGAGTAAATAGCCAGCTTGTGGAGAACAAATGAGAGAAGAAAACAGGATATTTGAAGGAATAGTGATATAGTGAACAGGATATAGTGAATGAACCATCAAATGCTACGGTCGGAAGTTGTTTATTGAGTGGTGACTCTTGTGAGAGTAGTCAGAAGACCCAAATCTCAGAGAGGTCCGATGCTGGGGCAATACTTAGGAACACGATTACCCAAAGTGGCTGAATCAGTAGACCTTGATTAGACAAGGATCGTTTTTACTAACTGGTAGTAAAAAGGTTGTCACATTACAGATTGTTCCAAATAAATTCTTACATTCAAGCGATACAATCTGACTATGGCAGACAGCTCTGAAAGAAGGACACTTAGTGGTCGTGGACAGCCAGAAAGGAGCAATGAGGAGAGCGTTGCGAAGATGAAGGACAGTAGGAAAAAAGCCGAGAGAACAGTGAGGCTAAGAAGCCTGTATTGTATGGCAATAGCGGTAAGTTGTGGAGTATGCTCTGCAGAGCAAAGAGAGACAAACTGGCTGTAAATTGCCTTAGGAATGCGTGAAAGCAATGCAGTAGAAGTTGATACTGGCAGAAAGACTGAAAGGTACGGATCTGTCAGTGGTGTGGTAGAACCGGGCATGGGGTCAGTGGATGCCCCCAGAAAATCACGCTCTACAGAACATTTCAATTTTGCATTTCGATATCTCTTTAAATTATTCATGCTTTTAGAAAGTGATAATAATAATAAAGTAACTTTATTCTACTAAAACCGAGTAGTTGTTAAAATATAACATGGGAAGCGGCATCTCATTGTGCAACGGCCCACACATCACCTATTTTGACATGTTTGCAGAATTATGCTAAAGCTATAATTACACATAAATGAATGCAATTGAAAAATTGTAATGTATATTAATAAAAATTGCTGAGATGGTGATTGTCAATCAAATAGGCAACAATAAAGCTAGTGTGCTCTAAATTTGAAGTATAGTCGGAAATGAACTGACGGTGTTACACCCGCATGAAAAACTGACACCGCACAATTAAGCACAAATAAGTATTTTCATTTATTTATTGTTAAACGTTATTTTTGTTGTTAAAACAGTAATCTAAAAAATTATTATTTTTTATTATTTATTTCAGTTGCTACAAATGCGGACATAATACAGCTTATCACCACAGTAACAATCGGGAACATGAGTACATGTATTAAATAAGTAAAGGGAAACCGCTCAATAGTGGCGAGGCTCTATGCACAATTTGCCTTACACTCTTCACTCTTGGTAAATAATTTGTTATTTGTGTCATGTTTCATGATTGCAACGGTTTGTTTTTCACTAAAACCGTTATAAAGTAAGATTTGATCCATGTGCCTTCTCTCGTGATAGTTTGAGCATTTCAGTGTTTGTACCAGGTGCAACATTTCATGTATATATACATGACTCGACAAGGGCGTACTGTAGTGTTACTGATGTACTGTATTCTGTTGCTTAGTAACAAAAGTTCTTATAACTATCGTAATTAGAAGCAAGAGTAAATGAGTACTCACATAAATGTAGTATTGCTACTATGACCATATAATGCTAATTTTTCATCTATAATATCTTTTAGATGCTTTATAAAACATCAATAAGAATATCTAGACATGCAATAAATATAATTGTCAATGTAAGTAATTGCTTTAAAATGTATGTAACTGTGAATGTAACTACTAGCTAGCTGTTCTCTTCCTTTAAGAACCAATAATATGCTTTTCCAATAGTATTTGGCGTACATTTACTAACAAATGGGTTATGATTACCAGACTATTTAGATACTTGCTTATGTGAAAAATTCTTGCAAAGTAACATGTACATTTAGACAATTGCATACGCAAAAGTTTAGGCGTTTTTTGTGAAAAAGATTTGCTTCTCAAATAAGCCTAGTAATAGTGATTATGTTTCAACATACAGTAGGTTTTCCGCTGATGGTTTTGAATGTCTTGATGTAGGTGAAAAGCATGAAACTTTTTGAGAAGTTATTAACAAAGCTCGAATGTTTCTGTGACTACTGTATCATTCAAGCTAAAGTGTCAGTTAATTGAAATTTTGCTTAATGCTTAAATAGTAAGACAAATCGTTGATGTTTGCATCAATCTAAAATTTGTTCCAAGCTTCACCATACATGCAAACAGCTAACATGTAAAGGTGGCATAAACTTTCTAAGTTTTTAGCTCCATTGTTAAACAATTAGCTTTTGATAATTGCAAGTGCCATTATCACGCAACGAAAAATGTGATGTTTTGCGTAAACATTCAACGCTTTCATAAAAAGTGAATTTTGGGTTTATCTTAAATCTGTTTACAGTTTTTCAACGATGCATGCAAATATTTTTGTCCTTTTCCAGTTTGTAAGATTGATTCCAATGACAAATGAATTGATGTATTTGTATGTTCAATGTTCATGTAAAATATTCAGGGAGCTGTTCCTAGGATGGATCTTTAGCGCCATCTAACAAGTTCCTGGTTTGTCTTCCAACGAGTCTTCCACTATAACGATGACTCTTTAATGCAGATTAGCTTTTAAAAAGTTCTGATAGCCCACACATTCAGAATGGTAAGTGTTTTACTCTCTTATTTCTTTACTTGATCGCTTAGTTACTCATAAATGTATTCATTCATTTACCTTTTTACTTACTCTTCCGCTCATTCACTCAGTCCCTCACTCATTTCGTCGCTTCACTTATTCATTTACACTTCGACTCATTCAATCACTGCACTTTTTTTAAAGTCAGCCGAGAGGTGTTTACATGTGAACAGGGCTGTAGAGCATAGTTTAGCATGCCTTGGAATTTATAGCATACCTGCGACTTTGTAATAGTAACCTTATAACGCGCCTACAACTTTTTACTGTGCCTACGACTTTGTAACTTACCCATGACTTTATAACACACAACTTTATGAAATGCCTTATATTTTATGACACGCCTTCGACTTTATAATGTGCCTATGACTTTATAACAGGCCTACAACTTTATGACATACCTACAACTTTATGACACGCATTTGATTTTATAATGTACTTATGACTTTATGAGACGCGTATGACTTCATAACATGCCTTCAACTTTTTAACATACCTACGAATTTATAACATGCCGATCTATGACTTTGTAACATGCTTACAAGTTTATAACATGCCTACAACTTTATGACACGCCTACGACTTATGACACGCCCACGACTTTATAACCAGCTTATGGCTTTATAACTTATGTAATTACATTGTACATACTATGTTACATCACGCAAAGATTACATTTCTTATCCCGGCAATTGGACTATTGTTCACTTAAGTAATAAGATTTTGGCTAGCAGTCAGCGCTGCTGACATCTCTTATACCTCTGTCGTACCTGATCAAGCAGTCTTACAGCTTGTTTCACGGAGGAGCTAATGCATTACCAATATGTCTCTTCAACTACTCAGCATGTTATTGTCCATGCTATTATTAGCTGGCGATTCAATTCATAATGCAATTGAGAAAGAGGCTATTATATAATCATGTAATCGTATGATCAGTTTCTGCCCATGTGGTACTATAAACAAGCTTGCAGGCCATTATCACCAGTTCAGAGCATTTTCTAGTCTTTGTTTGTCTTTCAGAGAACAGTTCTAGCCTTTGTATTCCAACTTCACGTAATAGACTTCATTTTATCGCAATATTGTTCTTTCTCTTTTGAACTCAGCGACCAGACCAAGATTAGCTGGTAGTTTCAGTGCAAGGTCATTCATTTATGTGTCTCTCTAGATACTTGCACTAAAAACCTTATCTAGAGTTTTTTTTTTATTTGTTACAGTTTGTTGTAGATTTTTAAAGAATAATGCGATGTAACAATAGTGAAATGGACGTTTAATGCATACTAGTCTGCTGGCTGCCCTGTGTGCCGTGAAAGATCATCAAGCGTAATAATTATGTGCATAATTAGTCCAGCGCTTCATTCCGCCACTTTTGAAAACTTTTACAGCTGCTTTTATTTTCTCTTTTAATTTATTTCAATTACACAAATCACTTTTCTCATGATATGTAGCTTAAAAGGCGGAATAGTAAATGTTGTTATATGTTGAACACAAGTAAATTTTTTTGTCCAAAGACTTTTTTATTACCCAGGCAACGCCGAGTTGTACAGCTAGTCAATCCATATAAATCTCAAAGTTTGTGCATATGTGTGTAGTTCGGTTTGTCCAGCTGTAGCTATTAAAATTTAGGAATGAAATATCCCTTTCATGATGGATTTGATCTTGGATTCTCCCATTACCCAAGCAAATATTTTACCATTTAAGCTACGTGAGATTGGTGGATTCATTGGGCGATATATGTTGCTATGTGGGTGAAAATACGCATTGCGTTACGGCACACCGGCACTAAATCTTGCTCTCACGGTTCTTATTAGTAAGTTTCGCAACACCCGCTTACTCAAATTAGTCATTGGCATTGTGCCAGGCTAATGACAAGTGGCAGGCAACTACATTACCAGTTACTGTTTATAAGCTGATTTTTAATACCCATGCAACCCGGACATTCCGCTAATATTAAAGATTGATCGGTAATGTCATCCTTGAAATAAATTTAGAACATGTTCACTTTAGCGAAATCAGTATGCATTCGATGATGTTTTCACACCTAACTTTCATAGAGCGAAAGCCTCTTCTCCTGAACCATTGTGTTCAGTCTATATTCAGTGTTAGAATGTAGTTTTCTTTATGATTAATCACTCAAAACGCTATCTTGCATAGAATTTGTCTTTACATTTTGTTAGCCGAATCTACCCAAAAAGTCGAGTGCCGGCAGTAAGAGAGGCAGTAGCGGAGGCTCCAAAAAGAAAGGAAAAGGAGGAAAAGGCAAGGGCAGTGCAAAGAAAAATAAAGTTGCTCCACTCACCTTGGGCTCTGTATGTATCTATGTATATGTACATTAAGGCTCATTTGACTTTCTCTGTATTAACACTTTTCTGAAAAACACTATGCATACTTACCAGTGTGTACATACCACTCCAAATTATGAGCACACTGTATGAACCAAAGTATGTATGCACTGTACAAACCATTCCAAAGTATGTACACACTGTACAAACCGCTCCAAAGTCTGTACACACTGTACAAAACCATTCCAAAGTATGTACACACTGTACATACATTGAGAATGGCACGTGCAGTACATTCTATGCTCTGTATGTACATGGTAGTACATGTACATTCAGTGCATCTACTGTCATGTACATTAAACCCTGTTTCTAATTATAGCAATTAAAACCATGCAATGAAAATCCACGTTGCACTAGAGTTGATCTCCGGACCTCCAGATCTAGAGGCGGCGAACTTAACCATTACACTACACAGAATCATCTGTCATTTGTGTGTCCAGTTATAGCACTAAAGTTATAGGAACAGAAATCCGCTTTACACTGTATTGAACTCGGAACCTCTAAATTTGCAGACAGGTGTGCTATCCACTAGGCCAAGCGGCTACATTGCTATATGATGAAATAATTGTGGTCATACTAATTACACCCGTTAAAATGTGCATGCTTCAAGTGCTTGCGAAAATATTACTGGCTACTACTAGCTTGAAGATCATGATTGATTACGTGAGAGATCATGACAGGGAACCATAATGATTACAGGCTGGCTTCATGACAGGGAATCATAATGATTACAGGCTGGCTTCAGACTGACAGTCACGGCTTTTATTAAAGTAAAGATTTAAATTACCCTAGGACACTTATATTTCGCTAGTATTTAGTTTTGTGAGTAGCATACAGAGTAAAATTTTGCTGCAACTTAATTTCGCAGCTCTGATGAGTGCGAAAATATAGTGATGTGAAAATAAATGCAGTGGAACAAACATAATTAGATTCCTCAGGTTCGGTTCACCGGTAAGGAAAATTGTCAATTTGGGACTAGTTTGTAATTGTGAACCGCAGGTAGAATTGTGTGGGCGAGATCGATAATGCAATTTGATCGCTTGCTCCATTTGTTTTTTGGACTATCAATGAACAAAGCTATTTAATTCGGCGTTTTCGCTCGTTCGTTAGGATAGTTTAGTTTCGCTCATGAAATTTGCGCGAAAGGACGACTCCGCGAAAACGCGAAGGTTAGATGAGGCGAATACATAAGTGTCCTAGGGTAGCTTAATTTACTCAAATTCATTGGGTTGTTAGTTTATTACTCATGCAATGCCAAGCATTCAGCTGTTTAGTCTATACAAGTAGGGTTATTCAATGGAAAACATTTGGTGTTGTTTTAACAGGTGGATATTCTAAGTCCAGCTGCCATGTTGAATCTGCACTACATTGCTCACAACTCTCCTGATGCATTATCTATGCGGGGCTTTCCGTATACCGGACCAACAGTAAAAAAGAAAAAAGGTGGAAAAGGAAAGAAGAAAAAGAAAAAGTAGCCAAGCTCAGAAAAAAATTAATTTTAGTAGATGCTTGTTACAAGGATACAAATAAATAGAAAACCATATTATGTTTACCATGTATTTATTGTAGGGGTGCTTGCTAACTGACTGGCTCTTCCCAAACAATCTCTTCTAGTTTCACTCTACTTCCAATAAATACAACTATTTTTTTAACTTGTTTCAAGTCCTACAGCTAAAGGTCATAGCGCGTTGTGATTAATCATGAGAAGATAAATCTTATTTATTTTTATTATCGTTGTGTTCTTTTTGTTCTTCCTTAGTCTTAGACAACTTCTTGGTGCTGCAAAACAAGAACTATAGCAAGTTTTCGATATTTTTCAGAGAAACTGCTTTGTAACTCTTAATTGTGAGAAAACCAAATTGTCATTTGACTACTTGTCTACTACAGTGATTTTTAAAATGTAAAAAAGTATAAAATAAATTAACTTTATTGTTCACCATCCAAGTCTGTACAACATTAATGTTTTGTTTTGAAATTATTTTCTTCATTTATATAATTCAGCAACTGTTTTCAGCTTATCACCATGATATCGTTTGTAATTGAAACAATGATAATAGTGTCGTTACAAACATACTGATAGTGATATCAACATAGGTCTACATGTTGGAGTTGTCACACCATATGTGTTTGAGCAGGCAATAGAGCAAAAATTCCATGCTTGTTGATGAATACTTTAACAAACACTGCAGCAATCGAAGCAGTGAAAGATCTGGAACCATAGATAATAGCGTGTAAAGGTAAAAATATAAGTACTTTTTATAGTAAATCAGTTACATATTTATTTAATTAGTCAGATTTGAAACGGAAATTAGCCCTTTATCTTTCCTGAACTTATTATAGAGTGGTTGGAAATTTTGTTGAGACTTAAACTGTGCCCTTTGTTGAGGCTAATTCAACTGCTCTTCATTTTATTTAAAAAAATTCTGATGTTTCTTATAAGGTAGCATCATAATACATTACAACAAATTCTAAACAAAACCTGCATTTTTACAGACTTGTGAGTTGTCTACTAAGGAAAGATATTTGGTACTCGTGATGATATTTGGTGCCCTTGGTGTTCTTGGTGCTCGTGGTGTTCTTGGTGTTCGTGGTGCCCTTGGTGCTCGTGGTGTTTTGGTGTTAAAGTTTGTGACAGTTGATAAACTCACCATAGTGCAGTGCTTCAAAACTGTTACGGAACTTTCTATGTCATAGTATACAAAAAAGCTTCTATGTCATAGATACTTGGTTCCTGCTTTGATCATTCTCAGAGTAAATTCTCTGCAACGAGACGTTCAGTGAACAAAGTTCAGCTAAAGCTTTAACAATGTTTTATCATTTTTTCTGTAAGCTCGCTGTGTTGATAATTGATAGATTTAGATTATTCTACCAATTACTCTACTGTGTATTGGGAATGACTCAGTTTAATAATTTATCATATGGGCAGATGGGCTGCTATAAATAGTTATTGCTAATAGCTCTTAGGTAAGGTCCTGATTATTGACTGTTTTAATTAATTTGTGTTGTTGATTATTGTAATTAAGATTTGACAGTGGACATTTTTAGATGCTGCAATGTAGAACTACAGTTTCAAAGGAAATTAAATTCCTAAAGTAAAGACTGTCAAGGGGTTTCCAGAACCCTATGTTTATTTTAAGAACAAGAAACAGATATAATAGTTAATCCTTTTAGAATAAATTATAAGAATAGAAAGCAAATGTCTGAGACTTAAATATAGTCACCCTCTTGTTCTCTCGGTAATCGACTCTTCGTCTTGCTTTATTGACACGCCTGTCTGCCATGATGACGCTGTGTTGAAAGTGAAGATTATGAGTGAATATTCCTCCTTTTATATTGATTCAGCATTAGCCTTAGTGTCCAGGAGTGAAACTACATGTTTCAGATCTTTGATTGTGAATCTTGTAGTTTAAGAGATTTTTGACTTCTTCTTGTTGTTTTCCTTCAGCAAAGATTTTAATTTGTGTAATCTCTTATCATAATCTCAGGTCCGATGTAGATTGGAACCAAATGCGGATCTTGAAATCGCACGACACAAGTTGTTATAGTCTGGGCTATAACTACTATCTTTTGGTGATTATCTGAGATTTCCTTATGCCGAGTTCTCAATGTCCTAATAGTACAATGGATACACTAGATTGAATCTGGAAGTTGGCTTGCGATGGTGTTCATCTCATCTCCGTAATTTGTAGATGCTATCTCCATGAAAATCTGTTATTAAAGCTGCAAAAGTAATGCAATTTGTTATTCTCTTTATATCTATCTGTACATGGCTGACTCCAAATATAACAAGTTTAAAGGTTGACTTGCAACAAAATCCACATTACAGTTATTTGATATCAAAAGGTTCGCCATGTCTTACTTTGCAGTGTTGTAAGTGCAAAATATGTGCGTTCTCTAACTATAGCAGGTTGATTTTTCAAGGAAAAGTAGAGAATAAAATTATTGTCACTGTTTCTGACTTTAGCATTGTAATATTAGGTAGCGTATCATAGCTGCATTCACTATACGTGCTATTGACCGAACCTCAGGAATTATTGCGATTGGCTTACTTGGGCAAAAAAGTTGGGAGAAGGCACCCACCAGTCTGTTTATCGGCTCACCCTCGAGTCTGTTTATCGGTTTACCATCGAGTCTGTTTATCGGCTTGCCTTCGAGTCTGTTTATCAGCTCATCCTCGAGTCTGTTTATCGGCTCATCCTCGAGTCTGTTTATCAGCTCGCCATCGAGTCTGTTTATCGGCTCACCATCGAGTCTGTTTATCGGTTTACCGTCGAGTCTGTTTATCGGCTTGCCTTCGAGTCTGTTTATCGGCTCATCCTCGAGTCTGTTTATCGGTTCACCATCGAGTTTGTTTATTGGCTCCCCATCAAGTCTGTTTATTGGCTCACCATCGAGCTGGTTTATTGGCTTGCCCTTAAGTCTGTATATCGGCTTGCCTTCGAGTCTGTTTATCGGCTCGCCGTCGAGTCTGTATATCGGCTTGCCTTCGGGTCTGTTTATCAGCTCATCCTCGAGTCTGTTTATTGGCTCACCATCGAGTCTGTTTATCAGCTCACCATCGAGCCTGTTTATCGGCTTGCCCTTAAGTCTGTATATTGGCTTGCCTTAGAGTCTGTTTATCGGCTCATCCTTGAGTCTGTTTATCGGCTCATCCTCGAGTCTGTGTGGGCTTGCCATAGAGTTGAGAGTTGCCTATCCTTGCCTAGTAGGGTTTACTTCAGGCTGCTGAAATCCGCCCGATGTCCATCAAATCGCATCTCTATATTTTGTTGTTTTCCTCAGACCATACCATGTGACACTTTATTTTCACGTTGAAGTATTTGACAACATTTACGTATTATTATTATATACACTCTGCAAAACATTTTTAACCATATTAAATTGATAAAAAGACAGCTTGAGATCCTTTAAATTATTGTCAAAACAAGATCCCGCGAAGCGGATTTGAACCGCTGACCTAAGGATTGCTATTGAGAGTTGCCTCTCTTACTACTACAGTCCTCCGCTCTACCAACTGAGCTATCGCGGGTCAGTTAGTCAATTTTATTTTATTGCCGTACTAAACTACACTCAGGGTTATTACACGGTATTAGGGTTACTACACGGTATTAGGGTTACTAGGTTATTGTATCTCATAACCCTTGACATGGAATACACTCTTATTACCTATTCGTGCGTAGGCAGTTAGTAATTTGCTACTAGTTGCTACGATAGTAATGCAGAGCAATCGATGAACCGTGATCATATCTTCGATATTAATGTGAAATAAATGAGTGCGTACCAAGCGACCAAAAACAAATCTCTAAGCTATAAAGTTTTAGAGAATTTACAACTAAAATATTAATCGCCATATTTTGTACCAACTGAAGTTGGTTGCATCTGACAACAAGTACATCGACATTTTATCTTCGTATAGTTATTATTTTTTGTTCTCCTTCACCAACTTTGCTCCTCATCAACTGATTGCAGTAAAGGATACTATTAGCTTACAGGTACTAATGCTGCTCATCACGCATTTCATATATTTGCAAATTTAATGCTCATTTTTGTTACTTGTGTACTTGGAATGACTACATGTCAATGAAGGAGTAACGATGACAAATATTTTTGAGTTTGGTACACGGGTACTACATAGCACCTGTGATTTGATACATTTGTATTGATTGTAGTAACATTTAACTTAATGTCCGTACGTACTTGATTATCTTGCATTTGTCAGGTATTCATTTCTCAGTTGTTGAGAGTGTAAGCAGACTTGTTTTTTAGAGGCTATGTTATTTGATCGTACAGTATTTTGTTTAAAAAAGAAGAACGCTTTTGCGATTTAATAGTGTATCTCGGCAACAGGTTTGCTAAAAAACCTTTGGAGTACGACTTTGGCATTTTTGCACAAGATTCTGAAGTCCCAAGTTTTTTTTTGAGCAACAAATGTAGCCCTAACCTAGAAATCCACAAAATGTGACACGAAATAGCAAGTCGTTTTAAGATTGGATCACTTTGATGTTTTTCACTTGCACGAAAAAGTTGCATCTAAAACTTATCCATTTCGTGGTGGTGGTTGAGGCCTGCTGAGAAAGTCATTTTAGTTATGTTGTCAGAGATGTATTGGAATTATGCTAAAAGAACAGAAAAGTAACAACCAAGGTTTTTTAACATTTCAATGTTTTGCAGGGTGCTACGTTTAGCAAAACTAGACAAAATTATATTATCAATGGTTAATATCATATGGCTGGAAGAGAGTATGTGACGGGATACCAGCCGTATCAAACCGACTCTGAGGATGGTGCCCCTTCACAGTTCTATGTGGAAGATGAAGAGGCTCCCGTATTTGTGCGTCAAAGAGAACAAAATCCCGCAGGTAGAACTATTAATATTGCTTTTAATACGAAAGGAACTGTATAAGTATGTGCATACGGTCACCTATGAGCCATGATGCTACATTCTGTAAATCATTTTTCCTGTCTGTGAGAGTTGAGATATTTTTAATTGGTTAGTGGCTAGGGTGAAATAGTTGGGTTTGATTCTGGTACTGTAAGGTTTTAATCAGCTTCTCAGCTTATCAGTGCGCTCACACTGCTGCACTGATATCAGAGCTGATACAATGGCAAAACAGCAAAAAATTTGGAATTGGCCTTGAGGCCGTTGTCAAAATGTTTGGATGATTGCCCCAAAGAGGGGTTTTTAAATAAAATTAAAAATAATTTTTGAAAGTTTTTAAAAATTGTGTTACAGCGAGATGGCATCACATAGAGAACCTGGACGACTTCTTCTCTCGTCTTTATACATACCATCAAAGACATGGTTTTTTCTGTATGGCAATCGAGGATGCTTGTCAACTCATGTAAGTTGGCGCTGTTGTGTTTATGTTTGTAGTTTTGCAATACAATGGAGCGACATTTGTTACTGCAGATTTCACAGCTATGCAATTGCAAATTTTGTATTTGCGCATCTTGTATTATAGAACAAGTGTTATAATATACATATATGTATTGACTAGATGTTTTATGTACGAATGCAGACATGCATGAATGAGTGCCAAGGTTCATGCATATTCTAGTGGCAGCTTGGAATATGCTTGAATGGCAGCTTGTTTCGACTCTAGATTTCAGACAGTCTACCTGGTCAGCTGACCCACAATAGAGTCTATGAGAAAGACTATGGGTCTATAGTCTAAAGTCTATGGGGGAAAGAGTTCCCCACCCGGAGACTTTCAGTTCAAAATAGCATCAGTTTCCTTCATCGTATTCTTTCTTGCAATTGATGTCAGTTGAGTTATTCTGCTAAGGCTATTTTTAAGAATGTGTGTGTGTGGTGTACGCATTAGATTATGTCTGTGGGTTCCGTATGCCGCCTGGATATCATACATGATTGAGGGTGTATATGGTGACTATAAGAGCAGCCATAGTCTGGAACACCTGACCTGAAACAACAGGTTGGGGTTCGTTCCAAAAAAGATCACTGGTGGTGACAAGAGTGACATTGAACCTTAAGTTGCTCTCTGCAACTGGACATGGCTTCAGTCGTTAAGGTTCCCTTGCCACTAGGCTAAGACGTGTCCAGACAAGATCACAGAGCCATTATTTGTGCAACAATGTTCTTAAAAAAACACGCACAGCCTCTGCTTGCAGTAAACTAAGCAGACATCATACTTCATCTTTGAGGGATTGCTCACGCATGTGGTACCTCTGTGGTTGTACACTTCACTGACACGTATGCCGAGTGCTGAGGCTATATATTGTCATTAGGTTATGAAAGATTTATATTAAAGCTCATATGCGGTGCCTCATGGTTGTGTGTGGTGCCAAGGTGTATTTTCTGTTGCAGACAGTTTCTTATCATCGTACTCTTCGCCGGCTTTCTAACAGAATGTGTGGATTATGGAATCCTTTTTGCTACCGAAGAGTCTGGGACTAAGCATAGCTTTGCTGATGTCATCATCACACCGTGCAGGTTAGGCCTCAGACTATCCTCATTTTTCAACTGGCTAATATTATTGTTAATAAAGGAGTTATAAGGTGTAACCTTGGCAACCTTTAATCGGTTTATACCAGCCTTCCATCGTAATTGGCGTGATGGTCTAGCTGTGACCAGTTTAGTTATGGGTCTATGTGAAGGTCGACAAGTATGTGAAGTAGGTCTGGAGATTCAAACTTAGTAGTCAAGTAGATCCTGTTTTGTGTTTTACTGGATTTTCAACCCTTTGGCATTCTAGTAATTTCTCTCATGACGTAGCTCCTGTCACATTGCCAAAATTACTGGATTGGAAGTGCTCTTAACCCTTTCATTGTCCTACGCGAGTTTATGTGATATCTATGATTGCCTGCCATGGACGCAATTTTGCGAAATTTACAGTGGCTGTGTAGTAACTGAATATTATTGGTTTGTGGCAACATAGCCAACGATTTTTAGTGTTTCTAAGGCGTTGACGGTGATGTCCGAATATTTTTCTAAAAAATTAGCCTATATTCGAGAAGCAGGATCTTTGATCAGGAAATTTGAAGTCAAGAACAGACATTTTTTTCTGATGATCGAACTTTTTAGTTGTAATAGGGCTTCCGCAACACTTCTTGTGTTAGAAAAATAACAGTTTTTGGTGATGAAATTTTAGCCAGTTCAGATTCAGACTTAGTTAAATACACAAATAATGAATGTGACAGCACTGACTCTGATGGTCGTGAAAGTAATAGCTTTGTGAGAGTAAGGAACATTGTAGAGGATCGTAATAGCTTTGTAGCGATTGTAGTTTCGCATAGCTTTAGCAATGCATATGATATGAATACATTGAATTTTTGCAGCTTTCCATTTTTTTAAAGACTATTTTACATATTGCAGCTGTGGGTTTTCAATACCGACTGTAGCTATCTGCATACTTATTGCGCTTGCCTTCTTCCTGACAAGAGCCCTTCTCTATGCCTATAACCTGACAAAGTACTGGGAGATGCGCCAGTTCTATCGGCACGCTATGAACATTGACCCCGTGAGTACCTACCTCTATTTTGCATCACGTTCAGAGTTTTAATACATGTTTTAAAAACTATTGTGTTATCTGTACTCACTCTCGGAGTTCTCTGGTCAGCTCAGTAGCAGATAGCTTGATTCTTTTAAATGATTTGTATCAGATTATTTCTGTGTGGTCTTAGCCAGTGTGCGTAACTATAATTTGGAATACTATAAATCCTTCCAAAATTATTATTAACTTATGTTGAAGTTTAATTATTTTAGAAAGTACTCAGGATTTGTGTTAAGAAAGCGAGAGTACAACTCTGAGTTCGATATCTTCGAATGATATGCGTTACTCTGCATCAGCAGGACCGAGTAATATTTTTGTCCGACTGGGTTTACACAAAGGTTAGGGTGGTGCAGATGAAGTAGTTCATGACCAATACAGGCATTTGCATGCTTCATTTATCCGAATGCATTTAACCGTAATGCTGTTCACGGTGTGATGTAAAACACTGCTGCGCTCGCCCCTGGGCATAATGGAAGGCTGTGTAACTATTTACAAGCGTTCAATATAGATAGGATATGACCGTGGATAATGACCTAGGCTAACCCCATGTACGCTACTGTTGGCTCTCTCCGTAATTATTGGAGCATTGTATGCACTCCTCGCAGCTAGGTCTCTATTCCTCGCCTCACTTCGTAAATGTAACAATTGTAGCAGTATGTACTGCAGCCTTAGCTCCCAACAAGAGTTGAGGTGGATCGTGAAAATATATCTATAGTTCTTTGTTATTGTGAAAGCAGGAGAATTAATTGTTTGCTTTGATTTTATTTTACAAGGGATGTCAAGTTTTTAATATATTCTGCCACAGAAGTCTTGATTAGTCTTTCTATAGTGTTGGTGTGAGTACAAACTTGTTTATAACGGTGCCAGCTGTAGACTCACTCCATTATATCTTGCCTACCCTCACCCATGTTGATGTCCCTGTGATATATAACAAAATTAATAGATAAAATTGCTGACACATCGTTGGCTAACAAACTTCATGGGGTACAAAGTGCAGTTCACCAATCAGCTGATAAATAAAAAAGGTGACCAGTACAAGCTGACCAATTGGACAGCTCCTAGCTTAGTTCATGGCTCTAGCTTGTCAGACAATGCTTTGTTCTGTTATACACTTATGCAAGGTCCCCTGACAAACAAAGAGAGATATAGTCCTTAGATATCATTCATACGGCTGAAGAGTTTAGAGGTAATAGCTGATGAATAATTTTATAATTATAGCCTGACTGCGCTTGATACCGTAAAATATGCTTGAAACTACCTTGTTATTAGACACCAGCTCTCTTTTACACACTCTTTTACACACTCTTTTAGCACATCTGTTTACAAACATCTAGTATTAGGTTTTCCTTCAGAAAACTAAGAAAGGACTAGTATAAGCTTATCAATGCAAATCATTGCACTTATCGTCCATCTTTGTGATTCACTGCATATTTGCTATGGCTAATCGGGGCCTTGTTGGTGTGTGCCATGAGTTGGCATTTCAATTGTAAGCTTTGTGTGAAGGCTTCTTGATTACATAGAGGAATTGTAAAGCAGGTGGCCCTATTTTATGCTTTGTTCCTCAAACCAGGACGAGTTGGATAACAAGACATGGTCAGAGGTACAAAGCAAGCTTATAGAAGCGCAGAGGAACGTGCAGATGTGTATATACAACAATGAGCTCACTCCTCTAGGTATTATCCTACATGTACACTGTTTCCACGATGTGTATTTTCCACATGTGTATGATGTGATTTTGAGTTGTGCACATGTTGAGTTACCGTGTGATATGTGTTTCGATGGATATTCGTGTGTTGCGGATTAACGCGGGCGCTTTGTTAAAAAAGATGGTGATTTCCACGCCAGAGGTCATAGTGGCGCATTCGGAACTACTCAAATTGACATACGAACGACTGGAGTGTGAAAAATGTTTAAAATGGAATTGCTATAGCTGCATTTTCTTGCGCATCCTTCGCAAGTGCTGTTTCCATCTTTCGCAAATATGAAACATTCGGTAAAAATTGGCGCCTAACGAAACTCACTTGACTTGTGGGTTTGGGCCATTTCCATCTTGCGGATGCCGACAAACTTGTGGAGCATGAAAACATAACGATATTCTCAGCATGCTAATGCACTTGTGAGTGTTGGGAGTAGGCACTGAGCAAGCAGGTGTTCACTAATTCAGGCAGCGTTAGTGACCGAGTTAGTGACCGAGCCGTGCCCTTTATTAGTTGAGTACTGTAATGCATTGTTGCAGCAACAGATGTTTGCAGTAGCTGTAAGTTGATGGGTTTAGTAAAACACGTGATGCGTGTTGAATTGCATGACACTGCGCTATGGCTAAAATCATGCCAGATCGTCATAAAATTGCTCCCAATGGCTTACCAGATGCATTTTATCTCAAACCAGTGATTTTCTTTCCAAGTTTAAATTATCTTCACTCTAATACAGGTCAAAGTATTTTTCACGTATCTGTGAAAATGACTTCTGACAATTTTAGCTAGGTTTAATGCATTTTGGACCAATTTTGACCCTCACATTTTTTTTCTAGCTCAAGAAAAATTTCAACAAACTAGAAAAATACATGAGGGTCAAAATTGGTCCAAAGTGTATTAAAACTAGTTAAAAACACTTTAAAATCTATTAGAAATTTTCAGGAGTCATAATCACACATGCTTATAAAAACTTCGACTTGTATTAGCTTGAAAATAATTTCAACATGGAAAGAAAGTCACTGGTTTGTTGAGATATTACTTGAAATGCATCTGGTAAGCCATTGGGAGCAATTTTATGATGATCTGGCATGATTTTAGCCATCACGCAGTGTCACGAAATTCAACACACGTCTCGCGTTTTACTAAACCCCGTAAGTTGACCCTTTCTACAAGCTTGATTGTATGGTCATTCTGCATTGTTTACATTTAAAATTTAGACTTACTATGTCACAAATTTAAACATATTATGTCACAAACCTTTTCAGCTCTTTACCAGCCAACATGGCTCCTTTTTCAATAACTAGCAAACAATTCTGGATGTATTAAACTTGTGAAGTTTTATACTATGGATTTTCTCACCCTGGTTGTTGGGGAACATCTGCATAATTTGTAGCGCTCCTTCAATTATGATACGTGTTGCAGCCTGTGGTTCATGGCCATGATTCAATGGAATGAGTTTGGTATATCTGGCGCAGAGCATCTGCGTCAGCTATTATGTATATCTATTAACTTTTACAGATATACATCACAGAATTCTAAGATACAAGAACTTCTTCATCGCCATGATTAACAAATCGGTTATTCCAGTCAAGTTCAGCCTGCCTTTCATTGGCCGATTGTGAGTAGCCCGACTGCTGATTATAATTGTTTTGCAGTTTTCCATACTAAGTTAGCTTGGGATCTAGATTCATGTTACATGGTTTGTTCTAACAGCATGACACTTAAAGCCTGGTTCCCATATCGATTGCGAGACTCCGGTGGTAACATGCGCAGCAAAACTCTTGCGACACTAGGCTTGGTGGCATCTGTTCACATAAAAGCTGCATCGCTAAACATAATCGCGAAATCAAATAAAATGTTCGCTCGACATGCCGTTTCTATAATGGTGACCTTCACCCGTACAGTGCATTCGAGAAGGTTTTGCCTGCGGCCTTTTGCGAAATTTGAATAGCGCTAAACTATTGCATTGCCACCGGCAACTACCGGCGGTCCATGGCGGTACCCGGGGCGTTGGTTCCCATTTCACCGCTAATAGCCTGCAATGCTGTCTCCGGTGCTTTGCGGCGTATATGGCAACCAGGCTTAAGGCTGGTTCACACTGCAATTAATCATGTCAGGGTTGTCCTTTCGTCGATTATTCATAGACCATGTGCACCATAGACCGATGGCATCGCCGAGGCAACACGGATATGTCATGAAACATTGCAGCAGTCAAACTTTGCCGATATTTTGCCTTAAATCTATAACAGTCTGTACAATGTGCACTGCTTCGGTGATGGTGATTGGCTGTTGTGGATTGCTTAATCTATAGTTCACTTCATGATAGTTGCTGCGGGACTAGTATTTCATAATTTCAGTGACTGCATTGTGTAATGACAACGCCATGCTGTGGACTATTCGTTGATTCGAATGCGAATAGGTTTGTGATAGTGTGAGTATTGTAATCACCTACGACATCCAATGCATTGTGGGATTACTTATACGCTGTGGGATTGTGGGATTAACGCCGACTTACGGCGTTATACTGTGAACCAGCTTTTACCCTTCGCAGCATGCATTATAGTAAGCTTGTTTTCTTTTTGGAAATGTTCTGAAAAGTTCCAGTAAAATTCATACCTTAACTAACCAAATGCCCAGCATCTCACGGGTATTAAAAACAGCTGTTAAACAGTGGCAATAAATGTAGTGGCCTGCTTCTTACTATTAGCCTGGCACATTGCCAATGGCTAATTTGTGTAAGCTAGTATCCGTATTGCTAAACTTGCTAATAAGAGCCGTGAGAACAAGTTTTAGTGACGTTGCGCCGTAATGCAGAGTGCTATGCATATTTTAATCCAGATAACATATCGTAATTATCTCCCATTGAATCCATTGCATCTTGCATAGCTTGGGTTAGTTTAATGCCTGGTGAACAGGAGGTTCTGAGATCAAATCTTCCATGATACAGACTTTTCAGGACTTTCCATTGCTAGATACTAATCAGCTACAGCTGGAGAGACCGACAGATGACAAACTTTAAAGGTTGACTTGCAACAAAATTCACATTACAGTTATTTGGTATGAAAAGATTCACCATGTCTTACTCTGCTGTGTTGTAGGTTCCAAATATGTGAAAATGTGATTACAAGCTCTTAAAAGCTAAAAAATGAACAGTTAATCGCAGCCCCACGAGACCGCCGTAGTTTGGATTTGCTTTCCGAAACGGCTCAAATGGGACGTAGTGGTTACAGGATGGTTTCTGTTTACACTTTCATGCAATCTCATTCGTCGAAATATTTTCACAAATATGCTTCACCTATTCAATAAAACTTATGTCTATGTTCTATTGGTACGCGTCTGTTTTATTGTCATTGTAATGCTGTCACTTTTAGCACTGATATCTTATAACTTACTGTAAAAATTTGTTAAACTTTTTAACCTTAGCTCGAAGGAGTACATATCATTGTCTGATAATCATGACGAGCCTGTTGGTTACCTGTGATGATCGAAAAGTGCTGCAAAAATTATTTTCGAAGTATTGGGTCACATGATCAGATTACGGCTTGACGATCGAATAATGCCGAAACAAAACTGTAAAGTAGTGAGCATCTATATTTGATACGGGGTCTTTGGTAAAACCCGAAGTGTTTGTCATAAACTAGTGCTACGATAAGTTTTATATTGAGCTTTGTATTGGCCTTTCAATTCACGTGAGAACATCACGTGACAAGACGATAACCAACTGTAACGAATACATCAGATAAATAAAGAGATTCCAATCTACGGCGGCTTTTCGTTTTTGAGCTTTTAAGAGCTTGTAATCACCTTTCCACATATTTGGCACTCATAACACAACATAGTAAGTCATGGTGAATCTTTTGATACCAAATAACTGTGATGTGACTTTTGTTGCAAGTCAACCTTTAAGATTTCTGTAGATGATGCAATGCATAGCATAACATTCTGCTATGCTGTATTTATTTAACCTTAGAACAAAAAAAAGATGGTATTTATAGCCCTGAAACTGCTCTTAACCGATTTTACTAATATATTTTAGGTGAGGCCGTTAATGCGCGCATCTCTGGGCACACGCCCCACTTAGCCATTTGTTCGGCCAAGTAGCAGAGAGCAGAGTAGCAAAGCCATATTTCCGTTTATAAGATATAGATGTTCTGTTATGCGCTGGGGTAGTATTCGAATCTGTCTCTATTTCAGCTGCACTTTTAACCAGGCCAGTCCTTGCTTAGCATTAACCTGAATTTTCTGTTTTTTTTGTGGGAGTTTTGTGACTAACAGAAATGGCAATATGGACAGACTAAATATTTAGCATTAAAATTTCTGTGTGATTTTTGAAGCAACTCTTATTCAGCTGGTTGCGTGTGGCCTATGCTTGTGTGGTTGTTTGTGTGGTTAGAATTTGCTATGACATCACAAGATAACAAGCTGTCATTCACGTTTTTATTTTAACAAATTTTAATTCCACTCGTTTTATTTACTATAATAATGTTGAGAATTTTTATATTGTTACCTAAACATGACAGCAATATATGATATGAATAGAAACTGGAAGAAACGTAAAAACCTGTGAAGTTTCTTAAAGACCTTGGTTTGGCTAGTCATTGTGAAAGTAGAAACTTCAAAAAACATCTGAAAATGTTTATACTAATATATATGCAAAAACATCAGTTAGCATTTCATTAAGGGTATTTTTGGTAAATCTGAATGAAACAATCATTTTCCTAGCTTGTCAAAACTGTGAGGTTTAGCATAGTACTAGCTGTGCCACCCGGCGTTGTCCGTGTAATAGAAGAGTCTTTGGACAGAAAATTGATTTGTATTTAACATATAACACCATTTGCCATTATAACTTTCAAAGTACACATCATGAGAGAAGTGTGTCGTGTAGTTGAAATAAATTGAGAGAAAGATAAAAACAACTGTAAAGGTTTTAAAACTTTGTCAAACAACTGTACCTTTCAAGCTAGTAGCCTGGCATATTGCCAATGGAAAACTCCACTAAGCTAGTTAATAAGGTTAGGCTTCCAATGACGGTGAGCCATGACTTTGAGTCTGCAATGTTGTCCAGCTCAGCTGTTCTAATAATAGCTATAGCCGGATTTTCAACAGACAGATATACGGACTTTGAGAAATATATATATATAGATTATTGCTTTGAACGGTTTTGTTTCTATGAGGAACTGTGTTGGTGGAACTGTTTAATCCAGTTTAATATTACCAAATAGTGATGGGCTATAGTAAGTGTGACATTGTGCCTCACAAGATAAGCCCTCCTTTTGTAATTGAATAGGACATTAAGAGTATGTCATATTGAATTACAATGATGTTTCCGGTTCAAAAAATATTTACTAAAATTGTGCATCAATCAAGTATATCCACCCTGCTATAGTTTGTGGGAAACAACAATTTGTAAGAGTTACCTTTCCTTTTTATGTTCACTATTTTGTGCATGTGTCTGCTTTTATCAGTATTTGATTAAACATCAAAAGGCTGAAAAAGATCAAAAGGTCGCATCAATTAGATGCGACTTTTAAAACCTTGTTGGACCATGTTAGAGTGAAACTATTTGTTAACACCGTGTTGTTAAATGAAGTCTTATTTGTAAAATCATTAAGTTTCAGGTTATCTAAAAAATCGGTTTTTTTACCTGATGGAAATGCACATCTATACATGGCCACCACTTGAAAAACAGCTACGGTCTCAACCAGTCATTTAATGATGTATAAAAAGAATTGCTTTGTTTTGGGCAGCTTGACCATTAAATTTGAATGAAGGTTGTGAATCAAAAGACTTAAATTAAATGCTACGTTTAAAGATCCTATTGAACCATGCTAAAGTGAATCATTTGTTAACACCACTGTTGTTAACACCACTGTTGTTAACACCACTGTTGTTAACACCACTGTTGTTAACACCACTGTTGTTAACACCACTGTTGTTAACAAATGATTGTTAAGTGAAACCAATGTTGTTAAGTGAGTATTTTTTGTAAAATTGCCAAATTTAATATTTAAACTGAGCTAGCAAGCTGAGCAGGTTTGGAATTGCGAAATCTGTTAAAAAATGTTGCTTAGTTTGAAATACGAGTGATTCGAGACAACAGATATGAAATGATGGTCAGGGGGTCACCATGGTTACGTAGCCTTGTATTCTGTAGTACCTATCTCAGCAATGGCCTAAAGACAACAATAGAGTGGTTGCTGTTTTGGAGACCTTTTTCTCAGAACATCTCCCCCTTCAAGGACCCCTACTTTATCAAGGAGGATTTTAAAAGTATACACAGGAGGGTCTACTTCTCAGATGAGTAAGTCGTATTCTTTATGTGTTATGAAAGTGCATATACTGCGTGAGTGTATCTATTTGGCCACCATTATCGCTTGTATATATTATTTTAACAAAATTATGTTTCTCGTTACTTTTGAACCGTAACAGCTAAAGTACTAGCTGATTGCTTTGTGAAACGTACTGAAGATGGAAATCATGATGCAAATCATTTGTCCTTGACATTTGCAACACCCAAATTTGATAAGCGAAGCCTGTAATATAAGTTTTAATTGTTAACTGATATTTATATGGAACTGCTATATAGTGTTTTTGACATTTTAAAATCATTTTTCAGTGACTTGGATTTCACCATAAATCTTTCACTGACAATTGAAAGTCAGTTGTAACTGTATGGCAGGCATAAATAAACCTCTTTGTTGTCTGCTATTGGTGCCACCTTATTATCACCTTCCGCTTCTCTTTTGCAGGCTGTCGAGGAAGATACTGATTGTAGCCCTGTTATCACTCATCTTCAGTCCTGTCATATTTCTATGGCAAATTCTCTATTTGTTCTTTGTCTATGGCAGTATTGTAAAGAACGAGCCGGGGTTCCTCGGCTCTAGAAAATGGTGAGTTTGTCCGTAGTTTCTATTTAAAGTTGCCTTGTTCAGGTGAATCAATCTAATAACTCCATGCTGTGACAATCTGCTTAACATTTCATGAGTTCAGTTTTTAAGAGAAAGACTTCTGTTTTAGTAGTTCAGTAATGAACTGGGTCAGGAAACATTTACTAAAACTGCATCACTCAAGTATGTCCATCCTGCTACAGATTGTGGGAACTACAATTTTCAAGAGTTTTTTTTAATTTTCACTATTGTGTGCAGATCTGCTTGTATCTGTATTTGATATGTGAATCAAAAGGCTTAAATTTAATGCCCTATTTAAAAATCCTGTTGAACAATGTTAGTGAAACCATGTTAGACCATGCTAAAGTGAAACCATGTTGGACCATGTTAAAGTGAAACCTTGTTGAATCATGTTAAAGTGAAACCATGTTGGACCATGCTAAAGTGAAACCATGTTGGACCATGTTAAAATGAAACCTTGTTGGACCATATTTAAATGAAACCTTGTTGGACCATGCTAAAATGAAACCTTGTTGGACCATGTTAAAGTGAAACCATTTGTTAACACCATTTCGCTAAGCGAAGTCTTATTGTAAAATCATCAAATTTCAGGTTATCTAAAGAATCAGTTTTTGTAGCTGATGGAAATTTACATGCATATTTTGCTGTCGCTTGAGAAACTAGTACTTTGTCGACCAGCTATTTGATGATGTATAAAAAGAATCACACATCATTGATTAGGGCAGCTGAAAAATTATTTCAATTAACAAATTAATTAATTAATTAATGGCTCTCGAACCCTACATAAATATGATTGTGCAAAAGTCAGCAAAAGTCAGCAGATGAATTTCTAGGTTATTCTAATGAATGTGAATAAAGCTAAATCATTGCGTGACAGATTAAGATCTACTTTCACTTGGATCTCCTTTGATCATTTCTAACAATACCACATTTCAAAGAGTTTGTTGAGTTTTAAAATGACTAATCCTGCGATGTGTTAGCGTAATTTGTCATCAAAGGTCAAATCTCTCATTAGTTCTACTTAATAACATCAGCGTAAATGCACCCCTGATATGTTGCGCATCTGCCTTTATCAAAAGATTTTTGCTCCCGAACTAAATTATGATTGGTCGAAGCATTTAAAAATTTTTGTAAACGGTGACAAGTGTTTGTTTTTATCTTCTTACACACATTATTAAATGCCTTACTTAGACCATAGATGGTTTTCTAGCCGTGGCCAAATATACATGAAAATTTTGGTCAGTTGCTAAAAGACTGATGTTTCAAATGGCCTGAAATTCTGTAATTCTACATAAAAGGCTCTGCTTTACAACATTGTGTTAACAGGATGTTTCACCTGAAGACAACCCAACAGGACCTTTAACATAGCTTGTATATGCCCAATTATGTTCACAGGTTGCATACGTTATTAAACTGCTTTTTCACTTGGCGTCAAACTGAGGAATTTTCTGATTTAATCTGAGAATAACCATTCTGTGATGAGTGGTTTCTGCTTGCCGCTGTGTCTGTCATGATAGAACTAGTGCGCTGGCAGGCTCGTTGCCGTTAGATTATCATGTCTAATCAATATGTGCATAGTTATTCCATGATGCTGCAAGGTGGTCAAGTTGCACTGTCGGTAGCACGCTTGGCTGCAAAGCAGGATATTGGGGTTCAATTCTCATGCAATGCATTTTTTGTTCCTTACGCTCTTAGCATGGCTTTCAATCGACGATGCAGTCCATATTATAGTTAAAATTATAGTAAAGATTGTGCAGTGGAGTTATGAGACCTACTCTATCTGTGCACAACTCTATGGAACTGGTGTATTCACAGGTCATTGTATGCCAGAGCTCACCTTAGACACTTCAATGAACTTGACCATGAACTGAATGCACGGCTCTGTCGGGCCTACCAAGTGAGCAATGATTATCTCAGTGGATTCATGTCACCTCTCATCGCTGTCCTAGCTAAGTAAGTGTTACACTCAGTGGATTCATGTCACCTCTCATCGCTGTCCTAGCTAAGTAAGTGTGGATTCATGTCACCTCTCATCGCTGTCCTAGCTAAGTAAGTGTGGATTCATGTCACCTCTCATCGCGTTCCTAGCTAAGTAAGTGTGGATTCATGTCACCTCTCATCGCTGTCCTAGCTAAGTAAGTGTGGATTCATGTCACCTCTCATCGCTGTCCTAGCTAAGTAAGTGTTACACTCAGTAGATTCATGTCACCTCTCATCGCTGTCTTAGCTAAGTAAGTGTTACACTCAGTGGATTCATGTCACCTCTCATTGCTGTCCTAGCTAAGTAAGTGTTACACTCTGTGGATTCATGTCACCTCTCATTGCTGTCCTAGCTAAGTGAGTGTTACACTCTGTCTGTGCGTCTTTCATTTTGATGACAGATGTTGAGGCAAGCCCATTTCATGCAGATATTTTTTTTATTGCAAATGTCATTTTTTCTGATGAACTCAAAATGGACATAACTGCTGATGCAAAAGGTTACAATATCTCCCTTCATGTCAACGCGCTTGGTCGTTATAGTTTTTGTTTATGAGAAGTTGTTTGTTTTATAGAATTTAATACCATAGTTATTTGTCCTTCCTCAACTAGTAATCCATTTTTCTGCGGATTCAGTGCTGCATTCTTTGCGTAAATTCCTTTCAAAATGCAGGAAAGTCGAATGAATTTATGCTCCATTCAGACCCGTGTTCTATGATACGCATTGAGCTTTATTTCAATGATGTAAATGCGTGAATGTTTTTTATGTAGATTTGTGTCATTTGTGGCTGGGGCTGTATTGGTTGTGCTAATCTGTTTCACCGTGTATGACGAAGATACACTGCAGATAGAACACATGCTAACGGTCATAACTGCATGCGGAGTTGTCCTCTCAACTTGTCGGATATTTATTCCGCCTGAGGTAATTTATATTTCTATTTCTTCTCTGATTTAGTTTTTGTAATTGCATGGCAACTTTTGATATGAAGTAATATTATTACTGTCGCATGGTTGAAAAGCATTTTTGTACCTTCACCGAGCACCGATGCTTGAATGATTTTAGACTAATAAACGCCATTTCGAAACGCTCAGCCAAGCGCAACTAATCTGGTATTATAACGGCAACTTCCATCTTAAAGGTGGGGTTGCATCAAATTTGAGTTGATTATAAAAGAAAGTATTTTTCTTTGTCTATCAGTTGATATGTTGTTTGTTGTGTTAGGCGATCTCATTGTCAAGATACAGTCAAACATGGATAACTCGGCCACGGATAGCTCGAAAACATGGTTAATTCGAACAGTTTCTTTGGTCCGTTCCCACGTAATGATAAATTGCTATAGATAACTCGAACTCAACACTGTTAATTCGAACTGTTTTTTTGCCCAACGGCTACCGAAACGGTTGTTATCGCTTTAGAAAATCACTTTATTCAAAGCCATAGAGGTAAACCTCATATTTTCATAATTCATAAGCGTTGTTATTACCACCATCGGCAAAATAATTTTGTCAACGACTTTTCTAAAGGTTTGGTCAAATTTGATTTACACTGCTATACGATTAATAGCACGGGCTTGCCGGGTCACGCGCGCAAGGATTTTCGCCACGCACATACAAAACAAAAACAGCGTGTTGTTTTGTATGTGCGTGGCGAAAATCCTTGAGTGCGTGACCCGGCTAGCCTGTGACGAATAGTTTTCCGACGTTGATTCCGTGTTGAATCAACGTCGGAACGTTGAATGTTTAAAACGTCTTAAAATTGTTTTTACTAAACGTATACGTTGTCTTAGCTAAAAAAACTATTAATCGTTTGACCTAAACACAGAATACGTGTGTACATTCAATAAGTATCCATTCAAAAAGCGTGAGTGATATACAATGTACCGTTAAACCTCGTAAAACTTTTAATTGAACTGCCTCGGAGTGTTGCTCTTAACGAATCCCAGGTAAAGTAAGGGATTTTTCTTTGGTAACTTTTTCTTGAAGTTGCATAAACTTCAAGAAAAGTCGGCAAAATTGATCGTGGGTAAAACGCTCAAAAGAAAAAGATGTCTTTTCTTTTGAGCATTTCAATAACGATCAAGTTTTGCCAATGTCAATCTAAAAAAACGTCCTGGCAATAACATCACCTCAAACAACAAACCAATCTCAAGTGATAGAAAAATCTCTATACTTTTTGATAAAACGTTTTAAACTTTACATTAGAAGCATTTAATTTGAAACAAGCCATTTGTGCTTTTGATTTATATTATAGTTTGCATATGTACATGTATCTACTAATAAATAAGTAAATACATGGACTTGTGACAGTGCTCTGATAACTTGAATGCTCTGATAATTCGAACACTTTTGCTCGGTCCCTTGAAGTTCGAGTTATCCATGTTTGACTGTATTTGAAGATTAAAATCGAAAAAATTCGATCGCGGTAAAAACACTCAGGCCAAAAGAACATGCCCAGACTTGCCCAAAATGATGTAATGCGTGATACAACCTGTCTCCATCTCTCGTATTCACATCGGCTATTGTGATAAAAGTCTAGTCCTACGCGGCTCTATTGGCATATATTTTATCTTGGCTAGAATAAAATTTTAAATCCAGCTACAGAAACATTATTACCAATGTCTCAAAGGCCTCAAACATGGAAAATTAAAAACTTGTCATATTAGCTTCTTCTAAATGCTGTGTAAGCATCTTAGTACCGACTACCAATTCTACCGGTCTACGGTAATTTTGTCAAGCAAACTATGTAGGATAAGGTCTTTGTATCGGCACAGTTCTGGTGCTACCCACACTAACGATTTACAGCCTCCCAAAAGCCTCGCCCACATTATGCTCGTCGCCTATCTTAGGGGATAGGGCTGTATATCATTGCCCACACCGAAAACTAGTTTCTTACTACCGTAAGTAAAATAAGCAAACTGCGTGGCGAAATGTGGCGAAACCAACTACATCCCTAAAAGTCCTGTACATTGTATAGTCGACTGTCAACGTTATCGAGTCATTATCGGTATGAATGTGTAGAAAAAAATTCCCTGGTCACATTTGATTAGTTTCCGCAAATCTTGTTTGGCATTATCTTCAACAATATTATTTTATTATACAATTTTTACAAGCAAAAAAATTGTCATCTCGGCATAAAGCTTTTATTAAAAATATTCGTCAAGTCGTGGCCACTCACATAATTTCAGCTGATACAATAAGACAAATTCATCTACTGCAGCAAACTCAATCAAAACATCATGGTTTATGCAGCACACATTCAAGTCTCTCTTTTCCATTTATGACAGTTTCCACACTGACAAATCTGCTTCGGCTAGTGGGGCCACATAAACATCCTGTAATCAGTAAAACAAATGCAATAAATATACAGTGAAACTCGGATAACTCAAACTTCAAGGGACCGAGAAAAAGTGTTCGAGTCATTAGGACAGTCATAAGTGCACGTATTTATCAGTAGATACATGTACATATACAAACTATATATAAATCAAAAGCATAGATTGCTTGTTGCAAGTTAAAGGGTCTCTCGTGTGAAGTTTTAAATATTTTTAATCAGAAAGTATAGATATTTTTCTATCACCTGAGATTTGTTTGTTGTTTTAGGTGATGTGACTGCCAGGACGTTCTCAGATTAAAATTGGCAAAACTTGATCACGGTTAAAACGCTCAGAAAAAATACATACGTATTTTCTACCGAGCGTTTTAACCAAGATCAATTTTGCAGTAAGTCAGTTATTACAAAACTGCTTTACTATTAAAAACCCATTATCAATTTTGCCGATTTTACTTTAAATTTATCCGAATTTCACCTCGCTTTTCTTGCTTTCAGAGGGTTATCGCTAAGCGGATGTTTGGTAAAATTTGATTTTTGCAAACCTTTAGAAAAGTCGTTAATGAAAATATTTTGCCGATGTTGGTAATAACGAGGCCTAAGAACTACTAAAAGTCAATGTTTATCTCTATGGCTTGGAATAAAGTGATATTCTAAAGCGATAGTAACAATCGTCTCGGTAGCTGTTTGACAAAAACCTGTTCGAGTTAACGGAGTTTCGGTCGAGTTATCTAAAGCCATTTATCATTGCGTGGGAACGGACCAAACAAATACGTTGAGTTAACCGTGTTTTCGAGTTATTCGAGGGCGAGTTATCCGAGTTTCACAAAGCTTTACAAAGTTTGACAAAGCTGCTTCAGCTGGCGGGACCACATAAACATCCTGTAATCAATAAAACATATGCAATAAATATATGTCATTCTAACGCGTATCTATTGAAAGCTTTCAAATTGGGAGTTAGATTGCGAGTGTAATTTTAAACATGAATAAATGTTTAACAAAAGCATAAGTTCACCAAGCCAACGATTCGAAGCTTTGGTTCTGGAAGTTAAAGATTTGCATTGATCAATCGATTTTCTTCATTTTCTACAAGTGAGAAGTGAACATTTAAAGTCAAATCATAAATCTAATTTACTAGATAAAACTGCCGCAGAAAATTTGAAGCAAATATAGGTCGGTAAAACGATAAATTATAAAACAATGATTAGTGATAGCAAAAAGTTATAATTTTATTAATTATTACATGTATTAATGAGTAGCCTACTAAAAATATTACCTTTAGTATATTCATCAATTGAAACCATTGTATTGCTAGATGCTATGGATTAAAAAGAAGCCGTCAAGAACTCACTGTACATACGTATCTCGCACGCGCAGGAAATTACATTATAGTATCAAACAGGGAAATATAATCTGAATGCCAACTCAACAGTATATCTTTAGGAGACTCATAGTAAAAGATAAATTTACCTCCAGGATTGGTCTACAAAGACAAAAATGACATCAAATTGTAGCTGATGTTTTAGCCTTTTATTGGTATTAATTTCATTAAATCGACCTTTTTGACGCAACCACATCTTTAAGTTTATTACAGAAACATCGCTGAGCTTCTATAGAGGAAGATCGGCTGGAATCAAATATAAATACAGTCAAACATGGATAACTCGTCCACGGATAGCTCGAACACATGGTTAATTCGAACATTTCCTTTGGTCCGTTCCCACGTAATGATAAATTGCTATAGATAACTCGAACTCAACACTGTTAATTTGAACTGTTTTTTTGCCCAACGGCTACCGAAACGGTTGTTATCGCTTTAGAAAATCACTTTATTCAAAGCCATAGAGGTAAACTTCATCTTTTTGTAATTCATAAGCGTCGTTATTACCACCATCGGCAAAATATTTTTGTCAACGACTTTTCTAAAAGTTTGGTGAAATTTGATTTATACTGCGATACGATGAATAGCACGGGCTAGCCAGGTCACGCTCGCAAGGATTTTCACCACGCCATACAAAACAAAAATCGCATGTTGTTTTGTATGTGCGTGGCGAAAATCCTTGAGTGCGTGACCTGGCTAGCCCGTGATGAATAGTTTTCCGACGTTGATTCCGTGTTGAATCAACGTCGGAATGTTGAATGTTTAAAACGTCTTAAAAATTGTTGTAATTAAACGTATACGTTGTCTGAGCTACAAAAAACTATTCATCGTTTGACCTAAACACAGAATACGTGTGTACATTCAATAAGTATCTATTAAAAAAGCGTGAGTGATATAGAATGTACCGTAAAACCTCGTAAAACTTCTAATTGAACTGCCTCGGAGTGTTGCTCTTAACGAATCCCAGGTAAAGTAAGGTAATCTGCATAAACTTCAAGAAAAAACGGCAAAATTGATCGTGGGTAAAACCTCAAAAGAAAAAAATGTCTTTTCTTTTAAGCATTTCAACAACGATCACGTTTTGCCAATGTCAATCTGAAAAACGTCCTGGCAATAACATCACCTCAAACAACAAACCAATCTCAAGTGATAGAAAAATCTCTATACTTTTTCATGAAAACGTTTTAAACTTTACATTAGAAGCATTTAATTTGAAACAAGCCATTTGTGCTTTTGATTTATATTATAGTTTGTATATGTACATGTATCTACTAATAAATAAGTAAATATATGGACTTGTGACAGTGCTCTGATAACTTGAACGCTCTGATAATTCGAACACTTTTGCTCGGTCCCTTGAAGTTCGAGTTATCCATGTTTGACTGTATATTAATAACCACAGTTGTGCTGCTGGCTGACAAACCAAACTGTCTTTTAAGTTTCTTTCAGTGTGTTAGAACAATTGATTAAAGTTTGATTTGCCTTTGAACTGGGGTTCTGTCTCTGTCACTTTAAAAGTACATGAGAGCCCACAAACTGTGACAATGTCCAATTTAGTCCGAGCATCCGCTTTAATCAAGGTTGCAGTGTTTTAAAAAATTTAAATGATTGGGCAACTTCCATTCAAAAAAGGAAGCTGTGTTTGTGACTAATGCGCTTTTGAGATTCTTAAAATTGTAATGTTTTTTCCCCCTAATTAATTGTTTAACAAAGATTTGCTAACTTTTATGTAATTGAATCAGTTTAGTAACATATTTATATTGCTAATAGGGTTATAAGTCACGAGTCACCGATTCCAGGTAAGGTAAAAGCTTGGTTCCTAAGTGCTTCACTAGCTTTTCTGTTAAGAAGTGTGCTTGGTTTGCCCGCAGAACATGGTGTTTGTGCCTGAAGCTAAGATGATTGAAATTCTGGCCCATACTCACTATCAGCCTATAGAATGGAAGGATAAAGCACACACTAGCCAAGTGAGGGAAGAGTTTGGCCAACTGTTTGAATTTAAGGCAGTGAGTATGAAGAGCGTTCTTGTCTTCTTTTAATGTATAGTTGATATGTGCTGGTACAATGAGCTTTGAAAGCTGTAGAAATGACTGGTGTCCTATTATTAGTGAGTATTGACAAAGGATGATCGCATTCTTGTTAGTCAAACCTAATTCATCTAGGAGTCACATGCTTTAGTTTAGTTGACAATGCCAGCTGTATGCTATGGTTTGGCTTCAGGTGTTCTTGCTCCATGAGTTATTAAGCCCCTTGATCACTCCCTTCATCCTCATCTTCAAATTGCGGCCCAAGTCTATGGAGATAGTCGACTTTTACCGCAATTTCTCTGTTGATGTGGCTGGTCTTGGAGACATCTGCTCCTTTGCCCAACTAGACATTCGCAAACATGGCAATAATATGGTAAGCCTTCAAAACTTCAAGGAGGTCATGTCTGATCGATCTTCGCGTGTCTTCTTATTACAAAATGGCTTATGCAAAGGTAGAACATGTCTGAGAAAGGGTCGGATGTGTGACTGAGAAAGGGTCGGATGTGTGACTGAGAGAGGGTCGGATGTGTGACTGAGAGAGGGTCGGATGTGTGACTGAGAGAGGGTCGGATGTGTGACTGAGAGAGGGTCGGATGTGTGACTGAGAGAGGGTCGGATGTGTGACTGAGAGAGGGTCGGATGTGTGACTGAGAGAGGGTCGGATGTGTGACTGAGAGAGGGTCGGATGTGTGACTGAGAGAGGGTCCGATGTGTGACTGAGAAAGGGTCGGATGTGTGACTGAGAAAGGGTCGGATGTGTGACTGAGAGAGGGTCGGATGCATGACTGAGAGAGGGTCGGATGTGTGACTGAGAGAGGGTCGGATGTGGGACTGAGAGAGGGTCGGATGTGTGACTGAGAGAGGGTCGGATGTGTGACTGAGAGGGTCGGATGTGTGACTGAGAGAGGGTCGGATGTGTGACTGAGAGAGGGTCGGATGTGTGACTGAGAAAGGGTCGGATGTGTGACTGAGAGAGGGTCGGATGTGTGACTGAGAGAGGGTCGGATGTGTGACTGACAGACAGTCGGATGCATGACTGAGAGAGGGTCGGATGTGTGACTGAGAGACAGTCGGGTGTATGACTGAGAGACGGTCGGGTGTATGACTGAGAGACGGTCGGATGTGTGACTGAGAGACGGTCGGGTGTATGACTGAGAGACGGTCGGATGTATCATAACAGAGATCAACCATGGCTAAGCAACAGTAGCAAACAAATATTTACTCATATTTATCTGTTTGTTTTATACAACAGGGTGAAACAGGAGGAGAAGACGTTTCAGATGACAGTGTAGAAACATACATGCAGGCTGAGGGAGGCAAAGTAGAGTTATCACTCATGAACTTCTCTGTAAGCTGACAGTTGTCTGTTGTTTTTCCTTCTAACATTCATTTAGCTCACATTTTGTCATGAGGTGACTAACAACCTAAATTTTTGTATTTTTCTATCATACATAATCTGAAGTTCCTGGATCTCTATTGTAGATAATTTAATTTACTTGCATCTCTCTATCACAGGTATCTAAAGTACTTGCTGCTCTATCGTAGATAATTTAAGGTACTCGCATTTCCCTTTCTTAGGTAGTCTAAGATGCCTGCATCTCTTCGTTGTAGGTAATCTGAAGTACCTGCTGCTCTACATAAAACCCGCATACCTTTTATGTGAATGCTTTAGAATGTTGCTATTATAGTGAAGATTATTTGTGAAACATTCGATACTGTTGCATAGAGTTAATCCAATATAATAATAATTTGTTAGTCTGGTACAGAAACTTGATGGCAATATGTCTTTCCTTTAGTTTTTGCGATCGCCTTGACATAAACACAGACTGGCATCTTTGTCATATGAATTGCTTGGTGCACACTAGCTAGCCTTTTCTGAGTTGCTAATCGGAAGTCTGGCATGTCACGGAGCCCCTTGTTAATTAAATATGCAAGATATAAAGCTATTCTTATTGTAAGCATTGGCCATTAAGGGTGGGCTGATATGCCTTAGCTTCGTTACTATTGCAGTAAAATAGCATCGTGAAGTTTACTTTTTTATTACTAACAGTAAATATCGTATGTACTTGACAAAATGTCTTCTAATTTAAGGATCAAAGGCTCGAGACACGTTTTGTTTCATAAAGATTGTGAGTTCACCCATTCTTGCATTAGCCAGATAATAAAACTAAGCTGATTTCTCACATGACTCCGTGGCACATACCCAAGCGTTTTGTATAACAACGGTGATGAATTGTGTTGAGACATTGCGTTATATCATTGCTGTAATATAAACCTGAATATTGGCCCAAGCGCCTCTATAGAGCATGTTCTGATCATCTTGCAAACCTGCATTCTGATTGGTCTTCTAGCTTTCTACACACTCTGCACACCCTGCTGAGAATGAAATGTGCTTTTCTCATTCTAGTTGAACAATCCTACTTGGGCACCTCCTGAGCAGAGTGCTAGGTATCTGCAGAGCATAAGAGAGAGTGCTGCCAGGGACTGCAGGCAGACTACCACTGCCAGGGCTAATCCATTAACTGACAGCGTTCTTGGTTGGGCCAGTTCCAGACGGGTAATGGACACATCTGCAATGGGAGCTGTAAGTAGGATGACATGTGTGTGCAGGTGCTTTGATTCACCGTCACCAGATTCTGGTGACTTGTTACCATGGATTTCTAATTAGCTGTACACAGTATGTTGTAGTTTAAATGAGAACTGTTTTATCGATGTCATCATCCTTAACCTCTTCATGAGGCATTGTTCCATATTAGCCGCCTTTTCGAGAGCATTGGATTGGCTGTTATGATTATATAGCCTTTGTAGTTTGACTGTTGCGATTGTGTAACCTCTGTAGTTTGACTGTTGTGATTGTATAACCTCTGTAGTTTGACTGTTGTGATTGTATAACCTCTGTAGTTTGACTGTTGTGATTGTATAACCTCTGTAGTTTGACTGTTATGATTGTATGACATCTATAGTTTGACTGTTGTTATTTCATGACCTCTGTAATTTGACTGTTGTTATTGCATGACCTTTGTAGTTCAACTGTTGTTATTGCATGACCTTTGTAGTTCAACTGTTGTTATTGCATGACCTCTGTAGTTTGACTGTTATGATTGTATGGTCTCTGTAGTTTGACTGTTGTTATTTCATGACCTCTGTAATTTGACTGTTGTTATTGCATGACCTTTGTAGTTCAACTGTTGTTATTGCATGACCTTTGTAGTTAAACTGTTGTTATTGCATGACCTTTGTAGTTCAACTGTTGTTATTGCATGACCTCTGTAGTTTGACTGTTGTTATAGCATGGCCTCTGTAGTTTGACTGTTGTTAATGTATGGCCTCTGTAGTTCAACTATTGTTTGACTTTGACTTTTTTACTTCTTGAATGCCTACTTATGACATATTCTTTGATAGTCCTTAGCGGGAGTTCCTGGAAGTAGATCGGGAGGCATGTATGGCAGCATAAGTAACAAGGTACTCCGAGGTACACTGACTCAGCAAACTGGTCCTCTCTCCGATCAACCCATACCTGGAGGTTTGTTGGCTTTTCTTTAATTGTTGCATTGTCTGTTAACAGTACATTCACTATGTAAAAGTACACCGGATAATTTCACCAACTTCATACAGTAACAAACTTTTTTATTCAGATTTTGTTGTCAAAACCATTGCGCTGAAGCGATGACGCATTTAAATATTGCTAGCTGCACATTTTGCTGCTGCCTACCAAATAATTGATGTTGTGAAAAATTTCAAAAATTAGGCTGTTTTTATATTTTTATTGCAGCCAAACATAAGAGATTCTGCAACTGTGTTTTTTTTATATTTGTACAAGTTTGAGGCAAACTACAAATGTATTCAAGCAAAATTAACCTTTGCTGACTTTTGAACAATTAATATATTAGCACTTGTTTGGACAGACAGTGAGACAGTGGGCTGTTTTTATATTTTTCTTGCAGCCAAATGTAGGAGATTCTGCAACTGTGTTTTTTTTTATATTTGTACAAGTTTGAGGCAAACTACAAATGTATTCAAGCAAAATTAACCTTTGCTGACTTTTGAACAATTAATATATTAGCACTTGTTTTGACAGACAGTGAGACACAAACTTTAAATCTTTAGCAATCTGTACCTAAAAGATTTATGGGCGTGATAGCTCTACACCCATATATGGGCGTGATAGCTCTACACCCATTTATGGGCGTGATAGCTCACTACACCCATATTTATGTTCGTCATAAGATTGGTTTTTGTGTTGGTTATTAGGCCATTTTAACAAGGTGTATTATAAAATCTTTGCACAAAAGATTTATACATTAATATTCATTTACATTTTATTACTAATTTTCTCATGAGGAAATTACTTCTGACTAAAGTGAAGTTGTTTGTTCATTAGACTTTGCAATGTCACATCACTTTGAACTCTAATGTTATATTGCAATAAGTTACATGGTAACAATCTTTTTTCAGGTATTATTGATGCCATGGCTCACTCTAACTCCTACGAAGGTTTCACATTAGGAATCCCTTCCTCCGAGTACAACAGCAGCGAGATGAGTCTAAGCGCTCTTTACATGCATGAGCTGAGAAGGAGAAAACAACGCCCTCACGTTGGCCACACTGGTAGGAATCATTGCTACATTCTCTTTATCCACAAGTTTAAAATTTAAGTCTTGTCGTCATTTGTCAAGTCATTTTTCCGATGCACTTGATATATTGTACTATGAATAACATGTTTGTTGTTATGACTACGCTGGCTGGACAGCGTAGTCATTACGACGCTGACTTTCACTTGTAAACATAGAAGGTAAAGTGTGGTATGAATTTGTGTGCTCGTATGTTAGAGGTAAAAGTTTACATTCTGTCCTGCAGGATATGAAGACTTGGGGCAAGCTCGGGAAGTTTTAACGGATAGTGAGTTGCAACCAGTACCCCAGTTTCATACAATAGATGAGGAACTTCACGAGCCACCCAGCTCTTCTTCATCGTATACTAACCAACAGAGCTGATGCTTGCAAATTGGTGCTTCTCTTGGCAACCCTTATATCTCTAGTGTTGATCAAAGCCAGAAAGAGTAACCAAGGCCTTATGCACGCAGTAGCCTTCCGAGATATGCTACTAAGGGGATGACAACTTCACTCAGTTCTGTTACTTGAAAGTGTAAAGTTTTTTGCGCATGCTTTTTACGTTTGCTTACCAATGCTGCAGGTTGAGAATTTTCATCAGCTTTTCTATAATGTCCAGCAGTCAATCGGCTACCTACTACTTACTATTAAGAATCATTTGACATTACAACTGAAGGAGAATTGCAAGTGTGGAATATTCTACATTTTGTTAGTTTCATACCACTAAATTATCATTTGTTTTCTTTTGGCAGTTCTTGGTTGGTCTTTTATAAATTGCACAATCATCCCCTCCTCGGTTTGGGATCACATACTATATTCTACTAATAGGCAGGTTATAACTTACCGCATAGAGGAGTTTTTCCTTCATGAAAATTTTCAACAGCCGCTTCTCGCCCTAGTTTTTGAGACAGTTTGTTTGCTCTCGATATTACGGAGTCCTGTATTATGTCCTTATTTTATTTGTTGTAAATCTATTTTTACATTCGCTTATTCTAATTTTTTTGTATGATTGCATGGAGTTTATTCATCTCTTGCAATAAATGCTCTTTGTATACGTGCTCTTTGTATACATGCTCTTTGTATACATGCTCTTTGTATACATGCTCTTTGTATACATGCTCTTTGTATACATGCTCTTTGTATACATACTCTTTGTATACATGCTCTTTGTATACATGCTGTTTGTATACATGCTGTTTGTATACATGCTGTTTGTATACATGTTCTTTGTATACATGTTCTTTGTATACATGCTCTTTGTATACATGCTGTTTGTATACATGCTGTTTGTATACATGCTGTTTGTATACATGCTGTTTGTATACATGCTCTTTGCATACATGTTCTTTGTATACATGTTCTTTGTATACATGCTCTTTGTATACATGCTGTTTGTATACATGCTGTTTGTATACATGTTCTTTGTATACATGCTGTTTGTATACATGCTGTCTGTATACATGCTGTTTGTATACATGCTCTGTGTATACATGTTCTTTGTATACATGCTCTTTGTATACATGTTCTTTGTATACATGCTCTTTGTATACATGCTGTTTGTATACATGCTCTTTGTATACATGTTCTTTGTATACATGCTCTTTGTATACATGCTCTTTACATTCTCTAAATGTTGCTCCAGAGGTTTGCTTCATTACAGACAAATTCAAAAAGCTATAAAGGACTAATGGGTCAACTATAAATACAAAACAAAAGTATGTCTCTTTATAAAAATTTAAAAGAGCATCTCTTGGTTGAACATTACCAAACTTGGGAGAGCTCAATACAGTGCAACCTCAGTTTTTGTGTGCCACGGGTCTCAAACAAATTGGAGTTGGAACAAAAACTGCCGGACTGTGCGAACAATAGTTTCGAAGTAGCTCGATTGCCACTGATGATTTTTGTTACTTTAGTGTTCAACTGCTGTATGCAGATGTTTGTTGCAGTTTTCAAAACTGACTGTATTTGTTGGTTCACTTAGTGTATTGCTGCATTTTTAATAGAATCAAATCTGCAATATTTTTATGCTTACTTATTTTACAAAAAAGGTATGAGCTATGACAGATATGGCAATACATTGTGTGATGCTATAACTGTGTTTTTCCGCAAAACTGCCAGCAGGGCTGTCCGGCTGCTAGTCCCGAATTATCGGACAATCTCTTCTGCTTTGTTTGTACTTTTTGTTCTTTTCACCGCTTCACATAAATTATACGCAATAACACGCGCGCACACACCTAGCTTTCTCTATCAAGTGTTCAAGGAAAAGATGGTGTACTTTACATATTACCGAGCTTCTCTTAATATGTGGTTCGCGGTGTAAAATAATGTCTTTATGTAGTTTTGAAACATGTAAAACATTACCATTTGTAATGAAAAGGTCCCTTCAGGATTCAAACAATTCACTTTTCGAACAGTCTTGGAATGGATTGCAGTTGAAAATGGAGGTCAAACTGCACATGCTCTTGCAACCTGTTATTGAACATATTTTAAATATTTGATATTTGATTAATAATGTGAATATTTGCAGATGGTTTAGTTGGTAGAATTCTGTCTAAACAGAAATAACACCTGCTTGAAGCAATTTTAAAAACAAATACTGAAGAGACAACCCAAAAATTTTAAGTTGCAAAAACAAGCTTAAATGTTAGATAAAACATCCCTATAGATTATTTCTGCATCCGCACAAATATTACACACGTGATCTGTTTACAGACAAGTAGTGTTTTGCAGTTTTAATTTCTACCAGCGCTGTATATCAACACACGGCGTATCACCATGCGGTGTACTTAGCAAAGACATCCCACTTTGATGATAACAGAACATAATATAAAAGATACAATTTAACAAAAAATAAAAATGATGATAGCAGTCTAATATACCACAACAAATGCAAGTACGAATATCGTAAGAAAATGCAGCAGGCTTCAACATGACTGGTACGAAAGACAGCTGATTTTCATCTCTGGTTTACAGAACTGTCGGTTCTTTTGTAAGGAACATGTGATGGGTCAGTCAATGCGTAGTGTAACAATGCTATATTAATGACAAAATATACATATGAATCAATGTAAATACTAATTCTATCTACTAGTAGATAAGGAATGTGTGAAGGAATACAATGTATAGAACCAGCAAAAGTAGCAAAATCAATAACTTATAAACCATAATAAAAAGTACGTACAAGAGAAACAGCATTGTTTGATAAAATATAGAACATAATGTAAAAGTGATAAAATATATAAACATAATACAAACCACCTGGCAATCATGGGAATGTTGAAAGATGAGATAAAATTAGACAGCCAATGGAGTTCCAGCAGTTCATGGGCCGGCATAACAACATGGCCTTATTTTAAGGTGATATGGCACTTCGATATTCCTACCCTTCATTAGTAAGATTGTCTGATTGCGTTATCGCGGGTCAGACTACCAGCCCGCAGCGGCGTATCGACTGTGCTTGGCATTTTTAGAATCTTTTGGCTTTATTACTTTCTGAGGACTAGTGGTGGGAGTCGGACCTTCGGGTGAAGGACTGGCCGCTGAGCGACTCACTGATCTATTTCGCTCAGCATGGCTGTCCATATCACTCTGTCCAGCAGTCGATCCGGCATACGATGACTGCAACAACATCAATTTGTAATATAAGCGCAGCAACACAATGCTTCGTTGATTGGTCCTTCAATGCATAAGCACTCGCAAAACTAACAAGATTTGTTGCAATGAAGGGAAATTTTGCAATGATGTTCATCCTAGGAATGGAATGTACATAGGATCCTTTGATTAATTGAAATAATAATCCTGGAAGATTTCAACTGCCATGAGCGTTATACAGTTTGTGTTAGAGACCATGGGTTTGGAATTGTTACCATTGAAAGTCACATTAGCAGAAAATATATAATATATATATTTATAATATATAAAATATATAAGGTATAAACATCAGAAACTAATACTGGTAAGGCTTTCGATAAACTTAAGAATTGTGAAGTTTGTAAACTAACAGTACAATAATCTCTCACTTTTCATGGTTAATCGAAACAGGTGAGCCCCGCGTTAAGTGGGGCTGGTGCCTCAACCCCTTCCCTGCTATAAGTAGAAATACGTGAAATAGCAACTAATAAACTCATATCTAAAAAAGTCACATTTTGATTAATTGTAAGTATTTTCCTCTTTTTTCAAGTTCATCAGACAATTTTGAAGGTCAAGGGCGTTTAAGAGACATGATAAAGGGTGGCACAAGCACTTTGCACTTTTACTAAGGATAACAAGAAAATTAGCGAACCGTGGCAACCACTATAACAACTGCTGCTCGGGAAGGGATCTCACTGGGCCAGGATATCAGAGAGATCCATGTATTTTAGTTTTTTATGTTATTTTATGTCTGATTTTCCGAAATTTATAATGAATATTTTTACCCCACGAAGTACCGAAGCCGTGAAGATTGAACCGCGAAGTAGCAAAAGATTACTGTAATGAAAAAGAGAAATACAACAAATGAGAAATACCCGCAACCATATATGTGAAGGAACAACAACTCCTACAAAGAATACCTTTGAGCTACGGAAGCGCAGTGATTGACTATTAAATTATATATGATATATTATATAAAGAGTATATTAGGCCCTATACATACATGATATATTATATACATAATATATTAGGCCCTATACATACATGATATATTAAACCGGCAAACTATGCAAAAATTCCAGTTAGCAGCCGATTTGAGCATTTGCCAAAACTGCAAAACAGTTTTTAGAATAACTTCACCAAACAGTCAATTAAATTTGAAAGCAAAAATATTTTTGAGTAATTAGTATTTATAATGGCCTAATTCATAAAATTTATGACATTTTAACGATAAAAAAAGTAAAATAAATTTAACACGTGTTATCACAGAGTAGCTTGAGGTATTCTAAGCGTTAAGGACTTTCCTTAGGATAAGCATGATTGACCGCATGAAGTTTAGTTGTGTTTCATTATTACAAACATGAATACTGCTCCCCATTGATAACAGCAATTTTATTAATTCACTGTGACCATGATTATGCATAGAATGCAGCCTAAACAGACATTTGACTGATACACTGAATAATACAATAAAGTAGTATATATAATATATACACGTTGGTAACCTGAGCAAATAGCTTGTGGTTGGCATTGCCTGAGAATGCTAAGCTGACTAATTAACGTAAAGGAGACAGACAAATGATCTGTTTTACTAACACGAAAGGCATATAAATACTGCCTACACAATTTTTACTACAATAAGAACTGTGTCTCGCCCAAAACCAGTAAGAGGCTAAGATAAAAAAGTGTTTTGTATGAGATTCAAACTAGTGACGTTAAGCTTGGTAGATTGACGCTCGACCACCTTTTAGCCTTTCACAATAATTGTGCAGACAGTCATTATGTATATGTTATCGACACACAAGAGACGATCTATAACATATCTATCTATTTATAACATATAATACATCTTAGGATCATGCTAAGAAGATCGGAGAAAGTTAAACTGCTTATGGGGAGTTTACTAGGCTGAAGTTAGTCTCTCTCACTAAAAGCTGGTTCCCACTGTATCGCCGTATCTCGGTGTTGATGCTACAATACTTTGGCGATCGTCTGTAATAACGATGTTCACACTATCACAAACTTGTCCGAGTTTGCATTGACGCATACCCCGAGACATAGCGTTCTCAGTTTTCTTTGCAATTTTTCTTTAAGGAACCTCTTTGTTGCAGCGTGCTCAAATCAAACACTAGTCCCGCAGTAACTATCATAAACGAAAATAAATAGATTACGCTATCTGCGACAGTGAATCACCATTTCAGAGATGTGTACATGGTACAAGCTGCCGTTGATGGTCGACGAACTATCGGGCAAGTTTTGACAGCTTCAAACTTGCCCGACATATCCGCGCTGCTTCATCGATGCCATCGATTTACGGTGCACATAGTGAACGATGAATGCTGAAAGGGCAGCTCCAACATACAACGATATATGGTGAACCTGCCTTAAGGAGGGGACTTCACAATATGAGAGCTATCAAGGAGAGGCAAAATATTGATTATTGATTACCAGCTAAGACAATATGTGTGTGAATAAGCTAGAATGGTTAAAGAAAGAAACCACCAAAGCAAATATTTACCCTTGAGGGGGGTACATATAGTTTCCCTCCAGCCACAGGTGCAGAGTGTGGTGATGACAGCGTGGACCTTTGATTGGCTGAAGAATACTGGCTATCCACATCACTCGCCGATCGAATAGGTTTCGGCACATAACCATAGCCTGGTTTCAAGTCATACTGAAACTGCGATGGCCTGGAAGACCGGACACTTGGTGTCTGGGAACCTAAAACAATTATTATTTTGCGTAGTTGAATTCTTTGACGCGAAAATGAATTTCTGATAATGACAAGCTGTTAGTGCCAGCAGATCGACTCTCACAGGACACCTGTTAATTGGTTCGATACTGCAAACAATGACTAGCCGAGAATCTTTTAGCTGAAAGTACAAATTTTAGGCTACCTAAAAAGTTGGCTCCTTTGATGAACTGCAACATTCCAAAAATTATTTTTAATGAAATTGCTTTTACTGGCATCAATAAATTACTATTTTGTTAAAGATGATTTGAGCTAATCCCTCTCAGCTCTACAATTCAACACAGGTGGCTGGCAGTATGCCAAAAATCAAACAACTGAACACGTTAATGTTGAATTCGTTTATTACGTGTTATTGTTATTATTATTACGTACTACTGTTGTTATTACGTATTATTGTTATTATTATGCATTATTGGCATTTAGTTTGCACTAAATATTACGCTATATTTAAACACATATGACAAGAATTTTCCAAGTTAACAAAACCTGAAACGTTTCATATTAGCACTAACCACTTTAACATAACACTTTGTTAAATTGTTTAAATTTTCAACTTAATACTCTGGCTAAATCTTACCAATTGTAATTTAATTTCTATATAAAAAAATTCTTAGCTTTATCCGCCTATGTGAGTGAAAAACTTATAGTTATCAAGCCATCAACATATACAGTCAAACTCGGATAACTCGCCCTCGGATTGCTCGAACACATGGTTAACTCGAACTGATTTGTTTGGTCCATTCCCACGCAATGATAAATTGCTTTAAATAACTCGACCTCAACTTCGTTAACTCGGACAATTCTTTGCCCAGCGGCTATCAAGACGGCTGTTTTCGCTTTAGAATATCACTTTATTCCAAGCCATAGAGATAAACCTCAACTTTAGTAGTTCTTAGGTGTCGTTATTACCATCATCAGCAAAACATTTTTATTAACGACTTTTCTAAAGGTTTGCAAAAAATCAAATTTTACCAAACATCCGCTTGGGGATAGCCCTTCGAAAGCAAGGAGAAGCGAGGTAACCTTCAAATAAACCTAAAATGCTCAAAAGAAAAAGATGTCTTTTCTTCTGAGCATTTTAACAGCGATCAATCAAGTTTTGCCAATTTTAATCTGAAAACGTCCTGGCAGTCACATCACCTAAAACAACAAACAAATCTCAAGTGATAGAAAAATCTCTAGGCTTTCTGATAAATTTTTTTCAAAACTTTACATTACAAGCTTTTTAATTTGCAACATGCCATCTATGCCTATGATTTATATATAGTTTGTATATGTACATGTATGTACTAATAAATACATGGACTTGTGACAGTGCTCTGATAACTTGAACGCTTTGATAACTCGAACACTTTCACGGGGTCCCGTGAAGTTTGAGTTATCCGAGTTTGCCTGTATATATAGGCTATATATATATATATATATATATATATATATATATATATATATATATATATATATAGACTATATATTGTATATATATATTACTTTATTGGCAGTAATTTAATTTCAAATAGACATTTTTTTAAATTACGCCAAACGATAATAAAAGAAAAAAAAGAAAAAAGGGGCAACGGTTAGCCAATAAGATCAAATAAATAGTTTGACAAATAGTGTTTGAAATACCTTTCTTTGTTAAGAGAATGGATATTAGGTGGAAGATTGTTAAAGCAGCTGGCAATGATATTATCTCAATAGTTGTTAGATGTTGTATGCAATCTGTTCATATCACGTAAGTTGAAATTAGTTGCAAATCTGTGATTGCCATGTACAAACGAGGACACGAACCATAAAAGATCTTGAAAAAGTTAATTGACGTAAAATAAACATTTAGCATAAGTAAAGTAAGAAAGTGCGAATAATCATGAACTATATGTAGAAAGGAATTTAGTGTCCACGCCTAAAGAACGGTTAGGAATTATCTATTTTCAGACTAAATTTTCAATTCGGCTATTTTTAATGACTTGTGCAACATTAAAGCACCGCTGACTGATGCTGTCGACATTCGAGGCAACATTCTGTCGACCAAAAACATATTAAAGAAATGTCCAGCTGATGAAAGCTTTTCTAACCTATAACACTACGTGTTGAATCAGGCAGGTCCAAGCTGTATAGCCACTGAGAGCATCATTCTAACGATTCATAATTTAACCCGAAGGGCCTTTTTGAAGCGCAGTAAGTACCTTACAACAGACCAGCCATACATGTACTATTTCACATGAAATTCTAAACCAAGCAGTGCCAGTTAGCCAATCTTTGCTCGAGTCACTTGTTAGAGACACCCTACTATTTGTAAATGATCAGAAAATGAGACACGGAACGACTCTACCCCTAACATTGCGAACAGAGGGTATGCCTTAAAAAATTTTTCAATCTGAACTATGCAGAATAATTGCCTCGTTTTGTAGTCATTTTTTTATAATAATCATAAAATTGAGCTTTCGGTCACAAATATGAACCAAGCATCTGGCAGTTGGCAATGCAACATTTTGGCAGTAGTAGAGACCAGAGCTGACCACAAAAAGCAAAAAGCTGCCTGGCAGTTAGCAGAAGCAGGTGATTGTATCATATGGTCGTATGGCATGGTGATCATATAGTGATCACCATGCGATTTCTATTCTTGCTACCCTATTTTCACATGAAATAGCCTAGGCTCCCATGTTGTGAACCAGCTCATGTAAAAAAGATATAAAACATAATTATAGTATGTAGTTTGTGTTCTGACTCAGTCTGGCCACTCTAACATAAGCGAGAGCTACAGCGTGTGCTAAGAACAGACTGACAAGTGTTTTCTTTTTACATGAAGTGTCTTCATATGTGGACATGAATGTGATAATGGGGGCAATGGCTGAAGCATGTGGATGATTTGTTTAATTATAAACAGACATGCAAGCAGGCATCTTTCAATGTACACTAACGAACACGCAGCACATGTACAACTTGGTACACTCAAATGCACACGCACATAGTTCACATGCCCGAATGAACTCAGCCTGCATTCATCCATTCCAACTAACACATGCAACCGCATACACGCATACAGATGAACACAGACTGAAATCTTTGTCATATGAAATACTTGGAGTACACAAACTAGCAGAGCCCTACCTGAGTTACTAACTGGTAATCTTGCCTAGAACAGAGCCACTGATAAATTAAATACAAACGATATAAAGCTATTCTTATTGTAAGCATCGTACACCGCGGGCAGATATGCCTTATCTTGGTTTTTTTGTAGTAAAGTAGCATAACTATATTTACTTTTTTTCTTAGGAACAGGAAGTGCCATATGGGTCTTGACAAAATCATCTTATAATCCAAAGAACATAGACTCAAGGCACATTGTTTCATACCGAGTGTGAGTCACCCACAGTTCACCCATTCTGGCATTAGCCAGATGGTAAAGCCAGAGGTGATTTCTCACAGGGCTTACTCAGTGGCAGGTGCCCTAAGCGTTTCATGTAACAACGGCGATGAATTGTTTTGAGACATCGCCTAACATTTTTTTATAATATAAACCTGGATATTGGTTTGAGTGTTGCTGAACATCAGTGTAGGAAGGTGGATCTTGAGTGCGGGCTACGGATGGTTCCCTGGATACGTCTTTAGAACTAACGGAGCGACGAGGAGCGGGAACTGGGCGTTCTCCCTTGTCATCCATCATATCCCGTGACAAACTATCGTACAACAAGAAGTTCATTATGTATGATAAACATGCCGAGGAATGTACATTGCGCTCTGTCCCCTGGGTGTGGGGTCAATACTAAAAGCTGTTGACAGACTGGGACTGAAGCTTTTACTAAGCTGACAGATTAGTTGGAACTAGGCGCCTACACTGGGCTTCGCAACTGGTTCACAATATATCGCTGTATGCAGGCGTTAATCCCACAATGCATTGATGATCGTTAGTGACAACATTGCTGACGCTATTTTAAACCCATCTGTAGTCCAAAAAGCTGAATAGTCCGCAACATAGCGTTTTAATTACATAATACGATGAGATAATTACATAATGAGATGAAACAATGAGATATTAGTCCTGCAGCAACTATCATGAAGGCAAATATAGATTAAGCAATCAGTGACAGCCAATCACCATCGCCGAAGGGGTGCACAATGCACAGACTGTGGTGGCTGCTTTGCGAAATGTCAGGAAAGTTGACAGCTGGATATTTCTGACAGATCTGCGTTGTCTCGGCAATGCCATGGGTCTACAGTGCACAGAGTCGATGAATAATCGTCGAAAGGACAACCCCCCACACGGCGATACATTGTGATCCAGCTTTAAGGCTCTTAACTCCACATACTTACAGAATTTAACAACTGTAAACAAGCAAAAGAATGATGCTATATTTTCACATATACAATAATAATAAGAGCTACCAAGCATACAATGCTTAAACTTTCTGGCCAAGAAACATTTTTATGACATGCCAATCTTACGCTAAATTAAGCAAATAGGCATGGGACTTGTACAGTACATGACTCATCCCTCCCTGCAGAGACTACCTGGTTGTAGATTTCCGATCAGAGCGCATCGGAGGCTTCTTATAGTCTTCCATCTCTTGCGCGGCATCAATGCCATCAGGGTCCTTGCGAGACTGCCTTTCCTCATTCAGTGAGAGTCCATCTACCTCTGACTCCGAATAATGGCTGCCATTTGGACTGTAATAACTTTGCGGCTGCAACATAAAATAAACATCACCCAATATGTAACCAACACGACTTCGCACCGGGTGGTTTGGAGAACAGACACGGTTTTGCCACGTGAAGTAGTTCTTAAGAGGTGAAAGGGCTAAAGTGCCTATCAACGCTTTTTTTAAATACTTTGGATATGCTGTCATGAAAAAGGCTTGGTAAAAAGAAATACCATAATTTTCACACAAAAGTCGCAACTAAAAGCCTAAAACTTGAAAAAAAATCGACTGGGCGCCCTTTAATATGGTGCACCCTCTGTGTGGACTAGGTTCTAAAATCTGTTGTGTGCCTTTGGTAAGTGCACTATGGTCACCGCTCCCCGGACCATTTCCCAATAGAGCAATGGAAACTCCTGCGAAGTATACAACAGAGATGTATTGATGTTGATTGCTGCCGATTGATATTCACTTGCTTAAGAAACTCCCTAAAATGGTATCAGTAAAGTAACATGCTTATGAGGATCAGTTTAAATGAGAAAGCCAGCATCACTGCTGTCCGACTCAGACAATGATGAGGAACAACCCGAAATGTTGGCCAGTGAAATAGCACAGCTGTTTAATTCAGATACTGCTGACGAAAACTTTGATGGTCTTGTGTAAGAAGAGTGAATATTTTATCCACTAAAGTCGTCTAGGCTGACTGCTTTGCCTTTGTTGTTGTTTTTTACGTATGATTTGAAATGTGCCTGACAATATGGTGCGCTTTATATATTGGTTAAGTTCAAAAACAGACCACCGATATGAGACTGCGTCTTATGGTACGATACACCCTTTGGTGCAAAAAATATGGTAGCATAAAAAAGTATTGCGTTGAAATCTAACGATAAATGCGTAGATCTCATAAGAAAATGGACTCGCAGTAGTTTTCATATAATCTGGAGGGTGAGTGGTCATTCGTATTTATTAGCACCATAATGTTAAAGATCTGTGTGAGATAGAAAGTTTCATCCGTGCAACTACCAGCTGTTAGATTCTCTCTATGAATGCTTGTAAAAGGGAATCTGCAAACTAATCCCGGAAAACATTGAAGCCTTTATAGCTATCAAATTACAAAATTTCAGCATTATAAATCATTATCCATCACCATTAAATCTCTAAAAAGCATATTAAAATACTTAGCACTGCTCCTTGTGTAACGTAGCCAAAAAAAATTATCTTAATATCCTGAAGCTGAAAATTTTAATGACGAAGGCGAGTTTTAGATGGCAAAAGCTATCTTCAGATAGCATGGAAGGTGTCTTCAGATAGCATGGAAGGTATCTTCAGATGCATGGAAGGTGTCTTCACATAGCATGGAAGGTGATTCACATAGCATGGAAGGTGATTCACATAGCATGGAAGGTATCTTCAGATGAATGGAAGGTGTCTTCACATAGCATGGAAGGTGATTCACATAGCATGGAAGGTATCTTCAGATGCATGGAAGGTATCTTTAGATAGCATGGAAGGTGCTTCAGATAGCATGGAAGGTATCTTTAGATAGCATGGAAGGTGCTTCAGATAGCATGGAAGGTATCTTCAGATAGCATGGAAAGTAATTCAGGTAGCATGGAAGGTGCTTCAGATAGCATGGAAGGTATCTTCAGATAGCATGGAAGGTGCTTCAGATAGCATGGAAGGTATCTTCAGATAGCATGGAAGGTAATTCAGATAGCATGGAAGGTGCTTCAGATAGCATGGAAGGTATCTTCAAATAGCATGGAAGGTAATTCAGGTAGCATGGAAGGTGCTTCAGATAGCATGGAAGGTATCTTCAGATAGCATGGAAGGCGCTTCTCATAGCATGGAAGGCATCTTCACATAGCATGGAAGGTGATTCAGATAGCATGGAAGGTATCTTCAGATGCATGGAAGGTGTCTTCACATAGCATGGAAGGTGTCTTCACATAGCATGGAAGGTGCTTCACATAGCATGGAAGGTGATTCACATAGCATGGAAGGTATCTTCAGATGCATGGAAGGTATCTTTAGATAGCATGGAAGGTGCTTCAGATAGCATGGAAGGTATCTTTAGATAGCATGGAAGGTGCTTCAGATAGCATGGAAGGTATCTTCAGATAGCATGGAAGGTAATTCAGATAGCATGGAAGGTGCTTCAGATAGCATGGAAGGTATCTTCAGATAGCATGGAAAGTGATTCAGATAGCATGAAAGGTGATTCAGACAATACAAACTAATATTTCCTTAAATAATTTATATAAATAAATCCCACTTTTTATTGTGTCTGTCTGTTAGTTCGCCTAAATGCCATGCGTTTCCACATTTTTTGGCCGATTTCATTCCAACTTCACACTCATATGCTCAGTGCTTTCCACCAGGTCACCAGAAATATTTGGTTTCAAAACTCTGTCGGTTTCCTGAGAACCAGACTCTTAAACACCCACCTCTAGAGTATCTGATTGATAATAAAAGGAATTCTGAATGCCGCTAAGCTTACAGCTAGTCAGCAGATTTTGTTCCATGTTTTCCTGTTTGCTAGGTCAGTCTACCAATGAAACGCATTGTAATACTGAATATTGACCGAATATTATCAGAAAAATTCATGATCAAACGGGTGGATGAGCCTGAAGCCGCTTCGCAAAGACCTTATCATTTCCGATCACATTAAAAGAATACTTTAAAATCTTTAAATCGGCCTGTCAAACAAATAGTGGTGCTGGCTCATTGACTTTGCGCATGACCGATCTTGACTGCGAACTTCTTGAATAAAATGCAGTTCCTACCACAAATCTCTTGGTGACCCTAATAGTTCAATTTTGTATCGACACCTAGCAAAGGTGAAGTGAAGCTGTGACTGCCCACAATCACAAATAGATTTTTTTAATTAATGTGTGGGAAAAAACAGCGTGATAATACTGTGAAAACGTAGTTTTTTTAATTGGCTGAACAGATAATCGGTTACATAACTATAGCGATGCTAATTCTCGTTTGTCATTGAGCTGTACCATCGCTCATGTGTCTGCATGACGAGCGATTCCACACGGTTCCATGAATCGATTACTCATGATTGAAAGAACACTTCCAGTGTAGTAATGGGAAGTAGGTAAACTTTGCCACTTTTGATAAAACGGAATGGAAACTATATCCGAAAAAAATGAAGCTACTCAGCTAATCAGTTGCCTAGGTTGTTAATCTGTTAAAGAAAACCACTATGTTGGTGTTAGATCACTACTGTGTCATCCGCTAGCTAAGCATATAGCTAAGCCTATAGCTAAGCCTATAACTATAGCTTTATTAAACTCCTCATTTAGGAATTACTACATACACTAGCTCTTAATATTAACAACATCTCAAAAACAAGCCCCTTCATCAAAACCATAAGAATGTTGTTATTGATGCAAATTTTCAGCCTGTAGAGACTTTATGTAAAACTTCCCAGTTTCTCTGACTAGCAGACCCACCCAAACCATCCAACGGCTGGTGAGCATTGAAGTAGGGCTGAAACTAGGCAGTAACCAGAAACATGTTTGAGGCAATTGACAGACCCAATGATGCTATTTTTCACCTCCTAAGGCTTGGCTACATACTGACGAAATGCATCATCCGACAGCCAACGTGTTGTTAACACACTGTCAATGCAACATTTCGAAACGAACATGTTAGTCCACATCATTAGGGTATAACCTACACACCTATGATTGGCTGAAACATTTGATCGTTTTATTTATTTTAAATAGACTTAAGTCGAATCCAAGATAGCGCGACTGATGGTGACCACACAGCTTCACACAAACGACTATTCATATGTGAATGAAGATATTCTTTCTTATAAGACTTATACGAAAAACACTAGTATAAATTACAAATGTTTATAGAATATTTCAAATAAATTTTTTGTATTTACATACTTTTACATCTGTTTGTCTAGTTTAATGTATGTTATGATAGATCATAGCACCAAGCACAAATACTTCAAGTTCTTGAAGTATTTGTGCTTGGCTGCTTTTATCATTAATGTGCACTGTTATTTCTTTCAGGAATAAATAAAATGCATACAGCTGCACAAATGCTAGCGCTATTACATATCATTAGTAGTACATGTTACAATAACAATATTCTTGCGATAAACCATTAACTTGCTCAAAAATCCAGTAGATATGTCACTGTCTTCCCATGACTGGTCAATTCTCATTGGCCAATCTATTTTTTCAACACGATGTATCATTTAGTAGCGACGGTGAATGTAGCCACAGTGAATATCTACACTTTGCGTAGTCGGTGTCTGTAGCCAGGCGTTTAGGCAGCTGCTACATGTATAATATGTTGGAACGGTAAATAACTTGAAAATCAATCAATTCACATGATGTGAATCTATATATAAATCTCAAAGTTTGTCTGTGTCTGTGTGTACTTGTGTAGTTTGGTATGTCCAGTTATAAATATTAAAATCTTGAAATTAAAAGATCCCAGTTGGCTGGATTTGAACTCACGAAGATTGCAGTCGCTGGTTGGTAATTCAATTGTCTAATCACGAGTCTAAAAAAACTTTTACGATTCATAGCTTTTACTATATACTGTATACACCCTTTTCCCGATTTCACACGTAATGATGTAATAATTGAAAAAATATCAACTGCATGAAACACGATGCTTTTTCGTGTTTTCGTGAACTTCTATCTCCGGTTTTTCGTAAGGTTCAATTGCTAAATCGGTCAAAACTAATACTTTTTACGCGAACAATTGTATCATCTCGAGTAGGAATGACCTCTCAGTTCGGTCAAACAAAGACAGTCTGATATCTCATTTTTACATTTGTACCAGTATCGAGAGGGACCAGTATCGTTGTATTCAAAGTTTTGATGGATAGCTTTTGCTAGAACAGTAACCTTTTTTAAACAAACACACACACACACTTCTATGTTGGAATTGTTACTATTAATTTAACATATTTCGGATTTTTATTTGGTTTTCTCAGTTCGTATCAATTGTGTCATTACCGAATAATCTTTTATTGTAATTGTAGCAAAACAGACTTAATTTAGCTATTACTTGCTAATTATTTCACATTTACTTTTAAACACTTTTATATTGTTATTTTATTTACAATTATGTACAATTTTATTTTGTTTTTTAATTTATTTGACTTGCACAAAACATTTTTCTCATAATATAAAGTTTGAAAGTTACAGTTGTTTGACAAAGTTGGAAAACCTTTACAGTTGTTATATTTTTTCTCTCAATTTATTTAAACTGAAAACACTTCTCTCATGATATGAAGTTTGAAAGTTAGAATGGTAACTGTTATGTTAAATGAAAATAAATTTTCTGTGCAAAAACTTTTATTGCCTGAGCAACGCCGGGCATTCACCTAGTATCTAATATAGCAAGGGTTTTACGAGTAACAGTTGACAGGAAGCCACAGCCCGCTTGTTGATGACCAGTCGGTAGTCTATCACTAATTTTTTATGAGGCTATGTTATGTCCATGAAGCGACCTATACTGCTGCTCTTGTTGTCCAACCGCGTGTTAGTTGGAACTTAGTAGAATCTTAGTTGAAAAATTGATGGCTTGTGCATTAGGAACCTGCTGCAGAGCTCAATATATTAACCTGCTAGATGCTAGACGTTGCACGGGTAATAAAAAATGAGTGTTAGATACCTATGCACAAACAGCATGAAAATGATTGTAATCACATAGCCCTTTACAAATTTGAAGACATTACGAGTTTTTGCGTTGATAGGGGTAGACGATGATTGGTATGCGATAGCCTAATAGTGGGGGCCTCGACAGCATGGACAAAGGTCTACCTCTCGACACATTACAAAAAGTCAAATGATGGATATTTTGTATACAGTAAATGTTTGCAGACTATAATACCCAATACCCGGGCTTCCATTGTTTTCATCTTCGAGTTATCCTTGCTCGAATGAATAGAGTTATTATTGTGTAGATCGCACATCATACAAAAGCGGTGTAAAAAATAATGCCAAGTTTACGATGACACATAGGCCTAAATGATCTAACAAAATCTGAAGCGACACTTATCGAACTATTATTCATAGATAAAAGCTCACTGATATACCAATATGATAGCAAGCGAGCAAAGCAGAGTGCTTGCCACCATGTACCTCGATAAATAAACAATACAGTGAACAAGAATCAATAACTCCACTTGACTGAATTTGAATAATTTGATGGTTTTGTGGTCGTCCTACTTTTCCTATTGTCTGATTGTAACGTAGTCGGAAAAGGATTAAATAATGGAAAGACTGTGATAATGACAGCAGTGCCATAAGATAGTTATGCAATCATTCTCTGATAGCGCTGCCTTATCAACAGGACTTCTACCGTCTCTTGGCATCTGTATGACCAGTCACTAGTAAATGTAACATTGCTAGTTCGTAGAGACTAAGGAGCGGACCACATGGCGACCGATGGATACACAGTTTTTGATACCCATTCGTAACAGAGACACTGCAGCTGATGGGGAAAATGTAAAACTAATAAGTTTTGACTATACTCAATTTGGCTCCATCACGTACAAGTAAAGCTTGACTTCAACTGGACAGTGTACTACTACTTTTCATTTTCCACTTCATTTATTTACTAGCTGTATATTCATATTATTTAGCAGGAGCTAAAATAGAATCACGTAAAATTAGAACAGAAAATAACACGAATGTTACTTTCAAGGATGATTTATCACAAAGAAAAACAATTATTAGGTTTTTCATAAGGCTCATCCATTAGAATTCCTGCCCCACTCAACCCAATATTCAGTTGTGTTTGTCAAAATATGTGCTCATCACAATCATCATTTCATGTCGTAATTTGGCCACCCTTTTAGCACTGCTTCCTAGGAAGGCTAGAGGAGAAGGATAGTACAGGCCAACCAAACAGCTGCCCATTGTTAGCTCATGCTTGATTTTAGTCAAAAGGCCTTAATAGAAGAGCGTACAACTATGAGTAGTTCTAGTAATCAAGCTTAGAATAATCAATGCATTTCCATGCTCTGAAGATAAATCCTTTGTAGTGTCATACAAAGGTTTGACACCTCAAGGGAAGTGCTTCCTATGATTTGTATTCTTTGAAGAACTGATTTTATGAAGAATCCTCAAAGTGTATTCAAGTTTTTGTTTGAGAGCGCATGCTTAATTTTATATATTCATGCCAGTTTACAGAAAAAACCTTAATTTAGCACAATTTAAAACTAAACATGTATGAAGCTGTTAACAGACAAACCTTTACTTATGGTCACTTCGACATATAATGTAAAGTGAAGATAAGATTCAACATTATGAACATCGTAATTTTGTTCCATGTTTAATGAAATATCGAACCGTTTCATCATTGAAAATGACAAAATTAAAAGAAGATTAACAGTAAAGTGTAAAAATGTTAAACTATTTGATAACAAATAAGCTAAACTTGACCTAGTCTAGAAAAGAGAGTAAGTTATCCTGGATATTTCTATCACCCACCTACCTCCACACCTGCGCATCGTCAAGCCTAAACTTTCTTAGGTAAATATCAATAAAAGTCTCATTTTATTAAATATTGATTTATTTATTTAGTTTTGTACACAAAAGCTAATTTTTACAATAATCGTACGCCATGAATTTGGTTTAATGCTAAGTGTGATTACTGCAGCATTTTTTAAGAAGTTATAAGTTTTTAGGCTGTAGAACAAATGACAAAGTATTCTCATAAGGATATTTGCTTGAAAATATGACAGATTTAACATAAAAAAACAGATTTTGGACCAAATTAATTTTATAACTTAAAAGCTTGACTGTAATATTGAAACCGATATATATCTTATATGTAACTATATACGTATATGCATATTACCAATAAGTTTTAATATATGTTTTAACGTACATAATATGTACTAAAACTTATAATTTGTGAACAATTTATTAATTTGTGAACAATATGGTTTCAGCATAACAATCAACTAGAATTTCTGAAATTTGGTTATGTATAATATTCTCAGACTGTATGGTAACCCGCCTTCAATAATGCCTTGGCAAGATTAATGACTTCCACAAAGGATATCTGGATGAAAATGCAGTGAATCCTTGCAATGCAGACTGAAGGCTGATGAGGTTAACACTAAAGAAATTAATGAGTGATGATAGATGACTAAGAATTTTTGTGATAGAAAGCCGACCCACCTGAGCATTAAGCTTTGTCTTGACAAGCACTTTCACCATGCCGCAGAAGAGACCGGCTCCGAGACAGCCGGAGATAATAAGGGCAACCGCAGCAGTCGTAGTGAGTCCAAAGCCAGGTCCATATTTATACTGGTGGTATACACTGTAGTAGAAAGTGTCTGACGAGCTCTGATAATTGTGGTAGAAGATAATGATCTCCACGAAGAGGATAATACCTGCAGAAACACACCAACTGTTATACCAACTGTTATATCAACTGTTATACCTACTGTTATATCAAATGTTAACAACTGTTATACCTACTGTTATACCAACTGTTAGATCAAATATTATACCAACTGTTATACCTACTATTATACCAACTGTTATACCTACTGTTATACCTACTGATATAGCAACTGTTATACCTACTGTTATATCAAATGTTAACAACTGTTATACCAACTGTTATATCAAATGTTATACCAACTGTTATACCAACTGTTATACCTACTATTATATCAAATGTTATACCTACTGTTATACCAATGATTATATCAAATGTTATACCTAGTGTTATACCTACCATTATATCAAATGTTATACCTACTGTTATACCAACTATTATATCAACTGTTATACTTACTGTTATACCAACTGTTATACCTACTGTTATATCAAATGTTATAGCAACTGTTATACCAACTGTTATACCTACTGTTATACCAACTGTTATACCAACTGTTATACCTACTGTTATATCAAATGTTAACAACTGTTATACCTACTGTTATACCAACTGTTATATCAAATGTTATACCAACTGTTATACCAACTGTTATACCTACTGTTATATCAAATGTTATAGCAACTGTTATACCTACTGTTATATCAAATGTTATAGCAACTGTTATACCAACTGTTATACCTACTGTTATATCAAATGTTATAGCAACTGTTATACCTACTGTTATACCAACTGTTATTATAACTACTAGTACCCTGGTAGTCTAGAGTGCCATGAGAGATCATCAGATGTGCCGATAAAACACAAAGAATAACTACCTGTAAAATTATTTTAAAATGTTGCAAGACAGTCGATTAGCGCGAGTGTTAGTGCCAGTTCACAAAGTTCAATGTTGTGAGGTCAAATTCAATATAGAGCAAACTTTTACCCCAACCTCGAACCCTGGCTTATGATGGATGAACAGACAGACATGGCTCTTAATATCGTTCAGATTATTTAATACTAGCCGAATGCTTGGCGTTGCACGGGTATTAAAAAACAGCTTATAAACAGTTGCAGGTAATGTAGTTGCCTGCCATTTGCCATTAGCTTGGCACATTGCCAATGGCTAATTTGAGTAAGCTAGTATTGCTAAACTTACTAATGAGAGCCATGAGAGCTAACATAAAATGAAGTTGTCCCATAATGCAGAGCAGTATGCTATTTTCACTCATATAGCAACATATACCGCCCAATGAATTCATCAATCTCGCGTAGCTCAATGGTTTAGCATATTGTCTGGGGAACGAGAGGTTCCGAGATCAAATCGTTTGCGATATGGATTCTTCATTCCAAGATTTTAATAATTATAGCCGGACAGGCAGACTTCTGAACAGATGATAAACGTTGAGACATATATCTAATATTAATATTATAACTACTAGTACCCTGGCAATCTCATGTGCCAGGACTGATCGCCAGACATGCTGACACAAAGCACAGAGAATAAGTATGTGCACAATCATTCTCAACACCTGGAAAGCGAATGATTGGCATAGGTGGTAGCATACTGGACAGCTAAACCAATTGTTGTGGGTTTGAATCCTGTACAATGCAATATTTTTTCAACCTCCAACAGTGACTTCGGACAGATGGATGACCGCACATGGCTATTATTATAGTAAAGATTTTTGCTAGCAGGGTCGAGTATAAGACTGGTGGAGTGGCAATGTAAACGCTTAGCAATGAAACCAGCTTCCATTAAAGAGAAACTCACATGCTCACGCAAGTAAATAAATGTGTTCAATATAGAAATTGTGAATATGGTGTGAGCTTTTTTATAGATATCTGACCATAGCTGTAGACAGCGCCAAAACACTTATTCATAAACTCGGTTATTTAACACTGTTCAGTTGACTTTTCCTTTATTTCCTCACCTGTATAAAAATACTCTGAAGCATATAGTAATAGGATATATTTTTTGAATACAATAGACATGATTCAGATAAGCCGCGACGAATGGTACACTATCACTAGTACATTCATAAACTAACTAGCGCTAGACTAGCAGAATTTAAATGTCCAACTGCTACTGCTATTAAATGAATTGCTTGGGCAATGTCGCATGAAATTTTTTTACTGAAATGTTCCTGAAGTACGCTTAATATCTGGCAAAATTTGGTAGAAGATAATGATCTCCACGAAGAGGACAATACCTGTAGAACCATACCAGCTGTTATACCAACTGTTATTATAACTACTAGTACCCTGGTAGTCTAGAGTGCCATGAGAGATCATCAAGTGTGCCGAGAAAGCACAAAGAATAGCTATATACATGTAAAATTTGTTCAAACTGCTGCAAAACAGTTGATTAGCGCAGGTGTTGGAGGGTCTGTCCGTTAAGTTGAATGTCAAAAGTGCAAATCCCATTTAGAGCAAAACTTTATCTCCACCTCGAACCCTGGTTGCAGACGGACATACGGCATACAGACAAACATGGCTCCTAATGTAGTACTACGCATGCCGCTTATTTGCCACTCTATATGAAAAGAAAAGTGGCGTCTAGCCAATTTTATTTCAGAATCATGATCAAAGGACTATATCTCTGGTAGTCGAAAGAAAATAGCATAAGTAATGAGGCTATTGCAATAGAGAACTTAGGGAGAACTTGAAGCATACCGATCCCGAATGCCGTACCTTGCCAACCAGGAATAGTTGCTTTGTAATATTTTGATAAATTCAGCCAGCATTAAATTTTGCTGCCTTTCATGATATTGCAACAGCTATATAATACATACTGCTCGTATGTATTATATAGCTGTATAAATCTATTGTGGGTCATTGATATACAGTGACCCGCAATAGATTTAACCTTCTTGGCAATGCGTGTTCGAAGAATTAGGTAAAGTGACTATGCCACCATAATTATATTGGCAATAAGATTGGCTTTCATGATCAATATTAAGCCATTTTTTACCAACTAGAACAACAGAAAACGATGCAGCAACAATGTGTCACCAGTGATTTACAGCTTTTAGTTAATCGAGTAAATAGTCTGCTACTCAACTATAGCGTTTTGATCGCTTTTGAAATGGGTTACTGTTCATGCGCCAACACAACATACTTCAAACATATTAACGCATTGTATTTAGAAAATATTTTATGAGAAAATAATTTTCGATTAAAGTAAATATATTTTTTTACACAAGGTGTAGACATAGCTGCTACTGCAACCTAATTTAAACTAAAATGATCCGTGCGATGTAAAATTTTCTTGATTGCAAGGACAAATATCTGGTAGTTGATGCACCCCCAAGCACCCTTGTAACAATTGTCCAAGACTAGCCAATCAGGACTGATTTCACATTGTCAGAATGCCTATGAGACTCTGACATCAGATTTAACACAAAATTAGAGTTGATTTTTTGTTGACAGGATTTTCAAGGATTGTTATTATCTTGACTAGGAGAATTAATAACTATATTTTCAAACGACTGCCAACAATTTATTGCATTTCTGAAATGTGATTGGCTGAGAGAATGGTAGGCAGAGATTATGATAACCTCAGGAGTTTACTAGTTGTGCTACATGCATGCATTTCTGACTCACCCCTTATCTCTACTACCTGACGACAAGTACTGGCCTACTTAGGTGTGTTTGGAGGTCCTACATATTAATTAACCCACTAGCACAGTTAATTCCTATGAATGCCGTTTTCTTAAGCCTTGGAATAACAAAGAAAAGCACCACCGACAAAAAACTTTCAACAAAAACCAAATTACATTATATTAACTTTTGCAGAGCATGAAACCAAATGTTATTACTTTACCTAATACGAAGGTGAGGATAAACCATAGGGCCAGACCATACTCAGTGAGAATAAGGCAGGGTGAGATCGTTTTTCCATGCCTCTTGAGATAAGCGGCATAGAAATACATAGTCAAAAATCCGGCAAATAACAGAATGTTTAATGTCATGATTACTATGGATGACAGGTGCATATCTTGTACTGTCTGGAACCACGCTACAAAAGAGGAAATCAAAGTAATATTAAACATTACAAGTCACCAACTATTCAAAGTCTATACACGCTTGGTCCAAATAGTTAGTCATCCATCCTAATAGGTGATCAATTAGACGTCTGTTAAAGACAAGCACACCATTTATTACAGGACAAAACGCCAAAGAGATTATTGATTATAAATTCATAGCAAGGATAAATGACACATCGATTCCTCTTAACATATTCATCACATCGACACTCAAGGGAAAATCACTTACATACCAATCGTTTAACCAACTTGCCAATAAGTAGGTCTGACCTCACAAAAGGAAACATACTAAGATGCCAAAATAGAAACTTGACTTTTTGAGTATTTAGTGTTACACAACTAAGTGTTCAGAAAAAATAGGGAAATAGAAAATTCTTATTAAGAATTTTTAGTGGCATATTATTCGAAACGAATGACCTGTATCTAGTTACTACTTGATAAAGCATTGATGCTCCAAGATCCCAAATGGAAACATTTTCAAGTGAAACTACTATTTATATTTTACAACAAAATATTTAAGAAAACTTTACGATATAGACGTAATTCTATGTAGCCTGATTGTGATATTTTTAACTACTCCATCTTTTCTATTAAGAGTTATTACGATACGCAGATACATCTAGTCTTAGATACCTTCTAAAACTGCTTGATGATTTCCCTCCCCATCCTTTCTTGTAGGCCTACTTGACACGAAACAAATGATGTCTGCTGCTACACAATCATTTACAGATGGGGCTATAGGCCACCTAGAAAACTATAACAACTAAAACACGCTGACAACCCGTAATTCACTGTTTTACTATTTCGAATTTATTCAATCAGGTAAATTCTTCGTGTAGAATAACTACTCGGCGAGTACAACTAAAACGTTTAATAACAAATTGATGATACAGATAACTGGATTTTGACGATAACAACGTAGATTTTATGACTTCTTTGAGCGTAGAAAATAACAATGAATGTTGGGTTTGAAAACAGTGATTGAAAAACATGGTGTGATCAGCTAAACAGTAACTTCTGACTCGTAAAATAGTGTTTCCTCATAAAGCAGAACACTTGTGCCTAATTTCAACTACAGTAGACGAAAATACGTTATTTACTTACGTGGACTCCATGCATAAACATCAATTGATGTAAACGCAGCACTATTTCTTGTATTGCGATAGCAACCATTTCGTTCCTCGCGATCTTTGTCTTGCTGATATTCGAACTTAAAATTCGTAAAGCAAACAGATTTTAAGCCAACACCATTAACTTGGCTTTCTTCGTCAGTAAAGTCTAACCGAGGAATCAACCAATAAGTATCATAACCAATAATCACGAACACGAAGGCAATCAAAAACAAAAATAAGGCAGCGGCAAAGAGTAGTTTCCCAACGAGGGATGCCATGCTACCAAGTAGTGGTGCTGTAGTCGCGTGCACTGACAATGCTTATAAAAACAACACTATTATCGCAACAGGTAGGCTGGCGCAAACAATGATTTAGCAAATTTGGAGTTGTCTAATCAAGACTCTGATAATTACAAAACATGGAAGCGTATTATAAAACTACAGTACCTAAAACAGCATTTTTGGGTTGTGTCGACGTGCCCCAAATCTTTTCACACATGCTAACCTTGAAATTCTTTCAAGTCTGCTAACCAGTGAATGCATAACTCAAGTCCAGAGAAGTAAATGGTCATGCATGCAATTATCTAAACCCTTGAGACTTCCATTTTCAGATGGGGCTAAAAATCTCTCAGTTTTTCACATCAAATAAAAATTTCAGAGTAACACACACTAACCAGCAAATGGCAAAATTATCTTACTTAGTAGCAAGTCAATAACTGATGATATAACAACTACCAATTTACAAAGTGTAGTGAAAAATGAATTGTTTTAAGAGACAGTGGCCACTGCGTAATGGATTGTTCTAGGTTTATTCTGAGACATTGATTGAGATTGACTATGAAACAACAGTAATGATAAACATTGAAATATATACAGACTAGTGTAATACAAAAAAGATACAAAGACAGTGCCCATTTGCAGAAAATGAGCAAAATATTCACAATGAATTAAATGCTGACATTGTCTGTAAAATAATAACTGGCTTTGATACAGTTGACAATAGGTAGATTAGCTTTTATATAATAAGAAATTGAAAACTAACTAAAAGATCATACATGCACATATAAATGTACCACCCAGAAATAATGAGCTATTACACATCCATGTCTGAGGTTGTCTATATACAAAATCCAGATAAAAGAAATGCGTTAGCAAAAGAGGATAGGAAGAGACATCATGAGATGACTCCCATCCTCTCCACAAGGACAGTCCATGAACAGGCATCAGCCATCAACCTGTAATACAATAATGGCTCCATCAGACTAGCATTTGCTGCTTGAGGTATCCTCGCGGATTCTCTAATAACAAGCACCTCCTGCCATGTTCTGTGTAACAAAACGAATAGTCGTTAATATTTACTATACACTTGTAACACATTAGAAGTGGGACTTTCATTTAATGTGCCAAGAAGTTATTAAGTAGGTTGTTAACAATCAGAGATGGATTATTTATTGGCTAGTCATTGAGATGGGCTAGAACTTAAACCGACATAAAAACACAAAGCAGGCAAGGCAATATTTATTTTGTTAAATACACACATATTGTTTACCATTGACCCACAAAATTGTGTGCACCGTTCAAAAACTGCGAAAGTATCTTATTGGATGATAACTTAATGAACAGAGTAAAATGTAAAAATCGACGTCAAACTATTAACAAACGCGTCAAACTATTAACGAACGCAACAGTAGGTCGCCAAGATTAATCTTTGATAAAAAGGATTGCATATAGATAAAACTACAAATAGAGTTATTCGGTTGAAGATTTAGCATGCCCACAAGTAGTCAGCTTAATATCTAACATACAACTATTCCTCGCTAAACCAACAACTTTAAAAAGACAGGTTAAGTTACACAGTTGGCACTTACCGCTAGCATTATTTTGTATTAAATGCTAGACAACAATTCTACGACTTGGCATAAAATAACTACTACATTGCTAAAAAGCAACTTCAAAAGCTTTTTCCCAACCCTAGTTTCCAATATATAACTTATACTAATATTATATTACATAAGAAACTGGGATATCCCACAAATAAAGACCAAATTTTGAATTGATCGCTGGCTGCTTAGTACTTGGAGCCATGTACAAGCATTCATATAATTAACAAAACACTTATCCTGTGATTAGTGATAGAGGCAAATGGATAGCAGCATACAAAACCAACAAATAACACTCGAAAGGTGAGAAATGCAATGAAAGCTTGCTAGCAAGGCCAAGCACAACCTAAATACTATACAGCTCTTCGTCATTTTATATCAATAATGTCTCTATCCCCTTGTAAGTGTAAAGTATACAAAGAAGAAAGCGACCAATAAATGATTTTGCATAAACACACTAGAATTAAAACTACTCTTAGCAAAGCTACCTGAGTGTTCATGATGTCTGCTCCTATAGAAAAAATAAATGCATCTTGATTACACCGACACATGGCCCTAGCATGTTTGCAAACTAAAATCATATGAATTAGAAAATGACATCCCTTCCAAGTAGTACATGTAGTTGATGTTAACAAATTGCGTGAAAAATCACTACCGCTAATCAGCTTTAAAAATGCAATAACTTGATACAGCGTTATATTAAATCTCCCTCAATCAAATACTATGGTTTCACAAATCTACAGCTTCTAAGGAGTGCTAAAAGCCTAGGCAATGCCATCTACACGTAATAATAAAAACCAGGACAAGTGAGAGGAGTTTAGCTAATTAAAATAATTAAGCTGGCAGTTTTGCATAGAATTCATTGTCAAATCAATGTATTTAGGCTAAAAGTTGTGTATTTTTACACTAACAGTTAAACCGTACCTATAGGAAGATGTTTAGGAGCTATATTTTCAAGATCCAGCAGATGCATCAATCAAAATATTAACCACTAAAACGACCAAAAGAACTTTGGGTCCTACATTAACACAATATGACGTGGGTACGCACTACACAAGTAATAACCACGAGCAAGATGCAAAAAGGACACACAAAAACAAGCCTCGATATTTGGCCAGAGTATATGTGACCAACAAGGCTACACACCATATTCTGTAGGAGGACATTGTACTTCTCCTTTTCCGCCTCATATTTCTGATTATATGGCAACTTCTGGTCATCTGTTAGCCTGCTCCAGGCAGAAGCTCCTTGGCTAATTATCTCTTTGTGATTCATCTTTTCTCGGTTGGCTTCACGAAATGCCTCCAGAAAATGCAGGTATGCAGATTTGGGTCTTTTTGGAGCATCAGGATTTTTCTATAAAAAAAAAGCACAAAAGACCTACAATGATTTTATGGCATTGTTGAGTGAAAATGTTCATATTTAAGTTGTATCTGTAAAGCATGACCTTGAATAAAGTTAGATTAACCAATATTACCCTCTTTCTTGATCCTTTACTGCTGAATCCAGGCGCAGGCACATACATGGACATTTGCGACTCATAACGCTGCTTTTCGACCAAAGCACGTTGTTCATAAGGGGCACGCTCTGTTTCACCCATCGATCTCCACTTTTCTGAAGCCATTTTGGTAAATTCCGTAACCTATGCGAAAACAATTGCACGGGACCTTGGTGAACACTCATTATTGATAGTCTAATGTGAAAGACAGAAAGAAATTGTAAAACAACATAAACATCCAACACACTGCCTAAAAAGTTTATCCAACTTCACATTTGGATTGTTTTTGAAACAATTATTTCAAGATAATTAATACAGAAATGCTCAATGTACAGATGCCTTTTCAAACATCTTCGACATAATACAAGCAGTTATGCAAAACTGGCGAAAGAATATGCCAGAATGCAGAAACTAGCACAATACTTACATTAGATGTGTTGGACTCTCCTGTCATCTTACAGTGATTTCTGTAGTCTCCCATAAAGATGAAGTAAGCAGACATTGCCTTTTTAGGCCGGTTAGGATCTCTATCAGCTTTACCTACAGAAAGTTGAGCCAGACATTACTTAATAATCTCTATTTTAATATTCGATAGTACAACAATCTGATCACCTAACACAATATTGTGGAGAATCCGTCTCCTCACGTTGCTATGATCTTACACTTTTGGACATTTTATTACAAGGAAGCCCTAATTATTACAACATTAAAATGACTAGGAAATTAACGCCGCAACTCTTAAACAGCGTAATACAATATATCAGTAGGCTAGCAGATCGTACTGTTACATCTAGCCGCTAGCCTTGACATCTTACAAAGGGATACATCATGGAAAGTGAGCAAAAGTTATTTCATCAACTTGTTCCTTTGACTGTGACCTCGAAGCGAGTCTGGGATATTGGCACAACATCATATGCAGGCACTTACTTCATGACAACACACTAGTTGGACTGAATTTAACAAAGAAACCTTGGTTTACAAACCAGAAATGAATAATAAGAAAATATTTACTGACTTGCAATATTAAACAAGTGATCTTTGCGTCAGATTTTAGCCATGAGCAAATAATAAATATTGTCAAAAACCACAGCACAAATAATACAAGATAAATTACTACAAGTACAGCTAGCCAACACGACGCCAATGCATAGCTAACGAACAATAATGACGTTACCCATGGCTAGCCGAACGGTCTTGGTTCTGGTACTATAAGCACGTTGGTTTATCGAAGGAGTTATTAAAGCGAAAGCTCAGGTGGTCTATTGATAGTAAACTAAAGCAAAAGAAGCACAACCGCCTCTGCAAAATCAGTAAATGACCCGGATGACAACGTCACGACACCCACAAATCTTTTGACATTAGTTTTATTTTAATCAATATTGTACAAACTTGATGATAAAATTATGATATAATTTGAGTGAAAACAATTTTAAGTTTAAAAACTAAAATTTTTAATAATAGTACGTAAGTATTAAAACTACTTTTAACAAAAGGACGCAACTTCTTGCAATCGAATGAAACCAATTAACGGCCGTTCTGATATTCGTTGACCAACCTCTAAGTTACCTCTTAACCAATTGAGAGACAGTTGTTATAAATAACCAAAAATCCAAAGAATAACGCGTTGCAATATGATTGGGGGCAATCAAATTACAGCTTATGTTGCCTAAGTATGTACATGATCATAAGGCTAATTGCCTCAACGATGGCTCAAAACTTACAAAATGTATAGAAGGAATGTATTATAATACTTTAGTGGGTAAGCCACGGAACATGTTCATAAATTGTTTTGACATTGCAGTATGTTTAACAGCAGTTTTACAAATTTGTTGCACTATCATTAATTGCCTTAATGCATCATCATTATCTTTTATATCACGCTGGGAGGGCCGCTGGTGTTGTTATATAAATGGATGAACTTACATGAACTGAATCAAAGAAGGGGAGAAGAGAACCCCTCTTTTGTTCCACTTCCTTATATACTGCCTAATACTACCTAATTTGCTTGTTTTACCCACTAGCTTTATTTGCTAGCTTTCCCCACCAGCGTTATTCATTCACTGTAATTGCCACGACGACTTGCACTGCTTTGAGCTCAGACGCCAATATAGCCTGAGCCTAACAAACCCTATAATACAGTAGGTGTTTGTTATGCATTAGCTACAGTGGAAACGGCTTTTCAGCAGTACTTGAACCACTGACTTTTCATTCCGATCGACCATCGCGATGAGGGAAAAGGGTATGTTACACTTGGAACCATGGCTTGGCTGGTAAAAATCAGTGTGGTTTTCTCCGAAACTTTATTGTTGCTTTAGAATTTTAAATTTTGCGTTAATTGCACGCCATTGTTTTTTTCGTTTCGTGGAATTGTTCAAGTAGATTAGATTGAGTAGCATTAAGAGGACTTAGAATCGATTTTATATGGATAGTGTAATCTGATAATGTGGCTAAATTGTTGTCACTGTAGTGTGCATAAACAATTAGCTAATTTATCGTTATTCTTCTATTACACACTCTCAGTACTCTAACTAACTAACAGCCAAAGATGTGTACAATACAAAACATTCCCAATAGAACATGTCCAATGCGCATGTCTAAACAGGTCAAGGTTAGCAGCACAGTATCATGACAACCTTATGTACAGTTATAAAACAAGACTCCACCACTTGATATATATCGATGATATATATATCAAGCGATATATATCAAGCCAACCCTGCCACAGATAAAGCAATTCGTACCAAAGCACTTTGGTGAACTCTGCTTTTTTGTTTATACATTTTAGAAGAGATGCACTTTTAAAGCAAGTCTTTTTGCCGCATTTATTTTTATTGTGCACTTCAATAACAATGGTGGCACTACAGCTCTACATAGGGCAATGTCAGAAATGCTCCAGTGCCGCTTCTGTCCCTCATTTACATAAATGACATGCCAGATGTAGTGTGAAATTCAAGGTTTTTGCTAAAAATTTGTTTCGTTCTGCTGAAAGCCCCGAGGACAGTTGCTATGCAACAAAACCTAGACGATCGAGTCAAATGGGTTGATGATTGGCAAATGCGTTTCAAATGTTTCAGTGAATGTGAAACTTTGTCCATTGTTAGATCAAACTGCCTGAACCGACATTACAACTACCATATGCAGGGCACCCACCTATTAACAACTGACTCTTTTAAATACTTGGGTGTTACAATTAATAATAGACTGTCGTTTGATGAACATATAAAAAATAGGCTATAGCAAGGAAAGCTTATGGAATTTTGCATATATTCTAATGAGATCGTTAAGAAAATGTAAGCCTTTAAAAAGGAAGATTGCCTTTTCACAATTTTTAGGCCCATTTTGGAATACTTCTCTACTGTTTAGAATACTTCTCTACAGTATATCAGGGACCACAAAGGGACATGTAACAACAGATGTTAAAAGAACTCCTTTTTTTATTGTACACCAAAAAGCATTAGGTAATCTTGATCCAAATTATCTCTTTCTATATATTTTCTTTAGTAAAATCGTTTCCGCATCACTATATAATACATTCTAGATGCTAATGTGATTATTTAGTATAAATTTAAATAGATTGTGGAAATAGTGTGAAAACCCATAATTAATTTTGGACCTCATGCTCTCATCAGAGTTGGCCTCATTGCCTGCTTTCCAGTCAAATAGAGATGATATTATCAACCAAAAGTTAGCGAGTGTATATATGTTATTTTTGCCTGAGTGAGCTAAGGATGCCTTTTTACCTACTTTCTGTTACACTCCATGAGCTCTTTGGATTTTGTTCTTATTGGTTTCAAGGCTTCTATAGATTCAACATCCTAAAGCTCTTTCTATATACCAATGCATCTTAGGTCACCTCATGATGTAAAGGGCATCAAAGCCTGCTCTAGGTGGTGTAGTTTTGAAGAGGGGGCGTCTAAAAGCGCTCCAAAGCACTTGTAGATATAAGGCCTATTTCCTTGCAGAAGCTCTGTACATAGCAATATCAGAAGTACAGTGTAATAACTGAATGACAAACAAAATGCTGTAAGATTCCGTAAAAACAAGTACTTTTTTGCACATTTTATACAATTTGGAGTGAAAGACTTGGATAATCTACTCTTAACTATTACAAGAATGTTGGATTTTTGTGTCTGTTGTGAAATGCTTCATTGATGCCTACAACAAAACCCGAAGTATTAGCTTAGAATGTTTGTAACAAAAATGAATCAATTCATTCCTGAAGAACAGTAAAGCTTATCTCCATAATGAGTTTCAAGCTCAACTGCTGAGGATCAGAGGATTCATTTGATTAGTGTATGTTGAGGCCATTGGCGAATAGGCTAATCACGCACAAGGTTCTTTTTTTTGGTACATTTTTTTTTAGAATAAAGTTTTTAAATATAATATCCGCATTGTAGCTGGTGTTTGTGGTTCTATGTACATTAGGCGCTCCTATACAACATAAATAATCAATTCCAGGGACGTTTACGTTATAGGGAATTTACAATTACATTATAAGAACAGTAAAATACATGTAATTTGCCTAATCCGTTCCAAGATCTTTTCAAACTTGCCCCTTTGGCCATGCAAAAATGAACTTTTCTAATTTTCTAACCTTTCTAATTTTTAGGCTGTACCGTAACTGCAGCATTATTGGTTTGCATTGACAACTTTTCTCCTTTTTGAATCAATCTCACAGGTTTTATAGACCATGATTACAGTCATTTTTACAAGAAGTTGATGGGGAGCGCACATCTTTGACATTCATTAACAATGATTTGCATTTTTTTTCTAAAAACAGCAAAATCTATTCTGCAAAGTAAAACTAATAACAAATATTTTATACATCTACAATGAAGCAAAACGACAAAATATTTTTACTATAAAATTGTGGTACTATCTGTTCGCCGTCTATCTGTACCCCAGGGGGTCAAGGTTTGGATAAAAGAGAACTTTCGACGATGCTCTAACTTGTCACATTCAGATTAGTAGACCGACGTTGTAACACCTGCACCAATCGATCGCCTTTGTATTAATGAACGGTTTCGCAGCAACTGTTCTCTGTTTTGTCGACACATCTGAGGATCTATCACTATAAACTGGAATGTCGCGAAAGTTGTATATATAATAGATATAGCTTTATACACGTGTCGTTTTTCTCTCCCAAGTGCGGTGAGGTTGAGTTACATTCAAATCGAATTTGAAAACTCGTCCGACTTGATACTTTATGTTATATGGAATTTTTTACATAGTAGGCAGCAAAAACTTCACAAATTCTTTACATTATCTGGAATTTACGTTATAGGAGGTATACGTTATAGGAGCGTCTACTGTACTAATTATGTCAACCATTTTGTTCCTCCATTTCTTGTGTTCAAGCATTAGATGATTTTATTAATTGTCACAGGAAACACTTTGTTTGTAACGTTAGTCTTATTCAACTTTACTTTGGGTGTGTAACCTTGTGGGTTATTACTTGAAATCATCAGCTGATTTTTACATGGAGTCTAACCCATAACCTCTAACCAACATAATTATGCGTGTTCTTTTTATTTTATTGAATCACCTTAACGATAATACAAAATTGAAACTGACTTTTAAACATATTTCATGTTATTAATAATCTAGTCGTGACAGTTTTGCATGTTACAGCTGGTTCAATCATCGTGACTCGTGCTGCCGTTATTAATACTGCTGAAACCTATCGACTACCCTTTGTAAATAAAGTTGACAACATTTTGGAGAGCATACTTGTTATCAGTTCAAGCACCAACAGTGTTATATAACAGTTCTTTATTTTTGTTTTCATTAGTCTACTGCGTACAACTAGTGTACAACTATCTCTAGTAATAATGTGAGGGACTGTTATCTTTTTCTCACTGTAATCTTTTTAGAACTAGTATGTCAGTATTCATAATATTGCAGTGTTTGTTTGCTGGAAAGGCAACTCTCTTTCAGGCAACACCTTTCAGATGTCAAATACCCAATTAGCCCGAAACTTCTTGGACTTGCAAAACATATAACAGCCAGATACTATACTCAACAACTCACAATTGCTAGATAGCATGACGGATACTATTGTTTGAATATCTAGCAATTTAAGCTTCTCTCTTGCCTGCCAAGGTTTCTTCTCAATCAAAGAGTGTTCCAACCAAACTCAGAAGATCTTGGCAACCTGTTCTAATGCCATTGATATTTTGGGGGCATTTTTCTTAGTTTTCAATTTGACAACACTTGCCGTTTTGTGTATACTATACAGGAGTCACACCCTTCATAATGTCTCCCAAAAAGGCCTGTGCAACTAGAGCCTATGCTCATTTGGATTTATTCCTGTTCTTGCTTCTTAATAACGTAAGTGGGGTTTTTAATGATCTTGAAAAAACTGTAGGGTCCATTGTAGCGTACACTATAGAGTCCACTGTAGCGTCATGTTTTAGCCTCACTGGCTGTCATCCTGGATTAAGATATTGCACAATGATGTTCCTTCATAGTTGGGATGTTTGACCCAGACCTCCATCTGGAATCATTGATAGTATCTTTCTATCAACTCGAGGACCACAGTTCCAGGAGACATTTTGGCACTATTAAAATTACATTCCTATTGGGATCGGGAAGTGGTTATTATGACCCTTTGAGAGAGACTAGGACTTTATAGGTTAACAGCTGTTCATATTTATGGATGCAGTTCAATTCTCTCTTCCCGCTCTTTAGCATAGGTTTACTGAAGTCTTTACTGCATGCACGCTTCACTAAGATAATTAGAAGCTTACCTTGTAATCTTCTATTGGAACACTTTAAAAGTTTTCCTTTTGCTTGCAGCGGTCTATGGAATGTTAGCGTAATTCCACCATTGACCCATACGACATGGATTTCATCATACTGATTTGTACTGTAGTTGGAAGTTTACCAAAGCAAACTTTGCCCATAAGGTTTTTTTCTGGTGCCTACAAAATTTGTGTCGGTTTCCCCCTGTCCAGCGAAGGAGAAAGCAATCTGTCTTGAAGATAAGACATCTTGACGTTGTTGACTAGTCCAACTACAACACTCAACTTTAGAGTGGCTGCCCTAGGTTTTTAGTCTTAACCCCTTTTCGTATGTTCAGACGTAGTCGAGCAGCTTCATCTCCGTTTTTTTAACTTTATATGCAATGGTGTGTTACTATTGCTTAGTTCATTTTGATGCGCATGCTCTGCCGTTTGGAGATTCGATGTTTTTTGATGTCTCACTGCCTATGCTTTTAAGATGTCCGTTGCCTAAAACAGTTTTCAAATTTTGAGGGATCAAGCACCTCAATCTTCATAATTGAAGAATGCCGTTGTGCAGATAATTTCTCTTATTGATGCAGGTAGGTGGGTCTAGTATCTCACTAGCCTAGGTTCTTCAAAGTTCTGAGTACAGCGCTTTTGAGTCTGGTCCATCTGCCTTAATAGTCTAATGGTGCGTTTACACTGGCCAATTTTGTCACCGATTTTGTCGAGCACAGACAAATTTGATGTGTCGGCGTCAGTAGGTGTGAACAGAGAGATCGGTGTCGGCACCGATCTGAAAGTCGGTGAAATCCAGCAGTGCCCGGTTGCACCGACAAATCGAAGGCTCATCAGCCAATCAGAAGCTAGGAGCCTTTGATTAAATGAGCCTAGGCTTTAATGACAGTGCTAGTTTATGAAACGAAAGGGCTAGGTTTAATGAGAGGCTAGGAGACTTTCATTAAACTTTCCCTCGTGCTCTTTCTGATAGTGAACCAGCATGGCTAGCAACGATGTGAACGCGAGAGCACCAAAAAATCAAGTTAGTTCTTTAATTTAAATTAATTAAAAGTGAATAGCCAGTTGTACGACTACTACTAGTACTACTACTAGTTCTACTACTGGTACTACTGTAAAGGAATTTGCCGGCCCTTACTTGGCACTATCTAGATTATTTCATACAGAAATAAATTGCGTGTGATTTCATTCAATGTTTTATTAGCGAAGGAAATTCACTAGCCGAGGAGCGTACAGCCATTTGCTCTGTCTATTAAGTGAGCGTTGCTCCCTTATATACAATAAAATTGCCCGTTCCGGCTAACGGGACCGAGTAGGAACACCGGCTAACAATGTTTAAATGGCCAATAATTAGGCCCGCTAGTGCGTTGATATGACAACATAAACGACGACAATTGATAGCATAATGAGTAACAAGGCTATAATAAAAAGGACAACACATAGAATAAAATATTTACAGACATATAAAATATATACAAACATATACTCACAAGAAGTGTAAAGTATTGGCCCGGCGTCCACCACACTACTACTACCACTAATATACATTCACCATTCAATCTTCTTCATTATTCATTTTATTTATTATAATTACTCGGACGAAAGAACTACGTACAGTTCTTTGCTCGGACTTTCATTGCCTCATCATTCATTCATTGCTCGGCATTCAGTAGTTGCTTCTAGCCGTAGTAGTAGGAGCAGTAGTAGTAGTGTAGTACTAGTATATAATTTTCCTCATCAAGCGCGTTGATTTTTATGTGTACTCGTCTTCGTGTGGTCGGGTGAAGGTCAGAACGGCGAAGCGCTGTGATTGGCTGTTGGTACTGACAAAAATGGTTCGATCGTTGCAATGTAAAGGGGAGTCGGTGTCGGCACCCATACGTGAAATGTCTGAGGTACCTGTCTGAGTCGGGGTATTGGCACCTAATTGGAGTCGGTGTTGGCCAGTGTAAACGCACCATAACACATGCTAGGTTAATATTTTGCTTTCCCGCAGTCATAAGTGTTGTTCTTTAAGTACTCTCATGTGCAGCAGAGCTGCCGCTAGAGTCTTTCCTTACACCTTCCAATACTTCTGTTACTCTTACCATCACTATTTTTTGGCAGCCAGTTCTGGCGATCTAGCCTTTTGTGCATCCATCTTGAACATCAGATAATTGAGCAGTCGAATCAACCGTTAATATCAATGTAGTGTTTTTTTAGAAAACAACGGTTTTACACATTCTACATGTTTACTAGATTGCTGCCAAATTCTATGTCCTGACTGTCTAACAATTTTTCCTCTGGAGGTGATGCTTTCTAGGGCATTCAGTTACGCAAGAACTGTCCTAAGTCCTGCAGAGCAAATGAACATCAAATACCGCTATTTGCTCCATTTATACTATATTGCCAGCAGATGCTGTGGCTCAACTATTTCACAATCTTGCATTTGGTGAAAGTCCGGCTTCTTATCTGGTTGCGGATACGTCTTCACGGCATGTGTTAGTCAATCATAAATTCGGAGAGTGAGCGCAAGAATGAATTTCAGATTGTCGAACCACAAAGCTCTATTAACTTGGTATACATGTTCGGAATATTCAAAATACAGTGTGACATAATACAAAGGTATAAACACATACAGCACAAACCAAAATAAATTTTAAGCAAAAATATACATGTATATTAAATCGCAAACAAAAAAATATATTTCAAACTGCTTCACATGATTTCAAACTGCTTCACTGCTTCAAACTGCTTTTGTATAGTCCGGTAGACTCGATTTACAGTAAATAGCAGGATGAGTAACATAACCAGAGGAGACCAATTTATTTATCGCTAACATTTAAGAGGTGACCAGCATGTACAAACCTCTCCTTGAGTTATATTTTTGTAAAGTAGGTTTGTCTGAAATTTACTAATTAGTCATTGTCAGTCTTGCCACCTTAATTTTGGTGTGCTTTTATGTAAAGCTTTATGTAACAGTAGTAAAAATGTTCTTACAAGTTATTTTTGAATTGCATCCTTTTGTTCTCATATACATAGCATAATACCTACAGATCATGCTAAGCTGATAAGGTAGAGGTCATCGGGAAGGAGAGAAGGAATGACACGGAATTTCTATAGCACGTGGCGGTATGTGTCACCTCTGAGAGGTGTACCCACGGCTGTTCATCATTCCGGATATTCATGTGGCACAGGCATAGGTAGGTTATTTGTTATATTTCTGTTGCATTTGCGTAATACAGTTGACTTCATCGCACCTGCATAATAATTGTGAACAGTTTATAACTAGAATTTGGTAAGAGAATTATATATCTTATTTTTTATAAGTTTGATTTTTGGTTCCTCAGAACATCAACAATCTGGGTTTGTTAACCGTTTTGAATATTTATGAATACCTGACCAAAATTATATTTATCATGGATACAATTGCTGATGTAAAATTATATTTTTGAGTTCTCTGACTAATAAACCCTGTTCTTTTACCTGCTGTCATTATTAATTTGGTTGTTGCATTCATTTGATATAAAATTATATGTTTTATGTTATCTCACTAAAAGAGCATATCTTTTTACTTAATGCCATTGTTAATTTGGTTGTTGCGGTCATCTGGAGCCTATATAGGTTAGAGTTGTCTACTTTTTATAGATATTGAACATCTAACTGCCAATCCATCAAATGATTACCTTAGTTCTACAGTATATTTAAAATCACACCAACAAGTAACTTGATTTTCTTTACAGTTGAATTCAATCTAGCCAGAAAAAGTTGCTTTCTACTGATTGATCTTGGTTCAGTACGCTGACTACACGAATACACATACATAGCAGACATATTGCTGAATTGCCTGGAAGAAAAACAACTGTTACTTTAAAGATAAACTTACACAAAATCTTGGTTGATTTTGTCTGAAAGTATCAGTATTTTTGTATAATTTGTAATTGTTTTTGATGTTTGCTCTGACCTGACTGTCAAAATGTTTCAAGATTAAAATCGATAAAACTTGATCGTAGTGAAAATGCTCAGATCAAGTAAAAGTGAGATTATGACGCCTATAATTACAATGTTTATAATTACAAAGAGACTGACAGTGTATAGAGGCATAACACTGCGACTTGAACACAATAACCGATATCAACTATCGCAACAATAACAACTACTGATATTATTTTAACTTCTGAGTATTTTAACCGCGATTAAGTTTAGTCATGAAAAATCCTGGCAGTCCGATCACATCAAACATCAAAAGAATTCACAAATAATTGAAAAATATTGAGACTTTCTGATAAAATCTACTAAAAATCGTGGATTTTAGACATTCTCGACAATATACATGTACATGTGCTTATGCATTCGCAGGAAGTTATGACCGATCGAAGAATGAAGAGCATAGTCGAAAGTTCTCTGAAACCTGCCATTTACTGCAGAACTTTTTCCAGATGGGGCTATTGTTAACAGAGTCCAATCTAGTTGGGAAAAGATATACTTCTTCTGGTTCAGGTTATTTCTGACACTTATTTTATAATCGTACCTCCATATTTGTAAGTGGCTTCTCGGTATCAACTTCTATATTGCTGCATTATAAATACCAGTTTTAGGTTAATTAAAGTTATTGCGCGTAAAGACTATATACATGTACCTGATAGGCCTTGTTTAGATGCATGCATTATATGTGCACACTTCAGAAGATGCAAACACTTTATACATTTCTTAAAAGATTGATCAATTCTCTTGAAAGAATGTACAACCTAACCTGTTCATTATAATGCTTCAATATCAGCCATTTTATGAACCCAATTACACATTTTTTAATGTGTTAGACATTATTGTGCTAAAATTGCATAGGCATATTCTGTAGAAAAATATGTAATATATAAAGCTATGTAATATATAAAGACAGGTGTACTATATATAGAGATAGTGTATAAAGACAGGTGTACTATATAAAGACCTTTTTAGTATTTGTAGAATCTAATTCGACCTTGTGCTATATTTACCATCCATGTTGGGTGACCAAAACATGATGCCTAGCCACTAGATAGGAAAAGTGTATTAGAATAGTGACCAACAAAATCACTTTTGTCTCGTCACCCAATGGCTAATCATCATTGACATCGTACATCATACATCTATGTTTTGCCGAAACTATGTTCTTTTAGCAGCAAAGTTATTGTTGACAAATGGAGTATCATGATTATATTGGTATAAGTCGATGTTATTTTAAAATGCTGTCAAATAATATTGAATTTTTATGTCATCGCTAGGCTACCACTGGTATATTTGTTCAGGAAGTGAATTCGGCAAGGGTTCAGGGCCGCCAGGCAGTTGTCCAAATTGCGGAGAAAGCTCACGACTTGAGAATCTAACGGGCTCATCTAAATTCCTTCGATGTCGCAATTGTGGTAACCTCTACAGACTGACCCATGATGTCTCAACCGGTGATGCAGTTACCTCTGCTTCAGCGGATGAAAAGGCCCCACCTCCTAAGAAGGTATGATGAATGCATTCGCCTTGGGTTTCGTTGTTGACATCACTTTATTTAGAATAGCCAATAAGTAGCTTAGTTCATTAGCTTGAGTTCCTAGCTTTTTTTTTATATATTATTTTGAGCCCATATTTGACTTAACAGGATTCAGTATAATGTGAGAACCTCTTGTTTTATTGGCTGGATCTCCTTTGAGATTACGACTTTCCTCTAAGTTTATTCACGCACAGACACAGCTCAAGGATATAAATGTCTTTATGGAGTTATCTTCTCCTTCTTTGGTGTGGCTGACTCAAAGTCCTACCTTCCAGCAAGAGTGTGATGTAGAGAGTAGCGGTAGCAGCTGCTAGTTAATAGTTGTTTACTCAGGTCAATAACAGATAATTCAGTAGAGATCACTCATCAACACCCTCCCCAGCTGCAGAAGTTGTGATTATATATATATATACTAGCTGTGCTACTCGGCATTGCTCGGGTAATAAAAAGGTATTTGGACAGAAAATTGGTTTGTATTTAACATATAACAACATTTGCCTTTCTAACTTTCAAACTACATATCATGAGAAAAGTTTTTTGTTTAGCTGATATAAATTAAGAGAGAAAATAAAACAACTGTTAAGCTTTTCAAACTTTGTCAAACAACTGTAACTATCAAACTTCATATCATGAGGAGAAATTTTTGTGCAGGACAACTAATTTAAAAATAAATAAAACAACTGTAAAGGTTTTCAAACAACTGTAAGTTTTAAATTTCATAACATGAAAGAAGTGTTTCGTTGAAATAAATCAGAAGGAAAAATAAAAATGTAAAGGTGTTTAAATGTAAATGTGAAATCATTAGCAAGTAATGACTAAATATAGTCTATCTCTCTACGATTACAATGAAAATTTATTTGGTATACAATTATATGATTTCAGTTCTTTTCGGTGTTGGCATGCAAAAATTTGTATGTAGACTAATATCTTAGGCTCTAGACCAGGGGTTGGCTACCTTTTCTACTAAGAGCCATTTGGACCCGTTTTCTGCAAAAAAGACTGCAGTGGGAGCCACAAACCCCCTTTGATATTTTTAATTTGAAAAAATACTACATGAAACATTTTTGTTTAACTTTTAATGCTTTTATACCATGTTTACATAAAAAAGGCAAAGGTGTGGCATGTGTTGTGTTTGCTTTGAGATTAACTGCTTTTAATTACTTTGAGATTATGTGTCCTGTTACGCATGTGCAGTGAGTTACATGCTGGAGATAAATAATAAACGTGCTTTGCTTAATAACTTTCCTGATTACTTTTAATCTAAGCCATCCAGGCTTATTAGTGACTATTAACATTCTATACACATAATATTGGCGACGAGGATGGGATAATGGCAGCTGGGTTATCGATTCCTAGTTTTGAGGAGGGAACAGAGATAGAGTCCTATTTAGAGAGACTGGATTGTTATTTTACTGTAGCAGCTACTGATGATGCAAATAAAGTGCCTATACTTTTAATGGGACTCAGTGCGACCCAGTATCAGACTCTAAAGGATCTAGTTTCACCTACATTTCCTCGGGAAGTTACATATGGTGATGTACGGCAGCAATTAATCACTCACTTTGGTACTCCAAGAAATGAGCGCCTTGAAAGAACTCAATTTCGTAGTATCTCAAGAGCTGACAATGAAACCATCAGTGACTTTCAAATTCGTGTCAGGAAAGGAGCTAAATATTGCAACTTTGCAGGTAGATTGGAAGAAAATTTGCTAGAACAGTTTATATCATGAGTAAATCATAAGGTTCTCACACACAAGCTTGTTGAGGATGCTACTGTTACAACCTTAGCTGGTGCTATGAGAGTTGCTGGGACAGTACAACTGCTTGAAAACAGAGAGAATGCTTTGCTTAGGCCTGGTACCACCACAACTGATGTGGTTGCTCGAGTTACCCAATCACAACCGAAGAGAAGCTTCAATCGTAAATCGAAGGGTACGGCTGTTAGTAGTACCAAAGTAGTCTGCTTCCGGTGCTCTAAGGAAGGGCATAAAGCTAATGATGAAAACTGCCCTGCTCTCAAGAAAACCTGCCGTGACTGTAATAAGGAAGGACATTATTCTGGTGCTAGATACTGCCGTAAATCGAAGAAGTCTAATGCAATTGCTATCAGTGAGGAGCCTGCGGTTTCTGATAACACGCCTCAGTCGACTTCATCTTTGGACAGTTTTAACCATGAGTTCGCAGTAAGCAATGAGCACGAGTTTAAAGCTCCTAAGTGTAGTGCTCTACTCTACGGTAGGAAAATAACGTTTCTTATAGACTCTGGAGCAGTAGATAACATTATAGATAAACACACTTACAATACCATGAGTGGCGATGTAGACCTACAGCCCCCTAGTAAACGGCTGTTCGTGTTTGGTCAATCGACACCTTTAGATCTGTTAGGTCAATTTAGTGCTAGGATTACTGTAAAGTCTGTTTCTACTGATGCTACATTTTTTGTATTCAATGGTAATGCCTGTAATCTAATTAGTGCTCATACTGCTAGTAAGCTCAGTGTTATCAATGTGAATCATAACTTCTGTAGTTTGACTGAACATGGCAGTGGTAACTTAGAGACTTTTGTAAAGGCCAAGTATCCCGAGTGTTTCAATGGTGTTGGTAAGCTTAGAGACGTGCAAGTTAAGTTGCACATTGACCCCCATTGTGATCCTGTGGCCCAATCTGTCAGGCGTTTGCCGTTCAGCTATCGTAGTAAGGTGGAGGATGTGTTGACAAAGTTGTTAGACGAAGACATCATCGAGTCAGTGCAAGGTGTTGCCTCCACATGGGTTAGCCCCTTAGTTGTAGTTCCTAAGGCTGGTGATGACATTAGACTCTGTGTGGACATGCGGAGGGCTAATACGGCGATTATTCGGGAAAGATACCCTGTCCCAACAATACAGGAGATGTTGGTAGAGTTGAATGGGGCTAATGTGTTTTCGAAGTTGGATCTAAAACAAGGGTTTTTCCAGTGCGAACTTGAGCCTGGTTCTCGAGATATTACTACATTTGTTAGCCATGTTGGGTTGTTCCGTATGAAAAGACTGGGTATGAGGGTATCAGCCGCCCCCGAGGTGTTTCAGTATACGATACAAAAGATTCTCAATGGTTTACATGGTGTTTTGAACATGGCAGATGATATTGTTGTGTACAAGCTGGGAGTGGTGGTGCACTCTTGTAATCCAACTACTTGGAAGCTAAGTTTGTTGGATCAACTAGGGTTTAGATCCAACTGTTCCGTATGAAAAGACTGGGTATGGGGGTATCAGTCGCCCCCGAGGTGTTTCAGTATACGATACAAAAGATTCTCAATGGTTTACATGGTGTTTTGAACATGCCAGATGATATTGTTGTGTACGGTAAAGACGCTGATGAACATAGAGAACGGTTGCTGCAAGTCATGACGCGCCTGTCTGAGTGCGGTCTCACTCTGAATGATGCCAAATGCAGTTTCGGTTTGTCATCAATCAAGTTTCTTGGCCATGTTCTTTCTCACTCTGGTGTGTCTCCTGATCCTGCGAAAGTTGAGTCAATTGTGTCAGCTAGAGAGCCTGAGACAGTGGCTGAGCTGAAAGGATTTCTAGGATTAGTTCAATTTGTTGGGAGATATGTTCATGACTTGGCCACGGTTTCAGCTCCATTGTGGGGTCTGACCAAACAATCTGTCTCGTTTAAGTGGTCTAAGGTGCACCAAGAGTCGTTTGATAAGGTCAAAAGCCTAATGGGAAATGCTGATACACTAGCATACTATGATAAGGATGCCCCTACTACTGTGGTTGCGGATGCTAGCCCTGTGGGTTTGGGTTGTGTTCTGTATCAGAGTCAAGGTGGTGTTGCTCGAGTTGTCGCGTATGGTCATAGACGTCTATCGGATGTTGAATCCCGATACTCCCAAATAGAGAGGGAAGCTCTTGGTTTGATGTTTGCCTGTGAGCATTTTAAGATGTACCTGTTAGGCACCAAGTTCAGGCTAATAACAGATCATAAGCCGTTAGTAAGCATCTTTAGAAAGCCTACGTCGAAAACTACTCCGAGGTTAGAGTGGATAAGTTTGCGACTTCAGAGTTTTGATTTTACTTTGGAATATAAGCCGGGTTGTCACAATATTGCTGATCCCCTTTCTCGTCTCGGTGTATCGGAAAGTAATGCTTCAGGGCCTCTGAGTGATGATTCATTTATCTGTTCCGTTGCTCAGATGGCTGTCCCATGCGCCATGAATTGGACGGACATACAGGAAGCTGCCAAGTCCTGTGATGAAACGAAAGCGATAGATTTAGCTATCAAATCAGGTGATTGGAGGTTGTGTTCGGCTATTGTCAAGTCCGTAAGAACAGAATTGAGTAGTTGTGAGGGTGTTGTACTTAGAGGTGATCGGATCTTTGTCCCAAGTAGTCTTCGACAGCAGGTTCTCAGCTTAGCCCATGAGGGACACCAGGGGATAGTTAAGACTAAGCAGAGGCTTCGGCTTAAAGTCTGGTGGCCCGGAATCGATAAAGATGCGGAGATTTTGTGTCGTCAGTGTATGCCCTGCCAACTTGTGAGCACCAACGGTCCCCCTGTCCCAATCACTCCCACTAAAATGCCCGATGGTCCCTGGAAGTTTTGCAGCATAGATATTCTTGGCCCGCTTCCAGATGGTCGTTCTGTCGTTGTGTTGATTGACTATTTTAGTCGGTTGTTTGAAACTTCGTTTCTGAAGAGCACTAAAGCTGACATCATTGTTTCGTTTCTGGAAAGCATCTTCGCTTTATACGGGTACCCTGAATTGTTGAGGTCTGATAACGGTCCCCAGTTTGTGTCCCACGAATTCCAGTCATATCTCAGTCAGTGTGGTATTCAATGGATTTCTACAACCCCCCTTTGGCCTCAAGCGAATGGCGAGGTCGAACGAGCAAATCGAACTATTCTGAAAGTTCTCAAAATTGCTAAGGCTGAAGTAAAAGACTTGAAGAAAGCCCTAGTAGAGTTTTCAATGGCATATAAAGCCACACCACACACCGCTACGGGTGTAACTCCGTTTGCGTTGATGTTTGGTCGTGAAATGCGCACAAAACTACCCATGTTAACTGGTGATCCACCCAGCACTGTCGATGAAGCCAGAGATCGGGATGCGCAGTACAAAGTAAAGATGAAAGAATATGCAGATAGAAATTCTAAAGAACAGTCAATTGGCAAAGGTGATACCGTACTGATGAGACGTGACGTCAAAGGTAAACTTGATATGAATTATAGCCCAGAACCGTATCAAGTAATCGATGTCCAAGGGTCTGACATGGTTTGTTCCAGCCCTAATGGCCGTGCCATCAGGCGGCATGTGTCTGTAGCTAAGAAGATTGATTCGAATACTCCCCAAACTCCCGTCGAGTTAGTCCCTGAAAATACCACCCCTCAAGTTAGCTCGCGAGAGCGGAAACTCCCATCGAAGTTCAAAGAGTTTGTAATGTCTTAATGAGTCGCTTTGAGTTCCGGTGCTTGGCCTGTAGTTTAGCTCTTAACAGTTCAAATATATTATACTCATTTATCGAGGATTACTCGTGGTTTGGAATTTTGTATTGTTCGATACATTTATTAGTTTACGTTTTTATTACGAACTTTTTTATAATAGTCCCGGAGGGATGTTGTGTTTGCTTTGAGATTAACTGCTTTTAATTACTTTGAGATTATGTGTCCTGTTACGCATGCGCAGTGAGTTACATGCTGGAGATAAATAATAAACGTGCTTTGCTTAATAACTTTCCTGATTACTTTTAATCTAAGCCATCCAGGCTTATTAGTGACTATTAACATTCTATACACATATAATAGCATGTATGATTATTTAACTGCTGAGAAAACAAAATTACACTTTTGCAAAAAACAATAAAATACCTTTAGCGGTTTTATTGGCGCATATATTGTTATAAAGTGTACTACCTGCATCAGTGTTGTTGTTTGTCAGTAGTGTTGTTGACATAATATCAGAAGGTATCTCGTAGCGATCTGGCCCTCCGTGCGAATCTGGCAGTACGTTTTTCTGTAGTTTTATGTTAAAGTTAAAGTCGCATGACGATCATGTGATAGGGTACTAATAATAATAGAACAAATAATGACGCATAACAAACTAAAATGTTTGATTTATTACCATAATTACATCTTTTTAAATTATATTATAAAATCTAGTGATAAAACTTCTATATTTTTATGAATTACTTGGCATATGGTAAAAAAAGGGAAAAATTCCAAGTCAGAGGCAGCCGCAGTGAGGGGATGAAAGAGCCACATGCGGCTCCGGAGCCGCTGGTTGCTGACCCCTGTTCTAGACGTACATAGAGTGGTATACAAACTCATGAGTTTAATCACTATAGTCTAATCTAGAGTATAATCACTATAGTGATTATCGAATGCAATCACCTCCTGGTAAAAATCAACATCAATAATAGTACCAAAATACTATTAACCTTAGTAACTATGAAACAGTAACTAGTAACAATGACTTTAGTGCATTTTGTGGTTATGATTTGCAAGATAATGTAACATTACAATGTACTACGTGCAGAGTTCTTACCTTCAAGACAGACGTGTAATATAAATGCTGAATCTAACTTATATGAATTTAGCTTTCTGGACACATACTAGAAAGAAGTTTTAGTATGTATTTTAGTAAACTTCAAATTTTTAATCAAATTTATCACTTATCTGTCAAATGTAAATGTTGTCCTCACCATGCATGCCCGTGATGTACCATTAAAACACTCGTCAGTTACCCATAGTCACCATTCTTTCTATTTCTCGCAACTCTAATAACATCCTTCTAGCTCATCGATTCCGGTGATTATACACCAATCTACACATCTCTACCTCATGATATCCTCAGCGAGAAAGAGTCGATCTCTTCCAGTAACAAACATGTTGACCAATCAGATGTTGGTAATTTTATCTGCATAGACATTGACGATTTCTTAAGCACAGATGAGATGTTGCCAAAGGCACCTCCATCACCCAAGGAGGTAGATTCGGCTTTGGATCACAGCTTCTTTTTGCTGTTTGAGAAGCTTATTGATTTTTTTTGGCCTTGACCTTTTATTGACCTTGTTTTATAGTTTCCGCTTCTGTTTACTGTTATTCCAATTTACACTCGTCAAACTTTTTGCGTTAAGCTATGGTGTTTTAAAAATAACTTCTTCATGTCTGGCAACGTAAGTCTATACATTCTGCCAGTCTAGGACCAGCATCAAACCTCTTCACAGCTTGTGCCGCTGTCTTCAACTTACCACTTTGTTAACTTTAGTACATCACTTAATAACCCTTCTCTGTCATTTCCATCTGCTGCCCAGTATTTTTCGTGAGCGAGCGATTTTTTTACTTTTTCACAAGGTTTCATTACCCGGGTTTGTGTTAATATAAATTAATACGGTGACGTAAAACCTTTCAGATCTACAGCTACCTAAACAAGTTTGTCATTGGCCAGGAGCGGGCTAAGAAGGTCATGTCTGTCGCTGTCTACAACCACTATAAAAGACTCTCCAACAATCTTCCTACAGAGACATCATCTACACCTGCTACAGGTTGTCAGATTAGTGATGCTATCCTTTTTACTACAACGTAAAGCGTCTGATTGAACGCCATGGCGCACTATTTTTAACCCTTCTTCGCTAGTGGCGGTCAATTGGAGGTGGCGTTCGAATAGAGGCTGGCGTTGTGTTTTTCAAATGGCTCTTCAGAATTTTGGGAAGATAAATTTAGCTCTTTTTCATTGAAGCGAATGTCGCATATATTTTGCCATCTTTTTCCGGTGGAGCGATGTTAAACCTTTTGGATGCAATAAATCTGCTAACTTAACTCCAACTTGTCAAAGATCTCTAAATAAAATTTGCACTGGGAAGCCAAGATATATCTCTACCAGTTGTTATCTGTTGCTTGCAATTAATCTTACGATGATATTATAGCCTTTTTGTTGCTTTGCAAGTTGTTAGAGCTTTCAATTTTTTATTTCATTCCAAACTTGAAGGCATATTTTTATTTCATATCTATATTTAACAATGTTGAATAAAATATCATTGCACTCACTTACGGTATATGTTTGCTACAGGTTGCGGCCAAAACGAGCTTTTTATGTGTAATAGAAGAGGAGTTATGAGCGTTGGTCCATTGTAAGCCGTGTTAAGATAATCGCAAGTGTGCTATTAAGTAATATCCTATAAATCTGCAAATATATAAGTTATATAATGATAATCTACCAAATGCTACAAATATATATACAGTCAAACATGGATAACTCGAACTTCAAGGGACCGAGCAAAAGTGTTCGAATTATCAGAGCATTCAAGTTATCAGAGCACTGTCACAAGTCCATATATTTACTTATTTATTAGTAGATACATGTACATATACAAACTATAATATAAATCAAAAGCACAAATGGCTTGTTTCAAATTAAATGCTTCTAATGTAAAGTTTAAAACGTTTTCATGAAAAAGTATAGAGATTTTTCTATCACTTGAGATTGGTTTGTTGTTTGAGGTGATGTTATTGCCAGGACGTTTTTCAGATTGACATTGGCAAAACTTGATCGTTGTTGAAATGCTCAAAAGAAAAGACATTTTTTTTCTTTTGGGGTTTTACCCACGATTAATTTTGCCGTTTTTTCTTGAAGTTTATGCAGATTACCTTACTTTACCTGGGATTCGTTAAGAGCAACACTCCGAGGCAGTTCAATTAGAAGTTTTACGAGGTTTTACGGTACATTCTATATCACTCACGCTTTTTTAATAGATACTTATTGAATGTACACACGTATTCTGTGTTTAGGTCAAACGATGAATAGTTTTTTGTAGCTCAGACAACGTATACGTTTAATTACAACATTTTTAAGACGTTTTAAACATTCAACATTCCGACGTTGATTCAACACGGAATCAACGTCGGAAAACTATTCATCACGGACTAGCCGAGTCACGCACTCAAGGATTTTCGCCACGCACATACAAAACAACATGCGATTTTTGTTTTGTATGTGCGTGGCGAAAATTCTTGCGCGCGTGACCCGGTTAGCCCGTGCTATTCATCGTATCGCAGTATAAATCAAATTTCACCAACCTTTTAGAAAAGTCGTTGACAAAAATATTTTGCCGATGGTGGTAATAACGACGCTTATGAATTACGAAAAGATGAAGTTTACCTCTATGGCTTTGAATAAAGTGATTTTCTAAAGCGAAACAACCGTTTCGGTAGCTGTTGGGCAAAAAAACAGTTCGAATTAACAGTGTTGAGTTCGAGTTATCTATAGCAATTTATCATTACGTGGGAACGGACCAAAGGAAATGTTCGAATTAACCATGTGTTCGAGCTATCCGTGGACGAGTTATCCATGTTTGACTGTATATATATTCATGAACAAGTGACATAAATGAACCATACTTATATTACATGCAGAAACAAAAATTAACATTTTTAAAACAAAAATATTTGCATCGTTTGCTCGAATAGCTGCGTTCTGACTGTGGCTTTTGATGGAATGAACGTCTTGTGGTTGTTCAGTACCTTCCATGATGTTTTCTGAACTCAACTGTTCTTCTGAACTGCTGAAATAGTTGATATTAGTCTTCAAACAATTTTTTGGCAGAGCAAACCTTTTATGCGTTGCATTTAGCACAAATGCAATGCATAAAAGTTCTGCTCGCTAAACTTAACCTTTGTACCATCATAAATGTAAACCGTTTTTATATATTTGTACTTTGAGGTATCAAGACCACGTTAAACAAAAAACTGCTATTAGCCTGAGGCAATTATTAATTATTTTTATGGTGTTTCTTTCAAAGTTTTAACGAAAATAAAATGAGAAGCTTTAGAATTAGACACAGAGAATTAATTGTTATTGATGTAAACTATTCATTATTAATACGGTTTTTTGGACACTTCTACTGATCGAATAATATTATAGGCTCGTAAAGATAAAATAATGTCAAAGTGGGTGTACAAATGAAGGTGGCGTTCAATTAGAGTGCCACTCTATTTTTGTCAACCCTTTTCTCACGGTGGCGATCAACTGGAGGTTGCGTTCAAATAGAGGTGGTGTTCAATTAGAGGTTTTATGGTAAATATATCTTCTAACCTGTTATAGCTTATCACACCATTGCTGCTATAATCTCTGTTTTGCTCATTTTAGTGAAGCGTTTGCCCCGAGTACCTTCTCTTCACAATCCTTTAGGACCTTCTTCTATGGTGAATGATGCTTGGAGCTCCCAAACTAAGGCGACACTATCGCATAGCAGTGATGTACTCGAGACTGACAAATACGAGCTGGTGCTTGACAAGTCCAACATAATACTCCTTGGTCCAACTGGCTCTGGTAAGATACACTTTATGGTGCTGTTTAATATCATAATAAAGTATGAACAATAACTGAAGATGAGAAAGTAGTAGTATATAAGGGAGACGAGAGAGTGGTAGTATATAAGGTAGACGAGAGCGTGGTAGTATGTAAGGTATATGAGAGAGTAGTAGTATATAAGGTAGATAAGAGAGTAGTAGTATATAAGGTAGATGCAAGAGGTACCAAGGACAGCTATAGCCTAATACTTTGTGTGAACGAAAAGTTTCCCAAATAATTTGTCTTTGCAGGAGTTGTCTAACCTTCATTGCTACTCAAAATTTTCAACCTTATAGAATTTTTTTGTTTAAATCAAAATAATTTCTAATACATACAGTATAGCATAGTGCACAGTACATAGTGTAATGCACGAGTATATATGCTTTATTAGGCTGACTTCTTCTGTATACATATATATACCTATATATAGGCACATCGGTTAAACCTGACAATCAGCTACACCGGACTACCCGCCACCCCACACTGTCTGTTTTAACAAGGATCAATTGAATATATGTTAATAGAAACAATATGGAAACAATTGTCTCGGATTATCTGAACAAAAACTTCCCATGTGATCAGACCATTATCCACAGGGATGTTTCCTAGACATGAACTGAGCACCAGTGTGATAATGTATCAATAAGGCGATATAGCCCTGATCTGGTGACAATAAGTAATTTTTTTATCGCTTTTTAGACAAGAATCCATGTTTCTGTTGATGTTATTAACCATAAAACCGGATTGTAAACCATTAATATTATTGGTTAATTTTTTTGAATATGGAGTGTATACATCTTCTGGCAATTTTTAGTTTCCGAAAAAAAACTTCTTTGCATATGCTTTGCTTTTTAGGGATTCCAGGTTTTACAAGTAATGTGCGCATGCATTTGTGAAACTCAATCATTCAGGTGGAATCCTCAACTAGTAGAGTCATTATTTGAGTAGATATTTTAACTTGTGATTGATTTATATAACTCTAGGTTTCTCACCGTAATATCATTTGGAACATATATTTGTAATAGGCAAAACATACCTGGCTCAGACACTTGCTCGATGTCTTGACGTGCCTTTTGCCATCTGTGACTGTACGAGTCTCACTCAAGCAGGTTACGTTGGAGAAGATGTTGAGAGTGTTATTGGCAAGCTGCTCATAGTGAGTATCTCACTAGTTCTTTGTAGCCAGCTTTACTTTATATTCATGGTTTTGGACAAAACCTACACATAACCTGCACTTGTTTTCTTTATATTATAATATAAGAGCTTGTTGTTGAGAGCCTGAGAGCTACTGTTGCTATTCGTAGCTAAATTCGGTATCGTCATTGGCCATGCTCGCTTATTAACACAATCAGATATTTTCTTTAGTTTCTCAGACATGCGCGAAAATAATTTGCCTTTGCTTTCAAAAATTATCTTTCCTCTACCAACATTATATCTGTGGTTTTATCTTTACTATGGGATATATGGAAAAGCTCCTGATACTAAATTGGTTATGTTTCCAGCATGGGTGGTGGCGAACTTCACCCCACAATATCCTGCTAGTCAGGTTTCTCGTGAGAGTTGTCTTAGGCCTTCATTGCAAACCCCTGAGAAGCGCCTGGACTATAACCTTGGTGAAAAAAAGTCTTATCTAGATTTTTTTATTATTTATTTATATATATTTATTTTATTATATTATTTGATTATTGTTATATTATTATATGATTTTTTTTATCATATCTATTTTGGAATCGGTTGGCTGAGTTAAATCTGTTATAGAAGCTCAAGTATTTTTATAACCCTAAATATTGCTCTATTTCTACAATAATGCGACCCACACTTTATGATATCATCTGAATTAACCTGTAACTATCTAATGCACTCAACAACCCCAGTACTCTTATCATATATAGTTATAGTAGTAGTTGAACGCTTGGCGTTGCCAAAGTAATAAAAAAGATGACAGACGGACAAACATCGAGATTTATGTATATAGTATATGATAAGAGTGCTTCCTGTAAGTCATGCCGCTTCTGTCCTGTTAGTTGGGACTTTCAGCTAAAATAAACTTCCTTCTAAATGAACTTACATCAAATTTTAGAAGATTTTATCAGAAAGTATCAATATTTTTTACCATTTGCGATTGTTTTTGATTTTCGGGCTGATACGACTGCCGGGATGTTTCAAGATTAAAATCAACAAAACTTAAATCGCTGTTAAAATGTTCAGAAAGACACTACATGCCAAATGACATCACTAGTTGTTATTGTTGCTATAGTTGATATCATTGCGCTCAAGTTGCAGTGTTACGCGTCTCTATTCTGTCAATCTTTTGGCAACTATAGATATCATAATTGCACTTTTGCTTGATCGGTGCATTTTCACCTCGATCAAGTTTTGTTGATTTTAATTCTGAAACATTCTGGCAGTCAGATCACCTCAAACATCAAAAAAAATTGCAAATGATAGAAAACTACCGAAACTTTCTGATAAAATATACTAAAAACGTTGTGTAAGTTCATCTTCACGCCGATTTCAACTTGATGAGTTTTTAACTAATTGTTATGGTATTAATATTGATGCTGAATACTCCTACGTTAAAAACAATTATATTTTATAGCTTATTATATGCGATAAGTTTTGTAAGTGCAGTTATCATTGGCTAAAGTATCATAATTGTTCCAAACTTATGTTAAGGAGGCACTCCATCGTTCATTGTGATGCTTGTTGGTGGCTTCTGTTGGCTTAGTTTCCTAGTACAACCTCGAGAGACTAGGTGTTACCTAGTGGTCTAGAATGCCTGCAAATAGCAGATAACCTGCAAATAACAGATAACCTGCAAATAGCAGATAACCTGCAAATAGTAACAGGAATGGTAGCCTTAAATTTCTCTTTGCAAATGAAGACGTTTCCAGTTGTCGAGGTTTCCTTGCCACTAGGTTTATAAGTGATCACAGAGCCATGTAGAGTTAAGCAGAGATCACACTCGATCTTCGAGGAATTACTCACACACCCAGACAGACACATAGACAGACACACACCCGCGCACACAGACAGACACACACACACGCGCACACAGACACACACACGCGCGCACAGACACGCACACACACAGACAGATGAACAGACAGACGCCCAGACAGACACGCACACAGTGTTAGATGGCCTTGATTCAGATCTTAGGTAGCTGGTGTCAAATTTAATGAAAGTGAAAAATAACTGTTTGGTAGTTACATTCCTAACAATCCTCATAATCTGTTGGATATTGTCATTGAGAATACCGCCAGCAACCCTTTACTGGCAGCAGTGCTGAGTTGATCCACAGTTTGCTGTTAACAGGATGCGGACGGAGATGTGCAGAGGGCTCAGAGAGGAATTATCTTCCTTGATGAGATAGACAAGATTGGCAGTGTTCCAGGAGTTCATCAGCTGAGAGATGTTGGGGGTGAAGGAGTGCAGCAGGTACTGTTCACATAAAGTAAACCACGAGACCTACACATGTGACTAGATGAACTTAAATGAATGTGTCAACATCGCCGTTCCCAAGGAACTGGCGGTTCCTTGGGAACTGGCGGTTCCTTTTCACATTCATCGAAATGTGAAAAGTGATTTTGATGTGATGTCGAACCGTTGATTTATTGGTGTAATGCTAAGAGAACTGCTGTGTTATCAAGTTTGAAACGCTTTGATGTTGTGCGGATGATTTGGCATGATTTTGCTGGCATGATTTTGCTGCCCATGATTTTGCTGCCATGATTTGGCTACCATGATTTGGCATATAGTATTTCATTGCATTCTAGCCTATAACTACTCCCTTACACTGAAGGATGCAGCTAAGAGAGCGTCAATGGGAGCTATATGGCATCTGTCAAATTAAAAGAAGTATTTGTCATGAAATCAACTTAATCAAGGATGTGCAAAAATATAAAATAAAGAAAAACGTGGCATCTTGATAGTAGCTATGTGATTCCAATTTATGTTTTTGAATGTTTACTGTACAATGACACCATGAAGACATCATGCATTTGGATGTGTATTTTCTCTCGCAACGTATTACGAAGTATATTACTCATCAACTGTGTTGAATATGATTTGATCTGAACATCTCAGGGCATGCTGAAACTTTTGGAAGGTACAGTAGTCAACGTACCCGACAAAAACAGAAGGCTGAGATCGGAGTCTACTCCTGTAGACACAACAAACATTTTGTTTGTTGCCTCTGGTGCTTTTAACGGTCTAGACGCTATCATCAGCAGACGCAAGAATGAGAAGGTATCTATATATGGGATCTCTAGCTACTTCTTTGTCATGATATGCATTTGAAGTTGTTTCTATTTTCCGAAGTGAATGTAAGATTGATAAGCTATCATTTCAGTTGCCAGTTACATGTTTAGTATTAGGAGTTATCTTTTTTGTCTGTGTTGAACCTAGCTATAATTTTATTTGCCAATTATTTGTTTGATATTTGGAGTTATCTTTCTTTTTTGGGACCAAAAAGATTTTTGAATTGTCATATATTCTATAACTTCTGTTGGGTTTTAAAAGCTATTTAACCTGTATGATTACATGTTTCATACTATGTGTATAAAATAATAGCTGGCTATGAATATAGTTTACCATAAAACGTGTGGCTCTTTAACTTGGATACAAGCCAGAAGCGAGATAATCTATCGATCTGCATAATAAATTCAACTTCTGTCTTTTTCCTCTGAATTCAGTTTTGAATACGTAACAGATTTTTAATGTGAGAGACTAAGCTCATGACCCCATTAAACCTCAATTGCTTAGGGGGTTCACTTGTAACCATTTATTTTTAGCGTTATTTTTTATTATCTACATGAACAGCTTGTTGCATCGAGACTTACAAACCTAAGTTGATGTTCGGACATGGATACCGCTATTTTATGGGTTAAATCCAGCTACTAATAATGCATTAATCACTTCTTTTGATAAACAACAAGTATGCGTTTTCTCATTGCAGTACATTACACCAAATCACTATTGTCTACTTTGGCTGGTTACTTAAATGGTCACCTTCTCTCAGTTTTTAGGTTTTGGTGCTCCAAGCGCTGCTGAATCAGGTCGAAGAGCGGCAGCTTCATCTGCCAAAACTGTTCAGTATGATGGTGAGGATGTAGCTGAGGACAATAGAGAAATGGACAGAATTCGTGAAGCGGTAATTGATCTGTCATGATATAGTCTCTGGTATGGCCTGTCATGATATAGTCTCTGGTATGGCCTGTTAGCTGCCGCATACCAGTTAACAGTCACTTGCTGTTTTGGTTTCCAGGCAGTGTGATATTTGTCGTATGGTATTCTATCTATAAATTTCAGTGTCTGTCTGTCATCATTCGTCTGCCCAGTTACGGCGATAAAGTTTTAGTAAATGAAAAATTGGTGTCATACTGGATTTGAACTCAGCACCTCCGCCGCCTCGTGGAGCACCACCTTATCGCCTCCAGTTCTGGAGGCCACAAGCTTACCCATTAGACTACCGTACTTTTCGGACTATTAGCCGCTACTTTTTTCTGACGATTTGTGCCATGCGGCTTATAGAATGGTGCGGCTATTCTGTGGTTTTTTCCTTCATCGCTAGGGCGCATTAACCGGAATCTCCAGTTAGTGCGCCTCTAGAGGTGAAAGAAAATACGAAACAACACCTAACGGTACTGTTCCGTTAGACACTAGGTTAAAAAGCGTCGGTTAGTACGGAACAGTGCCTAACGGCACTGTTCCGTTTTAAACAGCAAAGTTGATGCCGCGTTAAAAAGCACCATCCTGAGTTCTGCGGCCTATACAAAGGTGCGGCCTATGTATTGTTTCATTATCGATTTTTGGAAAATAAAGCAGATGTGGCTAATATAGGGGTGCGATTTATAGTCCGAAAAGTACGGTACATGTCTAACTGAGCTTAGTGATTAACAATGGTGAAGATATTCATCGGTTAAATACACATAATGATGTTTGTCACGTGTAACGATTAGCAGCTGGCCTCAGGGCCTCACTAGGTGAGTGCTCAGCGTTGCATGGGTAATAAAAACAGCTTATAAACAGTTCAGTGTAGTGTAAAGGTAATGTGGTAGGTAGGATAATGTAATATTTATAACCTTTTTTATTACCTGTGCAATGTAGAGCATTCAGCTAGTTATATTGTATGTTTGACTAGTTGAATCCCCAGCATTGCCTGGTTAATAAAGGTCATTGCTCAAAAAATTTATTTTTATTTAACCTATAACAACAGGTACCATTCTAACTTTCAAACTACATATCATGAGAAAAGTGTTTGTGCGGTTTAAATAAATTAAGAGAAAAAAGAAAACAACTGTAAAGATTTTCAAACTTTGTCAGACAAATGTAACTTTCAAACTTCATATCATGAGAAAAGTGTTTTGTGCAGGTCAAATAAATTGAGAAACAACATAAAACAACTATGAAAGTGTTTAAATGTGAAATAATTAGCAATAGCTAAATTAGGTCAGTTTTGTTATGGTTACAATAAAAAGGATTTGGTAATGATACAATTAATATGAAATGAGAAAACAAAGTAAAAATCCTGAATATGTTGACCGTGAGTTAGCGATTGAATCTTACGAAAAAACGGAAATAGAAGTTCACGGAAATACGAAAAAGTATCGCGTTTCATAGAGCTAAAAGAGTTAAATAGAGCTAATTAAATTTCCAGTCAATGCATCATTTTGGGTGTGAAAACGGAAAAGGGTGTATACGTTATGTGGTAAGAACTTGTACAGTCTCGTGGTAAGAGAATTGGATTGGGAACCTGCAGCCGCAACCTCCGTGAGTTCAAGTCCAGCAAAATGCGAAATTTTAATTTCAAAATTTTAATAGCTATAGTTGGACATACCGGAGGACCAACAGACAACAAACCTAGAGAAATATATATAGATGCTGTATCACTTGCATTGTGTAGACATGGTGAAATATCCATTTCCTGGCGTGTTGTCTTATAATAGGATCTTTGTCTTTTAATCTTGGTTTTTTTGGTTAAGTATATTTGATTTACATGAAATGTGTTTCAAATTTTTTTAAACTTTTCAACTTTTTTACTTTGTTGGATGAAGATTTGAATGCTTATTTTCTCTTAATGCACTTAAAAATGCAATGAAATTAGAGTGTAATTAACTTTCTGCAGGTGGAGGCTCAAGATTTGATTGAGTTTGGCATGATACCGGAACTGGTTGGCAGGTTTCCTATTTTGACAACCTTTGCGAGTCTCACTGAGTGCATGCTCGTTGAAATATTGACTAAGCCCAAGAATGCTCTGGTTCCTCAGTACCAAACTCTCTTTAACATAGACAAGGTTTGTGTTCTGCAAAATCGTTTTATTGGCATCGATATATGATACAAACGTTTGACTGCTCAAAGCACTAAATATGTTTTGAGTGAAATTGATTTTTCTTAGCACGTGATGTACTTTTTTTCAAAAGCCGAGCATTGTACAAATTGCTTTGTACAATGGTGCAATTGTACAATTTGTACAATAGTACCTTATAAGCCATGTAAATTATACATTGCTTTATTTTAATCTAACATTTATGTATGACACCTGTTTGTACAGAATACTTGGTTTCTACCTAACTTCCTATTGTAATGGCATGTGCTTTCTATTTTTTATATTATTGTTTTAAAAATGATGACAAAAATACAACTGAAAGAAAAATCAATAAAACTACCTAAAAATGACACACTCAACACAAACTGCTGTTTCCTTAGGTTTCCTTAGACTTCACTGATGATGCATTAATTGAACTGGCGCGGGTAGCCCTTCTAAGAAAAACTGGAGCGAGAGGCCTTCGAGCTATTATGGTATGAGTCATGTTTGCACTATCTGTTGCTGTTCCCTTTGCTGCTCTCGCTGCTTCAGATGACATTGACCAATCACTGGTTGTCGTTGAGTTTAGCTAAGGTGCAAATTCTGACTACATTTGATGTAATTCCAGTTTTATTGCAGGAGAACATTCTACTTGACACAATGTTTGAAGTGCCCGGGAGTGATATCGTCAGCATCACGGTGACCAAAGAGGCAGTGCAGGGCCTTTCCCAACCGCAGTACACTTACAGTGCCAAGGAGAGCAACAACTCTGAAGAATCTAGGCTATTGGAGAAATCATTACGGGACCAGGAAGCCAATTAAAAGCATTATTTTTAAACTTTCTTTATTTTATTCGATGTTAATACTTTGTGAAAATTTTTGTCTACTACCATTAGCATCTATATTTATTGCAGAACAGTACTCTGAGTCTACTGTTGTATTTATTACATATTATTTTTAGTGATTCATCCCTAAAATTATCCACTGGCAGATATATATTTTTTTCTTGCTTTTCTTCCAAAAATCTGAAATTTAGGCACCTTTAGGTGTATACTGTATCAATCAGCTCAAGTAAAATATAATATAAGTTTGAAGTATCAAGAATGTTTAGTTTGTTGCATTTTTGAAAAATACAACTCTAATTGTGATAAAATGTTTGTAATTTGCTTGTGGATAGCCTAACGGATAGTTCTACCCATCGTTAGAGAATTAATTATATATGAGCAATCTTTATTGTGGTAATCAATAGTCATATTTTACCACATGTTTTCCACAAGGTACCACAGCAAGTAAACTAACTAAAAAGCAGTGTACAACAAAAAACAAATTAGCGCACGCCTTCATGCCACATCCTCTATTTATATGAATGTGAGCTTATAAAAATAAAATACAAGGTTTTATTAAAGAATGTTATATTTTCATATCTAACTGGAAAACAAAATTGTGACTCAACCTGTCTGTGCATCACCTACTTAAATACGTTTTTGGATGCTTATCACTCCAAAAGCCAACGAATTTTACATCGCTTTTCAATTATTATAAGGCTCAATAACTGATGTTCTAGAAATTGTTTTCTTTCTATTCGCTTAACAAAAACGACTTTTATTGCTTTATCATTATCGAGATACCCATACAGTCTGTAGTATAACCTTAAAATATTTTACGGCACTGTATCTTATCCATAAACCTAAACACCAGAAAATGGTTGCTAAATCGTTTTTACAAACTATAGGTCGGCTCCGAGCACTTGTGTGTGCTAAAAGGTGGCATTGACGTAATTCATAATAGCTGCCTAGTTGTGTTCGCAATAGTAGCTTTATTTTTGTAAATTTTCACCCAACGCAAACAGGGTATGGGAAACAGTCCCAACATCGACAAGTCCGAACCTAGACAAGTCCCAATCTCGACAGATGTTGGTCCGAATCTAGACAAAGGTTGGTCCGAACATCGACAAAGGCTGATGCAGTTTTACAATAATTTAATCTTCAACAAATAATCAATATCTTTTTGCAGTTCTATCCTCACTTCAAAAAATAAAAATCAAAGCTACTCACTGAAGTTTAGATTTCAAATAAAACATTTTGCTAGCATAACAGTCAACCATATTTACGATTGTTACTTGTTTTAGCATTCGTTCTATATTTAGGTTGGGCAAAATATTGTTAGGCTTACATAAGCTGGGGAGTGCTGCATCAAATGGATCACAAGATATTTTTGCGCAAATAAATCTTTTACATATAAATCGCTCATTTACTACGAAAATAGTAGATGGTAAAATTGTAAAACTGCTGTCGAGATTGGGCCAACCGTTGTCGATATACAAACTCGTCGAGTTTCAAACCAGTCGAGGTTCGGACTATAAACCTCGTAGATACATATGCAAATATGCACTAATTAATTTTGCAAAAAGCAAGTATTGAACTACAACAGCAATTATAAGCGGCATATATTTATTTTCATATAATTTTCAGCTTAAGGTGGTATTTCCATTGCAACATTAATTACAAGTGACACGAGTCTTAGCAAATATTCTAAAAGTGTGGCTTTGCGAGTCGAGCGAGGCCCAGCCGAATCACTCAAACGAGATTTGCCTTACCGCTTAGCGAGTCGCTGACCGAGTGACGAGTTACCAATGCTTATTGGAGGAATATATTTTCTTTAGCCAATTGCAGCGTGCGTCGACGTCTCGTACTTTTAAATTCTCCCACCACATGCTTGCAGACCATAACACTATTACATGTATACAAGTATAGTACGTTCGCTTCTTACAAACGCCTACCTCGCATACTATACGTTACGTTTATAGATGTTCTATGTTGCAGGACGAAGTGATTCACTTACATATTGTATGAGGTAAGTTTTATTTGTTTTAGATAGTTTACAAAAAACTATTGTTTATAACATACTTTGTGATTTATCCATTAACATGTAGCCCAGTTTAAGGGCTTTCGCTTTTGTGCTTTGTTTACTTGCAATATTGCTAGAAGTAGGATGATTTCTTGGTTTTTATAAACATAACCAAGTCATTTGTGGTATAATTAAACATTATTTGGGGTTACAGCAAAAAGTTGCCAGTTACAAAACTTCACAAAAATGCTAAAGACAAAATTGTGTGTAAGGGCTGCAAATAAAGCCAGACATGTACTCGAACTCAAGGCGTATTCTCGGATGTTGCAATGTGGTAAGTAATGTACTATTGATTTGTATTCATATGATACCAAAGCTGTTGTTTAGAATTTGAAAGTTCTTGCATTTGACACAATTGTCATATTTGCAACTTTTTGCTGTTGTGTCAAAGTTTATATTTTATTGCCGCGTATTGCCAAGTATAAATGTTTGTTTAGCAGCAAAGATATTACAGACTTACAGACGATTAGTAGAGTTTTGTTAGCAATTAGTTCTTATTAAATTTTGTTAGTTATTCATCTTGCTAAAAGATTGCACCAATTGTATTATTTTGTTTTTATTGCTGCTGAATGACTAAAAGGGCTTTTCAAACATTTTGCTAACCATTTTTGATTCGATGTAACTTAAACGAAAGAGTTATTCATAAGCTATGTGTCTATGCCACTTGCAAATATCCATACTTTCTATCAAATTAATAGATCTTTAGATGCTGTTTATGCTACATACTTGCGTATTTGATGAGTAGTGATTGCTGGTCTACATGTTGGTCATTTGAGTCTATGTGCTGATGTGTAATCATACTTTAAGACTCGCTACAAACATGAGCTACACAATATATGCATATATATCGCATATATATATATAATCGTATGCACGAGCTACACAATATATACCACCCCTACCACTCAGCAATGCTGTTTCATGTTGCTCATATAATGTAACAGCAAACTTGGCTTAAACCGTAAACTTAAACAACAGTGCTAGATATTTAATTTAGTAACTTGACAATATGGTAACAGGCAGTATAGCACTAAAGATTTACCTCTGTAGCAGTCTTTTGGAACTGTTGTTTAAGATTTTTTGTTCTGATTATTAGCAAAAAACATTTTTTTCAATTTTCGTTCACTAATTCAAATGAGATGCTGTTTGAAGCTCTTGATGAATCTCACACATGCTGACGTAAGATGAGGTGGGACAGCTGATGTTACTTGAGTATATTCTTGCTATGTTATCTAATCAGGATATGCGACGAGCGGTAAGACACACGAGACAGACTATGTGATTGTGGGTGCTGGCTCTGCTGGATCCGTCCTCGCTAATAGACTCAGCGAAGATGGAAGTAATAAAGTTCTGGTGCTTGAGGCTGGAGCTCCGGATCCTTGGTGGGACTGGAGGATTCATATGCCAGCAGCATTAATGTACAACCTGGCCTACCGTAGGTAAGCTCACCTTGAATAATGTACAACCTGGCCTACCGTAGGTAAGCTCACCTTGAATAATGTACAACCTGGCTTACCGTAGATGAGCTCACCTTGAATAATGTACAACCTGGCCTACCGTAGATGAGCTCACCTTGAATAATGTACAACCTGGCCTACCGTAGGTAAGCTCACCTTCTTGTTCTTCAGTTTTGTTTATTGTGATATACAGCTTGATGTTGTTGCTGTTGCTGGTGAAGAATCTTGTTTTCTGCAAGCTGTGTAAATTGAAATAGAGATAGGCATGTGCACTTCTTGTGCATTTTGATTGGTCAATTTTTTCCCTGTTTGATGGAAAAACCTATAAACATTTACCTTTACATTTACATCCCGTAGCGCTGCTTGAACCACTAATCTGCTGCTGAGCAGTCCAGAGTACTGAACTGTACACCACCATCACTCTGATTGACATTAAAAATGTAGGAAATGTTGGAATAAAAATGTTGGAATAGAAATGGTAGCAATGTATTATGATGCGATATGTCATACTCAGTTCAGAAAATAATGTTATAAAGTTTTATCATTTATAGCACATTGTTGTTCGTTACAGGAGAAATAGAATACTAATAATGTGCTTAAAACTAGCGTTAGTGCAATGTTAATAAAGTTTTACTAGTGCATTTGGGAGTAGCCGCTAGCCTTTTAGCTCAATTGAGATTTTTAGCACATTGCTGTGAATTCATGATTGCAATCCTGTCTATCTGAGTGTCTTTATCTCTTATCTCATGAGTGGGTACACACTCGTTTGCAACCTTGTGGCTCGTATTGTCCATATCTCCTTTTATCTCTCCACTGGGTAAGCTGGGTAAGCATTCATAATGACTCTATCATTAATGGTCTGCTAAGTCCATCATAATCAGTTGATCTGCAAATCATAAATATTTGAACAGCGATACATAATACAGCCAGGCCCAGACCTGGTGCGCAAACACATCCAGCGCTAGCCGTGACCCAGGAACTCAAACTAGGTCACTGGGAGATTCTTTGGTGCTTGCTGACCTTGTGGTTGTGAACTTGATTATAAACTATTGGATTAATTCAGTCAGCCCTTTTTTAATGCAATACAGTTGATGGGATGACTGAGTACCGTATGTTGCACACATGACATTAAAATCTTAGTTTGCAAGAGATGTTGCTTGCAAGCATTGTATGTATTGTATGTGTATGTATTGTATGTGTATGTATTGTGGTAATATCTACTGCAGACTACTGAAGTGGGTTGTATTTATTGCAGGTACAACTGCTATTGCAACACTTTGTATTGTAGGTACAGCTGCTACTGCAACACTGTATATTGTAGGTACAACTGTTACTACAACACTGTTTATATTGTATGTACAACTAGTACTACAACACTGTGTATATAGTAGGTACAACTGTTACTTCAACTATGTGTATATTGCAGGTACAACTAGTACTACAACACTGTGTATATTGTAGGTACAACTAGTACTACAACACTGTGTATATTGTAGGTACAACTGTTACTACAACACTGTGTATATTGTAGGTACAACTGTTACTACAACTCTGTGTATATTGCAGGTAAAACTGTTACTAAAACACTGTGTATATTGTATGTACAACTGTTACTGCAACACTGTATATTGTAGGTACAACTAATACTACAACACTGTGTATATTGTAGGTAAAACTGGACTATAACACTGCGTATATTGCAGGTATAACGGGTACTATAACGCCATGTATATTGCAGGTATAACTGGTACTATAATACGATTCCGCAGCAACATGTGGATAACCGAATCATGTACTGGCCAAGAGGAAAGGTTTGGGGTGGCTCCTCTGTCCTCAATGCAATGGTTAGGCTATCACCAACCTTTCTGGTATTTCCTGCTATGCCGTATTATTTACTCACATATTCTTCAATTTAAATGTCTTTGTGTAGGATGTAGTCAGTTTATTAGTTGTATCTTCAAGTAGTGAAACTCGTATCATTTATTGGGCATTTATTGCACAAGGGATGACAACTCCGTGACCTTATTACAACAGCTTGTACTTGTACTGCCTGCAGATATATATTCGAGGGAACGCATCTGACTTTGATCGATGGGAGGCTGAAGGAGCACAGGGGTGGTCCTATGCTGAATGCCTGCCATACTTTAAAAAAGCTCAGTGTCACGAGTTAGGAGAGACAGACTATAGGGGTGCTTCTGGAAATCTACATGTCAGTAGAGGTAACACCTGTCCATGTCAAACATTCTACTTATAACTGTACAGGGTAGAACAAGTATTCCTATAGTCAATTCTATAGTTATACTTATAACTGTGCAGAGTAGAACAAGTATTACTACAGTCTAGTCTATAGTTATACTCATAATTGTACAGGGTAGAACAAGTATTACTACAGTCTAGTCTATAGTTATACTTATAACTGTACAGGGTAGAACAAGTATAACTACAGTCAAGCCTATAGTTATACTCATAACTGTACAGGGTAGAACAAGTATTACTACAGTCAAGTCTATAATTATATTCATAACTGTACAGGGTAGAACAAATATTCCTATAGTCAAGTCTATAGTTATACTCATAACTGTACAGGGTAGAACAAGTATTACTACAGTCTAGTCTATAGTTATATTCATAACTGTACAGGGTAGAACAAGTATTGCTACAGTCAAGTCTATAGTTATACTCATAACTATACAGAGTAGAACAAGTATTACTACAGTCAAGTCTATAGTTATACTCATAACTGTACATGGTAGAACAAGTGTTCCTATAGTCAAGTCTATAGTTATACTCATAACTATACAGAGTAGAACAAGTATTACTACAGTCAAGTCTATAGTTATACTCATATAACTGTACATGGTAGAACAAGTATAACTACAGTCTAGTCTATAGTTATACTCATACCTGTACAGAGTAGAACAAGACGACCCAGATATGAGCAAACAACATACATACATGTACATGTTTATATTCATGATGGTTGTATAAGACTCCAAAGGTTGGTGTCTAACTTACCCATGGCTAATCACGAATCGTGGTCCAACTGGGAATATTTTCAAATCTTCTTATAAAATAACAGCTGGAGTTTAAAGATTTTGTTTTTAAAATTTCCTAACACCGTTTTCTCTTTCAACTTTTGGCCCAAACCTTAGACTATTTATTATTCCTAAAATTTGCATCGTTTTACAAGTTTTACTAATTGGTTTGGTTGAAAATTGACCCTCGGTTGTGTATGTACACAAGCTATTGCAAGAAATAAAAATGAAAAGTCGCCAATTGAACTCATTATCGGTCTTTAAATCTTCAGATATTTTTTGCTATTTAGCTATTCAGGCTATATCTGGTCTAGATTATCAATCCTGAGTCAAAATCAGTAATATACGGTAACTCCTAAATATCGTTGCGAAAACTACTAGTTTTGAAGTGGCAATATGTGATAACTCCTGAATATAATTGCAAAAGATACAATGGGTTTGAAGTTCCAAAAGCTACTGTGGATTCGAAGTTCCAATCTCTGTGGATTTGAAATTGCACTGTGTTACAGCTCCTGAACATCATTGCAAGAACTGCTGTAACCTCAAAGTTTTGTGTGTGAATACTGAGTATATGGTTTCTGCAGAGCTGCGCTGCTTGTTAATGCTGATGAAAGAAGAAGCCATGTCATTGAATATCTTTAGAAGTTTATTCTGTTTCTGAGTGCAGCTAATCATGTCATATTATAAATACATGTATCACATATGCATACTGTCTCTCCAACTTTGGTTAGCTCCTTGATCGGCAGCATGCTCACAGACCCGAGAGCTTTAAGATTTTATTGCAACAGAATGTACTGCTAGATTTGTTGAATTTTAGTAAGTTACAGTTATGTAAGCATTAAATAAAAGGTCAGCTCTTCTGTTATAATGTGTGGCTGATATGTTTACAGAACGTGCCATCAATGAGCAGAAAAAATGTGTTATTTCAGGCAAATCAGGAAATCCTCTGCACGAGGTCTTTCTTCAGGCTGCGCAGGAGGCGGGCTATCCACTGACGGATGATGTAAATGGATACCAGCAGGAGGGTGTTGGGAGGTTTGAGATGACAATTCACAAGGGGAAGCGATGGAGCACAAGCCAAGCATATCTTAGACCAGCTCTGAGTAGGTACGCAGCCATCCATACGTGTCTGTATAGATTAGTACAGTTGAATACTACTGGCCTCACTATTGTTGACACATGTGGACAGGAGAGCTCACAGATTGCATTTGACCAAACAAGCACAGATTAAGCGTGTTTAGTTTGTCAGTAATCAGTATTATTGATTGATCATTGATTATTATATTATTATACATGTATTGATTGATGATGATTGATCGATCACTAGAAATGAACTCTTTTTTTTCTTGCACTACATCCTGGTGATCCAATACTGGCCATTTTAGTTAAAAACGTGGGAGATAACTCCTGAAAACCTGCAACGATTCACTACTTAAGTCATGATCTCAGAAACCATGGTGGCATCAGGTGTGTGAGAATTGGAGTTATCTACACTAGCAGAAGGAGAAAATTTCCAGTTAATTTACAAAAAATAATTTAATTCTAACTTAATTACAGCAGATTTTATGGCCAATAAACTGAATGCACGTTCACCATCAGTGCGAAAACATAGTTCTGAGCAAACTGGTGTTAAAGTTTGAGAAACGAAAACCAATGCACAATTTTGTTTAGATTTCAAAACGGCATAGCAACCAATATCAAGAAGATGTGATATTTATCTAGATTTCTGTATTTATATGCAAAAGATTATGCCGAATTTAAAAATCTAAACAGAGTTTAGCTTTTAAAAATATGTCATAGAAAAGCTTTAAGTTGTCATAGAAATAGCTGTATATCTATCAGAAAATGTATTGCTTATTCTTAATTTGGCAGATATTTTGGGATTTGGGTGTTTTTGAGCACAGCCGCAGTACCACCAACAAAACCTTTAAAAAATATTAACAGTAACATATTGCACACCTTCGGACATTATATACTCCGATCTTGTAAATTTGAATAGTTATTCTTGTAATTAAATCCTATAATAATCATATAAATCGAATAATTATTCTTATATTTAAATATTATAATAATCTTATAATAATCGTTGGGAAAATATCATCGTCATTCCCTTTACTTTTACTGTTTTTGAAATCAGTTGGAATACCAAAGTACTCATTAAAAGTCTCCAAAATGTCAGTTATCTTTAAAATCGGTAAAAAGGATCGATTACTTTTATCGGACGCCATTTTTCAGTACTTCCTGTTTAGCATAGCAACAGTTTTAAGGGGTTTTCCCGAGGGTTGGAGATTTCTATTGGCTAAACTGACTTCAGATTCAGAAAGATCACTCTTTGATTGGTCTGGATGCACGTGTTGCAAAAATCGTTACCCATATTATAAATTCGGTTAGTGCAACTTCAAAGTCGGATAACTCAACTTCACGATTTGCGACTTAACCATAGTTTCTGAGATCGCGACCCAGATTTTAATCCATTGTTAATTGCAGATCAAATAATAAATTTTTGTTCGTTTTGCTATTATACGAAATGAATTTATCTTTACTTTTTGAATGACGCTGTTATATTTTGTGTATCCTGAAATGGATGCAACAAAGGCACATCAAGTTACTAGGGTAGGGGTTTAGAAGTCATGCGACTATGTGATCAAATTTTAATACATTCCACTTTTTGTTTAGATCAAGTAGCATACAGTATAACAAATAGTATAACATATAGTATAACATATAGTATAATATATAGTATAACATATAGTATAACATATAGTATAATATATAGTATAACATATAGTATAATATATAGTATAACATATAGTATAACAAAGTACAACATATATAGTACTAGCTGAATGCCCGGCGTTACACTGGTAATAAAAAAGTTGTCGCGCAGAAGATTTACATTTAATCAACATATGCAATATCTACCATCCTAATTTTTAATTGAAGACATCTGTTTGTTTCTGTGTACCATTTTCATTTCTGTGTAGGCCTACTGCGTTTATTTCTGTGTAATTTATGCCGTACTGGCTGCAGTGCCTACAACAGTTCTATATTAATTGCGATAGTCTTGCTGCCCATGCCAGCTTAAGCATGTGAGTTTTTCTGGTTATCAATAAGCTAGTCAAAATGTTTAGCGTGAAGTCATGAAAAATCGGCATTTGTAATGAGTGTGCGCGCGATTTATTCTATGCTTTTGTCAGTTGGGCAGCGCAGTGTATTGGATAAATGCCTGTGTGCAAAACTGAAGATTAAAAGCTCAAATCCAGTTCACTGCGATTTTTCATTTCTAAAACTTTGTTGCTCTAATTGGACACATGGACAGATATATCAACAAGAGACCAACAAAAACAAACAACAAACAGGCTTTGAGATTTACATCTGTATCTAGATAAAGATAATACATAAATAATAATAAATAATAACTTATAACATAACATAGTAATATATAGTATGTTCGACATACGTATGTTGCAGTCTTACAGAAACTTTCCTCTCAGCAAGTTCTGTTATAAATGAAGCACCTATTCTTGAATGTCTTCGTATAACTACAGAATTTCTATTGTCCATGTTGTATTGCTCTCTAGAAACAACCTTAACATAGAGAGCAGAGCTCACACGACACGCATTCTTATGAATGGGAAAAATGCCATCGGGGTCGAGTTTGAACAGAATGGATCGCTTCACACTGTGCATGCTGCCAAAGAGGTGAGTGCCATAACAGAAGATATGCTGTCAAAAATGTTGATGCCTTTTTCTAGAACAAGCTGCTCACAAGTTGGTTAAATCACATAATACATGCTGCCATGATAAAAAAGAACTTTTTATTGCCAATTTAGCCAAAGAAATGATACCAGTGCGCGTGGTGAAATGATAAGGCATCTGACATGATGCGGTAGATGCTGTCTTCTTGCTGACGTCCGAAAATGCACCAAGGTTTGGTGTGGAAAATTTGGGAAGAAAAATGAAATGGGTAAACATAAAAAGATTAATTAAAAAAAATGACAGCAAAACAAAATGTGGAGTTAAAGCTGACTGCTGCCAAGTTCATGCCAAATGACAACAACTAAATTCTTATTTTTCAAATCTGGATACGGACAAATTGTACACCGGCCCAGTGATATGTACTCTATATTAAGGGTATATAGCCTTTGATCTTTGCAGGTAATTTTATGTGGGGGAGCTATTAACTCTCCGCAGCTTCTCTTGCTCTCAGGAATCGGTCCAGCAGACCACTTAAAGAGCCTTGACATTGAACCCGTTGTCAACCTGCCTGGAGTTGGGGAGAACCTTCAAGATCATTTAGAGGTAGGTTAAGCTTGTATCCTCTTATCATGTACCATCACTAATCACTACTGTATAGCCTGTGTCCTCTTATCATGTACTATCACTAATCACTACTGTATAGCTTGTGTTCTCTTATTTTGTACTATCACTAATCACTACTATATGGGTCATGATCACAGAAACCATGGTTAAGTCGGGATTGTAAGATTTAGAATTATCTAAATTAGCAGAAGGAGAAAATTCTCAGTTATTTTGCGAAAAAAAATTTGATTCTAGCTTAATTACAGCAGATTTTATGGTCAATAAACTGAATGCACGTTTACCATTAGAGCGAAAACATAGTTCTGAGTAAACTGGTGTTTAAGTTTGAGAAACGAAAATCAATGCACAATTTTGTTTACATTTCAAAACGGCATAGCAACCAATATCAAGAAGATGTGATATTTATTTAGATTTCTGTATTTATACACAAAAAAATAAGGTGAATTTAAAAATCTAAACAGATTTTAGCTGGTTGTCATAGAAATAGCTGTATATTTATAAGAAAATGTATTACTTAATTTTGCAGATATTAAAAACAGCTTGGCCGTACCCCGATAACAGGCACAGCTAAATCATCAACAAAATCTTTAGAAAAATAACAACTGTATTGCACACCATCGGTCACTATATACTTCGATCTTGGAAAGTCAAATAATTATTCTTATAATTAAATCTGATAGTAATCTTATAAAATCGAATATTTATTCTTATAATTAAATATTGTAATAATTTTGTAAGAATCGTTAAAAAAATATCGTAATTTCCTTTACTTTCACTGCTTTTGACATCAGTTGGAATACCAAAGTACTCATTATAAGTGTCCAAGATGTCAGAGTTATCTTTAAAATCGGCAAAAAGGAAACGATTATATTTATCGGACGCCATTTTTCAGTACTTCCTGTTTAGCATAGCAACGGTTTTAAGGGTTTATTTTTTCCGAGAGTTAAAGACTTCTATTGGCTAAACTGACTTCAGATTCAGAAAGATCACTCTTTGATTGGTCCAGATGCACGTGTTACAAAAATCGTTACCAATCTTATAAATTCAGTTGGCGCAACTTAATAACTCGGATAACTCAATTTCGTGATTTGCGACTTAACCATGGTTTCTGTGACCGCGACACATATAGCCTGCGGTCTCTTATCATGTACTATCACTAATCACTGCTGTATTTTTGTCACTAAGTCAGCCTGAACTTACCCTGTACATATGTAATGTTTAGAATGGAATAGATGAACTAAAGATATTGTTGACTACAAATCTCTTAGATCTACATATGTGTAGTCGATGTGCTGGGCACGGGTAGTGATACTCGTTAAACTCGCAGGTTTATCTTCTCTCGAGTATCGGGTAATAGAGATTTCGGGTATTCCGGTCCTTCGGGTTCGGGTTTTGACATTCAAGTTCGGGTTTTGGTACACGGATCCGCCGGGTAGTGTTAACAAAAACTCGGTCTATTGCACCCTGCGCTCTTAGTCTGGGACCACAGGGCATTTCTGTGTCATTTTTGCTAAGGAGGCACGACAATGGGGTTTAACGAGTCTTTAATTTAATAGATAGAATGAAACATATCATACCTTATTTACCATACCTGCTAGAAATATTGTAGGCAAACAGTGATTACTTGTCATTAAAAGGTGAGAAGAAATACTTACATCAAATTTTATTTGCGCAGTTAGCCAAATCGGCTTCATAAACAAATCTATGCCTTTTTTAATACGGCGCGTGTTCGCTATCGCCGATAACACATAGGTCCTTAGTCTGTTTCCGCTATCGCCTTGTTAGAAACAGCCATCAGCGTTGGTAGTAGCAGTGAGAATTTAATAACTCTGTTTAAATTGATTACCACAGCTAGCTATTATGGATTACATAATTCATTATAACCAAGTTTTAGTAAGCAAACAAGCCTTACCAACAGAAAAAGCCGATAATGTAAAAAGTCAGAGAGGTACATAGAACATGCTCAGCTACCATAGACCCTATCTTTTGCCACATGTTGACACGAAAATGCCCTGTAGCCCCAGACTATCTTGACTGTTTAACAATCCACCTGTTAACGCTGCGAGTACGAATGTCAGTCGATAAAAACTGTGAAAAATGATAAATAAATTGAAAAGAAATATAATTGCTTTGTAAATTTGAAGATATATCTGTTTAAAAAATTTAAACATAAAATCCATATCAACAAACTCGATACCCGAAAAACCCGTAGGCAAAGAAATACCCGAGCCTAGCGCTACTAGCTACCCGATACTCGAAAAACCCGAACAGAAGGGGGCGGGTCTAAACCCGTTGACCGAGAAGTACTCGTGCCCAGCACTAGTCAATACCCTTAGCTTCAGTGGTTCATCATCCCTTAGTTTATGTATCAGAAATGCCTAACAAAACACAGGCTAGTGACAAGCTTTATTTGACTTCCAGTTTATTCCAAAAACCTATTAGATGTAGGTTATACATGTATGTACATGTACATAGACATGTGCAGTTATGTAGGCTATATGTGTAGGTTATGCGTAGACATGTAGGTTATACATAGACATGTAGGTTATACATAGACATGTAGGTTATACATAGACATGTAGGTTATTTATGTTCTCATGTCAACTTACAACCAGTATCTGTTGAATGCATCTGTGCTTGATGTTTTTCATAGCTACAAGTGCAGCACCGATGCAAGGAGCCTGTAACACTATACAAAGCTCAGTGGAAATTTCCCCATATAATGATAGGCATAGGGCTCAAGTGGTTTTTAACCCAAAAGGGCTGGGGCGCTGGCTGTCATATGGATACCGGAGGTTTTATCAGGTAGAAACTGGAAGCCTCTTCATTTATTATAGTTTTGTAAGGGATTGTAAGGGACTGTTTTGTAAGGGATTATAAGGGACTGTTTTGTAAGGGATTGTAAGGGACTGTTTTGTAAGGGATTGTAAGGGACTGTTTTGTAAGGGATTGTAAGGGACTGTTTTGTAAGGGATTGTAAGAGACTGTTTTGTAAGGGATTGTAAGAGACTGTTTTGTAAGGGATTGTAAGGGACTGTTTTGTAAGGGATTGTAAGGGACTGTTTTGTAAGGGATTGTAAGGGACTGTTTTGTAAGGGATTGTAAGGGACTGTTTTGTAAGGTATTGTAAGGAACTGTTTTGTAAGGGATTGTAAGGGACTGTTTTGTAAGGGATTGTAAGGGACTGTTTTGTAAGGTATTGTAAGGAACTGTTTTGTAAGGGACTGTTTTGTAAGGTATTGTAAGGAACTGTTTTGTAAGGGACTGTTTTGTAAGGTATTGTAAGGAACTGTTTTGTAAGGGACTGTTTTGTAAGGTATTGTAAGGGACTGTTTTGTAAGGGATTGTAAGGAACTGTTTAATAAGGGATTGTAAGGGACTGTTTTGTAAGGGGTTGTAAGAGACTGTTTTGTACGGGATTGTAAGGGACTGTTTTGTAAGGGATTGTAAGGGACTGTTTTGTAAGGGATTGTAAGGGACTGTTTTGTAAGGGATTGTAAGGGACTGTTTTGTAAGGGATTGTAAAGGACTGTTTTGTAAGGGATTGTAAGGAACTGTATTGTAAGGGATTGTAAGGGACTGTTTTGTAAGGGATTGTAAGGGACTGTTTTGTAAAGGATTGTAAGGAACTGTTTTGTACGGGATTGTAAGGGACTGTTTTGTAAGGGATTGTAAGGGACTGTTTTGTAAGGGATTGTAAGAGACTGTTTTGTAAGGGATTGTAAGGGACTGTTTTGTAAGGGATTGTAAGGAACTGTATTGTAAGGGATTGTAAGGGACTGTTTTGTAAGGGATTGTAAGGGACTGTTTTGTAAAGGATTGTAAGGAACTGTTTTGTAAGGGATTGTAAGGGACTGTTTTGTAAGGGATTGTAAAGGACTGTTTTGTAAGGGATTGTAAGGGACTGTTTTGTAAGGGATTGTAAGGGACTGTTTTGTAAGGGATTGTAAGGGACTGTTTTGTAGTTTTGTAAGAGACTCACACCTAAATGACTTGTAAAATGCTTCATTGGTAAAACTGATTTGTAAACAATAAAATTGATAATAGAGAAGGTAACCTATGATATGTTTTAACCATCTACCTATACATTAATAGAGAAGGTAACCTATGCCGTGTAATTTTGACTCTGATGTAAGAACTATTTTGTATCTTTGAGCCTACCTACATGTACCTGTATGTTGCTCATTTTCATATCTCCATACAGATCATCAGCTGACCAGAAGGAACCAGACATTCAGTGGCATTTTCTACCCTCAGCTTTATACGACCATGGCAGAAAGCCAGCCGATTGTCATGCATACCAGGTGTGTACGTGGGCGCGTATATGAGCATGAATTTGTATGTGTGTGAGCACTTGTGCGCTGTCAATTGCATTGCTACTTACGAGTAGTTTACTAATAGTAGTAAATATTTAATTTTTTGTTTTTTGATTGGCTAATTTGTTTCATTACTTTCAATGGAAAGTAAAGCATTCTTAGAATTAAATTTCACTTTTTTTTAAATGTCAGTTCTCCATACAAAAGGCCATGTGCTGACTAGAAAGGACAAATAATGAGTGCTGACTAGCTGTGAGTTATCAAGCCTTGCTTTCGCTGTTGTAGCTGCATGCTGGCACGCAGCAGGCATCGAGTAGAGGCACAATTAAACTCAAAAGTCGAAACCCTCGTGATTACCCACTAGCGGATCCCAACTATCTTAGCCACCCTCAGGACTTAATAGATCTCAGGCAATGTATTAAGCTAAGCAGAGAGGTTTTGGAGCAGCCATCATTTATGAAATATTCTGATGGTAAGCAACCTCCTGTATGACGCGTATGCATTCTTCTTTGCTTAAAAAAACAAGTTTAATGTTGCACAAAAGGCTAGAATTGTTTTTTAAAAAAGGCATCAGCTGAAATATCATTCTCACACGCAAGAGCATATCATAAAATGGTTTTATACGAGAGCTGGTTTAATCGTGCTTGTTTCAACTTTTCCAGAATTTAATCATCTAACCTATTGTTATTTTTGTAGCAGCATTACCAGCTATGTGCAATCACACGTTTCCTTGAAAAGGCTCACTAGATTTCCATTTACGGTACATGTAGATTAGGCTTTTGATATAGATGCATTGTAAGGTTTCTTCTAAATATTTACTGTTTCAGCATTGTAGGCTTTTCCATATTCTGCACTATTTTTGTTTTGCTACGCGATGTGACTCCGTGTCTTTTTAAACTGAGTTAACACTTTAATCATACTCAGCTCAAGGCCTGGCTACACTGACACTCTGTCACCCCCAGATGCTACATACAGCCTTGTATAGTCATAACTAATAACTGTACCAGTGATGTCATCCCCAGATGCTACGTACAGCCTTGTTTAGTCATAACTAATAACTGTGCCAGTGATGTCATCTCCAGATGCTACATACAGCCTTGTATAGTCATAGCTAATAACTGCACCAGTGGTGTCATCCCCAGATGCTACGTACACCTTGTATAGTCATAACTAATAACGGTACCAGTGATGTCATCCCCGGATGCTACGTACAGCCTTGTATAGTCATAACTAATAACTGTACCAGTGATGTCATCCCCAGATGCTACGTACAGCCTTGTATAGTCATAACTAATAACTGTACTAGTGATGTCATCCCCAGATGTTACGTACAGCCTTGTTTAGTCATAACTAATAACTGTACCAGTGATGTCATCTCCAGATGCTATGTACAGCCTTGTATAGTCATAACTAATAACTGTACCAGTGATGTCATCTCCAGATGCTACGTACAGCCTTGTACAGTCATAGCTAATAACTGTACCAGTGATGTCATCCCCAGATGCCACATACAGCCTTGTATAGTCATAACTAATAACTGTACCAGTGATGTCATCCCCAGATGCTACGTACAGCCTTGTACAGTCATAGCTAATAACTGTACCAGTGATGTCATCCCCAGATGCCACATACAGCCTTGTATAGTCATAACTGATAACTGAACCAGTGATGTCAAAACCGTAGGTAGTGTGCTACTTTTAAACGTATTTACTGTTGGTTTTCACAGGTGAGTTGCAGCCCGGTGTAGACTGTGACACAGATGAGAAATTAGATCGATTTATCAGAAAGATGGTGGATACTGCCTACCACCCGTCGTGTACATGCAAGATGGGTTCAGATTCTATGGCTGTGACTGACAGTCAAGGTCTGTCGCTAAATTACTATGCTCTACTAGTTCCTAACTTAGGCGAAAGCTCTGAAAACTAAGATTTTTTTGGCATAGCTGGATGTTTTTGTTTTCTGCCAAGAAACGAAACACAAAGCACTATATTATGATAACACGGAGTGTCTTGATGCCACGCGTGCTTCATTGGTTTAACATTTGTCGTAGGTACCACCTCAGTGATGTGATTAATAGATGGTTATGAACAAGTTAAGGCTGCATGGTCACTTTGTACAAAGCATGCTAATAGAATCGTCTTTCCTTACCTTGTATGTTGACTTGATAGAAAATATTTACTTAGCATTATACCAGAGTGTTATTTTCTGCTATACCATGCTTCATGTCTAAACACTCACTAAAGTTTGATTCCCAGATACGCCGCAAGCACCGATGACAGCACCGCAGGGCTATCAGCGGTGAAATTTGACCCTGCGCGCCAAGTACCGTGGGTAGTTGCCGGCAGTCAACGCAAGAGTTCAGTGCGGTTCAACTTTTGCGAAGAGTTGCAGGCAAAACCTTCTCGAAATGCACTGTACAGGTGAAAGTCAGCATTTTGGAAACGGCATGGCGAGCAAACATTTTTTAGATGATTATTAGCGATGCAGCTTTATGTGAACAGAAGCCCCCTAACGTCGCAAGTGTTTTGCTGCACAAGATTACCTCCGGGGTCTCACAGCTGATATTCTGGGAACCAGGCTTCAGCCTCTGCTGTATTCTGTCCATTTTTAATATTTTAGTCATCTTCAACAGGTGATGGCTCAGCGACGACTGCTATTAACCTATCATAAATCCTCTAATTGAATGCTACATTTATCTGAACGCCACCTCTACTTAACTGCCACTTTGCCATTCTTTGATCTTTATGAACCCATAATTCTTAATTAAACTCAGAATCCTTAATTCTGTAAAAAATGAAAAAGTAAAGGATACCGGATTGCCAAATGGTGATGAGATGACCTAACCTACACGTATTTAACAACGAAATTGTTTATCGACAATTTTCTGAAGCAAATTTCCGTCGTTAAATAAGGACTACCTGTACGTTAAGTATCTAAAAATGACAGTTGAACTTGCCAATTTCTACAATGTTGCTGTATGCGTCTAATGATTGTCATGTTTTTAGGGCGTGTGCACGAGACGAGCGGACTGAGAGTTGTGGATGCCTCAATAATGCCAAGTATCACTAACGGCAACCTGAATGCTCCTACCATAATGATGGCAGAGAAGTGCGCTGACATGATTCGAGGGCTGCCTCCTCTTCCAAAATCAACGGCTCCCGCCTGGAAACCTCAGTTTCCTGACCGACAGCGAGAAAATAATTCCTCTCTATGACAGTGAGACACTAACTCCTTTATTAGAAGGCCATGGAGAGAATTTTAAATTTAGCACAATGCCACTTCAGTAATTGTATGGATAAAGTTGTTTTTAAGACAGCAGTTTGGAAATTAATTGCTGTGCAGCATCTCATTTCTCTCGTTGAAACTCTCCCAACTGGCCACTCGAGTAATCGATCATTCGTCTGCTTGCCCTAGACCAGTTGCATTTCTTACCAGTCACTGATCTACAGATCACGTTAACATTCTTTGACCTCACTCGCTCTAACTCAATCACTTATTCATTCTCCCATTCATTCATTCTCTCACTCATTCATTCTCTCACTCATTCATTCTCTCACTCATTCTTTCACTCATTCTTTCACTCATTCTTTCACTCATTCATTCTCTCACTCATTCATTCTCTCACTCATTTTCTCACTCATTCTCTCATTCATTCTTTCACTCATTCATTCTCTCACTCAGTCATTCTTTCACTCATTCATTCTCTCACTCATTCTTTCACTCATTCTTTCACTCACTCATTCTCTCACTCACTCATTCTCTCACTCATTCATTCTCTCACTCATTCATTCTCTCACTCACTCATTCTCTCACTCATTCTTTCACTCACTTATTCATTCTCTCACTCATTCATTCTCTCACTCATTCATTCTCTCACTCATTCTTTCTCTCACTCGTTCATTCTCTCACTCATTCATTCTCTCATTCATTCTCTCACTCATTCTCTCACTTATTCATTCTCTCATTCATTCTCTCATTCATTCTCTCACTTATTCTCTCACTCATTCATTCTCTCACTTATTCATTCTCTCACTCATTCATTCTCTCACTCATTCATTCTCTCACTCATTCATTCTCTCACTCATTCTCTCACTCATTCATTCTCTCACTTATTCATTCTCTCACTCATTCATTCTCTCACTCATTCATTCTCTCACTCATTCTTTCTCTCACTCGTTCATTCTCTCACTCATTCATTCTCTCATTCATTCTCTTACTCATTCTCTCACTTATTCATTCTCTCATTCATTCTCTCACTCATTCATTCTCTCACTCATTCTCTCATTCATTCTCTCATTCATTTTTTCACTCATTCATTCTCTCACTCACTCATTCTCTCACTCATTCATTCTCTCACTCCTTCATTCTCTCATTCATTCTTTCTCTCACTCATTCTTTCTCTCATTCATTCTCTCACTCATTCATTCTCTCACATTCATTCTCTCACTCATTCATTCTCTCACTCATTCTTTCACTCATTCATTCTCTCACTCATTCATTCTCTCACTCATTCTCTCACTCATTCATTCTCTCACTCATTCATTCTCTCACTCATTCTCTCATTCATTCTCTCACTCACTCATTCTCTCACTCATTCATTCTCTCATTCATTCTTTCTCTCACTCATTGTTTCTCTCATTCATTCTCTCACTCACTCATTCTCTCACTCATTCATTCTCTCACTCATTCATTCTCTCACTCATTCTCTCATTCATTCTCTCATTCTCTCACTCACTCATTCTCTCACTCATTCTCTCATTCATTCTTTCTCTCACTCATTGTTTCTCTCATTCATTCTCTCACTCACTCATTCTCTCACTCATTCATTCTCTCACTCATTCATTCTCTCACTCATTCTCTCACTCATTCATTCTCTCATTCATTCTCTCACTCATTCTCTCACTCATTCATTCTCTCACTCATTCATTCTCTCATTCATTCTCTCACTCATCCTCTCACTCACTCATCCTCTCACTCATTACATAAAATAAATACTTGCTGAAGTATCATTCTATTTATTTTTCAGATATCAAGAAAGGCAACAACTATACTTTTTGCTATTCAGCAAGATGGCAGCTATTAGAGTGATCGGATAAGAATTGAGATATCGCTAAACTACCTCTCCGGCGGATAATAATTAGTGACCTGGGCTATGTAGGTATATCATATAGAACCTTGTAAAATATAGTAACTGGCTATTGATTTTGTTGTAACCACGTTGTATATTTTTTTCTGAATAATTGTAGTGCAATGCGTCTATTTAATACAGTTGACCGTGTATTTCCTATTTTACTGTTCATAAGCTATACTGTTGCATCTTTCCATTGCAAGGTTTGGTGTTCAAACTAATAGCATAAAGTTTTAATATTTTTTTATTTTTTGTCTAAATTTTCAAATGGCGTGTTGTAAAACAGACTGCTTACATAATATCATGTCGCTGTGTCTTGAAGATGGCTACCGCTGCTAATAGAATTTCAGCAATTTCAGCAATTTCTGATGACTACACCTCTATTTCAAGATTGTTTTAAACAGGTCAGCTTGGCAGCAAGTTGATACCATCAGCACTGAACCTGGAAAACTTGGTGTTGAAGTAAATGGTTGTGAGCTTTTTATAGAGAATGTTTTGTTTTGGGTAGTTCTTTTATATCCTACCTGTGTGAATTATGAACTGGCATTACTGATTCTCTCGCTCGGGAGGATAACTCCAACTTTTAGCTCTGATAGCTGTCCCAACGTATTGCTGTCAGTTGGATTGTCATCTGCTAATTGGGCAAAGATGAACTCTATCATAACATTCTTGACCAGCAGTAAGCCTCCCCACCGACCATGTTTCCATGATACGGAAAATGCAATGCGTTTCAATGAACATTCACATGTTGTAGATTTTTAAAAAAGATGAGGATTTTTACGCCAGCGGTCCCAGTGGCACATTCAGAACTGCTCAAATTAAAATAAGACTGACTGAGGTGTGGAAAATTTTTAAAATGGATTAGCTTGCTCCACATTTTGTTGCGCTTTACTCGTAAGGACCATTTCCATCGCTCGTAAGCATGAAACATTTGATAGAAATTTGCTAGTAGCAAAACTTGCAGATTTTTGCTGTTTCTATTTTGTGGGTGACGCAAACTTGTGGATTAACCGTGTCATGGAAATAAAGTGACAAAAGGAGCAGCCATCTCATAACAGGTGGTTGACTAGATGGTATTAGCGTGATAATCGGTGTGTATGAGGAACAGCTGTTAGCTCTCAAGCACGCTAAATTGGTGGAACCTGATTGACACAAACCATTTGTTAGTTTTAAACAGGATATTTTATTTACACCCAGTTTACGAGACATTTTATTTGTTCTAAGAGCGTTTCTTACAATTTGCAGCTTTCGAAACTCAAATTTATTAATCTTCTTTGTGTCTCTCACAAATGAAGGCTACTTTAACAGAGCAAGTGTTGTCATCAAACCGGAAGCGATCATTCGATGATCCTTTCTCTCCAAACAGCATCAAGCAATCTTGTTTTCCTCTAGCATTATCTGGTTGGTTATGAGCCCAATCCGTATTCGTCATGGCAATTGGGTCACCGTGTGGCTGCACCCACCTCCAATTGTCTCCGGCTTTCACACCACCAATCCAAAAATTTATTTGAAAGGCAGTATGGTAGCTTCTATAGCCATGCATCCACACTATTTCTTCTTCAGACTCTAAGGCAGCCAACGATCCTCCCATATCTTTACACATTCCTTCCGCTTGATTCCAGTCTACTTTAGTTTTGGTAAGAAATTGATAGCAGGAATCGGAAGCTGGTCTCTGTACCCAACCATTTTCACAACAGAGCACGGAGCCAAGAATGGCTACAAAAGAACACCACGAGAAGATTAGTAGCTTCAAAAAGTTTATCATATTTTCTGCGACAGAAAAGACCTCAACCGACAAATAGGATGCTAAAATACAATATTTGGAGATTGAAAGGACAGCCTGCTCATTGTGTTCTTGTAAATACAGTAATTTAGCATGAATGAAAAAACCTTATAAATCAAGAAATGTTCAGAATCTTCAAATGAAGCTGCCAGCTGCCTAGTCTAGTACAACCCACTCTACCTAACAAGACTAAGTGTTTAGACTGAAAATTCATATTTATGTAGCCAATGAAGAACACAATAACACACTGTACATCTGAAACACACTGGGAAAATGATAATAGCGAGAGAATGAGAGGGCGATTGAACAAAATAGTAAAATAGCAAAAAAAAAAAAAATGAAATTCACAATTGTCGAGTAAGAGTGCCTGCAAAATTGAGTGGAAAAAGAGCCGGAATTTTACAAAGAAGCAGAAACTTACTATATGCATACAGACAGCTTTGTTAGTAACAAGATATCATTTTTAAGTCATATGATAAAACAATACAGTAGAGTTTAATGACCTACCAAAAACAACCCACAATATTAAAGCCCTGATTGACAGCATGCTAGTTAGAGAAATAACTGAAATGAGCTCTTTTGTGGATCATGAAGGAGACCAACAGCTGTGAATTTTCACATCACTTGAACACTGAGATATGACTATTTAATATGACAGTTTGACGTCATTTTTTTATGTGAAACTGCATTAAGTTTTGAATGACAAATTCCCATTTTCATGGCTAAAAAGATGTCAGTTCTATGTGGTCAGGTATTGGTGGAGTTTCTCAAGCTTTCCTTAGATGTTCATCTCAGTTTTTGCTTCAAGGAAGTCCTTAATATGAACATAAATCTTTAAAGAAAGTCCATTATAAGAACACAAATCCTTACATATGCTTCATTTAAAAGCTACATTCATCGGTCATTTTTCAGTGATCACGTCTGCCAAGCACCTCCGACATGCATGCCCATGTTTTGGGTCTATTTACTTCTACACATTTGATTGCTTCTATCTCCCATACATACATTTACTGTATGTATGTCTCAACATCTTTTCTCCTACCTTTGAAAGCTGCAAAAGTACCTACTTACTGATGCTTCTTAGTTTTTCATAATAGTGAGAGCCGCTGGTGCTACTATGTCTCATATGAATATTATCTCAGATTAATCTGGTTCAACTCCAGCTCAGCTCCAAATAGACATTACCAGAACCTAGAGTTTAGAACCTACATTCTACAATCTTTGGTTGAATTTAGGCAATCTAACTTGTTAGATTTATTACCAATTCTTAACCATTTAACAGCGTTTTATCACATTATTTGTCTGTTTTTATATACCGGTAGCTGCCCACTGTTTGTTTTCATGTATGGCTGTGATTTATGCTATTCTTATATTCTAACCAGAAGGAGACGACTACCTGTCACGTAGCTGTTCAGTGATGCAAGGGTTGATGTTCTTGATTAGAGGTAGTTTTGATGAGTCATACCTAAAGTTTTACTGAAAGTTCTAAATACCTATTTATTATCAAAAAAATCTTTAGCATGTAATAAGCAGTGGCAGCTGGTAACACCATTTGCACTTTGTACTTGTCAAACAAAAATAAATGATTTTGTGGCAAAAATCTATGTAATATTGTACAGACTCTGCTCTGCCCTTTACTTTCCACAAGACCGATGAACAATAAACACCTCTGAGGGTTAGCTACCACCATATATTTGAATAATATATGTAAGTATACATCAATGTCAGTGCCATCAACTAATGAACATGCAAGCAGAGAACGTGTGCGCAGTACGACTCCACTCTAATGATCGTGATGGCCTTCCATATATATCGAATCTTCATGATGGGCACCACCTCTCTCAGTTCGCCGAGCTGGCTCACCAGTGATCGAGCCGCCTTCTGTGATAGGGAGGCTCGGCCTGGCTATGCTGGTGAGGTCAGTCTCACCGGCTCTGGTCACGGCGCACTGCCATAACAATATATGTGAGATTTACAGCAAACTTGTGTTAAACTAGAGTGGGCCACATTGGTTCCATTCATTGGTTCCATTCATTGGTTCCATGGCAAGTTAAATTGCAAACCGTCTATTCTCATTGTTATAATTACTAGTACATTAGTAGCATGCTAACAGTCCTGTCACTGTGAAAGATCATCATGTGTAATAAGTATGTGCACAACTATTCTTGTACGTGGAAAGATAGTCGAACAGCCCAGATAGTGGCGTGATTGGCTGGAAATCTGAACAAACTGGGTTTCATTTCCCGCAGTGTAATATTTTTCTCAACATTCCTAGCGGGGTTTTGGATGAACTGACGGATGCGACTCTTATTACAGTGAAGACTAACACAGGTGTCGCAAGCTTTGGAAAAGCTCTTGTTGGTAGACTCTTGTTAATAGGCTCTTGTTGATAGGCTGTTGTTGATAGGTTACCATCAATAATTATTGCCTGTAGTTTCCCTCTCCTAGTCTGCAGTCACAACATTTGCTGATCATTATTAGTTAATGGTTTTAAGACGGCATTATATACTTCTGACACTGACCCCAGTTCCTCGAGGTTGGGATAGACAGAACCTTCTGGTGTATATTTACAGATTTGAGAAGGGCGGTTTGTTGTACTATACCAAAGTTCTGTCTATCTACTCCCATTCAATCTGTAACTCTGTATGTGGCTCCTAGAGCTCCAATCACCATCGGTTTTATCTTCACTTTTCACATCCAGGTTAGCTCTGGATGTCAGGTGTCAAGTGTGTCAGTGTCAAGACCTGCCAGGTCTTGACACTGTTATTATTAGGTGTGATATAAGAGCCTCGTTTTAGTGTATCACAAAACTTTGCTAGCATTTTCATATTTACATAGTGTGGTGGTATGATGTTTTGCATCACCTTCCTCACTATCCTCTTGCTCTTTGCTACTCTAGTTGTCAGAGTTTCTCTCTCTCATATTTACTATTACTACTATCATTATTATTGTTGCATAGGCCTATAGAGCCAAAACAAGTAGGTATTCATTATCGGGAAGTAACAAAGTCAAGACAAAAAACATCTTCAACCAGTGAAAAAATTTAAAATATTAATTATTTATTTTAAGGCCAGTTTTAAAATGAAATAAACCCATTATGTTAAATTTATAATCACAGCTATTGTGCTCATCAATTTTATAATCTAATGCTAGTTTATACACTGGCTTCTAGGTTTATATCTTCAGTTAGAAACAAAAACCTGCCACTGCATGTCATTTCTTTCCTGCATCCACTTGTAGATGCTTCCTTCTATGTATGACAATTAAAAAACTCATTGCATGGCTGTGTGTATTTGTTATGAAGTTATCAAATACCAAATCTTGATACCTCGCCCATCTTCTTTGTTTACTTTCCCACATATGAAAATCACAAAGGACAGCAGCTATATGTATATCAATAATTGCTGCTTTCAAGTCCATCTCATTGATCACCACGATATTAGTAATATTATTATCAATATTATTATTATTAGTAGGTAGCGCAGCATGGAGTTAAGCTGATGTTGGTATCTTTGGAACTCAGGTCAGAACAACTAATCTGGGAGATTCAAAACCTTTCAAAGTATTCCAGCCAATCCCAGCTGTGCAGCAAATTGCTCTCTTGGCATTTTCTTCTTGTCAACATTCAGTTTGATCAGCTCCTCCAGATTCTTGACTGCATCTGATGCCCCACCCACGATAGGGGTGGGGGACCTGATGCCCAAACCACGATAGGGGTGGGGCACCTGATGCCCCAACTACGGTAAGGATAATTGTCACAGATGTCTTGCATTTGTCGCAGATTATTATTATAATTATTAAATGATCAATTAATGGATGGATACATGTTGACCATGGCAGCTGGTCAGCTATTAGCCCAGAATAACTGAGCAAAGATGAAATGCTCGTTTTTAAAATTGATTTACTCTTGCTGATATCATTATTAGTGTTATTATTACTATTATTTCAGGTCAGGTGATTATGCCTGCTATCGGATAACCATGAAATCGATACAACCTCTCACATGGGTCGATCGGTCAGTGACTAAACTGACCACCAAGCCCTCGAGCCTGAAGGGTAAGACTGGACATCTTGACATTCGTCACAGGTCTGTGGTAGGCCATGCCAATCAGTGTGATGCGACACACACAGCCCAGCCACAAGAGCAGGGAATACTAAACTTTTGGTTCTGGTCGGTCACTGCAACAGGAGAAAGGTTTAGTCTGTCTTGGCTTGTCCTTGCCACATAACCCTTCTCACTGTCAAGTGTGTGTTACTAGTCCAGCAAAAGCTAGTAGCATCTTAAACCCTTTTGCAAGCAGCTCTCATGAAATGGTATATCAAAAATATGTTTGATCAGACGGAAATGAGAACAGTCATTGTTGCATCAACAGACTGCTGATAAATGCTACTATTATTGTTACTATCACTGATAACTTGAAGCTGATAGCCAACAATTAATAATTGACCTCTGTCAGCTGTCTACTAATCGATGACCCTTGACAACTGTTCGTCTTTCACCTACTGACCGCTGACTGCCCTAAACCAATGACTAACAACTTGACCACTGTCCAGTAACAGCTAGTTGTTGATCGCCAGGTATAATACTTGGTATTTTTGTTATGAGCATTTGTTTTGCAGCTCATGGAATCTGGCAAATGATCATGAGGCCCACTCAGACAAATTCCTACCTAAATACTAGTGATGTCATCACAATTCGCGCATCTGCCTAACAGCATAAGGTACTCATCTCGGCTTCTTGCAGAAATAGTCCTTTGACAAGCCAAGGACTGCCTTGCATCCTTTTCTCTACCTAGACACTAAAAGTAAGCATTATACATTTGCTGTAACATAGCGTACACTGTGTTGTTGCCATGGCTACTTTACAAACCGCTTCCTGTCAACCATCGGTGCTGTTAGGAAGAACATCCAATCACAATTGCTCGAGAGCTTGAACTTACCAATTGGGCAACATATGGTAGATGAAAATAAATAAATGTTAATTATAGAGGGTATGGTAAAAGTTAACTGAATAAAACCTATTGTGCTACCGATGGAATTAATAAATTTTGATGTACGCAGTCAACTGCATGAAATGTTTCACCTTCACACCAGTCATAAATTACGTCTTGGATTGAGTTTGTTTTTTAAACAGTAACAATTGTCGCTGTCAAACAATAACATATAGAATAGTGAACAAATGGAATCACTAAAACAGTTATTATCATGGTAGTACACCAACTTATGATCAGTAGGTTGATGGTTTAAGTTCCATAAGGAGCATTAGGGGTATTAGGAAGAGCATCTAACAACAACAATTGCTCCTGTGATTCTACTAACTAACATGACAGTACTAGTACAAGATAAGGATGGCAGCAGTGACCACCACAATGAGTGGGAAAAATTAATAGGTGCAAAGCAAATTGACTGTAGAGTAAAGAATTTTAAGCGAGGGATGGATGAGAATTTGGGTTGTACCGTCATAGACAACTGTCCTTGTGAGCCGTGCTATGCCTTATGAAACGCGTGACAACCGTGCCATGGTACGCTTCTTAATCTACAAAGCAGCGGCTAGAGTTCTGTCTAGTTAAAAATCTTGACCACCTTTCCTTCACTGACCCCTTAAGAGGCAGATACCTCTAAAGTATCTACTCGCTCCACAGAAACTTCTGCGACTTTTTATAACAGAAGCGTAGTTTCATTATTTTTGTAGTTTAGTTGCTAACTAGATGAATGTCCGGCGTTGCACGGGTAATAACAAAATTACCAAATGGATTTGCGTAAATTACCTCATAAGTTAGTAGTCTAAATCCTTATTGAAGCAATAGCCGGGTTTGAAGCCAGCTTAATAATAGCTTAATAATAACTTAACAACAGTGCTAGTTGATAACCCTAAGTGCTTTAAGCGGATGTACTTTAACTGATGTAATGAATATGTTTACTATTATTGATCACAATGCTAAGATTGTCGCGCAACCTACTAGGTATTCCCTCTGCCTTCAGAACTGGAGGTTCTGAAATCAAAACTTCTGCGCGGCGGATTTTTCATTCCTAAAACTATATCGCTATAACTGGACACCTGGACAGACCAACAAACAAAAGACAAACGGAGCTAACAAATGAAATTTAAAACCTACAAACGGCCTTTTGTCATGTATTAACCAACTATGCTACTCTACCACACATGCGTAGATGTATGTTATTTGTACACGTATCTTACTATATGTATGTTATTTGTAAATTACTATCAGGAAGTTTTCGTTTACCAGCATTTATACAATAGACTATGTCTTTTGTTTGAGTTACTAGTAGACTACAAAAAAAGTTGGACAAGAGGAGAAATGATATTATGCAAAAGCACATTAACTACGGTTTTAAGATAGAATATTGTTGAATAAATAATAAAATGAAAATATCCTAAAATACTGTAATATTTTTATTTTGATCCTCACTCATTTTACAATCTCAGAATCACTTTCTTAGCTGATCAAAAAGAGAGAGAAGTGTTCATCTTTTTTGGATGAATTATTTGCAAATGGATGCCAAGAATCATTTTCAGCAACAGGTTTTGCTTAACTTTGTCAGCACCTGCCTCTAATTTAAAAGCATTTAATTGTTTCATTAATCAGAAGTTACTTGACTCGTAATTTTTAGACCCTTTGAAATTAAATTTTGACTTGTGAATGTTAGAGTCAAAACAGAAACTCAGGTCATTATGACTAATATATCAAAAAAATATGAGAATTGCTTAGAATACATCTTGTTGTCACAAAGCCCAACATACCGTGTCCTTGAAAAGTAAGGCCATATTTTTTGAATAATTTTTACCCAACTCAGCTAAAACACAATATACATGACACTATGACATATACGCAATCACTTACAACCTATTAATACCTTTTCATTATTTTCTAAACATCAAAGTTTGCCGAAAAATATCTTTGAGATATAAAAATCATGGTGTTAGTTTTGTAGACTGAGCTCCTGCAGGCAGGAATGGCGCATTGGAACCCAGGAAATTTCAGAAACGCAGGAAGATCCGGCGGTAGAGATGAGCGGCCTTACAGAAGTGCCCCGTGTACACCTGAAAGCAGTCGCAGAAATCAAGAACTCGCAGACGCAGCAGTAAGAAGGCAATCGCAGATAGCACAACGCATGGCAAACGAGGCACAACAACAAGTAACACAGAGAACGCGAGAGCACGCAGAACGAATTCGGGGTCCAGAAAGAACTACTCCTATGCAAGGTTATTCTGCCAGCGTGACACCTGGAGGCGGTAGGTAACATTTTTACAGAAACTTTGAACCGAAGTAGAATGTAATCTACTTGCTGACTCGCTGGTGACTAGACATCAAGTCTAGCCCTGGCCAAGAAAAAGCGTATCTTGTTGCTAAACATGGAAATCTTTGACCTAGGGCAAATAGCCAAAATACAACTAAATTTTTAAAAGAAAAAGTCTGACCAAAAACTGCGTGACAACCTTGTATATCAGTTTTGATACAGTTTGATACAGTATACTTGTATACAGTTTTGACTAAAATTTAAATAGCAATTACTTGAAACCTTTCCCAAGCACTGATAAGTCAACTGCAAATTTAGTTTACTTTGCGGCTGAGTGGAACTTTAAAAAAAATGTTTATTTCTTAGAGGCAGATAGTAATACAGCTCGACATTTGCGCTTAATCCGTTTTAGAACTGAGTTCGTATAGCGTATAGCAATATACTCGTGTCTCAAGGCACTATTTCCTATATAAAATAACTAAATACAAATTAGTCCGGTACCATACTATGAACAACCACATAAAACAGCATAATGTGATAAAAAATGTGTTTTTATTTGCTAAATCAGTACCTATGCTAAAAAAGTAACAAATAACTATTTAGTTGCTAAAGTTCGCAATAAAATGTAACATAGCTATGTACACATCTGCAAGTTCTTAGCTTCAAGACTGATGTAGTGACTAATGGTGGTCTGAGAGACCTGACAGCAACGCGTTCGGTACACTAAACTTTTGCGACTCTATGTAACAGAAACTTTGAATTTAACTTAAATGAATTCAGTTGACTAAACACGCAATTGAAGCTAAGTTATAATCTTTTACTCAACTTTCTTTAGTTTTTTCTTAATTTTTATGATCCATTTCCGGTTTGGCACTTTTTGCTTCAGGTTCACTATAACTTCTAGCCGACCTTTTAAAAACTTTTAAAGACCTTTTAAAACTCATTCAAGGAAAAAGACCAAGCGATGCTGTTCTCGAAAGCGGCTTCTTGCATACTTGAGCATATATTGGCCATCGAGAACCCGATCGTAGGCTTGTATCTCAAGGATTACTTGCATGTCGAAAAATAACTGCTCATTTCTCGGTTTTTTTTGTATGCTAGGACATTCACGTGTCAAGATTTGACTGTGCAAAGATTTTTTTGCTGGTTTGTCAGAGAAGTAAAGCAAAAATAAAAACATCTAGTCAGAGATTATTATCAAAGAAGTTGTTAAAGTACTCTATCAATGCCATAATGCCCATACCCCACACAGGGCTAAATTACTATATTTGTTTTACCAAACTCTAGTTAGGCAGTTGCAATGACAGAGTTTAGACAAATTTGAATGTACTGATTTCGTGAAAAGAGTGATTTGAAGTTGTAGTGCCCAAATGGGAATGTAGTACATACAAACATCATGACTAGTTTCATTAAAAGCTCTTGCTGATGGTACTCTCTGTTTTTCTTAATCATTAGCTAACTGATGTGTGATGAATCCGATATTGCAACAGTGTTTACGAATGCATCATATGTCACGGATGAGCTATAGATATTGTAAAGTTTTTCCTCAACATGTGTTTAGCTTTTGGTCTAGTGTACAGAGTTTAGGCTACACGAGTGTCTTTCTAGTTAACGTGAATGCTAGTTCAATGCTGATAGAATCCATAATTTGAAATAACTTGATTCCTGTAGTTGCTCTGATGAATCTCCAGCCATTGTATCGAGGCGACAATATTAACTGAACAATAAGTCAAAGTTAAAAAGCATATTGGCCTACTTTAACCTGAAACAGTCGTACAGCTTTCTTCATAGGTTGAGGTTAATAAACTGATAATTCTGAAAACCAGTTTTTGATAATATTGTAAATAAAATTGCCAAGGAAACAGCCAAGTAACAAATAAACACATGAAGTGTATTAAGTCAACTAAAAATATATATTTTATATGAAAATATAAAATACATCAATTCAAAAATCTTCAATTCTGACTGTCAATAAACTCTATAAATTTCGAACTCTCATCGCGTCTCATCAATTATTCTACAGCCTTAAATCACATCGCATTCATCAATATCCCACTCACTGCTCTTCCTTAAATCTAAAGCTACCTCCCTCTAAATCTGCTTCGGGTCATCGCAGAATGTCATACCAGCAGTCAGCACAATGGAACGCTCTGCCTGATGAACTGCGTAGGGTTGTGAGTGGGCCCACTTTTAGACGTGCCCTCAAGCTGTACCTGTTGAGCGGTGACTAAATAGTTTCTGGCTGCTTGCTGTTAACTTGTGGCCCAGCGCCTTGACTAGCAATGCTACTGCGCAGTTTGGGCCTCATCATTATTTCTTTTTTTTTTTCTGTTTTCATGTTTTTTGATGAAATAAAACAAACAAACAAATGTGTGTGCAACAAATGACAATCACGCAAAGAGCCTGCGCACGACGGTAGTCTCCTTCATTTATAGCGATCCCTTTTTTGTTAGGCTCGCTCTTTTTCTTTGTTTATTGCTTGGTGTCTTTACTCATCACTCAGTCGTCTGTGCTGGTTCATCGATGAACGCGACTTCTCTGGTGACAGGAAGTCTCGATTCAGTGATGCTGGTGGCCAGGGGACCAGTCTCTTCGGCTCTGGTCACGGCTTCCTGCCGCAACACTCCTCTCATCAGTGGAGGCCCTGCCGAGGTTGTCCACTAAGAGCTGGGAGGCGGAGGCCGAACTCCAGTCGGGCAACTTCTGTCCGATAAACGGTTTGTCTGTTTTTCGGAGGTGCCGGGCTTGTATGAGTTGGCTTGTACGAGCAATTATCTTCTGCCAGTGGTGGCTATCCTTCAAGAATAGTATATATATATAAAAAAATTGTTTCTTCACCCCGGTTAACCCATATGAGTAGTAATTTCTGCTCTAAATCGGGTCACCTACCAGAGACCTGGGAGCTTGAGCACTCGCCTCATCTTAGCTGTTCCCAATAGCGCACTTTTCTGCAACTCACCTGAGTTGACTGCTGTCGATATCTGGGCAAGCCACATTTTACGCGCCGGTGTTTTTGCGCCCAGTGCCCCGATGACTACTGGAATTACAGTTGTTTTTACATCCCAGCATTTTCAATCTCCTCTCCAAGAGGGAGATATTTTTCCACCTTTTCTTTTTCTTTGCTGGCTATATTGTAGTCATTGAGTACTGCTATATCTATTATAGTAGCTTTCTTGTTCTCCTTGTCCGCCACCACTATATCCGGTTGGTTTGCTAGGACATGCTTGTCAGTCCGGATGTAGAAGTCCCAGAGGATCTTAGCGCGGTCATTTTCATTGACCTTAACAGGAGCTTCCCACCAGTGTTGTGATTTATTAAGGCCATACTCATCACATGAGACGTCTATGCACAACACCTGCGACATGATTATGCCGCTCAGTGTATGCGTTTCTTGCTAGCTGCTTGCATCCACTGATGATGTGTTGGATGGTCTCAGGTGCATCTTTGCAGTCTGCATCTAGGATCGGCCCTAGTGTGATAGACTTTTGTTTGGGGTTACCTTGTTGGGAGCACTTGCTCCTGGGCTGCCATGAGTAGCAACTCTGTATTGGCCATTAGGATTCTTTTGTTCAGCCACATATTTCTGGTGAAGATCGCCAACCTTAGATATTTGTTGATGGTAAGCACCATGAAGAGGTTTCGTGTGCCAGTCAATTTCCTCATTATCAGGGCAAAGCTCCATTGCCAGAGCAGCCGATTGAAATTCAGCTAGCAACTTATCTGAAGTGGCCATGGAGGCTGCATAGTCTTTGATGCTTTGTTCTTCCCCTTTCACTGTCTGCTGTGCACTTTTGAGTCTCCTACCGCCATCTTTCCTTTCGAGATACAATCTAGTAGTATCAGATTTTGGGTGAAGTGATCCATGCATGGTCAGCAGTTTACGAGTTGCTATATCTGTTTCCGTGATGGTTTCCTCAGGCCACTTTATTATGTCAGTCGGATATCTTATTACTGGCAGTGCGTAGGTATTTATTGACACGACTTGATTCCTGGCATTGAGCTGGCTCCGTAGGACCTGCCGAAGGCGTTTCTTGTATTCGGTAATGGCTTTGTGATGTACACTATATATATATATATATATATGTATATATATATATGCTGTTGAAGAAGAAGGCAGGATTTCACTAGAAGCAGAGTGCTCAACATTAAAATAGAGCATTTATATAAAATGCATTAAGAACTGTAAACTTCAAAAAACTATATACTACATGTACTTGAAGTTTCATGGTTGTTACCACTTAACAGGTAAAATGCTTACAGTTCTTAATGCATTTTAATATATATATATATATATATATATATATATATATATATATATATATGCCACCACTTGCCACCACTGAAGCCGTGGCCTCTGAGAGGGCTATGGTATTCTTCCACCTTGTAAATTGGTCTGTGAATACCATGATTCTTTTTGTTACCTCTTGTTACCATTGGCCCTATCAGGTCTATGGCCACCTTCTAATCAGGGGTGCTTGGCATAAAAACTATGCCTGCCGCTTGTGGAGCCTATGGCTGTTTTGGTGTCACCGTGTTTTGCCACCTGACAGACCTCACAGCTCTTGTTGAGTCTCCTTACAGTGTCTGTCATCCTTGGCCAGTACCAGGTCAGCTGCAGCCTGCTGACCATCCTACCCACCAAAGTGAACTAGATCAAGAGTCTGCTAAACAGCCATCTCTCTGATGGCTGATGGAGAGACCGAGCACAATCATAGTAGGTCTTGGAAAAAAGTCTGGGATTTCAGCCCCTCATTAAAGTATATCCTGAAAAAAACAGACAAATTTTATGCAGCGGGCGGTGTTCTTGACTCTTACGTTTTAGTTGCTCTCGTGTCAGTTCTTCGGCCTGCTCAAAAGCATGGTACATGGTGGCCACCGATTTCCGGCCAGTGGTTTGCATCTGAGCCAGCTCTTTTTTGGCGTCTCCCACCCATGCCGTGCAGCAGAGTCCTAGGGTGGCCTTGAGTGGCCCTGGGCTGGCTCCTTTGGCTGCCGTAGCAGCGAACAGGTACACTAAACCAACCATTTTGCTTGCAGTCTCGGCGACCCATGGCACGGTGAATCGGTTTCTCTCAGTTTCTTCTGAGAGGCGGTGGACCTCCAAAGCAAACATTTTGCAAGTTTTTCAATTTTTGTGTACCATATATAAGATGCTACTAAAAATAAAATGAGATGAGTTTAAAGAACAACAAGAAAATGAGCTAATGGATGATGCTTTTAACCATGACTCATTGGCCAAAAAGAATATGCTGCAAAATGGGAGTGGTAAGGTGCACAGCGAATAAACAGCGTGAAATGTTTTGATGTGATATTGGTAGGGGAACATTACTCCACAGTCATCACCCGAAAACATGGCCATGAAGCGGATGAACCCATGAGTCATTTGGAAGGATATTTCATAGAAGAACTACCTCGTGTATATGATGTTTATTAAATAATAATTGTTAGTTGTTTTTACCTTATGTATATGATGTTTATTAAGTAGTGATTGTTAGTTGTTACTACCTTATGTATATTATGCTTGTTAAGTAGTAATTGTTAGTTTGTTAATATGTTTTTATGTAATATTGATAGGGCGAAATCCGCCACCAGTCATTACCCGAAGACCTGGCTATGAATTGGATGAGCCCATCAGTCGTTTGGAAGGAGTTCCCATGCAACAACCACCCTTTGTAAAACGGAATCCAAATTGTTAGTTGTTACCACCTTATGTATATGATGTTTATTAAGTAGTAATTGTTAGTTGTTACTACCTTATGTATATGATGTTTATTAAGTAGTGATTGTTAGTTGTTACTAGCTCATGTACATGATGTTTATCTAGTAGTAATTGTTAGTTGTTATTACCTTATGTATATGATGTTTATTAAGTAGTAATTGTTAGTTGTTACTATCTTATGTATATGATGTTTATTAAGTAGTAATTGTTAGTTGTTACTACCTTATGTATATGATGTTTATTAAGTAGTGATTGTTAGTTGTTATTACCTTATGTATATGATGCTTATTAAGTAGTAATTGTTAGTTGTTATCTCTTCATGTACGACGTCTTATGTAAAGAGCTTTGTATATCATTATGTATATGATGTTTTTTGTGTACACAATGTAAGATGCTACCAGAAATGCTGGTAGCATCTTACCAAATTTTACTGGTAAGATGCTACCAGTAAATCGCCTTACCCTAGGACACTTATATTTCGCTAGTATTTAGTTTCGTGAGTAGCACACAGAGTAAAATTTCGCTGCAACTTAATTTCGTGGCTCTGATGAGTGCGAAAATATAGTGGTGTGAAAATAAATGCTGTAGAAAAAACATTACATTCCTCAGGTCCAGTTCACTAATAAGAAAAAAATTCAATTTGGGAATAGTTCGTATTTGTAAACCACAGGTTGAAATGTGTGGGTGAGATCGACAATTCAATTTGATCACTTGCTGCAATTTGTTTCTTAGACTATCAATGACGTCTAGGTCCCTCCCGCCGTGACTTTCACACTCGAATCCCAAGAAGAAGAAAATAGATAGGTAAAAACCAACTTCACAACCAAAACTGTATAACCCTTACGCTGTCATAAACGCATTTATGCGTTTTCTAGGGGCCACCGACCATAAACGCATTTTCTGACTTTCTCAGCAATTGTCTGGTAACCTGATTTTATTATTTGTTGACCACATAACCCACGGTCTTTAAGTGTTTTATGAAATTGACTGTGTTGTCCGAAGATTTCTCTATAAAATCAGCCTAAAACAACGAAGCAATTTTAAACTTTTGTTTGAGAATTTCTAATCTAAAAACGAACATTTTTCTGTGAGTTCATTAACTACCCCGCGCGAGTCATAAAACAGGTAATTAGTTGTTGATGACATAACAGCTAGTTTAGATTTTCGTGATTATACAGATAATTAAAGTAGAACTTGAAAAGTACTGTATACATATCATGAAGCAATATCGGCAATTTCGGTAAAATGGCTGGCACTAGGCCGGTAACGAATTTGTACATGATTGGCAGTGAAAGAGATAATGTGGTTGGACCTGATGAGGGTTGATATTGTTTTTGGATGGTAATAGAATTCATCACTGCAATAATTATTCTTCAATTTTACGACTTCACCTACCAGACTTTCATCCTCATCAGTTACAAATTCGGTGACTAAACTGATATTGCTTTGCCATGCTGCTCAGTTGGTGTATTAGCTATAATGAGTTTACCAGAAATTTCCCATTTATCCTAACCACAGACGAAAGTTGCCTGCATTTCTAATATTACGATTTTATTGTGGATATCAATGAACAAAGCTATTTAACTTTGCGTTTTCGCTCGTTCGTTGTGACAGTTTAGTTTCGCTCATTAAATTTTCGCGAGAGGGTTTCACTGCGAAAACGCGAAAGTTCGATGCCGCGAATACATAAGTGTCCTAGGGTACTTGTTACCAGAAAGTAAGGCGATTTAGAATAATGATAAGGAAATAAGCTAATGAGCGTTGCTTTTAACCATGATTCATTGACCAACAAGAATATGGTTCAAATTGGGAGTCGTAGTGTGCACAGCGAATAAATGTGTAATGATGTTATATTAATAGGGGGGAATGTCTCAACAGTTGTTACCCGAAAACCTGGCCATGAAGTGGATGAGCCCATCCGTCCTTTGGAAGGTCATACCACATCAAGACTTCCTGGCTATCGGAGAAACTATAGAAAATGTTAGTTGTTACTACCTTATGTATATGATTTTTATTAAGTAGTGCTTGCTAGTTGTTATTACCTTATGTATATGATGTTTATTAAGTAGTAATTGTTAGTTGTTATTACCTTAGGTATATGATGTTTATTAAGTAGTAATTGTTAGTTGTTACTACCTTATGTATATGATGTTTATTAAGGAGTAATTGTTAGTTGTTATTACCTTAGGTATATGATGTTTATTAAGTAGTAATTGTTAGTTGTAACCACCTTATGTATATGATGTTTATTAAGTAGTAATTGTTAGTTGTTACTACCTTATGTATATGATGGTTATTAAGTAGTAGTTGTTAGTTGTTACTACCTTATGTATATGATGGTTATTAAGTAGTAGTTGTTAGTTGTTACTACCTTATGTATATGATGTTTATTAAGTAGTAATTGTTAGTTGTTACTATCTTATGTATATGATGTTTATTAAGTAGTAATTGTTAGTTGTTACTACCTTATGTATATGATGTTTATTAAGTAGTAATTGTTAGTTGTTATTACCTTATGTATATGATGTTTATTAAGTAGTAATTGTTAGTTGTTACTACCTTATGTATATGATGTTTATTAAGTAGTAATTGTTAGTTGTTATTACCTTATGTATATGATGTTTATTAAGTAGTAATTGTTAGTTGTTACTACCTTATGTATATGATTTTTATTAAGTGGTAATTGTTAGTTGTTACTACCTTATGTATATGATGTTTATTAAGTAGTAATTGTTAGTTGTTACTACCTTATGTATATGATGGTTATTAAGTAGTGCTTGCTAGTTGTTATTACCTTATGTATATGATGTTTATTAAGTAGTAATTGTTAGTTGTTACTACCTCATGTAGGGTCAAGTGGGGTAAGTACACCATCGAAAAAGGGTAATTCAATTTCGCAGTCTTACTGCTTTGCTTTAACTAAATATTTGAGTCTACTATTTGTCATTGTGAAACTCCAGAATGTTCTGAGCAAAAATATCAGCACTAAAAGACTGTTAATTAAATATCATTGCTTTATATGAAGCGCTAAAAAATGTTTGTCTAGGTGGTGCATTTACCCCATATACAGGGGTAAGTGCACCACCTAGCCTTCTTTGTCATTGTTATGCATTGGTTGATAAACAGAGGCAAATGCATCAAATTGCTGATATTGAAATTATATAAAATTCAATAAAGATGAAAAAAAAAATTTTTTTGAGCCTGTACCGCACCACTAAAATATTGATCGTATTGAACATTAAAATTTTAAAAATTAGCAATTTTATACCATTGCAATTCAAGTGACCAGTTTTACTCAAGTGAACCACAAATTTGACATAGACTAACTCCAAAGTATAACAAGAAAGACTATAGAGATTGGGAGAACTTGAAATGAGATTGAACTGTCTCTTTTGATGGGGAACTACATGTGTGCCGGGTGGTGCACTTGCCCTGCCCTTGTTTATGTTAAGGAGCACATAGGTTAATGTTAATGTGCACTACATAGGTGCACTTGCCCCTGTTTCTAAAATTATCAAGGGCAAGTGCACCACCCCAGTTAAAATAATACAAAGTTATTTGTTTGGATTAAAACAAGAAAAAAAGTATTCTATAGACAGACACCAGTTGCACTCAATAGTTAGCTAAAACAAATATAGACTAAAATGAAAGTTATAAAATTATCAGTGAACAGCTCTAAATTTAAAGTCAACTACTTAAATAGTGCATTTACGTTTTTGTTGCTCACTTAACAAAAAATTTGAAATCTAGAATGCAGGGACTATAGCTTCCTGTGGAGGATCATGGGTAATAGTCCTGCAACTCAGAGACAGCTATGCAGTGATTGGCTGATAAAATATCAACAGCTGGTGCACTTGCCCCAATGGTGCACTTACCCCACTTGACTATATATGATGTTTATTAAGTAGTAATTGTTAGTTGTTACTACCTTATGTATATGATGTTTATTAAGTAGTAATTGTTAGTTGTTACTACCTTATGTATATGATGTTTATTAAGTAGTAGTTGTTAGTTGTTACTACCTTATGTATATGATGTTTATTAAGTAGTAATTGTTAGTTGTTACTATCTTATGTATATGATGTTTATTAAGTAGTAATTGTTAGTTGTTACTACCTTATGTATATGATGTTTATTAAGTAGTAGTTGTTAGTTGTTACTACCTTATGTATATGATGTTTATTAAGTAGTAGTTGTTAGTTGTTACTACCTTATGTATATGATGTTTATTAAGTAGTAATTGTTAGTTGTTACTACCTTATGTATATGATGTTTATTAAGTAGTAGTTGTTAGTTGTTACTACCTTATGTATATGATGTTTATTAAGTAGTAATTGTTAGTTGTTACCACCTTATGTATATGATGTTTATTAAATAATAATTGTTAGTTGTTACTACCTTATGTATATGATGTTTATTAAGTAGTAGTTGTTAGTTGTTATTACCTTATGTATATGATGTTTATTAAGTAGTAGTTGTTAGTTGTTATTACCTTATGTATATGATGTTTATTAAGTAGTAGTTGTTAGTTGTTACTACCTTATGTATATGATGTTTATTAAGTAGTAGTTGTTAGTTGTTACTACCTTATGTATATGATGTTTATTAAGTAGTAATTGTTAGTTGTTACTACCTTATGTATATGATGTTTATTAAATAATAATTGTTAGTTGTTACTACTTTATGTATATGTTGCTTATTGTTGTTTATATGTATCGCAGCTGGTAGAAAGGGTCAACGGAACGTTGAACTCGAGTCGGATGAGCCCACAAGCCGTTTGGAAGGAGGCCACACCAGAAAACAAAGGTCCGACCTTAGTCGAACACAACCTCAAATAGAACCTCAAAGAGTTCCTAGTCCTCCTTTACATATCAGGTCTTTGGGTAATCTGACCGTAAATGATGACAATGATCCCACCGCGCAATCATACCAAGACCGTTTTAACAGAGTTCCTCATCATCACAGAAATAGATGGCATCTAAACACTATGGCTATTTTCAACCCTGATAGTCATAATGGAGAGGAATATTCCAGAAGACTTCCAGAGATTACGGCTTGCTACACAATGAGTGACGGGGAGAGAAGGTGTGGCGTTCACCAAGGCAGCAGTGACGAGGGTGTTTGTTGGATCAAGGAAAAATATAGTCATCTTCTAACCAGGGGTTCTAGAATAGACCAATACGCGGCAGATTTAAATGAAAGCGCTCGTAAAACCATCGAAAAACGAATTGATAAGAAAGAGAAGCGAGCATACAATAAAACAGTGAAGTATGGGCTACAGTATGGAGGCTTGTTTGAGCCAGGGCAGTACTCGCCGGTTCGAGAATCCGAAGAGGAAGAGGAAGAAGATTAGTCTCTCAGCGTGCTGATTCTATGTAGATTATATGTTTAATAAAGCCAATAATTGTTGCATTGTAAAACATTGTTTTTGAAGGCCTGGTGTACATGTATAAAACCGTATATTGTAACAAAACTCATCCTTAATGATTTAATATTCCAGAGGTGTAAACACAGGCAAATTTTGCATTCTCTGAAAAATGATATAGTTAGTAGTTTTATAACAAAAACTCGACACTAAGCTTTGCAAGCAGCAATATGGTAGTACTGCGTCTATTGTAAGCTGTAGCGCTTACGCTGTAGCGCCTATGACATACTATAGTTAGATAATTGCTATCTATGAGAGCTTGCTATATATATCCTTCGCACTTACTATAGCTAGTCTACCAACAGTAGTCTACTGGCTCGAAGTCAACAACCTGGATGTGAGGCAGAACCCGCTGCAAGCCGCCGACCCATCAATTGAAATTTCACTAGATGGCAGAAAGCCAGGCTTGTTCACTAGATGACAAGTGTCTGCTAGCACGCACTTGTCATACACACGAGCAGGCTGACAACTGAGCGACTTTTGATTCTCCACTCATAGAGGCTATGTAATTGAGCACACGTGAGGCGTTTGGATTCCAACTGCAAATCTGCAATTTTAAAAATGTAAAAGTTTGTTTAGATAATAAAGTCGGATACCGTCTATTGACAGCAGATAAGTGCATGCTTAGCAATGCATGAACAAAACATGTAGACTGAAACCTTTTCAAATATGTTAATGTTTTGAGGTTATGATACCCAAACGCTCGTCTTATAACTGACACACTCTTTAAGCTAAATTATTTTTTCATTTTGGTTTTTGACCTTGAATAAAGTATTGCTCGTGACGGTCAAACTCTGCTAAGAGCAACATGAAAAAGACAACTTTAAGTTTATCGATAGTGTCAGACTAAATGAATGCTTAGCTCATAACCCTTTCTATATGACTGATAAAATAGGGTATGAGCTGTACTTCCCTGTATACTTCTCTTCTCTATATTTCTCATAGAGTTCACAATGCAAAAAGTCTTATCTTTATCTGTATATATACATGTATGTATATAAATATCTATATATATATAAACATGTTTATATCTATATATATATTTCTCAAAGTTAGTCATCGTTTGTGTATTTGTAGGATTGATTGTCTGGCTATAGATCTTAAAATCTTGGAATAAATATTCCATACCGAGGAACATTCAATCTCAGATCTTGCCATTCGCCGGTCTGACGCCCTTCACACTATGCAACAGAAATCGAATTGCTAGCTTGCCAATGTAAGTCATTATATGAGAGCAAATACCTACTGTAACTGCTTTGCGTACGACCGGGTCATAGCATAACGTCACGAGAAGCTGTTCGTTCACATTATTAAACGTACTGGCTAATAGCGGCAGGCTAATAGCAACCAACTCTCACTACTTCTCATTGTTTATAAGACAAAACACTTTTCTCATGATATGTAGTTTGATAATTAGAATGGCAAATTTTGTTATATGTTAAATACAAATCAATTTTCTGTCCGAAGACTTTTCTATTATCCGGGCAACGCCGGGTAGTACAGCTAGTATATTTATACATAAACATATATTTATATATTTATTTATAAATAATTATATATACATGTATACATTTATATATAAATATATACATGTATATGAATATATACATATATATATATGTATATATTCATATACATATATATATATATTCATATATATATATATATATATATATATATATATATATATATATATATATATATATATATATATATATATATATATATATATATATATATATATGAATATATACATTTCTCAAAGTTTGTGTGTATGCGTGTATACTAGCAGCTGTGCTACCCGGCGTTGCCAGGGTAAAAAAAAAGTCGTTAGACAGAAAATTTATTTGTGCTTAACATATAATAACATTCGCCATTCTTACTTTCAAACTATATACTGTACCATGAAAAAAGTGTTTTGTCTAGTTGAAATAATTTAAGAGAAAGCATAAACTGTAAAGGTTTTCAAGTTTTGTCAAACAACTGTAATTTTTAAACATTATATCATAAGGGAAATCTTTTGCAGGTCCAATTATTAACAAAAATAAAACAATCATGAAAGGGTTTAAATGTAAATGTGAAATAATTAGCAAGTAATAGTTAAATCAATACAAAGGCATCGTCATCCATAGGCGCAATTTATCAATTAATACCCCATTTAGCGCGTGAAATTGGGAAAAGGGTATACAGTATCTATAGTAAGAGCTATGGATTTGTAAAACCCTTATAGAATTGGGGTTAGATTATTGGTTATTTACAAACATGCGGCTGCAATCTTCTCAAGTTCAAGTCCTGCGCAATACGAGTTTTTCATTCCGAGGTTTAAATAATTATAGCCAGACACACTGATTTACAGAACAACAGACATACTAACACTGAGATTTATATATAACATATATATGTTATATATAACAAATATAAACATTCTTATACATATGCATGTATTTCTCAAAGTCTTGTGTATTTGTTGTTTTTATTGTCCAGTTATAGCAATCTTGGAATAATGATTCCGTATCACAGAAGATTTGAACTCGGACCTTCCGAGTCACCAGTCAGACACTGTACCAACTCAGCCTCACGAACTTGATCTCTTAGCTAGCCATATATGTCGGTTTATCAGAGCAAGTACACGCAACTTTGCATACTACGCAGGGTGATTGCCTAATGTCACCGAGAGGGTAGCTTTTATTAGCACACTTACTCAAATTTTCCATTGACTATGTGCCAGGCTAACAGCAAGTGGCAGGCAACTCTCATTACCTCTCATTATTTATAAGCTGATTTTTAATACCTGGGCAATGCCTAGTAGCACAGCTAGACAATATATATGTTAACATAATTTTCTATGGGGCGTGATATGAAAATCAGCATGATTCATCTAAGCGAGTCTGTTACAATGTAACGGGATACAGTTAAAAATGTAGCCAAAACCAAAATGAAGCGAGTACACCTGCGCTGCTGAAAAGAAAGGACTCTAGTGATATACAGATATACTTTTAGCCTATCATGAATTGTATTGTAATTACATCCCTCGCACAATATATCAAACTCGATTCTCAAATTTCTGTCTAAATCTCCGCCAATCTTCTTCCCGAGCGGGCCATCGCAGGATGGATTACCAACAGGCCATTTTTTGGAACCAACCCTCTAATACCATAAAAGACATTGAGAAGGTGGCCAGTTTCAAGAAAAAACTTAATTTTCACCTTTTAACAAGTGAATAAAAACTAATTACTTATAAAAATTGATCTTGATTATGCGATGATGACAAGCCCGATTCCACGACTAGCTATGCTAATGCGTATTATGGACTTCATCACTCTTTCAGCTTTTTTTGTTTGTTTAATTACTATAGCTGGTTAAAACAAATCGAAAATCAAAAAAATCAAATCAAATAGTGCTAAAGCACATTTTGAAACTAAATGTAAGTCACAATAAAGTAAGATAATTTAATATTATGGTATTGTTAAGTTATAATTAGCTCTGTAGCGGGTATTTAGTATGATCTTAAGATAAAAACAGTGAAATTTTCTGGTTTTATTTTGACTAAAAACACACACTAACATTGAATGAGAGTTGCCTTGGCTGAGTAAGAGTCACTCAAAAACTGATGATGTCATTCGACAATCATTATAAACTGATTGTAAGCTGAATTATATATTCTCTTGGAATAGCTGTAAGTAACAACTTCTTAGAACTTGTCTATCAACTATAAACAGCAACTAACTTACACTTGTATGTATACCTTCACTTACACTTATACACACCCTTTTACTGCAAACCTCTCGTACAACTGTTGATGTATGTTGACACACTTAAGAAATGCAGTGATGTTTATTTGAACACTTGGGCTTTGATTGTCTTGACATTTAGCTTGAGCACAGCGGTCAGAAACTTTTTTGCTTTTGAATAAACAGGAAATAAGTGTTTTTGTGTATTACTTTAAATATCTTCATGTTTTTCTTATTTAGGTGAAGGCAACCAGCTGGCTGGAATGGGTTCGACAAAATGTGTAAAGACAAAAAGCAGTGCGCACTCTTTGGAGAAATCAGGTTAGACTTTGTCTACTCCTTACTTAGCTAACTCTAGATGCTCATAGAAACACTTTAGATGTTAAACACAGTCAGGCAAAGGGAGCAAAACTCTCATTCTGATTCTAGCTTCCCTTTTAAACAAAAGCTAATCTTGTTGGCAGAAACAATATTTTTAGTTGGTACAAAATCTATAACAATAAATTCAACTTTTTCGTTGTCTCTCTGTGTGTAAACTATGCATTTACACAGACTAACAGCGTTCATGCCATAGTTTGACTGATTTTATCAAAAGTTTATGCGCTTATGCTCTATACTTTCCGCTAGGTCATTAAAAATATTTGAGATCAAAACTCTGACCTGTTGCTGAGAACCAGACTCTTAAACATACCTTGCGGGCTTCTTATACACCCCCTGCAGGCTATCCGATTATAAAGAAAAGAAATATAGGTATTGCCAGGCTTGTTGCTAGTATGCAATGTGTAAGACTTTGCTGATTTTCTCCAACAGTGGCCTGCTGCTAGCAAAGAAATGGGCTTTGGCGGAACCTACAAAATACCAGCCAAATTTAACAAAAACGTTAAAGTAAAAAATAGTTCATTTTTTGCATATCCCAAATTATTTAGAGCATTCCGCATTTTGTTGCACCAAACTATTTTATTATGTATAATTTTACAAGTGAGTCATACTAGATTTGACATGGCGCTATCTCAGAAGATTTTTGTATGAATAGATTTAAAAAATGTATTAAAATGATGGAATGACCTTGAATAAATCTGGGAACTCAGGCTAGTTTTCAGAAGCCATCAAACAGTTTTAAATTTGTCTGCAAATCAATACATGTAGCTTAAACATTTTTTAACTTCCTAGAAATTTTCATCCTCATTTATAGAAAGATTGTTGCTAAAGGAAGCAAATACCCAACAACAACAATATTTAGGTGACTGCAGTTTGAGCAACAGGCAGCGACCCGACTTTTGCCGCCAAAGTGAACAGGAGCCTGCAGATTATTGTCTGGTGGGAGGCGTCAATGAAAGTGCAGAGACTCAGCGGGATACAAAGCAAGAGTTGACTTATCAATGGGTTGAACAGGCAAAAAAGCACGCAGAAGAACTGTTAGCGAAGCAAAAATGCAATGAAAGAGTGCAGCAGCAGAAGAGAGCTGGAGGAAATGACTTAGAGTCATGTAAGCTTCCTAAACGGGCATCTTTTAGATAATACTTTTTGATAAGGCAAAATTTTTTAATTCTTCAATTCATAAACATAAAATATTTATTATGTTTACATTAGTCTTCATATATAAATTTCCATCTTTGTCTTTTTGTTAAACTCTGTGTCCAGTTATAGCAATTAAATTGAACAAAGAAAATTTGCATAGAACTGGATTTGATCTCACAACTTTTAAATCTAGAGGTGGCTAACTCAAACATTGAGCTACACTGAATACAACAGATTCATTGGTCATACAGCCATTACCTTGGTTAAAATACTCACGCTGAAAGAGTTTGCTTGGGTTTAATAACTAGCACTGTTAACCGTTACGTATAACGATTGTTAAGCTGGCCAAAACGCGGGTTTTGTTTAGTAAAGATCTAGCTTTTCCTGGTGATCCACTCAAATTTATTAGGTAATTATTCTATCACTTGTGCAATGCTGGGCATTCACCTAGTTAATCTATATATATATACAAGTATATATAAATCTGAGTGTCTGTCTCATTGTAGGTCCAGTTAATAGCGATTGTTTAAATTGCGTACCCTAAAGTCCAGACATGCATGTCCAGACATGCATGTCCAGACATAAACATATGCTTACACGCTTGCAATCGCTAGCATGTCTCAATTATTCCCAAGCATGGCAAGATGGCTGCATTGTTTAATGGTAGTACGCTTGGCTTCACATCTGTGCGTCTGAATGTATGAGTTGGATTACTGTGATCCTGTGATCTTTGTTCCCAAAGGTTTTAGCTGGCTTTAGACATGTACGGCTCTTATTATAGGAAAGACTAGCCGAATGCCCGGTGTTGCCCAAGTATCAAAACAGCTTATAAACAGTGGCAAATAATGTATTAGCCATTGGCTAATATGAGCAAGCTATTATCCGTATTGCTAAACTTACTAATAAGAGCGTGAGAGCAAGCTTTAGTGATGTTGTGGGTAACGCTGAATTGCCATACATATTGTAACCCGGATAATAGCACATATCACCCATTGAACTAATTGCTTCTCATGCAACTTAATAGGTTAGCTTGTCGCTTTGTGAATGAGAGGTCCTGAGATCAAATCTTGAGTGATATGGGTTTTTAAAAACTGGATTAAAATTGGTTGTAGCTACACAGACACCGAATGACAAACTTTGAGAAATATATATATATATATATATATATATAGATTAAAATATTATTTGAAATTTTATTGAACTTTTTTTCTTCAAAAAATAATTTTTATTAGCCGCGCACCGCCGGGCATTCAGCTAGTCTATTATAATTAGAATCCTGTCCGTCTGTCCTGTTGTCTGAAGACACAGTTAGTGATTTGGAAAAAATGCATCATGCGAAAATCAAACTCAGATATTCTGCTTAGCACCTACTGAACCACTCTTGCTACTTGAACTACCTTGCTAGCAGTGTAAAATATTTGTGCCCATACCTATTACACATAACGATGGCTCACAGCGCACCTGACTGCCAGCATGCTAGCACTGATAAAGTAGCACTTTTCTAAAAGCAAATGAATTTTAATCATTACAAATCATTGAATAAAAAATCAGTGAAAGTGACAGTACTTTTCTCATTGCAATCTTTACTCAAAGGACAACACTATTTAAAAATCCTGTTATCATAAAAAGCCAATTACGTCAAACTAGATGTAGCCAATAATTGGCAATAGTTTTCTGTGAGATTCGGAATATTCAAAGATCTGCAGCGAGAAGAAATTACTTGCCAAAATCTCTGTATTCCATAGCAAAGCATTGATTATCACCTAAAATAACCTTGTTTTAAATAAAAAATAAAAAAAGCACACAGAAATGTGAGAAATTATAGAAGTGATTGGCTAAACTCGAGCTAAAAGTTAAGAGAGAATAACTCTAACACGTTTCAAAAAAGATAATCTGAAAATTAGATTTAAAAGACTACCTTGAGAACATTTTTAATTTGCTCACGATCTATATTAGGCTATATATATGTACTTAGGCATCCATAAACATCTATTAGACGACATAATTTTAATTATATATACAAATATATGTGTTTATCTATATATGATAAATATATATAATTATATAGTATTATAAATACATATGTAATGCCATACTGTCTAAAAATCTGCACCACAGCGGTTGGAGGACTTGTCGATGAACCATTTCGGAGTGCACAATCTGTTAAATAGCGTGCTTACATTTTGCCACACAAATCGTAAAGCCCAATAATGTGCTCAACCAATACAAGCACTGAAATCGATGCACTCAACTCCAAACAAAACTTTGACAGCATAAATTTAGTCAGCATTCTGGCAAAGTTTTGGTGGACTGTTATTTCATTTTTATACCATGATCCTGAAAATTAATGACAGCCAAAGTTAGCTATAGACATCTATATAACCTTCAATGAGAGCTTTGGGTTTCAGGTTTGCCTGTCACCAGAAATAAAGGAAAGAGAGTAAATTACAAGTTAGCGAAGGCTGAAGCTGAGGAATGTAGACACCAGAGACAAAAGCAGTTAAGAGAAGAGAGGGAAAGGAATGAGAAATTTAGAAGGGAAAAAGCTTTGAGACGAGAACAGGAGAAACAAATGGCCATAAAAACGGACAAAGAAGCAATGAAAAGAAGAATTGGAATGTTGTTACAAGAAGATAAAAATAGGAAAATGAATGTGGAAAGACGACTAATGAAACAGCGCGCTGATGAAGAGATACGAGCCATGATAGCGGCTAGCGGTAAAATGTGCCGTTCAGGTGAGACTACATTTGCATAATATGCGCTTGAAGTTGCTTATGTCTACTCGTTAAAACAGATTTAGCAATGAAGTTAAGCAGCAGCTAGTTAGCTGTTAGATAGTTGGTTTTGCCGGATAACTGTTTTTGCCAGATAACTGTTTTTTCCAGATAACTGGTTTTGTCAGGTAGTTGGTTTTGCCGGGTAACTAGTTTTTCCAAGTAACTGTTTTTGCCAAATAACTGATTTTGGCTAATAATTGGTCATGTCAGATAACTGGTTTTGCCACATAACTGGTACCAACCACAATCTGAACCAGGTTTTTATAAACTTAAGCAAATTTTTCACCTGTTGGCTGCTGTTACTATGCTATTAAAGTGTGTGAATGTAGTTACTTGTGTGCAGTGGTCTTGCACACAGACACAAAAGTAAGACAGCTACATGAGCCGGTAGTTTTGTCTATTTACAGTGATGTTTTAATTTGAATATTCAATCATTGTCTATTGTCAATGTCTATTGTCAATGTCTATTGTCAATGTCTATTGTCAATGTCTATTGTCAATGTCTTGTCAGTGTCTATTGTCAATTGTCAATGTCTATTGTCAGTGTCTATTGTCAATGTCTTGTCAATGTCTATTGTCAATGTCTATTGTCAGTATCTATTGTCAATGTCTATTGTCAATGTCTTGTCAGTGTCTATTGTCAATTGTCAATGTCTATTGTCAGTGTCTATTGTCAATGTCTTGTCAATGTCTATTGTCAATGTCTATTGTCAGTATCTATTGTCAATGTCTATTGTCAATGTCTATTGTCAATGTCTATTTTCAATGTCTATTGTCAATGTCTATTGTCTATTGTCAATGTCTATTGTCAGTATCTATTGTCAATGTCTATTGTCAATGTCTATTGTCAATGTCTATTGTCTATTGTCAATGTCTATTGTCTATGTCTATTGTCAATGTGTGTTGTCAATGTCTATTGCTGCAACAACAATAATAACCTTGAGCAATATCTAAAATCATCCTGAAAACTTCACTGGCTGCTGTGTCAGATAGCTGTAATTAAAATGGTCAGTGAACAGTTTTTATTAACTATGACATCAGAACACAGCAAAAAATTTCACAAATGTGCTGAGTCGATGTGATAAACAACAAGTGTATCGTTTTATTAAGTTTTAGCTGATTAAACGATTGACGACTTCGCTTAAAATAATTTTCATTACGCTGACTACAAGCTCTTATAGAATCCTTATGCCTTGAGTAAATGTGCCATATGGTTTGCATACTCAGGTTGCTGTTTCATGCTGGATCACAGCAAAGTGTTTGGAGTGGCTGAAATGAGCAAAATGCTAACAAAAACATTTTAAATGGCTTTAACAAAAATTAGTGTCCTTTGTAATTTTAATGAGCTCTGTACACTTGGCTGCTCATAGCTATAAGTGGCTAGTTGGAAGGATACAAATTGAAATAAACAGTACTGGTAGATGTGTTTTCAAATGTAGGATATGAATTTTGTAAAAGAACTCGTTTCAAATATTTTGTAGCTTTTGTTACCGTTTAACTTCGCAAAACGAACTTTTGAAATTTAATTTGTTGATTACGATTAGCATACTTTACAATGTGTTAAAATAATTTGAAAACAAACTTTTTATGCGCAAGCAAAATGATGAATTATTTAACAAAGAGAAGACAATGTTTGATTCCAATTATAGACTGACCTCTTCGCAAAAGTAGCAGTCTCTCATTGAAGCTACATTGTGGGCTTTGCCAAGAATATAGATCACAGATATATAAGCATACCACTTATAGGTACACTATAAGACACACCTTTTTTAATAGTGTGTCTTATAAGGCACATCACTAAAAGTGTGTGCCTTTACACACCTTTGTTTTAGTTTGTTTTACTAGGTTACTTCCATGCTTTAGTCTATTTCATCTGTTTTAGTTTCTTTTTACAACCAAAAGTTGAAACACATTCCTTTATGGTATTTATAGCTAATAAGGAAAATTTGGCACTGCGAGGTTGTTAAATGCTTTAATATGGCCACGTATTTATGCTACTTCTGTAAACAGCCATAAACAAGGTCATGCCATACAAGGAGTTGTCTAATCTATTGCTAATGCTGATTAAAATAAAAGAGAAAACAATTCTCTATGTCATAGTTCATTGCCAATTGGTGATTATAACATAACCGAAGCTGGTACACTAAATATGCTTAAATAAACAAGGATACCGGATAGCATATACCGGATAATCTGTAATGTTTGCTTTGATAGGTGAGAGACAGAACGGACACCTGAAGATATCCCCGTATCGGAGAGCCAGCCACGACATCGGAAGACTGGCTATTGTTGATGAAATAGAGAGTGCACGCCGTCCTGGACCTACTGGCTGCTACCACTCAAGTAACATTTCAGGTGGTCGTTGGTCGATGAGAGACTGCGATGTTCACAGATACCGACATCCGGATTGCCTAGTCCATGAAGAATTTAATGGGTTTCCAACTGGGCCAGAGGAAAGATTTTATCACCAATATGTGAACAATCAAGCAAGGCGTTTGGTGCTGGTCAGCAGTTACAATAGTTCTAGAAGCGACAATTCCAGTGGATTGAGAAGTGACTTTGATGTCTGTTCATCAGTAACTCCATATTCTTTTGCATCATCTTCCGCTAATAGCCGTTCCAAGCGCATTGTACGTGCCATTAGATCATAACCTTAACTCAACCGCACAGCTGGCCGCGATACGACTTTTCGCAGCCGTCTCTAACTCATAAAGCTTAGACCTCCTGCTTAAACGCTCAACTGCTGACACTGACAGCCGCAAAGCTGATGAATAGTAATAAAATAGAATGAACTCTGTAAGGCTATATCAGGAGTTGTTACACTTCGTTTGCTAGTTTTTTGTTAATTAACTAAATAAAGTACCCATAATAGAATGAAAACATAAACAAGATAGTTTTTTTACAATTAATTCATGGTGTTGCTAGAAGAATTAGGCATTTTAGTCACATGTTTGTCTAATGTGTGAATTTACAAAGGTTTTCAGTTGGATATAAGCACAGTGACGGGGAGATATTGTGCAAGCGAAGTATTGGTAGGATAGGAGCAATTTAGCTTTTGCTCATAAAGAGGCTAGACTAGCTAATAGAGCAAGAATCAAGTATAACTAAAGACTATTAACTATGACTAAAGATCCAAACAAGAGAAACTAAAAATATGAAAATTTATCAAGATAAGTGACAAAGTATAAAAATGTGCGTGATAAAAACAATTGTTTAATCATTAACCTAAATTCAGCTCAAAAGGTTTCCTAAGTTGCTAAAAAGATTGAAGCATGCGTAACGAAATGTGTAAAGTTATGTCTGCTTCAAAACGTGAAGGTCTAACAGAACTCATAGGGGTTCCTTTGTGTAACAATAAATATATAGAGGTAGGCATTTTCAAAAACATCGGGTATGTGTAACAAAAACCAGAGCACGCTTTTGGAAAGCATAAAAGTGTGCATTACTAGCAACAGAATGCTGTGGGAATTAGAAGCGTGTGTAACTAGAAGTAGACTCATAACGGCGATTTGGAACCAATTTATATACGACTATATGTTTAGCATATATTCGTATATATCATATATATAAGACTATATGTTTAGCATATAGTCGTATATATACCATATATACAAGACTATATGTTTAGCATATAGTCGTATAATATATACCATATACATTATAGTCGCGATAGTATGAGTAAAATAAACAATTCCAAACTCTAATTTTTCAAAATGTTGAAACGATTATACTTAAAAAAAAATGCATGAGGTTTGTTGGAGTGTACCGAGTTCAATTTATTATCAGTTGACCTTATTCTGACCTTATGCTGACCTTTGGTTCTTATATAACTAGAGACTTAGTCAGAGGGGGACAGTGAAGTGAAAGATTAAACAGTTGCTACTAGCTGGGACAGCTTTGAGCCTATTACGACAGAAAAAGCACTCATTTTATGCTGATGTCACCACGTTTTGCACAATAATATAATTTTTCCTCAGGTAAGATGCTAGAATGCATTCTGTGTATGCATTTTGTATATAATTACTGGTGCACAAAAACTCCTTCGGTGTTGCGAAAACAATTTTACATCTGGTAATAAACAATTTGATATTAATTATATATATTTTTTTTTTTGGGCAGTTCATCATTATTTTTACAGAAAGAATGTTTTTGGAAAAAGTAGTTGGAATTAAATGTTTCTAACTTTACAAAACTTCTTTGATAGAACGTTCAGTAGCAATTAAAATTATGTTTATGTTTAACTTTGGCATTTATAAAGAAAAAGTTATGAATAATATAATATTAACCATTTAGTATTTAGCAGTTTATGCTGTGATCATGCTAAAGTGATTTGCATTTTAATTCTCAATGTCTGTCTCTATTTACCAGCAACTTTTTAAGATTTTAGGCAACCATACAGCTGGCTGAAATGGACCCTGATGGATATGGAGGCGCACGACCGAAAACAACCTCAAAAAGAGCTGGCTCTGGAGACCAAGAAAAATACAAAATTTGTCAAAAGACGGAATGCTTCGAGGAAGAAAATGTGAGAGAAGGGGAGAGCAGGAGAGAACGAAGAGACAGAAGAGGAAGGCCTAGCAGCAAAGGAACAGAAGGAAGATCAGGTAATTTTATGGCTGATGTAAGCTAATAGAAGCATCTGAATAGAGCTGATGTAAAAAAAATACATATATAGCTACTATATAAGATAATAGAGCTACCTTACCTACAGTTCAGTTGTTGCACCATGTTATTTTCAATAAAAATAAAGAAAAAAAGGCACGGTGGGACTGTTTTTTCTGGCTCTCTGTCGAAATCGACAATAACTGGCATCTTAGCAATGCATGTGTGGGTTAAGCAGTATGGTAGAGCAAAGGTGACCCTGTTCTCAGTATTCTGGAACTGTCAGATTAACCTTGACATTGCCAGGTAGCCGTTTTATTTGCTCAATGTGCAAAGAACAGAGGTGGATCTTTAATGTGCCCACGTTGTCAGTGCGGTACACAGAGCCTCCAAGTTATGGTCTAGATCTGAAAGACTCAGCAATTTAGGATTGAACACTTGCTGGAGCTTTTTGTCAGATCGGCATTAGGCAGGACTCCAACCACCATCCACATGGTTGACAGTCAAAGATGCTACCACTAGGCCACCCTGACATGATAGAACTATTACTATAATAAATATTTTGATACTTTTAGACATCATAGTAAAACTTATTGGGTGACGCCCCGCTAGGACAAGCAAATAATCTGAGGCTAGTGCTTTGCTTTTTATGGATAGGCATAGATACTGGTTCTATTTGAGGATAGAGCACAACTACAGGTTACAAACTCCTGCCGTTTAACGACGGTAAGCTAGCATGAGTGCTAAAGTTTTTACTACTGCAGTTAGGGCAGATACTTACCATACTAAGAGTTTGCCCTCAGGCTACCACCACAACCACAATGTTTTCTGATATACCAGGGTAGGTACAGAATACATGGACCTTGACTAATGCTTGCGATAAAGCGACTGCAAGGCTTGTCAACTCCATAATCTCAACACAAGTCTAATCAGCGACTAATAAATTGAATTTGCTGTTCGAAAAAGATGCAACAAAGCATGCTTACCTATCCTTTATCAAGAACTTTTATTGCTCTGATGTCTGTTCAGCCAGGAGAATGCTCTCTAACATGTGTAAACATATTATGGTGCACATAATCTAGCGTTGAGCACCTGCATAATGTGTCATAGGAATATATATACATTAAAGAAATAACATAATCATAGGTCATGCAGATTAGTCGTGCGCTTGCATAGGGGTACCTGAGCCATTCCTCTGATTACATGTACCCTTAGACTTCGTTCTGTAAGCTAAAGGGGGCCATCTACCTAATATAACAACTATTGTTTATATAACTCTTTACGCTGATTTGCTATCCTTTGGTTTGCTTTAATATAACCTGCAACCCTATATGATATAACCTACAATCTTTTAATAGAAACTTGCTATCCTATATGATATAGCCTACAATCTTTTAATATAACCTGCAACCCTATACGATATACCCTACAATCTTTTAATAGAAACCTGCTATCCTATACGATATAACCTACAATCTTTTAATATAACCTGCAACCCTATACGGTATAACCTACAATCTTTTAATATAACCAGCAACCCTATATGATATAACCTACAATCTTTAATAATAACCTGCAACCCTATACGATATAACCTACAATCTTTTAATAGAAACCTGCAACCCTATACGATATAACCTACAATCTTTTAATAGAAACCTGCTATCCTATATGATATAGCCTACAATCTTTTAATATAACCTGCAACCCTATACGATATACCCTACAATCTTTTAATAGAAACCTGCTATCCTATACGATATAACCTACAATCTTTTAATATAACCTGCAACCCTATACGGTATAACCTACAATCTTTTAATATAACCAGCAACCCTATACGATATAACCTACAATCTTTAATAATAACCTGCAACCCTATACGATATAACCTACAATCTTTTAATAGAAACCTGCAACCCTATACGATATAACCTACAATCTTTTAATATAACCTGCAACCCTATACGATACAACCTACAATCTTTTAATAGAAACCTGCAACCCTATATGATATAACCTACAATCTTTTAATAGAAACCTGCAACCCTATACGATATAACCTAAAATCTTTTAATAGAAACCTGCTATTGTGTGATATAACCTAGTAATCTTTACTATAATAAGAGCTGTGTCCGTCTGTCTGAAGCCATGAAAAAGCAAATACACGGCATGCAAATCGAACCTAGATATTCAGATTCTACACTAACCACACTCCCACTGCCCCCCTCAATCACCTTGTTGCATCGCTGCATCAAGGAATAACTATGCACATAATTGTTACCCTTGATAATTTGTCACCGAGGGCAAAACTGCCAAGGTACAAGTATTAATAAAGCTGGCAGTCTTTTCTTGTTACCTACTAAGTCTCTGTACCGCTCACTTAGTCATAGATATCATGTGATCCTTTGGTTTTGCATCCCAAACATTTTGATTCTTGTACAATACTTAATAACTTGGTGATAATAATATATAATGATGATATTATTATTATTAAAAATAATAACATTTTTTCAATTTAAAAATGAAGCAATAAATATAATTAAATGTATGAGCTCACTCAAACGCCGATAAAATTTTTGTATTTTCTTTGAGAAAAGTAAACTAACATAAGACTATTGTATACACTTTCAAACAGAAAAAACTGAGAAGGAAAGTGATGATGAATTTGAAAATGTCCTCTTCTCTCCGCTCAAGTTTCTTCGGACTAAATTTGAAAGAACTAAACAGTCAAGTAACTTACGGAGCAGTCCAAAAATGCCGAAGTTTCCAAATTTGACCCTTACAGGTAGAAATATGTTGCAAAGTGAAGGGAACTTTTAGTGCCGACATCAGTTAAGGTGTACTGACATATCAGTCTATGTATAATATGAGTATCAGTCAAAGGTTAGTGATAGTTGTAGTCAAAGTGTAGTGATAGTTTTAGTCAAAGGTTAGTGATAGTTTTAGTCAAAGGTTAGCGATAGTTTTAGTCAAAGGTTAGCGATAGTTTTAGTCAAAGGTTAGTAATAGTTTTAGTAAAGTGTAGTGATAGTTTTAGTCAAAGGTTAGTGATAGTTTTTGTCAAAGTGTAGTGATAGTTTTAGTCAAAAGTTAGTGATAGTTTTAGTCAAAGGTTAGTGATAGTTTTAGTCAAAGGTTAGTGATAGTTTTAGTCAAAGGTTAGTGATAGTTTTAGTCAAAGGTTAGTGATAGTTTTAACAAAAGTAATTTCCCAGTATCAGTTCAAGTGTAATAATAATATTAATCAAAGTAGGGTTACAGTATCAGTCAAAATAAATGCGAGTGTCAGTGAAAATAGAGTGCCACTATCAGTAAAAGTGAAATGCCAGTATCTGTCACAGTGTAATGACAGTATCATTAGAAGTGGAGTGACAGATCCGGTAAAATTGAACTAAACAGTCAAATTTAGTTCAATTGATTGTTTAACTAATTGAAACAGTTAGTTAAACAGTCAATTAACTGTTTAACTAACAGTCAGTGACAGTAGCTGTCTTGTAACATTTGGTTTCAAACTATGTAGTGTGTCAGCTTTTGAAGAGGCAGAAAAGTTTTAGTTGCTGCAGAAACTCTCAAAATTCCATCATGGCGGCTCAGATGTATTTGAGGTTTCGTTCTCAAGCAATAGCTGCGTTTTCTAGCCAACAGTGCGTGGTAATCATAAGTTAAACATTCACCTGTGTTGGAGGCATCAGAACAACCAATGTTGTTTTCGGTAGATGTAAGTATCAACTTTGTAGGTAAACACTGCTAACTCTAGCAATCAACCTGCTAACTACGATCAGCAAGCTATGGTCAGCAACTTGATAAACCATGGTCAGCAACCTGCAGGAGTTGTTTTTGCTTTTCTAAGAAGAATAACTCTAACTCTGTTTCTTGGATGAAAACTGACTTACTAAGATCATAGTTTTGAACACCCTTCTTCTGGTAATAAAAATATCACAATCTCACAATTAGGACTATTTTTATAGCTGATTTCCAATCAAAACAACTCATTCAATATTTAAGAGAAGACAACTTCTCACTTCCCACTAACACATAAGATGTTACAAAGTAGCCTATGTTGTTAAACAGGGAGTTGTTACCTAGATATATAACGATATATAACGATATATATCACGATATACATCACGATATATATCATTATATATATCATGATATATATTATGATATATATATAATCATATATATCATAATATATATTATGATATATATCATGATATATATTATGATTTATATAATCATATATATCATGATATATATTATGATATATATCATTATATATATCATGATATATATTATGAGATATATCATAATATATACCATGATATATATTAAGATATATATCATAATATATATCATGATATATATCATGATATAGATCATTATATATATCATGATATATATTATGGTATATATTATGATATATATTATGATATATATCATGATATATATTATGATATATATCGTAATATATATCATGATATATATCATGATGTACATGTATATGATATCTATTATGATATATATCATGATATATAATTATTTTGATATATATTATGGTATATATTATGATATATATCATGATATATACCATGATATATATTATGCTATATATCATAATATATATCATGATATATATTATGATATATATCATAATGTATATCATGATATATTTCATGATATATATTATGATATATATCATGATATATGATTATTATGATATATATTATGGTATATATTATATATATATATCATGATATATATCATAATATATATCATGATATATATCATGATATATATGATATATATTATGATATATATCATGATATATAATTATTATGATATATATTATGGTATATATTATGATATATATTATGATATATATCATGATATATATTATGATATATATCATAATATATATCATGATATATATTATGATATATTATGATATATATCATGATATATATTATGATATATAGGAATCAGAAGGTGGTCACCAACTCAAATTAATCGCCGGAGAGCTTACAATAAATTTATTAAAGACTTGGCGAAAATTAAGAAAAAAAGTGACTCTGCAGAATCTTCACATGTCATAACGACTTTTACACGGAGATGCAGCAGGTGTGGTGCTATTTATGTGGGTAAGTATAAAAAGAATAGTACAGTACAGAAGTAACTATAAAAGGTACAGTATAGTAAACAAGTAAATATAATAGGTACAGTACACAATTAAGTATAGGAAGAATAGTACTGTACATAAGTAAGTATGAGGGGTACAGTACATTACACAAGTAAAAGAGGTACAGTATCACATACAAGTAAGTATAAGGGGTACAGTACAGTACACAAGTAAAATAGGTACAGTATCACATACAAGTAAGTATAAAAAAGCATATAGTAATGCAGAAAGAATTGGAGCTGCATATAGTATGCTGCTAACTTACTCATTGGTAACATTTTAACCTTGGAGTATCTATGATACTAATAGACCTGCAATAAATTCAATTTGTGATGCACCAGGCAGCATGAGCTAATGGCTAGTGTAATACCAATGATACATACAATTTCTGTCATGGTATTTGGAGCAACTATGTTCAGTCATCAACATAATCTCCTCTAATCTTCTTCAAACTTGCTTAGACAAACGTAACTTCACCATTCTCCTTGTATATGGTATTTAGACTAGATACTTACAACTGGTTAACAGCTGAGTACATGCAATAGCACCGAACTAAAGCCAGTAAACTTTTTTAGTGAGCAGATTCAAAGGTAGACAATATCAATCATATCTCAATGTTGTTCAATGAATTATATATTATATTATATAATTCATTGAACAACCTTCATTATATTATATTATGTTGCATCAAGTAAAATTCTAGAGCAGTATATTATAATCGACAGTAATTTATTACACTATAATTATATCATAGTATAATGTATATATAATACTATATATATAATTATAATATATATATTGTATTATATATATAATATAATATATATATATATAATCTTCAAAGTTTGTCGTTGATCTGTCCAGCTATAGCGATTAAAGTCTAGATATTAAAAATCAGTAGCCTATCGCCAAAAAAAACTCGAAACTACCATTCACAAGGCAACAAGCTAATCCATTAAGCTACACGAGATGCATAAATAGATTCATTAGGCAATATGAGTCATTATCTGGGTTAAAATACGCATGGCGACTGTGCGTTACACGCAACGTCACTGAAGCTTGCTCTCACGACTCTTATTAGTAAGTTTAGCAATACATATACAAATTAGCTCACTCAAATTAGCCAATGGCAACTACATTACCTGCTACTATTTATAAGCTGTTTTTTAATACTTGTGCAACGCCGGGAATTCGGCTTGTACATGTATATTATTTAGCACAGCTTAGCTATAATCAGTTGTATTATATAACACTACATTAATCATATTTTATATTTTTAACATACTATATCACATTATATTCTATATTATATTGTAACATTTTATAAAACACTATTACACTTGCTAGTCCTATGCACTGTGAGAGATCGTCATGAGTTATCCGTACATGAAGGATTATCATGTGAAGCAGTAAGGCACTCATGCATGGTTGCTTTTCGGATTGGATTTTTGTGTGAGACAATCTATTTTTCCTAACGATCTTAGATTGGCTTCGGAAAGATATCTGTCCGAGACCAATCTAAGATCGTTAGAAAACCGCTTTTAAGATCGATGGACACTGCTTTTACTACAGTACTAGGTAAATGCCGGACATTGCCCGAGTAATAAAAACGTATTGGTACAGAAAATTTATTTATATTTAGCATATAACAACATTTAGTGTTCTAACTTTCAAATTTCATATTATGAGAAAATTGTTTAGTGCAGTTGAAATAAATTATGAGAAAAAATAAAACAACTGTGAAGGCGTTCAAATGTAAATGTAGAATAATTAGCAAATAATGGCTAAATAAAACGTGTTTTGCTATGATTAAAATAAAGATTTGGTCTAAGATTATATGATTCAAATTTGTTTCAGTATTGTCATCACAAGACGAAAATGTTGTATAGAGTGGTACAGAAACCCATAGTAATTATCTAATGCAAACATCCCAATAGTGAAAATCATCAATATTTTATATGCATTTAAATTTATAATATTCACTAATTTGTTAACATCTTACAAAAATGACAAAATAATATGTTAATCTCGGTAATTATAGCTACCTACAGTAACTTTAGTGTATTTAGTGGTTATGAAAATATAAAATGTAAATCATAAAATGTAACATTACAATGTACTACGTGTAATACATACCGCAAGAAGTTCTTACCTTTGAGGCAGACATGTAAGATAAACGTTGAACTTAACTTCACTGAATTTAGCTTACTAAACACATACATCTTGAAGCCAAGCTTTGGTGTGTGTTTTACTAAACTAAACTTCAATTTTGTCATAGACTAAAATTTTATCCTTTATTCGTTTCAGTTTTGTTGTTAATATAACTTATATTGTATAACTCTGAAGTAAGAATGTGAGATAGAGAGCAAGCGATCATCGTATCTCTTTGTTTTAGTTATGTGTCATATAATAATTGTGTCTTTTGTTTTATTGTGGTTGTCTTACTCTTGCCTGATGTCATTAGGTTATCATACTTTTTGGACAATTAGCCGCTACTTTTTTTGGTGTTTTTCTAATGCATTAACCGAAATCTCCGGTTAATGAAAGGTGAAAGAGAAAATGAGCTGTGAAAAAAACGATGAAAAAAAAATAGCGAAAGAAAAAATCGGTGAAAGAAAAATCTAGCGGTTTTCTCTAGCCGTGAAAGAAAAAGCGAAACAATGCCTAATGGTACTATTCCGGTTAGACACTACATGTAGGTTAAAAAGCGTCGGTTAATACGGAACAGTATACCGCATACCATAATACGGTTCCGTATTAACCAGCAAAGTTCCTGCCGTGTTAAAAAGCACCGTCATGAGTTCTGCAGCCTATTATACAAAAGGGCAGCCTGTGTATTGTTTTATTTAATATTGGTTGTTTGAAAATAAGTAGATGTGGCATATATTATAGAGGTGCGGTTAATAGTTTGACAAGTACGGTATGATCATTTGCCCTTGAGATTAGCTGTAAGTAAATGAGTTATGTAGGTCTTTGTGGTTTCAGTGCATTGTAATCGTTTCTTTGGTTAGTTAAATACTTTGAGTAACTGTGATGTAACACCTTCCCTCTGAGTTCTCTTCGCGCGATTGTATAACCTTCTTTTTCATTCTCTTATATATTAGTACTGTACGAGATCAGTGGGCGATTCTAACACAAGTACTCAGTCATGCAAGTTGTGTTTCTCATTTACTGGAAATCATAATCGCAATTGTGAGAGGAATTTCGACAAATAGTCGGCTAGCATTTTCGTTATTTCGCCGTAATCAGTACACCTACTGCCAAATTTTTAATTTGAGAGAAATATTTGTTGATATCGTGTGGTGGAAGAAAGCAAAAAAGAAATCGTCTTTGTATGGCGAAAACTAAAACAAACATTGTGTTCTAGTATATTGTAAGGCAAAAAATCTTATAACAGTAGCATTGTAACCTGAGGTAGCACCGTAGTAATTAAAAATTTAGCGTGTGCAATCGCGAAAAGAATATACAGTATATGGTTAGAGTGACTGGTGTGATAAGAGCTGCTTACCCTTGTGGTTATGCGCGCTTGTAAGTAGACTTGCGATTTTAATTTTGTGAGTTCAAGTCCACTATGAAGGTGATTCTTCATTGCTAAACTTTAATTGGACAGGCGAACTGGACAGACCAATGACAGACAAACATTGAGATTTATATATAGATTATATTGTAAGATATTATATTATAAAATATTACATAGCAAAATATTTGCAGTTAAGAATTGAAAAGATTGTCAGACCAAATACTAGCGTAAGTGACCTAAATGCAACATTATATAACACAGTATTAACAGTCATTATATAACAATGTTAACAGTCATTATATACCACAGTGTTAATAGTAGTCAATAAATAACACGGTGGTAACAGTCATTATATAACACAGTGTTAACAGTCATTAAATAACACAGTGTTAACAGTCATTAAATAACACAATGTTAACAGTCATTATATAAACAGTGTTAACAGTCATTATATAACACTGTTAACAGTCATTATATAACACAGTGTTAACAGTCATTATATAACACTGTTAACAGTCATTATATAACACAGTGTTAACAATCAATATATAACACAGTGTTAACAGTCATTATATAACACTGTTAACAGTCATTATATAACACAGTGTTAACAGCCATTATATAACAGTGTTAACAGTCATTATATAACACAGTGTCAACAGTCATTAAATAACACAGTGGTAACAGCCATTATATGACAGTGTTAACAGTCATTATATAACACAGTGTTAACAGTCATTAAATAACACAGTGTTAACAGCCATTATATAACACAATGTTAACAGTCATTATGATATTTTTTATAGCCGAAGAATCTACACCCTCAACCTTTTGTGGACTCTGTTATCCCTTAGAAAAACAAGGTAAGTTATACCACCTACCACTTATGTACCCTGTCACCGCTTATAAAAGTGTGGTAAGTTATACATATACCCTGTGGAGACTTGATTAAAAGGCAATGTAAGATACATGTACACCATCTGTAAATCCGCTATCCCTTTGAGAAGAAAAGTAAGTTATACCACGTATGTTTTATAAACTCCACTACTTAGAATAGCAAGGTAAGTTACTGTATTTATCAGAAAGAATACTGGTAAATTCTGCTTGTTTTATTTGGAGAACCTTTAATGCATTTAGGTGAAATGGCTCACTCATTGGCAGACTTTAGCTAAAATATGTGGATTGGTCAAAAGTTTGTGAGTATAAACTGTTTTTGTACAGGGAGGTTTTAGAGGCGAGAAACATGCAACATGACACGGGGTACATGGTGACTAAACATGTTGACAAGCCATGAGTAGTGAGTGGATGACTCATTGAAAGCTGCTCCCAATAACACTCATATCTATTAGCAACATTTTCAAATTTTAAATAATAGCAAAATTGGTGTTTCTATGGTAAGAAAATGTTAGAAAATATTTTGAGATAATCCATTTCACTTTGCTGAAAAAAATTAGTGAACTCCACTGAGCCACTGCAATGTGCGGATGTGATTTACCTTCTAGACAGATTCCTACTATTAACAGTACTAGCATTTAGAGAAACAATGACATAATTAATATCTAAAATATCTGCCTTGTAGCAAACGCGCCAAAGAGAGTCAGACGAACATCACGAAGATGGACCAGAGAAAGGCGAAGAGAATCAGATGGTAAATTACCTCTAAATTACATGCTAACTTTCTGTCTTTACTTTACAATTTGTTTGCTGTTCAAAAGCACTTAAAAATCTTCTTAACGAGAATTGATTTAAAATAAAAACATCGCAATATTGGGGGTATTTATTCATAGCTGTTTAACTTCAATATGAATGAGTGAAAAGGTAGCGAAGAGAGAAAATTAAACATAGCTGGGAAGTAAAGCAAGCGCAAAAATTACAAATAGAAAACACTGAACACGGGTTTCTCTCTTGGAGTTGTTAATGGTCAACTGAAGACAAAGATGAGCTGTCGATTGTTTGTGTAAAAGAGTCGTAACTAAACAAAATATATTACAACCGTAAAATGTTTATGGGTCCTGCTAGCACTAGATTATTTTTATATTAATAACAAATTACGATATATACCCAACGCTAAGATTTTAGGTCTGAATAATCAGATCAGCAGAGTATGGTTGTCAAAACTCACTGAAGGTTGGTGAGGTGAAATGTTGTAACTAGGACTAAAACCTACGACTTGTCACTATTTACACCTCCCTCCTTTCTCTGATATCAACAAACTTTTCTGTTAAAGATTAAGAGCTAGGTCATTTACAATATACGTTTTGCGACTGTGACACATTACTTTGGTAGTGAAGTAGTTGGACAGAATAGCCATGCGCTACGGCAGACAACCGAGCTCTTTGCAATGATGAGATACAACGGTTGAGTTGCTGTTCACCTTTAACTTTGGCAAGTAAAACTCAATACAAGAATGACAATCTTTACTATAATAATAGCTGTATCCGTTCATTCATCTGTCGCTAGAGGTTAGAAATGGTTGCTTTTAACAGAATTTGAACTCATGAATTTCAGATTGGTAGACCAACATTCTACCGCCTTGCTGCAATTTGGAATGATTTTGCAGTTTGTTATACATTTGATGATGTTTCACGGTTCACAGGACTGGCAAGGTACTAGAGGTAGTAACAGGGTAGTGCTTGGCGTACGTGTTACCTTTTAATGTTTAGTTTTTTATGAGTCAAAGTGAACGCCAATGAAATGGTTTCGAAGGAAAAATGTGTACTAACTACAAAACAGTTACTATCTGTTACTTGCTAGTTACTATTTGTTACTAGTCAACTTTTTCTTAGCACAGCTTAATTGCTGCTGATTATCTGTCACAGTTTGTAAGGGAGTCTATTGGTTTTTTATGGATATAATTTTTATTGTAGACAATTTAAAACTGCTACATATACAGTATATAAATCTTGGTGTCTGCCTGTTTATGATTTGGTCTGTCCAGCTATAACTATTAAAATCTTGAAATAAAAAATCTGTATTGCAGAAGATCTGATCTCAGAACCTCCATTCTTTAGTCAATTAATTAACCAATTGAGCTACGTGATATACATGGAGTCATGGGCGATATAAGCCGCTATCGAGGTTACAATACGCATAGTGACTGCGTTCTGGAACAACGTCACTAAAGCTTGCTCTCACTGCTTTTATTAGTAAGTTTAGGAATGCGGATATTAGCTTACTTAAATTAGCCATTGGCAATGTGCCACGCTAATGACAAGTGGCAGGCAACTACGTTACCTGCCACTGTTTATAAGCTGTTTTTAATACCCGTGCAACGCCGGCATTTCGTTGGTCAATCATAAAACTGCTTGAGAATTTGTTCAAAAAACTGCACACGAGTCAGTTACGAAACGATTCCAACAATAACAATAATAACAACAACAACTCACAAACAGACTTCAAAACTCGCACACAACTAGATTTTGACTTTAGCTCACAAAGTTGCTCCTAAAATAGCTTATTGTAAACCGCCTTTACCCGAGCGGAGTGATTTACAAAATGATGTTAATTGAAACACTCCCTTTTTGTAGAAGATTCTAATGAAGACAGTGGAATCATTTTAAATCTGTCAAATCGACTGCAGAATGTGGCATTAGAAAATCAGAACGAGGAGGAAGCTGAAAAACTACACTATCAAAGATCATTGGAAATTCCACGCCTTTACCGAACTTCAGCTGAGTTGAATAGCCTGCAAAATATTGAAATCACTCTTCCAACGACGCGCCGAGAAGCTTTCATGGAACCAGAAGAGCCAGGCAACATACAAAAACTAGCTAGGCTAAACGCCTGCTATACGATGAGCTATGACAGTAAGAGCCAAACAATCCGGCCATGTGATCTACACAGATCTGGACACCCAGACTGCTGGGTAAGCAATGAGTTTGAAGACATACCTCCAGGAGCTTACGAACGATTTTGGGACAAGTATATGGAAAAACGTTCTGCCTCTTGCGTTATTCAAAATAAAGAAAGTCCAATGATGACGGGAAAGCAGTCTATCCAATCACTGAACCTATATTATCCTAGATATATTCCAGAGCCTCATCTACCGACAATAGAGGAAGGGTCATCAAGCTCTGCTCACAGTTCATCGTAGTATTCGACGACTCTGAACTTTGGTCATCCTTTATTGAAAATTTTCTGTTGTTCTCTTTATTATCCAAATGTTTTCTATGGTTGTAACTGTTGTATAATATGCTACGTATCACTTTATGGAATGAAAGCCATTATTTCTGTGACACCTGCAGCTGCTTTTCTCTTTTACACCAATGATCACAAAGTTGATGTTACCAAAAACTAACGATAGAGTTGTTAGACAGTAAGAACATATACAATAGACCGGATATGTCAGTTTTGTTCCGTGACCAGTGGGTCATATGGGACCCATTGTAGACACTCTTATAGTCCATTGTAAGCACTTTAACAGCCCCCAGATATGATTCTTTCTCCCAAACTCACCGACAGACTCAAATGCATATAAATGGAAAAAACTCAAAGCATTGATAACAATTTCTGTTTGATAGTCGTTGAGAAATTAATGTGTTTGAAAATATCGTCGATTTTCAATGATTATTTTTTTTAAGAAACAGCTTGACCAAATAGTAATAAATAGCATTGCCTCAGCTACTGAGACTGAGCAAAAAAGTCATAGAGTTATGAATGGATTTCCGATAGGAATAGAAATTTCTGGCAATGACACACTATGACTTTTTTCACAGAAAACTGACAACAAAAAGAGACATCAAGCCTCTGTACAAAAAGTTAAAGCCTTTGAATTAATATTGATGAATTTCAGTTTTAAATTTTGTAATTTATGCTTTTTTTGTTATTTCGTTGAAGTAAATAAATTTTATCAAAATTTATATTATACTTTTTTGTCGAACTACTTAAACACTGCTTGGATTTGTCTGTATGTTTTTAAACAGAAAAATACAGAAGAATTTATTTAATGTGTTTGGCTTACGAGGCTCTCGATGATACCAATTGACCCTTATGACCCAGAGGACCTTGAGTGTGACAAGCCTGTAATAGACCGAATGACTAGTCATACAGAGGTGGCTCAATATCATGGTTCTTATCACCAGACCTTCTGAATCTCAGATCAACAACAATAGAATTACCTTAGTATTTCCTATATCTATTATAATCATAGAGTTATACAACTATTGCATCACTATTTACGGCAATAATTTAAAAAATAGTTGGTGAGCTATCCAAATATGTTACAAGCAGGCATAAAGCTACTCCACCAATATATCAATAAAAATAGATCTACTTAAACACTCGAGCAATAGTATACACAAATATGTGTATACTTAAAATATGCACACTTGAAGTACTTGTGAAACTATTACTGGTTACTACTAGCATGCTTAAAGATCATGATTGTGAGAGAGATCATTGCGTGTACCGTAACGATTATTAAGCTGGCTTCAAACACTACTCTCAATATTGTTAGACTAGTTTAAGTTACTAGCTTAAGTTACTAGCTTAAGTTACTCAAATTCATTGAGTAATTATTTTATTACCTGTGCAACGGCTGAGAGTTCCGCTAGATATACATGTATTTCATATCCGGGAGGTTATATAGACACATCTCTACTAATATTACAGCATTGACCATCAAGTATTCTGAAGTTCACAATCGGAACCACATACGTAATTGGCTCCGGTTGTGATAGAGTCATATATAGTCATAGAGCTACCCAACAACAGAATGTGACCATTCAAAGGTAAATAGAAAAGCAGTAGCTCTATTTTTCTACAGCAGCTTATCAAGTGTAATTTTAACAGGAGACTTGAAACAGGGTTTTGTTGAGAGATATAATCTTCTACTAGAGAATAAACGAAGAAGCTATGTACTTGCTTTGGCGGAGTGCTGCTCACACTGGCACCAAGTTCAACTCATTCAAACATGGAAGATTCATTTTAATACTAATATTACTTTAGTAATGCTTTTATATTAATATTACTTTACTATTTTATTTAGTTTTGGTCTAATTTGTTGCACGTGGTAAAATATAAATAGTGTAAAATGGTATGTAAATTGGTAAATAAATATTTTATTAATGAAGTTTGTCTATATATGTATTTATCTATATATTTACTTATCTATATCTATGTACGTATGTAGATAGATATGCACATATGCACATATGTACATATGGACAAACACACATACATACAATACATACTCTACATAGATATGTAAATATGTACGTACATACGTACATATGTACACATCTATCTATACATCTACCATTTTATGAATTTTTATCTACCGATCTAACTATGAAAAATATTTCTAGTTTGGAAGGTGTAGCATGCTTAAAAACTATACATATTTTAATGATGTCATCATTTAGAGGCTACCTCTAACATTCGACAGGAACTATATTTTGCAACTAAAGGTAATCTGAAACTCTTTCTTCAAAATCACTCCCCTAAACTCATTGTATTTAAGCTAACCGCATGCTTCAGAACTCATGCTTCTGTGTGTGTGCTATATAGTTTGTAACAAGCTCCAGTTGTGAAGGTGTTGATAGAAGACAACTAGAGACTAGATGCTTACTAGCAAACCTTTTTTACATAACAGAGATTAATAGACTACGATTACAGCCATTTTTAGGACTTATAATATATATTTTATTATATACAATATGTAATATATATTATATAAAAATTGTATTATATTATATATAATTTATATTACATGTATATATAAAAAAACTTGCCATAAAAGTCAAATTTATTTATATAGAATAGACTTGTTTCATGGTGTGGCTCATCAGGTGTTTATATTGGAGATTTTCAGCATCGACACATGGCCGAAACAAATTGTTAGCTTAGAAATAATTTGGACTTTCCAGATAAGTTTTTACTCTAAAAAATTACTTTACATATTGCTATTAGTGAAGAGTTCTTTTGTAGCTCCAAATTTGACTTTTTTTTATTTATGTTTAGTCATGGAATTTTTGTTGGACATGAAAATAGCATAGGATAGCCAACCACTCATACACTTACATGAATATACAATACATTTAATGTGTATTAATAGTGATAACAGTAATAATACATATATACAATTGTGTATTAATATTATATAAAACACATATTATATATAATAATGTATTATATACAATAAATAATATATGTTATATATAATATACGATGAATAACATATATTATTTATTAACATAACATATTGATAAAATATTATTATAATATAACATATATATTATATATGTTATATATAACATATGATAAATAACATATATTGGTAATTATATAGAAAGAATTAATATTTATATATAAAGTAATTATCTGTAATATATATTGCTTTTTTTTCTATTATGTTCGTAGCACCGCAATGCAACAGTTTTACAAAACGTTTATGATAGCTTTATGAAAATAATTCTGGCTCTGGCTGCCTGTAAAATCTAGGCTATGAGATTCATCATGATGACATGAGCTTTAATTACTTTGAAGAAAAAAATTTCCTCGTAGAATCAAAACCTCATTCACTCTGCTTATTCGTACATTATCGCACAGCTCAGCTGGCTGAGATGTCTGGAGGTGCGAGACAGAAAGATCAAAGACGACGAGAGGTGGCTGAAGATCCAGATTATTCCGGAGGGGAACACATTAGCCGAAGACCTGCATGCGACTCCCCTCCATCAGTGCCTAGACGCACGTCCCCGCCACCTATTCCTCCAAGACCATCATCGACTTACAAAAAAAGAGTTGGCTACAATCGATCTGCGAGAGATCGCCAGGCATGTCAAGGTAATTACAAAACTTTGACTGCTATAGACCTCTACAATTTATTTTGAAATAAAATAAAAATAGAAAAAAAAGCATAACGTTAATGAATGAGGCTAGACACAAACTGTGTGAATGAAAAGTGAAGGGCTGAGATAATAGTGTGAATCATAAATAATCTAGCCACGCATTTCACAACGCTAAAAACCTTCTACCGTTTCAAAATTATTATTTCTAATTTTGCTATCTGATTGTTCTAAGATAGATTCTTGGATTAAGGTCTTTACTAGGTGTTGCTTTTCTGCAATCCCGAACAATTAATCTAACGACCAATGTATCAAATTCTAACTCGTTCAAAGCAAATTCGTCTAAATTCAACTCGTCTAAGGGTACGATTGGTGCAAGGACATGATTGGTCTAAAACCAACTCATCCAAATATACGGTTGATCTGATTGCGGTTAGGAATAGTTACTGCCAAAATGGAGTTTACAGTGTGTGAAACTGTGTGATCCGAAAGAGGAAAAAGAAGCTTGCTGCAGATGACGTTGTTATACGCCACATCTACTTTTTAAATATAAAATTTTTTATCAACTATTTTAAATTGTGAGTACTAAATTTAGGTCTCTGATTTAAGTTTTTGATTTATGACTCTGTTTTGTCTGTACATCAATTTTAGATTAATCATCATTATACTAAATGGTATATTGATAAATCGGTTTTAGACTAAATGTCTTTGGACAAATTGGTCTATTAGGGTAATTGTATTTGGACATATCGGTATAGGCAATCGCTGTTAGACCAATCGATCTAAATATCGATGCGTTGAACTCTCAGTATATATAAACAAAAACTCTCCGGGGTGGTTTTCACGTCTCTAGTTATAGTCAAGAGCAGTACTTTTAAACATGAACTTGCCCAAAATTTTAGTAAACTTTGTCAGAAAGTATCAGTATTTTTCTATCATTTGACATTGTTTTTGATATTTGAAGTAATCTTTATTGCCAAAAAATTTCAAGATTTAAATCCATAAAACTTGATCGTGGTTAAAACGCTATATCAAGCGAAAGTACGATTCCGACATCTATAGTTGCAAAGAGACCAACAGAATAGAGACGCATAACGCCACAACTTGAGCACAATAGCTTACAGTATATCAACTATAGCAATGATAGCAACAATAGTCATTTTACATGTATTTTCCTTCTGAGAAACATCCTGACTGTCAAGTATTCTTAAACATCAAAAAAAATCTCAAATAGTGATTTCATCTCAAAATGGATGAAATCTGCTAAAATTTTCGGTAAGTTCATTTTTAACCTGACTGCTGAAATTTTCATGTAATGTTATTCTGCTATCGGGCCCACGGACACTATGACAAAAATATAAAACTTTACAATGTAAGATAGCCTTCAAAGTCACCTTTTTTAAAATTGGCCCTACTTGTTGTCATTTGCAAAAAGTGCTCATAATAATGTATAAAATCCTGCGTTAAATGATATGTAAAGCTTTATTAAAATAATAATTTAACTTCTAGCATTCGTATTTCCTGACGACGACGAACAAGAGGATGTTCCAGTTGAGACAGGTTCGATTCGCAGTGGATTACCCTTGTCAGTAGACGCTCCCTTGTTCCCAACAGCCAGGCAGCAAATGTCAATGAAGAGATGTGACAAGTGCCGAAGAAACTTTGTTGGTAGGTAGTAGATGCATTTATTGTTTATAGTGTGTCGGTAGAAACTAAATAGATAGATTGCTGGTAGGAAATAGAAATATACATATAACGTGTCGAAAAGAAATAAACAAATGACTTTTTCTGAGAAATAAACACATAGCCTGTGGTTAAAAATAGTCCACGTAGCTCTATGTCTGTGAGCAGTCAGCTGACAGACTGACTGCTCACAGACATAGAGCTACGCTATCAAGAGTATAGAGCATACACTAAATAGATCTGTTTTATCTGATACTTGGTTTATATAAATGAATACACACTCATCAGAAAATCCTTCAGAAGGACTCCATCACATTTCACTAAACAGCATATTCTTGATTCTCAACAGAGAAACAGCTAAAACTGCATTCTAGATAAGAAGAAATCTATAAACAACACTTTTAACACGTTCGTTGAGAGTTGTCACCACTTGTTGTTGTTACCCACTTTAACACATAATAGAAGTGTTCTGATTATTTTACTAATGATAATCCTGAAAGGTATACAAGCTTATACACAAAGGTACACTTATTCATTTACATACCAAGGTATAGAAGCAATGCCAGCTTAAATAAATTGTTTTGTGCTATCATATTGTGGAAACCTCAACAAAAAGGGATAAATTATTTGCTTGAATAAAACAGGCAAAATGAAGTCAAAAATTTGTATGATTCAAAAGCTAATTAGGTGACAATAACCTTAATTAGGTGACTATACTTTTCCTTACGAGACTAGATCTTTAGACTAGGTGATTATGCAGGTAAACTAGGTAGCTATGCCTTTAGACTAGGTGATTATATTTTTAGACCAGGTGACTATACCTGTAGACTAAATGACGACGCCTGTAAACTAGGTGGCTATGCCTGTAAACTAGCTGGCTTTGCCTTTAAACTAGGTGACTATACCATCCGACTAAATTAATTTTGGGTGACTATCTATAACTTATAATTGGTGAGACCTGCTGCTCAGTTATGACAAGTTCTGCCCTTATAACCATTATTCTTGGTAAAGAACAATCATCCAGAGGAAAATGGCTACTAATATTTGTTATGTGATCATCTGTAATAATTTTCTTTGTGTAAGAAACTTTGTTTGCCTTATGTTTTGGTATTAATTTTGTAGGAAGACCTCGTGACAACATCTGTGATATGTGTCTGGTGTACTTACCTGTCAAATGTAAGTAACAATAGGAGCATTTTGTATCAGTTAACAGTCGACAACACCTGCTACTAAAAATACAAAAATTGATGAATATAGGGTGAGAACTACAGTTCTCAGTCTGGGCACAGTTCTTTTCTGAGCATTTTTACCGCGATCAACTTTTGTCGATTTTAATCTTCAAATATCTTGACAATGAGATTGCCGAAAACAACATACAACATGTCAACTGATAGCCAAATATCAATACTTTCTGTTAAAATCAACTAAAATTTGACGCAATCACATCTTTTATAGGGTGCAACTGTTCACATCACACTAAAAATATTACATAAAGAGGCTACTTGTATGTCAAGTCTAAAAACACCTAGAGCTAAATATACTTAGTACCTACAGATTAGGTCTAGCATACTCCTTATGCTTGCACCCGTTGATGCTTGCACCCGTTGATGCTTGCACCCGTTGATGCTTGCACCCGTTGATGCTTGCACCCCTTGATGCTTGCGCCTCTTGATGCTTGCAACCCTTGATGCTTGCACCCCTTGATGCTTGCACCCCTTGATACTTGCACCCCTTGATGCTTGCACGCCTTGATGCTTGCACCTCTTGATGCTTGCAACCCTTGATGTTTGCTCCCCTTGATGCTTGCACCCCTTGATACTTGCACCCCTTGATGCTTGCACCCCTTGATGCTTGCACTTCTTGATGCTTGCATCCTTTAATGCTTGCACCCCTTGATGCCTGTACTTCTATGCTTGCTTCCCTCGATGCCTGCACCCCTTATTCCTACACCACCTTACACTTGCACCCCTTGATGGTTGCACCCCTTAATGGTTGCACCCCTTGATACTCGCACCTCTTGATGGTTGCACCCCTTGATGCTTGCACCCCTTGATGCTTGCACCCTTTGATGCTTGCACCCCTTACTGTTTGCATCCCTTGATATTTGCACCCCTTGATGCTTGCACACTTTGATGCTTGCACCCCTTGATGCTTGCACCCCTTAATGCTTGCACCCCTTGATGCTTGCACCCCTTAATGCTTGCACCCCTTGATGTCTGTACTTCTATGCTTGCTTCCTTCGATGCCTCCACCCCTTATTCCTACACCGCTTACACTTGCACCCTTTAATGCCTTCACCCCCCTCATAACTGCATTCCTTGATGACCGCACCCCTTGATGACTGCACCCCTCGATACCTGTACCTCTGTCTGCTTTCCTCGATGCTTGCACCCCTCATTCCTACACCCCTTTACACTTGAATCCCTTGATACGTCAGCCCCTTTTGTCTGCACCTTTCAATGCCTTCACCCCCTTATGACTGCATCCCTTGATGACTGCACCCTCTTACACCTGCAGCACCTGTTTGATGCTTTCAGCCCCTTATGCCTGCACCTCTTGATGCCTGCATCTCTTGATACCTGCCCATTTTAATACCTACATCAGTGCAAAACCTTGATTTGCTACCTTTTCAGCTTGCCAGTGTTACAATTTATTCAGAAAAATTGAATGCATAAACTTTGTACCTGTTTTTCCATTACATTTACCTCTGTAGTTACTAGCTAAATAGTTTATTAACTTTCTGAAAGTAACTAAAGATGTCATTGTTGCCTACTTGCCAGTTAGCTACATGTACCTGTCCAAACACTAACAATCAACCAATCACCTATTATCGAGTACTAACTATTCCAGGCAAGCCATTACTGACTAGATATAGCACATTTATATGGGGTGATTTTGTGAATGACATTTTGTTACGAATTGCATCTACTAACAGAAGGTCATGGTATACTGTAAACATCTAGGCCCTAGATGTTGATCACCTAGATCCCTGACACACCCTAGATTCTAGGGTGATAGCCAACAGTACATCAACGCTGAATTGCAGTCAATTAGCCAATACCAGTTACCATACAATTATCATTCACCGGTATTTTTGATCGCTAAGAATTAAACAGAAACTGATAAGCTAAATGTGTGTGTGTGTGTTTACATCAGAACGATTTATTGGAGTTGTTTTCTCGCTAACAAAGTCGGTTTAGTGTAAAACAAAAAACGGTTATAAAAATAGTTTCGTCCCCGTCACTGACACAAGATCGGTAAAATGCTGCATACTTATACAATGTTTGTCCGATTTTGATGATCATCATTGATGGCGTACAACATGAACTTGTATGTTCATGTTATGAAAATAGTTTCGTCCCCGTCACTGACACAAGATCGGTAAAATGCTGCATACTTATACAATGTTTGTTCGATTTTGATGATCATCATTGATGGCGTACAACATGAACTTGTATGTTCATGTTATGAAAATAGTTTCGTCCCCGTCACTGACACAAGATCGGTAAAATGCTGCATACTTGTACAATGTTTGTCCGATTTTGATGATCATTATTGATGGTGTACAACATGAACTTGTATGTTCATGTTATGAAAATAGTTTCATCCCCGTCACTGACACAAGATCGGTAAAATGCTGCATACTTGTACAATGTTTGTCCGATTTTGATGATCATCATTGATGGCGTACAACATATACTTGTATGTTCATGTTATGAAAATAGTTTCGTCCCCGTCACTGACACAAGATCGGTAAAATGCTGCATACTTGTACAATGTTTGTCCGATTTTGATGATCATCATTGATGGAGTACAACACGGGCTCGACCAATCATATCTCGTAATGTTGCAGCAAATACAATAACGATATATTCCGTTCTTCTGAAGGATCATTTTAGAACATTATTAGCATTAGGTGCATTTACACCAGAATGATATTAAAGCGATATTGGTTGTTGATTATTAATTAATATAATTATTGTGCACACATGTACATGTCATGTAGCGATGGAGTGACTCTCTTTCATGTTTAGGCTAATTAGCAGTCAAAATAGAGTGGATATTGAATATTGATGTTGTATTATAGTATTCTATGAGATCCACAAGTATTATAATATTCTATTATATTCTGACCTTTATGTGAGCCACAAATATTACTGGATTTTACGTGAACCACAAGTATTATGGTATTCCATGTAGACCACAAGTATTATGGTAATCTATGTGTACCACAAGTGTTATGGTATTCCATGTGAATCACAAGTATTATGGTATTCCATGTGGACTACAAGTATTATTGTATTCCATGTGGACCACAAGTATTATGGTACTCTATGTGGACCACAAATATTATGGTAATTTATGTGGACCACAAGTGTTAAGGTATTCCATGTGTACCACAAGTATAATGGTATTCCATGTGGACCACAAATATTATGGTAATCTATGTGTACCACAAGTGTTATGGTATTCCATGTGGACCACAAGAAGTTTTATTGTATTCCATGTGGACTACAAGTATTATTGTATTCCATGTGGACCACAAGTATTATGGTACTCTATGTGGACTACAAATATTATGGTAATTTATGTGGACCACAAGTGTTAAGGTATTCCATGTGTACCACAAGTATAATGGTATTCCATGTGGACCACAAATATTATGGTAATCTATGTGTACCACAAGTGTTATGGTATTCCATGTGGACCACAAGAAGTTTTATTGTATTCCATGTGGACTACAAGTATTATTGTATTCCATGGGGACCACAAGTATTATGGTACTCTATGTGGACTACAAGTATTAAGGTATTCCATGTGGACCACAAGAAGTTTTATTGTATTCCATGTGGACTACAAGTATTATGGTATTCCATGTGGACCACAAGAAGTTTTATTGTATTCCATGTGGACTACAAGTATTATGGTATTCCATGTGGACCACAAGAAGTTTTATTGTATTCCATGTGGACTACAAGTATTATGGTATTCCATGTGGATTACAAGTGTTATGGTATTGTATGTGGACCACAAGTATTATGGTATTCTATGTGGACCACAAAGTCTTGCATGTAAAATTAACCCGCTATACATTCTTTTTTACAGCCGGTGCCTCAAGTCCATCAAGTTCTCAAGCATGTCCACCTTGTGAGTATTTGTACTTTGTACAGTACGTTCTAGTCTTGTAACATAAGCGAGAGTTCTCTAGGCCGTAGAATTGTAAAAAGTAAAGCAACTCGAGGGAAGTCGCAAGGCTTTTTTAAAGATTAGGCTAAAAAAGCATTCTTTATAACACCTGTTCTGTTCTAAATGACTCTGAATGTTAATTGTGGCGTATAGAGAGTACCCTGCAGGTTGAGTGTGCCATACTTGGTATCTATATAGATTAAATGAGGCATATTTAGCACGTAAAGGTAAAGTGTGATATATACCAGGGAGATGAACTCACATTAGCTCTGTTTTAAGAAGCTGTTCGAAGGCGATGCAATCTAATAAAGTTAATTATAGATGACCTAAGATATTTGGTAATACAGGTAGGGTGCTTATTCGAGTTGTTGGTGCTTTTCATGCTATAAGATGGTCATTCACTATTACACCTTATTAAATTTATCAGAATTGACAAGTTGGTTTTATAAAAGAACTTGTCTTGAAAAAACAAAACAACCATCATATTTTAAGATGGTGTATACCGTACTTTATTATTGTCAGTTGCATCGCTACGCATTCCTTTTTTAGCCTTAAGATTTTCCGGTGGCTCCCAAGATTCTGTGAGGTCGGCACCACCAAGTCAAGAAACGAGATTCTACGAAAGCAGACTTGATCGACTTCCTGCAGCACACAACAGCGATGAAGATCTCACAAAACAACTAAATGAAGCTACAGAGTTGTTGAAGAAGCTAGGTGATTTGTAACTCCACGAGACTGTTATATCCGCCGCTATATTAACACATACTTGAAACAACATGAAACATGTCATTCCTGCTTAATTATTTTTGCTTAATTATTCCTCTGTTATTGAGGATCCTCCACTGAGATTATTTTAAAGATTCTTTAATACATACAACAAATTTAAAATTTGAGTAACATGAATTGTAATATAATAAGTGTGACGCGCTTTAATGTATAGTTGCATTTGAGTTTCACGACCAAATATGGTCAGAGATGGAGAGCAAAGTAATAAAGGGTGTGAGTTAAAGTTAGTGTGTTTGGACATGTATAGAACTAAAGATGGATGATACATGAAAGCCCAGGTAACTGATGCCGCTCAGGAAATTAAGCTAGTTGACAAAAAATAATTACAATTTGCTATGAAGAAATGGATAAGAAAAATAAAATATTTTGTAGAAAAATGTTGAAAAGCTGTAATTCATTAGCTTTGATTAAGAAGCAAACCAGTTCTGGCAAAACAACTTACAATCTAAGGCTTCATAACCAATCAAGATCAAATCAAATACGCATGCTGCTCAATGCTGCGCTCACTATACCTCACATGCGCTTTTTTGCATTCTTATTTAAGACTTTTAACAAATCAATCCAGATATTAGCAGTAAGTACAAGAGAAGTAATGATAACGTAGCAAGACATCACTCGAACTTCAGCTTGCTAATACAGATGTATTCTTCACCGCTTGTTCCTGTAAGTGGAAGAAACTCTACTACCAAGGAAGTGCTAATGGCTTTAGTTATAGCTCTTAGCTATTCAATTAAGACTGATCTATAACATTAAATATCAAATTGAATTGTGAATCTAGTGTTATCAAAGTTGTGAAAACAGGGTGTGTGATCAGATACTGGTATGCTAATAGGTAAAAGGTGGCAAAATTTTATAACAAAGAATAGGATGAATACTCCGTGTTTTTTACCATCTATGTTTATGTTTAGAACAGTAGATGTACTCTCCACTGCTAGATATGTTAATTTACTTTACTAACATTGTTGGATTCAAAATACTGAATGGTTTAACTCCTTCATATATCACTGATATGCTTCAATTCTCAAGTACCAGATATCTGCGGAGTAATAGTTTTATTTTGGACTTACCAAAAGATGCACTCAATAATTGTATTGCTAATTCTATTAATTGTATTGCTAATTCTATTAATTGTAGTGCTAATTCTTTTAATTGTATTGCTAATTCTATTAATTGTAGTGCTAATTCTTTTAATTGTATTGCTAATTTTATTAATTGTATTGCTGATTCTATTAATTGTATAGCTAATTCTATTAATTGTATTGCTAATTCTATTAATTGTATTGCTAATTTTATTAATTGTATTACTGATTCTATTAATTGTATTGCTAATTCTATTAGTTGTATTGCTAATTCTATTAGTTGTATTGCTAATTCTATTAATTGTATTGCTAAATCTATTAATTGTATTGCTAATTCTATTAATTTTATTGCCAATTCTATTAATTGTATTGCTAATTCTATTAATTGTATTGCTAATTCTATTAATTGTATTGCTAATTCTATTAATTGTATTGCTAATTCTATTAATTGTATTGCTGATTCTATTAATTGTATTGCTAATTCTATTAATTGTATTGCTAAGATCTATAGCCGATTTTCCGACATATATATGACATACAGTAAAACCTTGGTTCTCGACCATAATCCGTTCCAAAACCCTGTTCGAAAGGCGATTTGTTCGAACACCGAAATCATTTTCCCCATTACAAATAATGTAAATCGTTTTAATCCGTTCCAACACCCTGAATGTTTACCTTTTTAGTATTTTATACATTATTTTATGCATGAAATTGCACATTAAAATGCTGACCAACACATAAAAAGCAATGTATATCTCAGAAAATGTTAAGCAAAATGGCAAAGACACAAATAACATAAACATAAATGTAACCCAGGCTAATCGTACGTTCGCGTTATCGTAATCTTCCATACGAAAGATTACGCTAACATGAACGTGTAAAAATAAAAAAAAAGGATAAAGAAAAGAATTATGAATAGGATTTTTTAGGATACAGGATGTTCTTTTCTCTTAAAATATCTATCCAATGACACTTGCTTCTGCCTTCTTAAACGCAGCACGTCCGCATGCGACAACAGTTGGTCACGGAGAGAGCAATCTACACCCGTATGCCGCTCAGCATCCCACCCTCACGTACGCACTCCCTCGTCGTACTCCCTCGTCGTACTCCCTTGGCGTTTGAACTCCGATTTTTGTTCGAACTACGAAGCAAGAATTTCTCGAATTTTTTGTTCGGACTCCGATTTGTTAGAACTGCGAGTCGTTCGAAAACCGAGGTTCCACTGTACTTTGAGAAATATATACATGTATATAGATTGAGCAGTTCATAATTATTTACTGATAAGTTACTCTAGGTACATTGAGATTTATTTATATTGTATATAAATCTCGGTGTCTCATCTGTCATTTGTCTGCCCTGTTATAGCTTAATAGTTCAGGTATTGAAAAATCACTTTCGTAGTGAGTTTGAACTCCCACCATTCAAATCATAAGTCTGCTAACAAGCGCATGCAACCAGAGAGCGTGCGTAACCACAAGGCTAAGCTGTTTTTATCACACCCATTGTTCTTACCATATACTGTATATCCTTTTTGCGGTTGCACAAGCTAAGTTTGCATTTGTTATAATTAATTAATACAGTACGCCATCGAGTTACGATGCACCTGTTATGCAATTATTTCGCTTTATGAAGTGGAAACTGATTGTTTTTCGTCCTTGCTATACATTGACGAACATTTTTTTCAGCTTTTTTTTACAATACGATATAAACGAAATATTTTATCAAAGTTTAAAAATTCAACAGTCTGTGCGCTGATTGCATCAAAACAACGAAGATGTCTGTATGATATTTGCTTAACTCCCTCTCAAAAAACTGCCTCTGAAAGAAAGACGTTGCTTGCTCTCTATCTCAGTTCAGCGTATTTAAGTATAAGTTTAAGTGAAAATGAAACCGAAAACCGATAGATGATAAAGTTTTAACAGATGACAAAGTTCAGTTTTGTAAAATACATACTAAAACTTAGCTTTATGTATGTGAATAATAAGCTAAATTCATTTAAGTGAAACTCAATATTACATAATGTAAAACGTCTATTTTGAAGGTAAGAACTCTCTACGGTATGTACTGCACGTAGTACATTTTTATGCTACAATTTATTGCGGATAATAACTAATAAACACACTAAAATTATTATAGGTAACTTTAGATATTAAAATTAACATATTATTTTGTTGTTAATTTTTAATATGTACAGTATGTATAAAAAAGTTTGATAAATTTTCCCAAAGGGTGTTTGCATTAGATAATTGCTATGGGTTTTTATACTGCTCTGTACAACATTTTCGCCTTACGATGCCAAAACTGATACGAATTAAAATCATATATTTGTATATCAAATCAAATTTTATTGTAATTGTAGCAAAGTAGACTTTATTTAGTCATTACTTGCTGATTATTTCACAATTAAAACACCTTTAAAGTTGTTTTATTTTTTCTTTTAATTTAATTCAGCTGCACAAAATACTTTTTCACGATGTAAAATTTAAAAGTTACAGCTATTTGAAAAAGTTTAAAAACTTTCGCAGTTGCTTTATTTTTTCTCTTAATTTATTTGAACTGCAAAAAGCACTTTTTCCTGATATGAAGTTAAAATGATAACTATATTGGTATATGTTAAACAACTCTCAATTTTTTGTACAAAGACTCTTTTATTACTCTGGCAATGCTGGGCATTCACTTAGTATATATATATATATATATATACATGTATATACTCTGCACAAGCTATGCACTAACTAAAATCTTTCCATTTATTTTCTGTTTCATGAACTAGCAATAAAAAATTATGATGTCATCAGTTTAGAGGCCTTCAAAGTTATAAACTTATAAAAAAATTTATTGTGAAAGTGAGTTAACATAATCCTATATAATTGTATAAGTATAATATAGTATAATATAAAATAACAGAGCAATAAAAGAATATAATGTAACATAATAAAATAATGATATAACATAATATCAATAATAATAATAATGATAATATCTTTGTGAGAGTTTGATGCCTTATAACATGATACTTTAAGTATTTGTGTAAAGTAACAGCTTATATGACTAGCTGAGCTAACTTCTCTCTCTGGCTCATATGAGCAGGGATAGTTTATCTAAGCTCTACTGACTTGGTAATTAGGTCAAATAGTGTGTCAATCAATTGACTTAAAGGACAACTCCATATTAAGGACTATTTCTGTAACTATTCATTTACTAGTGATAAGCTTTGGCCATGTAAACTACTACGTTAAAATAAACATGCTCTGTAGATACTCAGTGATGGCAAGAATCAACCATCCTTATAAGACAACCACGTTTGGCTGCGGCCCTAAACAAGAAAGATTAGATGAAAATTTCTCTATGATCCCTGGTAGCTATCCAGAATCCTATCGTTATGTAAGACCCTACGCTGCTTCACTTACCGCATCTACACGTGACCTTCTTGCTGCCCTTAGAGAGTTGAGGCAGCATAGACCTCAAAGATCAAGATACTGTTCTGTTTTTGGGTCAGCAGAAGAAAGCGTTCCCTTTGGAAAAATTCAAACAAAGCGAGCCAATCGAGAAAAGAGAGTTCAAGAGGAGCTAGATGTTATAGGTAAAGAGATGATTTCTTAAAATGTGCTTATTGTTCCCTATACAATGGAACCTCTTCTTACAAATTAATTTAAATTAGAACTTTCCAAATTACGAAACGCCATTTTATAGTAAAGTTGCTTCGACTTACGAAAGATGTTTCTAGATAGAAAAATCAAAGGGCCTTTTGTATTTTAGCCCAATTGATTGTTCTGCGTTTTGGCCCGTCGTTTTATTCTTGCGGATATGATGTATGATGCATCTAACTCAGCTTCATCTATTAACGAAAGTCAGTAAACAGCAAGTGTTTTGTTTATGTTCATTATCTAATTTGGAGTTATCATGTACCACATACAAAGTAGAACAACTCTAGTTTTACAATGCAAGTTCCTTGTTTTCTGTATGATAAAACAGTTTTGCGATTTTTGCTGATGTAGATAAAACTTTCTACTTACGTTCTTAAAAACATTTAATTTGAGCAAAATCAAAACAGAGATACAACACCTGCCTCTTTTGACTGCTGACCTCCCACCTCCCGCGATCTTAACTTAGCTCTGTCTTGACGGCCAGCGCCACAGGTAAACAAACAAACAAACAAACAATTTGTAGTTTTTATTTATTTTTTCTATGTTCATCTTTATTTCCATTTGTACGTTTGCTATTTATTATGTAATAATACAATTCTAACATGTATTTGTCACAGGTTTTAACCATTACATGTGTTTATAATTTGTACAAATATTATGTGCAAGTTGTATGGCGCCTTGGACTGAATTAGGACATTTATATGGCAAAATTGGTTTCTACCTACAAATAATCTACTTGAGAATTGGTTTCCTTAACAAATTAATTTGTGAGTAGAGGTTCCACAGTATATGGTTGTTAGTGAGCACCTGTGTAGCCAAATACCGATCAATCTTTTGCTGCTGTTCTCTCTGCTGGTATGAATCATGGCTGGTAATAAAAAAGTTGATTAGATGCATGATGGGTATATTGTCTGTGCCCAATAGAATTCTTTGATTTGCTGGAAAACTTACATGACTAGTTGCGCACATACAACCTTATAAAATATACTACACTTGCATACAACTTAAGTATTAGCAATCTGCTCTAAAAACTCTGAAAGTGACATTCAAAAACCTTCAAAAAACCCACTCTAAAAACCCTAAAAAAACACTAAAAAGGACACTCCAGCAGTCACCGTAAACAGACTCAAAATTAAGAGAACAAACAGCGTTCACTTGTGTAATCTATAGGGTGGTGCAGCAGCAGTCATCCCTAAAAATATTAAACATAATAAAATTTAACATGATATGGTATAAAGCAATATAAAATGATAAAATAATGATATGATAAAATAATGATATAATGTAACATAACATGATATAATTATATTGCATTTTATAATTATATTAGACAGCAGCGAACTACAACAGTCATCTCTGCAATTTAAAGAGTAAGAATGCTGTAGTCACCTTTGAAAATCTTTTCAAACGTCATAGAGGAACAACTGAATATCAACTTAAAATACGTTTTCTACCGCTTTGGACAAATGAGTCCATATACTTACTAGATAATACTTACCATTTTTTACTTACTATTGGCTAACTACTTGCTACTTGAGTAGCAATTGATTATCGATTTGTTGATATAATGTAATTAAAATGTATCAACAAATCAATAATCAATTAAATAATCCATCAATCAACTAATCGATCAAATATTTACTATAATTTAATTGGTATGGTGCAAGATCTCTGAGAACAAGGCCGGCTGCTTATCTGACCTCAAGGCCGATGACACGACTGTTTTGAGCCCTGGCTTGACAAGAGGCATGATCGTTGATGAGGACTCGGTCAACCGAAATGCAGTTTCCCAGGCCGACAGATGACCAAGAGATCGATGAAGTGAGCCAGCAAGAGTTGAGCTGGTACATAAGGAGGTCAGATAAGACGAGAGAGTAAAGATTGCAGGCAGTCCCTTGCATGTCATTCTTTGTATGAGTGCACGCCGAGTTACATGTTTATTTATATTATTCACACATAGATTTGTCTTATTGTTTTGCGCTCAGTGGTTCTGATTTTTGTAGAGCAGTAAAGGGAACAGGGCAGTTTCCTTTACAGTGGTCTATATAGCTACTGCACAGGCAACAATCTAAACCACTAGCTCACACCGAGCTAAGATCTAATGCATTTGATATGCTTTTTTACTTGCTTCCTTGAAAGAGATTGGTAGACTATGATTTCAACTTGTAACTACATGAAATACTCTAAAAATGGTTCAATCGAAATTTAAACAAACTCTATTGTTTTGAAAGTGAGCAGAGTAATTACCGGTATATATTTGACAGTTTTTTAGCAAATTTTTCTTCATGTTTTTTTACAATATTAAATTTCCATTTGCTATTAACTATTAGCTACATGTACTTGCTATTTATCATTTCTAGACTTGAAGTACTACTTTAAAATTTAGAAAGAAATTTAACTATAGAAACAAGAGAATGATGCAAAAATTGTTAAGAAATTAATCAAAGTAAGGGCACCCACGTGACTTGATTACATACACTGCAGAAAAGCTGTCCAAGTCTAATACCTCATCAAAGAGTTTCAAGTCAAGCAGGAGTTGTTGCGGGTACTCTAGACCACAAGTTCCAGTTGGATACAAAGAAAGAAAAGTGAGGCGGTGTGACTGCTGCCTTAAAGAATACATCGGTAAGTCGATGAAGGCCATGCATGACGTGAATCAGTATTTGTGGAGCAAAGGCTAAAAATGATTTTGTGTGACATTGAACACTAAGGGGAGGTTTGAACAGGTGAAATTCAAAACAATGCTGTAAAAAAATCAAACTGACCTAGTTTGCGATTATCAACGAGTCTAACCTAAGAATCAGTAGAAACTAGTTTATAAATGTAAAACCAAGTATAATTAAATGTTTAACTACATGTATAACTACATGTATAACAACACATATTACATGTATAACTACATGTTTAATTACATGTAGCTGAATATGTAGTTGTACATGTATAACTACATGTTTAACTATATGATTAGCTGTGTGTAAGGATTCTCCTATGAGACAGCTTTATGTTGTAGCAATATGGGATGGGCTCAAACCACTAGAAGAGCAACATTCCTGCTCTTCTGTGAGAGTTTGCAAGGACTGCACCAACCAATATCTTAAAAGTAAGTGCAATATATGTATGTACTCGTGTCCCAGTACGACAAGTATAAATATGAATGCACGAAAAATATTTTTTCCTATTGTCCAACTTGTTTGTAAATAGCCTAGTTGCAGGCGAGGTTTACAAAAACAAAGGCTAGGTGGGCCAAAGTCTAACCACCTAATATGGTAAAAAACACTTCTCATATCTATTGTTAGTTCTATCACACTTCTGCGAGTTTTCTTTCTGAATAGTTTGTGTTTTAAAATGAGAACAGACTTTAGTTTAAACTTGAAATAAATAATAATTTAATTTAATAATAAGCTAATAATAATAAGTTAATAATAATAATAATAATAATAATAATAATGATAGATATAAACTTTACTATTACTGGTCAATATGTCTTTTAAAGCAAATTGAGAGACAAAAAAGAACAAAATAGAAAGAAATAAAGATGATAAGATAATAATAGTTACAGCCATTTTAATTTAACTGAGATTTTTCTGTCAGTCATGAGTCTCATGACTGTCATTACTTGAGTAGAATTGATTCTACTGTTGTACTTTAGTATATAATTGTTATAAAGGTTCTGAGCATCTCAGTAAGTCTATCAATATGATCAGAAGTAGTTGAACTGCTGAAAATAAGAAAACAACAAGTAGGTCATAACTAGGTTTAGTTGACAAAACTTGATCTAGACCAATGATCAACTAGCCTGTGATAATTGTGTAAAGACGTAAGTGTAATAAGCATATAAACATTTCTGCTTGTCAATTTGAACCACATTAGCTACCAGGCAAGATGGTTTAAGTCCACAAAGAAAGGGCTTGCTATTTACATGAAACACAGGCTAAGTGGCCATAAGAAAAGAAGTTAAACTATAACTATTAGAAATATAAGGTGGCTTAGGGGTGTCAGGGTGGCTTAGTGGTATCATCTTTGACTATCAACCATGGGGTTAGTGGTTCGAGCCCTGCTTAATGCCAATCTGACAAAAAGCTTTCAACCCTCAATTGCTGGGTCTTTCAGATCTAGACCTTAACTTGGAGGCCCCGTGTACCACATTGACAACGTAGGCACGTTAAAGATCCACCTCTGTCCTTCGCACATTGGACAAGTGAAATGGCTACCTGGCTCTATCAGACTGGACGTGTTGCAAAATGTATCCCTTCAGGTTAATCTGATAGTTCCAGAAGAAGCCCTTGGTAAGTGTTAGGACCACCCAAAGTAGCTTATAAAAAAACCTAGTCCTGGTGGTGTGTTTCTCTACTAGAGAACACTACCAAGCATTGTCACTACATGACAGAAGCATGCCATTATTACATTATTAGGAATATCCTGCTAGCTGCTTCATAGTGACTTTTCCTTCGAGCTGATGGAAAGGCCACTCTTAGAGGATCTTTTTTGGTCATAACAATTGACTTGTTGTAACGGGAGACACAAATGTTAGGTTAGCTAAGACAAAGGAGAGTTTTTTAAAAGAGGAACACTCAAAACAGACACATGTTAATGTGTGTAAGTGCATTGACAAGTTTTACAAACATTTTTCGTTTGGCATAAATTATTTAAGCTTGTTCACTGCAAAATATTATATTCTTATGTGAGTTTGTTTATTCTTTCAAGGATGCAGAAGTGCCATGATGAGTTCGAGATGGTACAGAACATGTCCTGAAGAGGGTTTTTATACATAGAGCAGCCAAAGCTGACTACTTCATAATGACCAACAACAGTTTGCTGCCGAGGTCATGGAAGCAAGACACTCATGATTCTTTTTAATGAGCAAACCTTCGAAATATTTTCTAGCTGTAATAACACATGCAGATAACTCCTTATCCATAAATAAACTAATAAACCAATCAATAACAATTTGATAAACTATTTTGTTTTAAAGCTATTTTGTGTGCTTAAAACTAATTGTGTAACTTCTATATAAGGGATCACTTCATAGAACTACGCTCAGTTCTTGCGTATATTATTATATCTATGCAAAGCATTCGTTCATAGAACTATTCTCAGTACCTGAGTATATGATACCTATGCAAAGCATTCGTTCATAGAACTATCCTCAGTACCTGAGTATATGATACCTATGCAAAGAGTTAGTTCATAGAACTACCCTCAGTTCTTGAGTATATGATACGTATGTAAGCATTTAGTTCATAAAGCTATTCTCAGTACCTGAGGATATGATATCTATGTAAGAATTCACTTCATAGAACTACCCTCAATATCAAGCATATGATACCTATGCAAGTCATTAGTTCATAGGACTACCTTCAGTATCGAGTATATGATACCTATGCAAAGCATTCGTTCATAGAACTACCTTCAGTACCTGAGTATATGATACCTATGTAAGGAGTTAGTTCATAGAACTACCCTCAGTTCCTGAGTATATGATACCTATGTAAGGAGTTAGTTCATAGAACTACCCTCAGTTCCTGAGTATATGATATCTATGTAAGTAGTTAGTTCATAAACTACAGGTACTGAGAGAAAGTGAAAACACTAGGCTGTTTGAACGAGTCCAAGCATGAGTTGGTGAATAAAACAAGGCTAGCATGATTTCAAGAAAAGTTTGCAAACTAACAAGGAGTCATCCTCTCATACAAGTAGGAACAACTCTTGATAAGAATGAGAATGCCAAAGGTAAATGCGTTTTAGAAAATATTTCACAGCTCTCCAGCATTTTTACATAATGCATTTATTTTTCTATTGTTGATACTAATCTATAAAACTTCTCAATTTTAAAGTTAGGGCCTGATAGTTATACTGATATTTTCTCTTTTCTTGTTAGGGCTAAGGAAATGCTCATGTTGCTAAAGAAGTAAAAGCAACTCCCAAAATCAAACAATCTTTTTCTGTCTCTCTTCGGTCTCTAAGTTGCAGCCTCAACACCAACTCAAGAATTATAGTTGTATTTTCTTATGTACATAAAACATCAACTAAACCAAGAAAATAGATATAAAGTACTTTATAATACAAAAAACAAAGTGACTAAAACATACTAAATAATATTTAACAAAAGACTATTTTTAGTAAAATTTTTAATAATTTTTTGTACTTCTAAACCAAAAGAAGTACAATTGCTGTTATTTAAATAGATAAAATTTCTGCATGAGCTTCATATTTTTTTAGATATGATGTCATCATATTTTGTGCAGCTACATTCTTTAACCGTATGCTGCATTTTGAGTAATATTCAATCAATTAGAAAACAGGTGGTAAGTTTTAATTTTTGAAATATTTTTCACAAATTTAAAATGCTGATATTTTCCTGTTTTTGACGTAACAAAACTTGTGTTATTAAACAAACACTTTGTAGCAGGAAAAGTACATATCAGCTGGCTGACATGTCTCAAGATGATGAATACTATGGTGCAAGGCCTAAGAATCCCATGCGTCACTTGCCACAGGAGCCGGTAGAAGAGAGAGACCTGAGAGAGCAGAGAGAAATGAGAGAGGAAAGAGAAAGAAGAGAGCAGAGAGGACAGAGAGAAAAAAGGGAGAGAGAAAGGAGAGAAGAGAGAGAGACAGGAGTTCGAAGAGATTGGCTAAAAAAGGAAGAAGAAGGCCTTTTTAAACCTGGAAGCGTCAAAGAGCTAGCCAAGAAACTTTTAGCACTCCAGATAGCGCTGCCGATGCCGGAACAGCCTCTGTTGAGTCCACCAACTTCAAGACTAGACACAAAGTACTCCCCACCAACGCCATTATTGCCTCGGTCACCAAGTTCGTCGGCCAGAGAACGAAGTAGTCCAACAGGTTAGGGTGATTGTACGATATCATTGATTTCTGAAAGCAAGATTTAATTAAGATTTATATTAGCATTTTGGCTTATTTTAGCCATAAACAGAATATTTGCCCTTTCATTATTTGCTTGATAACTTTGCATTCATAAAACGGTATTAGTTTAAATAATTTAAAATTATTACATTTTTCCATTAGGATCAGCAATTAGCAGCGGTTCATCGACGTATGATGAAGTGGCTTCCTACAGATCGGAAGATGACAAGCTGTGTGGTGTGGCACCTCCTAAGTCACCTCGTATTCGTATATCTAAAGTGAGACGTTGTGATTTCTGCAAAAGAGAGTATTTAGGTGAGTAGAGAAAATAATATAGGTTACAAAGAGTCTTGTTTAGAAATGTGATAGCTGTATTAATGCTGATAGAAAAATCTTTCACTCTCTAATCTGTGACATTTAAGACCACTCCAGCTTCCGTTGTAAGCAGCCCTTGAACCATACATTGAAATGGGCCATAATAAGGCTTTGGTTAGCCCGTAGTCGTAATTGTAAAGCTAAGGCAACAATATAAGTAGCATCAATAAAAAACGTTGCAACCTGCATGTATAAAAATTCTAATTTAATATAAACAATAACTTAATAATTATACAAATCTTCATAAGTAACAACTGCATTATGTGAAACTGACAGATAAATCCAGTTGTGTCTTGTACGTTCCTAACAGCGACAAAAGTTTTAAAAAATTACTCTTAGCTTTATAGTACAAAACAACTTACGATGGTCCTAAGGCCACCTTAAATCGACCTTTTTAAAATTAACCCTAGTTGTATCACTTTGAAGCAATCAGCATTTGCTTGTAAAACAAGAACTAGGGGTAATAGTAAATTTTCTTAAGACATACACTTAAATAAGTGCGCAACAGTGATTTAAGTTATTGCGCAATGAGTAGAACTGGAAGGAGATTTGAGTGTCATGCTTTGCTTTATGCCCATACAATGGTGGAGCTCAGTACAGATGTTTGTTTGTCGGTGAGTCAATGACATTTAAGGCGCACGAATTTTAATGCGAAATGAAAAAGATATTTTATGAAGCGGAAACACAAATTAGAAAGAATACTTTGTTGATTGCAGCTACAAGAGTTGGATATGGCTCAATAGAGGAGTTTCCACCCGGTTCCCCTGAAAGAATCTGCCAAAACTGTACATACAAGCAGCCTGGTAAATGAAAACTAACTTATTAAGATGTTAACTAGTATACACTTAGGTATAGCAAGACATTATAACTAGTATACACCTGGTTATAGCAATTCATTATAACTAGTATACACCTAGATATAGCAATACATTTTAACTAGTATACACCTAGGTATAGCAATACATTATAACCAGTATACACCTGGTTATAGCAATTCATTATAACTAGTATACACTTAGGTATAGCAGTACATTATAACCAGTATACACCTAGATATAGCAATACATTATAACTAGTATACACCTAGGTATAGCAATACATTATAACCAGTATACACCTGGTTATAGCAATTCATTATAACTAGTATACACTTAGGTATAGCAGTACATTATAACCAGTATACACCTAGATATAGCAATTCATTATAACTAGTATACACCTAGGTATAACAATACATTATAACCAGTATACACCTAGGTATAGCAATACATTATAACCAGTATACACCTGGTTATAGCAATTCATTATAACTAGTATACACTTAGGTATGGCAGTACATTATAACCAGTATACACCTAGATATAGCAATACATTATAACTAGTATACACCTAGGTATAGCAATACATTATAACCAGTATACACCTGGTTATAGCAATTCATTATAACTAGTATACACTTAGGTATAGCAGTACATTATAACCAGTATACACCTAGGTATAGCAATACATTATAACCAGTATACACCTAGGCATAGCAATACATTATAACCAGTATACACCTAGGTATAGCAATACATTATAACTAGTATACACTTAGGTATAGCAATACATTATAACTAGTATACACCTAGGTATAGCAATACATTATAACCAGTATACACCTAGGTATAGCAATACATTATAACCAGTATACACCTAGACATAGCAATACATTATAACCAGTATACACCTAGGTATAGCAATACATTATAACTAGTATACACTTAGGTATAGCAATGCATTATAACCAGTATACACTTAGGTATATCAATACATTATAACTAGTATACACCTAGGTACAGCAATACATTATAACCAGTATACACCTAGGTATAGCAATACATTATAACCAGTATACACCTAGGCATAGCAATACATTATAACTAGTATACACTTAGGTATAGCAATACATTATAATCCGTATACACCTAGGTATAGCAATACATTATAACCAGTATACACTTAGGTATAGCAATACATTATAACTAGTATACACTTAGGTACAGCAATACATTATAACTCGTATACAGCCAGTTACAGCAAAATATAGTATAGTACAAAATACTAACATATATACTCTTATGTACATATACAATGTAAATATTTAAGTTAATAATATATATACTCTTATATACATATACAATATAAACATATGTTAATAATATATATACTCTTATGTACATATACAATATAAATATATAAGTTAATAATATATATACTTTTATGTATATATACAATATAAATATAAAAGTTAATAATATATACACTCTTGTGTGCATATACATTGTAAATATATAAGTTAATAATATATATACTCTTATGTACATATGCAATATAACTTTATAAGTTAGTAATATATATACTTTTATGTAGATATACATTATAAATATATAAGTTAATAATATATGCACTCTTGTGTACATATACAATATAAATATATAAGTTAATAATATATATACTCTTCTGTACTATGCAATATGCAATATGAGTACATGAATATAAAATCCTAATATACACTATTAATTACATAAACACTGACATGACCAACCATCATGAAAACTGTATAGTTTGTATTTTTTCATAGAGAAACTTGAAGGCCGCATAGTGCAGGAACAGCCAGGATGGTTCATAAGGACGACTGAAAAGAAAACACCCCCAAGATCACCGGACAGAGAGAGCAAAAGTAAGAGCTAAGGCTAAATATAAACAATTGTCTTCATATATTGGGCTATTATAACCATTATTATTGCCAGCATAAACTGAGAAATATTTAAGATCATAACATAATTATTTCTATCATCATTTATAATTAACATACAATAGTAACTATTATTATTGTTGAGATCTATGTAGTAATATTGACTATTATTGTCATCGAGAATTATTACTATGGTCACCGAAATCTCTGATATCTGTAATTCCTGGGCTAATAACCAGAACCTCTAGACATAGCACCATATTTATAATGTTAGGAATCTCACAGTTTGATGGATGTTCCTCAGCTGTTTTTGTTCACTTTATAACATTTCTGAGCACTCTACCGATAGTTAAACTATTATCTATCCAGGTCACCCAAACTCAAAGTATGATTATGCTATAGGTAGTTAGCACATCGTGTTGTTACAGCGATGTTGGTGTTCTTGGAACTCGGGTCAGAACAACTCACCTGCGAGATCTGAAACCTTCCTTAATATTCTAGCCTATCTCAGCTCACCACAATTAATAAACAACTAACCACTATTAATAGACAAGTAACCACTATTAATAGACCACTAAACACTATTCATAGACAACTAACCACAATTAATAGACAACTAACCACAATAAATAGATAACTAACCACTGTTAATAGGCAGTCAACCACTATAATAGTGGTTAGTTGTGTTAATAATTAATGCACAACTAACCATTATTAATTATAGACCGCTAACCACTATTAATAGACAACTAACCACTATTAATAGACAGCTAATCACTATTAATAGACAACTAACCACTATTAATAGACAACTAGCCACTATTAATAAACAACTGACCCCTATTAGTAGACAAGTATCCACTATTAATAGACAACTAACCCCTATTAATAGACAACTAACCACTATTAATAGACAACTAACCACTATTAATAGACAAGTATCCACTATTAATAGACAACTAACCCCTATTAATAGACAACTAGCCACTATTAATAGACAACTAACCCCTATTAATAGACAACTAACCACTATTAATAGACAACTAACCACTATTAATAGACAAGTATCCACTATTAATAGACAACTAACCCCTATTAATAGACAACTAGCCACTATTAATAAACAACTAACCCCTATTAATAGACAAGTATCCACTATTAATAGACAACTAACCCCTATTAATAGACAACTAACCACTATTAATAGACAACTAATCACTATTAATAGACAAGTAGCCACTATTAATAGACAACTAACCCCTATTAATAAACAACTAGCCACTATTAATAGACAACTAACCCCTATTAATAGACAACTAACCACTATTAATAGACAACTAACCACTATTAATAGACAACTAGCCACTATTAATAAACAACTAACCCCTATTAATAGACAAGTATCCACTATTAATAGACAACTAACCCCTATTAATAGACAACTAGCCACTATTAATAGACAACTAACCACTATTAATAGACAACTAGCCACTATTAATAAACAACTGACCCCTATTAGTAGACAAGTATCCACTATTAATAGACAACTAACCCCTATTAATAGACAACTAACCACTATTAATAGACAACTAACCACTATTAATAGACAAGTATCCACTATTAATAGACAACTAACCCCTATTAATAGACAACTAGCCACTATTAATAGACAACTAACCCCTATTAATAGACAACTAGCCACTATTAATAAACAACTAACCCCTATTAATAGACAAGTATCCACTATTAATAGACAACTAACCCCTATTAATAGACAACTAACCACTATTAATAGACAACTAACCACTATTAATAGACAAGTAGCCACTATTAATAGACAACTAACCCCTATTAATAAACAACTAGCCACTATTAATAGACAACTAACCCCTATTAATAGACAACTAACCACTATTAATAGACAACTAACCACTATTAATAGACAACTAGCCACTATTAATAAACAACTAACCCCTATTAATAGACAAGTATCCACTATTAATAGACAACTAACCCCTATTAATAGACAACTAGCCACTATTAATAGACAACTAACCCCTATTAATAGACAACTAACCACTATTAATAGACAACTAACCACTATTAATAGTACACTAAATACAGAGCACAGGACACTAGATAATACACTATTATTATTACTATCATTATTACTATTATTATTATTCTTGGATATTTACCAGAATCTTTAAAGTTGGTTGTAAGTAAGCCTAGTACCCAATCTAAGGGCTAAAGGGTTGTAACTGTCCTCTTTTACTGTAGAGCATTTTTCAAAGTCTGTGCTATTTCCAGAATGGCCGTTTTCTGTATTGTTTCAAAGGGCGTGACTGTTTCTACTTCTACCAGGTATGAGATCATTCTGCAGCTGATTTTCCTGTAGAGCTCTCACGACAATGGGTATCACCTTCAGACATACATCTCTCAATCATCTGAGTTCGAATCCCAGTTTACCGTATTTTTCCATCTTTTTTATTTTCTCCCCACTTGGTGTATTGCCTGTAGCTATATCAGTAATCCTGCCCTCGTTCCTCTTTTGAGCTCAAATGACCTAGAACAACAAACTACGGAGTGATCTCATATTTTCTAGAAGTAGGAACAGATATTTCTTTTAAAATTATTACTATTACTATCATTATTATTATCACTATCACTATTACTATCGTTAATGCAAGTAAACCCACACCAAGTTTCTTTCGTATTGTCTTATATCTATTATACACGCTGCCGCTCGTGATATTGTTTTCAATCACCAACTTTCAGTGAGTCGGCACATCATAGGACAATACCCAAATTTGGCTCAAAGAGGAATTTATGAGCGTAAGGAGACAAGCCAATCACAAAGGCCAGCAAATCCACTGCCGCCAATCAAGTTTGAGGAATGCTTTACTTGGAGAGATGATATAGAAGAAGGCGAAACACCTCCGTGTGGAGCGCATGATATCGATGATCCAAGCTGTTGGTTAAGTTGGGATGCCATAGACCTGGCTGTGCAGCGACCAATACGCCCTTCATATAGGAGATCTGGTGTGAAAAGAAACAAGCGACGCGATGACTACGAGACCACTTCAGAAGAATATGAAGACGATTGTTTATAAATTTACAGTACATATTCTTTATATGCGGTAATAGACTTGACCAAAATCTAATGAAGAACTTGAAATTTAATAAATAAAAATATTTCTTTCAAGTGTAATAAACTATCAACAGATATCTTTTTAAAACTATTGGTTGTTATATTTGTTTTAGCAAACTTTGTACTAACAGTCTTATCTTGCATCATAAAAATGCTCTAGAAGTCTAGAAAATGCACTAAAACTTTCATTTTCTCTGAAGTTGTGGTGCATTTTCTGTACTAAAACTTAGACAAACGTGCTTTGGCAACACTAAAAAATTTTGATTTATTTCACAGCTTTTTTATATAAAAATTAATGTTAAAAGGGTGCAATTTTTTATTTTGCTATGAACTGCCATTACCTCATAGCCCAAAATGCCTGATCATCAGACTATGGGTAAGGATTGATTTTCAAAAATGACATCAGTGACACGAAGCTGAACCTCAGACGCTAAATTGCCCTTTTAGTCAGTAAAATTGAGACCCATTTAAGGCCTTAGAGTTTCGTATGTGACCAAACACTGTTGCTTCTCTTAGATGTAATAACTCTCAATTTCATTTTATACCGAAACAGCTTCAGATAAAAAAGCACTTAGTTGGTGCCCAGATTACTCAAACATACTTTCATGCTCTGCCGGAGTTCTATAATTTGATCTTTTCAGCATTTTAGACTACAACAGGTGCTTACAGGTGCTTGCTAAAACCTTGTTTAGCCAGCAGTCACAGTAATAAAAAACTATACAATTGAAAAAAGCTAGCCATGAATCTTGTTTAAAATAAATCTAAAGTAGCGGAAATTTTTAAATATTAAAAATATATTTCCTACCACATATAGCCTGACCAACTTTGATTATTAGTAATTCAATAAAACTGTTACATTTAGCATCTATAACAGGTAGGATACAGGTGCTCTGCTAACTTCATGCATGTGAAACAGGAATGTATGAACTAGTCTAGTATGGTGAAAGGTTTTGCAACTTTATTTACCTCTAGATATGACGAAAGGTGAACGCGTGTTCTTAGCTCCAGAGCCGTAAACTTGTTCATCTATCAAGCTTGTGCATAATTGAAAATAGTGGATTGTACAGCCTCATCTTTCTTCGCTGAGGTTTGTTATAAGGCAATGTTAAATATGTACTTGCACAAAATATTAGGATATTTCATCAGAATTTATTGGTGTTTTATTATTAGTCAGATCACTTCAAACGTCAGCAATACTTAATGTATATATATTTATACATACTGCCGCTATTGATCTTAATCAAAGACTTTCAGTGAGTCAGAGCATCATAGGACAATACTCAGATTTGGCTCAAAGAGGAATTTACCAACGTGAGGAAACAATCTCATCTCAAATGCTAGCTTGCTCCCTGCCGCGAATCAAGTTTGAGGAATGCTTTACTTGGAGAGATGATATAGAAGAGGGCGAAACACCTCCGTGTGGAGTGCATGATATCGATGATCCAAGCTGTTGGTTAAGTTGGGATGCCATAGACCTGGCTGTGCAGCGACCAATACGCTCTTCAGCCAGGAGATCTGGTGTGAAGAGAAACAAGCAATGCAACGATAAGACTGGAGTTCTCTCATTGATGAAATAGTTGCTGGGGTAGAAATGTCAAGGGAGAAAGACATAAAAGGGTATAACACCTACAGAACTATTAAAATCGATTGGCAAAAACTGGTAGGTCTAATGAAGTAATCACAGCAATAAGTAAAGCAGCACTAAGAAAGTATTCAGATACTCCAAGGAAGACATAGATATGGGATAGATGTAAGTGCAGACATGAATGGAAACGCGAAGGAAATGCAAAGATCAAAGTGTTGGAACCAGAGATCACTGAGAAATCTTATCAAGTTGACCATCTATATACAGTACATGATAGCGAAAGCTAAAACCAGAAAAGTTGAGGACATCCATAATTCAGAGAAATTTCTGTAGCAGCCAACAAAAGACAACATAAAGAATCTTACAGCATGTGATGAGGATGATAGAGAACTCAATCCGGACTATGGGTAATTCCTTACCTGCTAGATAATGCAACTGCACTGACCTGATGCAAATGTTATTTTATATTTGCATTACTTACAGAAAATATCATAATATAAACACAATGAAAACCTATACCTCTATAATTTCTATTACAATTATGTGTTCAATTGAAAAATGCTGCGATTTTGCACTATTCTAACACTAACATTTTGCAAAGTAAATGTGCTGAGTACTCCTATAATGCAGAGATATAGTAACCAACAGTCAACAAATGTTTTAAATTGATAGGTATATGCAGTGTATTATTCATTCAAAACCCTCTCCTGTAAAGTTGCTTTTTGTCGAATTAGGTCTTTTTGATTTCCCCTATTCAATTTCTACCATTGGCTGAATAACAATCTACAAATATATATAAATCTCCATGTTTGTTTGTTGGTCATCTGTGTGTCCAGTTAGCGATAAAGTTTTAGAAATGAAAAATCTGGCTCACGATTGTTTTATACTTACAATTTTCAAGTCAGCAGACAGGCATGCTTGACCACTAAACTACACATCTAAATTTGCTGGGGTGGTAAATAATTGTGCACATAATTATTACATTTATTAAAATACTCGCGCTGAAAGCTTTTGGTAGAATACTATTGGCTATTACTTGCACACTTGAAAATCGTGCTCATTACGAATCATTGAGATCATTACACGCAATCACTAGCTTTAGAAACGGCTCTTATTATAGTAAAGATTTAGATTAGCTTAAATTACTAGGTTAAATTACTAGCTTAAGTTACTCAAATTCATTGGGTAATCATTTTATAACTCGTGTGATGCCAGACACTCATCTAGTTGCTACTATAATATTTACTACCAGTGTATCGGTTTATTCCTAAATGTAGCCATAAACTTGGTGTTATCTTCACAATGCCTGAGATGTGTTGACTTATTCCTAAATGTACTCTGTAGCTTGTTGTCCTGAGAGCTCCAATGACAATGGGTATCACCTTCAGACATACATTCCATCTTCCATCTGAGTTCGAATTCCAATTCTCTATACTTTTCCATCTTTTTCTTTTCTCAATAATGGTGTATCGCCTAGCATGCATGCAGTTATCAGCTGTCAATGGAGCTTACCCCAAATCAAACAGAGGTTTACTCAATTTTATCATGATCATTTATCATTGAAATTCCAATGGCTCACATGTACCCAATCACGTACTACTACAGGCAAGGAACTTGAAAGTACCAAGAAACCTTTATTTAAATGCCATGGCACATCATTTTTTTAACCCTTTCCTTAGAGTGGTGGTTTATTAAAGGTGATATTCAAAGAAAGGATGGAGTTGCATTTTTTAAACAGCATCTCAGAATGTTGAGAAGATAAATTTAATTCTTTCACGGGCGATCAGTTCCTTAGCCATGTCTGCTCAGAAGGGTGTCGGAAAGTCCCTACTTGCCTACGGAAAGGCTACCCAGACTAGCCGCTCCACCCGGAAGCTATGCTCAAATGTCACATATATTTTTCACTTTCCTTTGACATTGTGAAATTAACCCTTATGGATACAAGGAACTTGCTAACTTACCCCCAACTTGTCGTAAATCTCTACATAAATATGCATGGGGAAGCTGATACATGCCTCTGCCAGTTGGTATATATCGCTTGCACTTAACTTACCATGATCTTATAATAATCTGCATACACTTTGTTGAAGCTTTAAAGTCTTATTTCATTTTAAATTTGAAGGCATGTTTTTATTTTATAACTGTATTTAACAGAAAAAATCTAGACTTGGAGAACTCCAAGTCTTTAGGTTTTTTCATTTCAACTTTGGCAATGGACTTTGATTCGAACATAAACAACGAATTCAATAATTGTTACTGATATAATAGACTCATTAACAGCACATTTTTGTAGACACATTTCTACTGATCACTTGCTATTATGGGTTCGTAATGATTAAGAACGTCAAATAGTGGCAGTCAAATCGAAGTGTCGTTCAATTAAAGGGTCGTTCTATTATCTCCCATAGTGGCACTCGCATAGAGATGGCGTTCAAATAACGGTGACATTCAAATACAGGTTACATTTATTAATAGCACGCATAAGACACACTATATTATAAAACGGTACAAATATATGGGTATATAGTATACACAAACAGAGAGCATGAGCATATAGATCATATACAAAATATACATAGTTATAAATAGATATACATGTCAATGCAACCTATATACATAGTACACACTAATCATAACACACATGTAAACATACGGAGCCATAACAACATACCAGAACTTAATTAAATACTGTAACACAAGCAGTAAAGGGAAGAGATTTTGCAAAACTTGTAACACTCGTGGATACCTTAATAAAATACGTGTACAGACAACTAAATATAATAAATAAAAAGCTTGAATTATTTTATGAATTCAAAAATAAATCAATAAATCAACTCATAAAGCTAAAATAGATTGTTCAAACACGTCTCAGTGAGTACATCAAATCGGGTAAAATTCTCTCCTTCAAATTCTTGCTGATGAAATAACCGGAAAAGCACAGGAAAGTCTTGCAGTATCTCAGCTGTTACTACAAACAAAGAAATCAGGAATATATTATAATTATGGAATGGTGACGAACGAAACTTAGTGTGTGACGACACCCGGCAGGTGTTATCTATTCTCTTCATCAAAATCAACTCATGCTATATAATACAGCATTAAAAGATGGATGCAAATAAGTGAATACGAGACAGAGTAAACAGGCAAACTAGTAAACTACTGCTACTAATCAAATTTCAATACCGAGAAATGGGAGGAATATGTGACAAACCTGTACTACAAACATCATTGAAAGAAGTGTATGGCGTCAAATTTGATGCTTCTACTTACAGAAGCATTTTATTATAATTTTTAAGTCCGAGCATCAATATTGTATTTATTGACAATAGGTTATATACCTGACTCACCCAATCACTAGACTGCAAAAAGTAGACAGTAGTTATAATTGACATAAAACCTCTATTTGAATGACACGGCGCTCTATTTTTTAACCTTTGCCCTATAGTAACACTTTATTAGAGGTGGTGTTCAAATAGAGGTTTTACGGTGTATCTACTTCATGCTTCCTACTTGTGTTATGTATGATAAAAACCTCTCATGGTTTTTATATTTTTTTTAAATAGGCGATTAGCTCACTAATTGGTGAATGACTTGGTAACTCAATGATGGCTAATTAATACATTTATTTATCAAAATGAGCACGAGAAGATAACTCTCAGAGAGACAGTTGAAGCATAGTGAAAAAGATTCAAAGCATCAGTCATCCACCCTTACGGTATTTTGTGAGGTTTTGTTGATGGCATCAAATAACGTCACGCTTCTTTCTTCAGCTAGCTTTTTTAGAAGGTTCCAGTCTACTTCCTCTTCTGCTAGTTTATCCAAGGCCTGTAACATTCCTGGCTTGTCCTCCCCTCTCCACTGTCTCTCAATCTACCAACAATAGTAACAAGTGATAGACAACACACTAATGTTTGCATCCTAGCTCTTGTTCTGCTACAGTATACAGGATAGCAAGAATTAGCTGATGATTTCAGATAAATTGATTTCAATAGCGCAAGCTAGACCTTGTTAATGTAATGAGGCAACGCTCGAGTTATTAGAATTTGTAGATTGGTCCAACTGTACTCTATGCAGTAAAAAGCAATTTAAATCTTAAAAAACCATAAAGCAAGCGTGTAAGTATTAGTCATGTCATTACTTTTCACGAAAAAAAGAAAAACAAAATGGGTAATGACAGCGATATATGAACGCCCACTAACTGTTTTGGTATGTTATTTCAGAAGACATCACAAGAACACTAAGGGAATGCAACGCATAAATTCATCAATTTAAAGAAAATTTTATAATATAGCTTGATATTTAAAAAATTGTGTATAAACTAGAAATTCCCCTGTCATACAGCCCACGACCAAAGTGATATTGGAAAAAAGAAAGGGTACTGATGGTTAAGAAATGCAATATTAGCAGTCAAATGGCACTGCAGTGCAATAGGATAACTGCAATGGTAGCTGTAATGTACTGGGTATGGGTGTTATTATATACAACAAACATCAATAATGAAAGGAAAAGATTATATGTTTATATCTCTCCCCCTGCAATAGGAGAAATGCAATATTAGCCAATATTAGAAGTAAAATGCACTGATATTATTAGAATAACCGATATTACTAATATAGTAATAATAGAAAACCAATGCACAATTTTCTTTACAATTCCAAACATCATAGCTAACAATATCAAGAAGTTGTGATATTTATATAGATTTTTAGAAAATCTATTTAAAAAAGTGTTTGGTCATGACAAACAGCAATAATGAAAGGAAAAGATTATATGTTTATATCTCTCCCCCTGCAATAGGAGAAATGCAATATTAAAAGTAAAATGCACTGATATTATTAGAATAACCAATATTATTAATATAGTAATACAGTAATAATAGAAAACCAATGCACAATTTTGTTTACATTTCAAAACGTCATAGCTAACAATATCAAGAAGTTGTGATATTTAAATATAGATTTTTAAAAAATCTATTTAACAAAACTATTTAGCAAAAATAATAACAGTAACATACTGCCCATCATCGATGTTGTTAGTGTGACTATAAGACTTCAATAGCCATCCAAACTTATAATTAAATATTGTAATAATCTCATAAGAATCGTTAGAAAAAATATAATCGTCATTTCCTTTACTTTCACTGCTTTGGACATCAGTCAGAATACCACAGTACTCAAAAGTTTCCAAAATGTCAGTTACTTTGAAATCGGCAAAAAAGAAACGATTTCTGTACTTCTACGTTAGTTACAGAAACCTTCGGAAATTCGACAATGCCATAGACTGGTGAAATGTGCACGTTATTTTTTCATGAAATGCGCACGACTTAATGGTTCTATTCTCTGTCGCTCGGCATTTCAATTGCCGGTCTTGATTTTAATAAAAGTAAGGCTTAGCAAGTTTTAATAACGATTTTCGGCCAAATTAATCTGTCTATTTGTGTATAATCCGTTCAGATGGGTAAGTTTTAAGAATATGTCGACACTTTTCGAAGACTTAGTAATATATTTAAATAGGTTTATATGTGTTTTGTATTGTTATTATACTTTAACGACTCTACAAAAAAATGGTTAAATTTGTTGAGATTTTGATGCAATGGTTTGCGATGTTGTTGGTGAACAATTTTCGTAAGTTGTGTGCACATGCATTTATCATAAAAACTCTCTAACTTCGCTCCTCTCGTTCGGTCGTGGGATAGTTTTATTCAGTTTGACCGGTGTTAAAATTTCAAACTTGTGAGCTTATCAACTGTTCTTTCTAGGTCATACTAAAAGGTTACTTGAAGGCCACTAGCTCCAATTTCTCCGTAGAATATTTTAAAGCTTAACTGTGTACCAACCTCGCTCAACCTGCTGCTATTTGTCACGTTCAGATAATAGATGTTCTTGAACCTTTCAATAGTCTTCCTGTCCTTTCCAATCTCCTTAAGGGCAGCATTAGTAGTTCTACCTCTCTTTACTTGTTCATGTACAGAGGTGAATAACTCAATCACCTGCTTGATACTTGTCACTGTAGAAGTAGATGCATACTAATAAAATTACAGCAGTGAAAATGAGTTGCACTTGTTAAAGTTATGCAGTTACTGCAGGTACAGTTACAGGTACCCCATCGGCAGCAAAACCGTGTATCATACCATCTGAGTGTTAGAGGATGTATTTCTAATTATCAATAGACAAGATAACACTAGCTTTTAAAGCTGAATGGACTATTACAGTGGTGATCATAATAATGGGACCACCTGGTAATTTCATAATAATCTTTTCCATTTATGGCGTAAACTCCCTTTTAATAATATTTCAGACCATACATATTATACATACTATACATATTTGAAAAGCAAATTTTCTAGACATTCTGTCTACCACCAAAGGTGCAATCTAGTAATAGAATCTGTTTAATGAGCACCCATTATATCCTATCAGGTCAGTCTAGGCTTATGGTGTCATACTAAATACTAGGATGCTAGAAATACTCTAAAGGAACTTAAAAACGCCACCAATTAACTTTTATAGAGCTATGTTCTAAAATTATGTTCAATTAAGTTGCGTTTTCCATTAGTTAAAAAAAAAACTTGTTTTGGATTTTTGTACCGCTTTATGCCGAAAATGGCATACTGTACCAAAATCCAACTAATAAAGCAAATATCAGTTAATTTTACATAATATTCTTAACCAGTACATTCTAAGCTTTCCATATTGCCATAATTCACATAATACTGACAGAACAATATATGAATTAACATCAAAAATGTGTTTAGTTTAACTTAAAGATGAACTTACACAAGATTTTAGTAGATTTTATCAGAAAGTATCAGTATTTTTCTACCATTTGTGATTGTTTTTCATGTTTGAGGTGATCTGGCTGCCAGGACGCTTCAAGATAAAAATCAAGAAAACTTAATCGCGATTAAAACACTCACATTCAGATGAAAGTGCAATTATGACATTTATAGTTGCACTTCCAAAAAATTGACAAAATAGACGAATAAATAAGTAGTCAATAGATCAATAAATAGACTATTTTAATAACGAGAAAGACAGGCAGCCGCGCAACCAATGACACATTTGCTTTGGAGCCTTTAAACTGTGATCAAGTTTTGTCGATGTTAATCTTGAAACATCCTGGCAGTCAGATAATCTCAGACATCAAAAAACAATCTCAAATAATAAAAATATACTGATAATTTTCAGTAAAATCTACTAAAATGTTTTATAAGTTCATCTTTAATGCGAGTTATGAAACGAGACTGTTGGTGGAAACGATAGTGTTTTTCCACTTGCTCCCTAAGAACCAAACCACTTGTGTACACGGCAATGAGTATATATTTTTCCAATATAATGTATATATGTACAGTTAAAGAAGCAATAAACTGCATGATGTGGGACTTCCAGATGCTCTGCTTTCCTTGGCTCATCTAGGCTCCTTTCATAGTCTTAGTGCTGACTTAGTGGTCAACCCCTGACTGGCCGGAAGTTCTATTGATCTCAAAGGCACTCCTGGCAGTGCTGCCTGGTGTGACTTGCCCATGCCCTGGTCGTGTTTCCTCGAGTGGACTATTCTCTAAGTATCCAGGCTCCAGATTCGTTAAAGCCTCGTAATAGTTCCGGATAGCTAGTTCTGGAGGCTCCCTCACCGTGACTCAATCCGAGATGGTGGTGAGAGAAGTCCTCTGTGTTGCCGCTCCATCACCTGTCAAGCTCTTCCAAACTAGAGTCTAACCTGGTGTGGTCTCCGACCAGCGAGTCGGAGCGTCTTTTGGTGGGGCTGCATCAGTTCAGGGCCTTAATGCAACAAGTAGTTGGCACTACTGTTGCGGCTCTTCACCATTTTCCAGGTTTCGTAGCTTACGGCCAAGACAGTCCTTAAGAACATGCCCATGACCTCCACACCCCAGTATTGAAAAGGTTTCTTTGTAGTGGCCTCCTGAGGCCTGTGCTTCTCACCATGCAGTGACTGAACCTGCTGTGTCAGCCGCTGCACAAATAGTGCCAGTTGGCTGATGATCTACCCAAGCACCACTGCATTCCGTTTTCTTTGTTCCTTTTTTCCGGATCGGGCGGCCGCCAACTGGCGCTCTTCAGATTTGACCTAAAGGAACTCCATGCCAACTCGGACAGCATCAGTCAATGTGGGTGTGAACACTGCCAGTAAATGTCGTTGTAGGCTAGTAGTTTAAGGTACTGCCAAACAGTTCCTTAGCCATGTCTGCTCAGTAGGGCGCCGGAGTGTCTTCTCACCTGGACCATGTGCTTCTGGAGGATAGCTATTACGATTCTCCTTAGGGTACTCAGTTGACACCGTGCCTGCCTAGGAAAGACTGAACTCTCAGGACATCAAAGACGGCTGCCACCTGGACAGCTTGTCCACAATTCTATGCCTCCTCCCGCAAAGCCTTTGGAAGATGGAGTAAGGCAGCCACCTCAGTTCATCCATTGGCTTCGGGCAGTCCCTGAAAACAGCTGATGAAGTACTCAATGTCTCCTAAGCCGGAGTATTGAGGTCACTTGAACTAGTGAGCTGGGGGCCGGTGCACCATCATCATCCTTTCCAGTATCTCAGCCAGACAATCCGTACCTTCATCCATGCTTCGAGAGCGTTTGGTGACCATCCTGGTGCCAACCTTTATAAGAAGGGTCCTCAAAAATTTGAAGGCAGGCTGTCCCAAAGGCAGCGCAGGCTCTCACTAGTCCGAGAGTCTCTCACCTCAGGATAGTCGCTCTCTTGAGCGGTTTCATTACTATCACTAAGATAGCCTCGGCTAGTGCATCCAGAGGTCGGCTGATTCTTGTTAAGTCGGGATCTGGGATCCCACTGGTGCCAACAGTGTAAAGAAAATGACTGTGTTCCTTTACTTGCTCCCCAAAAATCAAACCAATTGAGTACACAGCAATGAGTATACACATTTCTCAAATATATAGGTACAGTTTGAGATGCAGTAAAGAAAATATAAATTGTGCGATGTGAGGCTCCCACATGCTCTACTTTCTTTGGCTCATCTAGGCTTCTATAATAGTCTTAGAGCTGACTCAGTGGCCAACCCCTGCCCGGTCAGAAGATCTATCGAAGGCCGTTTTGTCAGCCAAGTCGGTCCTGGTGTCGGTCTCTGTATTTTATGTTCTCTTCCCTCGCTCGGCCCTGGGCCGGCGATTTGCCACCAAATATGGTTGAGCTAATGTGGCATGATGGATTTGAATGATGGAGTTAGATAACTGGCTGGTAGTCCACTTATGTACTACATAATCAACTTTGTGTCTTTGTCTATTTCATGTCTTGGTTTGTGCTCCTAGCATGATTGATCTCTGACCATGCAGTCAGTGTTGAGTAGAGGAATAAAGGAGGTTTTATCAACATTTACACAAGCAGCTGCCAAACAAAATTCATTGAGTAAAATCTGTTGGACTAAAAAAGCAATGCACTTAGTTGTACTAGTGAGACAAGATAAAAAATGTGCATATACCATAACAGAAGAGTCTATTTGAGTATCCAGTGATGTTTTTGGGATAATTAGTCAGTTTTATAGTAGCTTAAGAAACATTAGGCGGTGATCTTATGAGGCAAACAAATCTTGTAAATTAGGTCAAGTCATGTACTGAACAAAGCAGCATCGCTGTTTTGTTCAGTACTTAAACTAGTATATCAGCAGCCAACTAACCAAAATGCACCTCTCCACTTTTCTTATACAGTTATGTTTACAGTGTTTGTATATAATTTGGATATTATGTCTACCATAAACCATAACTGTCACGACCAACTTACATCATTTTTTTTTAGGTAAATCAGACACACTGATTCCGATTTTGTACTCAAAATAAGGATTGGTCCACTAACTTTCAGTCATGACAGCTTTTTTACAGCGTTTCAATATCAGCCTCGAAAACAACACAATCGGCACAAAAAGCTCCGCCCATAAATATGTGACGTATGCTAGCTTTTTAGGAACGGAAGTTGGAGGTGTTTAGTCCGATTTAAAATGATACAGATGGGTGTCTTAAAGCCCATTATTATCTAAATTCGGCCTTCAAAATAATCTGTCTTTTATGAAAGGTAGACAAGCTATTTAACATTGCTCGTAGCTTGTTACACGATGTTTAATATTCTGAACAGCGAGAAACATAAACTCAAAAAGCGCAATTTTATCAAAAGCTAGCGCTGTTAGCTTATTTTTCTCGGCTGTTCATGACTTTCCATGACAAAAGTTTATCTTATTTTCGCAAAACGTTTTCCAAATAGCAAAGAGTAAAAGTTTTGCTCTATTAAAAAATGTTTGGATTTTAATATCGACTGGTGCAGCGATCCAGAAAAAAAGTTGAGAACAGCAGACACTGTAGAATTAGTGAACAGCCAGAAGAAGATGGAATGGTTCCAAACTAAAGCAATAATCAGAAAGCAAATGGCTGAGCAAATGATACACATAACTTTGTTTCAAAATGTTAACTTTTGTTTCTGCATGTATTATGAAAATGTTTCTTTTATGTCACTTGTTCTTGAATGTATATATTTGTGCCATTTGATAGATTATGATTATTACAAAACTTATCAATTTGCAGATTTATGGCATATTATTTGATAGCATCCTTACAGTTATCTTACATGTACTTGGCTTACATTGGATCGATGCTTATAACTAGTAAGAAAAGCCAGTTTTAGCTGCCAACTGTAGGAAACATATCAATGAATGCAATAAACCTTTATGCAACATTGTTAAATATAGTTTTAAAATAAAAATCTGCCTTCAAGTTTAGAATGTAATAAAATTGAACGTTCCAACAAACTGCAACGTAGGCTATAAAATCATCATAGGTTAATTGCAAGCAATAGATATCAACTGGTAGAGATATTTCTCAGCTTCAAAATGCATATTTATTTAAAGATCTACGACAAGTTGGAGATAGGTTATCTCAGATTTATTGCATCCAAAAGGTTTAATGTCGTTCCGCTTGAAGGAGAGTTCAAAATATAGGTGACATGGGCTTCGCCCATAAAAGGGTTCAATTTAGCTTTCCAAAATTCTGACAAACTACTCGACAAATATAATGCCACCCTCTATTTGAACCTCACCTCTAATAAAACGCTACTCTAAGAGAAGATTTGAAAAATAGAATGCCATGGCGTTCAAAAAGAAGTTTTATGGTAATACATATAATACAACTCTAATATACCTCTGCTGAATGTACTCAACTCGGTGGTAGAGCCTCGCAGAGGTACTCTGTCCAAACATCTGGCATCGACTTGTTCATTATCTTCTCCTGAAACAGTTGCTGTGCATAATGCTTAAAAAATTTCAATTGAAGTCAGTTCATTACTGTGAAGTTCCAAATTGAAAAATAACTATTACAAATTATATTCCTATGCGTTTATATACCAAAAAACAACCTAAACCTAACCCAGTATCACAGTTTAGAAACACACTTGATGTAAGCTAACTTACTTGATGTTATGAGGGTTTTAGAGTCTCCCGCAGAAATGATAAAAGGCAGAACAAGAGCTCCAAGAAGCACACCATCAGTGTAATCAAACCCATCTAAAGAATAATATTTATGGCACACTATGAGCAGCATTGAAATACATGTAGATGGTGTCCACAGCAAACTTCCTGTTGAGAGAGATTTTGTCCACAAAATATTTCCTTCTGAGGTTGGTAAAGACCATACAGGTATGTCATAGTCGACATGCATGCTTCTGAGGATAAAATAGCAGTGTGACATCATGGCCATCAATGGTTAAATCAATACTACCTTTCAGAGTTTGTCTACTTAAGTCAAAGTATAGTAGAGGATAACTAGATGTCTTACGCTGGCACAATTGCTGCTCAATTCCTTTGGAAACTTTTTAAATACTTGACAATGGGAAGAAAGGTGTGTTGTTCACGTGCTTTACACTAGACTACTATTACTTAAAATAGGGATTTGTATTGAGAAAGCACACAATGAGAAGGAGATCCATTGAAGGATATTTACTAGACCCGTAAAATATAAGATCAAAACCTAAAACTTTCATTTTAAAGGTCATAGGTTCAAGTTTACTTATTTGACTGCAGCAAATCAAAATTCAGCTATATCTCACATATATACTTTAAAAACATCTGCTGCCGCAAAGGTAGCAAACAAAACTGAAAAATTTCTTAGTACAACTAAATAGTTTCTAGAGAGTTCTAGATAGTTCTGAGCAATGATGATCTTTATACATTATTTTAGTTGTTGGTTAGAGGAGTTTGTGAAACCCTTGACGCTACAAGAATCATAGACTATTATTGTGAGTCAATGAGTACAGTCAGCAAAGTATACTAACCTTGAGATGAGATTATGCATTCGCATCCAGTTGTCTTCTGTACTTCCCGAGTGAACTCTCCAACAGTTCCAGAACTTTCAAATGTGAAGACCAACCATCGTTCCTTCACAAGGAGTTTAACTGTACTGCCCTCAATATTGCCTGTAATAAATGCGCAAGGAAGATTCGGTTGGCGCATGCTCATATAAATTCATGACAATATAGAGGTTGTCTGCTCCTCACTAACTTGACACTAAGAGCATTCTACATAACTCAAGCCAGACAGCAGTTACTGATTAATTGAATTTGAATGGTGACCAGATGGTTTTTGCCACTTGCTACCCTCTCTTGAAGTTTACATGAAAGTTTTTACAACGCCTATTGAATATTTTCACATTTTTGACATTTATATTTGTGGGTTTAGGATTTGGGATGGTCACTATAAACAAAGCATTTCAATCATTTTAATTATGAGTATATGAGCTACTATTAGTCGTTTGAATGCAACTTATGAGTATATGAGTTACTATTAGCTGTTTGATTATAAATTATGAGTATATGAGTTACTATTAGCTGTTTGATTATAAATTATGAATACATGAGTTACTATTAGCTGTTTGATTATAAATTATGAGTATATGAGTCACTATTAGCTGTTTGATTATAAATTATGAGTGTATGAGTTACTATTAGCTGTTTGATTATAAATTATGAGTATATGAGTTACTATTAGCTGTTTGATTATAAATTATGAGTGTATGAGTTACTATTAGCTGTTTGATTATAAATTATGAGTATATGAGTTACTATTAGCTGTTTGATTATAAATTATGAGTATATGAGTCACTATTAGCTGTTTGATTATAAATTATGAATATATGAGTTACTATTAGCTGTTTGATTATAAATTATGAGTATATGAGTTACTATTAGCTGTTTGATTATAAATTATGAGTGTATGAGTTACTATTAGCTGTTTGATTATAAATTATGAATATATGAGTTACTATTAGCTATTTGATTATAAATTATGAGTATATGAGTTACTATTAGCTGTTTGATTATAAATTATGAGTGTATGAGTTACTATTAGCTGTTTGATTATAAATTATGAGTATATGAGTTACTATTAGCTGTTTGATTATAAATTATGAGTGTATGAGTTACTATTAGCTGCTTGATTATAAATTATGAATATATGAGTTACTATTAGCTATTTGATTATAAATTATGAGTATATGAGTTACTATTAGCTGTTTGATTATAAATTATGAGTGTATGAGTTACTATTAGCTGTTTGATTATAAATTATGAGTATATGAGTTACTATTAGCTGTTTGATTATAAATTATGAGTATATGAGTCACTATTAGCTGTTTGATTATAAATTTTGAATATATGAGTTACTATTAGCTGTTTGATTATAAATTATGAGTATATGAGTTACTATTAGCTGTTTGATTATAAATTATGAGTGTATGAGTTACTATTAGCTGTTTGATTATAAATTATGAATATATGAGTTACTATTAGCTATTTGATTATAAATTATGAGTATATGAGTTACTATTAGCTGTTTGATTATAAATTATGAGTATATGAGTTACTATTAGCTGTTTGATTATAAATTATGAGTATATGAGTTACTATTAGCTGTTTGATTATAAATTATGAGTATATGAGTTACTATTAGCTGTTTGATTATAAATTATGAGTATATGAGTTATTATTAGCTGTTTGATTATAAATTATGAGTATATGAGTTACTATTAGCTGTTTGATTATAAATTATGAGTATATGAGTTACTATTAGCTGTTTGATTATAAATTATGAGTATATGAGTTATTATTAGCTGTTTGATTATAAATTATGAGTATATGAGTTACTATTAGCTGTTTGATTATAAATTATGAGTATATGCGTTACTATTAGCTGTTTGATTATAAATTATGAGTATATGAGTTACTATTAGCTGTTTGATTATAAATTATGAGTATATGAGTTATTATTAGCTGTTTGATTATAAATTATGAGTATATGAGTTACTATTAGCTGTTTGATTATAAATTATGAGTATATGAGTTACTATTAGCTGTTTGATTATAAATTATGAGTATATGAGTTACTATTAGCTGTTTGATTATAAATTATGAGTATATGAGTTACTATTAGCTGTTTGATTATAAATTATGAGTATATGAGTTACTATTAGCTGTTTGATTATAAATTATGAGTATATGAGTTACTATTAGCTGTTTGATTATAAATTATGAATATATGAGTTACTATTAGCTGTTTGATTATAAATTATGAGTATATGAGTTACTATTAGCTGTTTGATTATAAATTATGAGTATATGGGTTACTATTAGCTATTTGATTATAAATTATGAGTATATGAGTTACTATTAGCTGTTTGATTATAAATTATGAGTATATGAGTTATTATTAGCTGTTTGATTATAAATTATGAGTATATGAGTTACTATTAGCTGTTTGATTATAAATTATGAGTATATGAGTTACTATTAGCTGTTTTATTATAAACTATGAGTATATGGATGTTTGATTATTAATTTTGTTAAACCACTCAAAATGAAGACGCTTATTAAGATAAATGGGAATAGTGCATTTAAATTGGCATGGTGACCACTTTTTGTAAACATGCTTTTAAAAAATTAAAGATATCTGTTTACCTTCACGCTTGAAGATCCGTGCATATGATGAGCCAGGTTCTTTTTGGTTAGAGAGGTGACCAGAAGGCGCCCGCTTTTTGTTAAACAATGTTGAACTGACATAACTGCTAGCTATGGTGGGAATGCTTGGATCGTCTTGTGTCAAAGATGTATTTTGTAGCTGAGGTGAATGAAGTACATGAGAGACAACTGCACCCTCTACAGTAGAGGGAACAGTTGCCACAAAGTTACCAGGAATGTTCAACGAAGGAGAGTGTTCCCTGGCTGTAGCTGTGGCCTGAGACACCACGGTTGCTGATAGGCTCATAGAGAGGTCAGAGTTATTAACAACAGGAGAAAAATAACTGGCATTATAAGATAGATTTAGTGGGATCTCAGTGGAGGTAGGGAAAGGTAAATCAGTAGGAGATGAAGTGAGATCATATGTTGGTGATATAGTTGCAGGAGGAAAAGTATTCCCAGGACATGAACTGAATGTATTTTGGTCACTGGATAGGATATTCTGCGTAGGACATTCCATGGATTGAAGGGAATATCTACCAAGGGGTCGCAAATCCAAGTGCTGTAGCATTTTTAGTTCTTGATTAAAATGAGGTTGTTTAGGTAAGAAAACTATGTGACTGAGAACGCGAGATATTGCTTTGTTTGCATAAGCAAGGGATGTTATTCCTTCGTTATCCTTTACCATAAGTGATGCATGTCTATTTTCTGGTGCTATGGATTCCAGTACATATTTTACTGTATCTGCATCTCCTGACCGACTGGCATGGTGCAGTGATGTCATTCCTTCATTATCCTGTACCATAAGTAATGCAGCTCTATTTTCTGGTGCGATGGAATCCAGTATATATTTCACCATGTCTGCATGTCCTGACCAACTAGCGTAGTGTAGTGATGTCATTCCTTTATTTTCCTGTACCATAAGTAAAGCATGTCTATTCTCTGGTGCTATGGATTCCAGTACATATTTGAATTTATCTACAGAGTATGCCTGGCAAGCGTAGTGCAGTGTGGTCATTCCCAGATAATCCTTTACCATAAGCAATGCTTGTTTATTCTCTGGTGCTATAGATTCCAGTACATATTTCACGGTATCTGCATCTCCTGACTGACTAGCATGGTGTAGTAATGTCATTCCTCTATTATTCTGTACCTTAAGTGATGCTTGTTTGTTCTCTGGTGATATAGATTCCAGAGCGTATTTCACTGTATCTCTACCTCCAGACTGACTAGCATAATGTAGTGATGTCATTTTGTTATTATCTGGCACCATGAGTGAATTATGTCTATACTCAGGTGCTATGGATTCCAGTACATATTTTGCTGCATCTGCCCCTCCTGACTGACTAACATAGTGTAGTGATGTCATTCCATTATTATCCTGTGCCATAAGTGATGCTTGTCTATTCTCTGGTGCTATGGATTCTAGGGCATATTTCACTTTATCTGCATTTCCTGTCTGGCTAGCATAATGTAGTAATGTCATTCCTTTATAATCCAGTGCCATAAGTGATGCTTGCCTACTCTCTAATGATAAGGATTCCAATAAATATTTCACTTGATCAGCCTCTCCTAACTGACTAGCATAGTGCAGTGGTGTCATTCTTTCATCATCCTGTACCATAAGTGATGCATGTCTATTTTCTGGTGCTATAGATTCCAGTAAATATTTCACTTTATCTGCGCCTACTGACTGACAAGCATAGTGTAGTGATGTCATTCCTCGGCTATCCTGTGCCATAAGTAATGCTGGTCTATTCTCTGGTTTTATAGATTCCAGTACATATTTCACTGCATCTGTATCTTCTGACTGACTAGCATAGTGTAGTGATGTCATTCCTTCATTATCCTGTACCATAAGTGATGCTTGTCTATTCTCTGGAGCTATGAATTCCAGTACATATTTTACTTTACCCACACTTCCTGACTTACTAACATATTGCAGTGATGTTATTCCTTCATTATTCTGTACCATAAGTGAAACATGTCTACTCGCTGGTGCTATAGATTCCAATACATATTTTACTGTATCTGACCAGTATGACTGACTAGCATAGTGTAGTGATGTCATTCCTCCATTATCCTGTACCATAAGTGATGCTTGTCTATTCTCTGGTGCTATGGATTCCAGTACATATTTCAATAGATCAGTATTTCTTGTTCGAGTAGCATAGTGTAGTGACGTCTTGCCTTTATTATCCTGTACCAAAAGTGATGCTTGTCTATTCTCTGGTGCTATGGATTCTAGTACATACTTTAATTTATTTGTATTTCCTGACTGACTAGCATAGTGTAGTGATGTCATGCCTTCATTATCCTGTACCATAAGTGATGCTTGTCTATTCTCTGGTGCTATGGATTCCAGTACATATTTTACTGTATCTGCATTTCCTGACTGTATAACATAGTGTAACGATGTTACTCCTTCATTGTCCTGTACCAAAAGTAATGCTTGCCTATTCACTTGTGCTATTGATTCTAGTACACATCTCACTGTATCTGCATCTTCTGACTGACTAAAATAGTGTAGTGATGTCATTCCTTCATAATCCTGCACCATAAGTAATGAATGCCTAGTATCTGGTGCTATAGATTCTAGTACATATTTCACAGTATTTGTGTCTCCTAACTGTATAGCGTAGTGTAGCGGTGTCATTCCTTCATCATCCTGCACCATAAGTAATGCTTGTCTATCTTTTACCAGGATGCTATTCAGAATGCACCTGAACAGCTGTGTTTCAAATACAACACTTCGATGCAGGAAACTCTTTCCACCTTCAAACGTACTATGAACAATCCAACAACGTTTTTGTTCTGAAACACCCTCTAGGCACTTGCTCAAGTCTGTGACTGTCAATTGAGAGGATGTGTACTCTATCTCCGTGTATGTCTTGAGGAGGTGGTAGAGCAACTTTTCAGGATTCATTCCTTGCTCTTCCATAACTGTTGAACTACTGGCTTTGTAGTCTTCCATCCTTGATACACTGTAGGTCATAAATTCCTAATAGTCATGTATATCTAGACATTTATTATTTAAATTTTGTGGATTTTTGTTCTATTTGCTTTCAATCATAAAATCCTTGGTTTGCTCTACCAAAAATCCCAGTCTATAAGCTATTGAAATTAATTCATCTCAACATATTAAACTTGGTGAAACCCCCACATGCGCACTATACTAGTTACCTCATACTATGCAAGTGACCATTTTTTATCATTTTAAATACACTCCAAATTATTCACATGTTTTAGTTACCAAACTGTAATCCTTTGCAAGAGTGCTTCTATGTTTTTACTGAGAAGTTGTACATCGATGACAAGGTTTACTTTATAGTAGGTACCACAGACATACAACCGATTACTATCTCCAGCAGTTGCCATCTTCCCTGTAGTATTACAACATAGCTATGCCACAATTAAAGAAAATATGGAGTATGATATACATACTTCATACATCCCTGATATTAAATTTTTATGTAACAAATATTCAAGGCGTTATGATTTTATTTTGTACCTGTTAAAGATGCACTCAGTATTTGTAGTGCTAATTATTTTAGTTTTTGTCAAAAGAGAAAAGATGCATATCTAATTTTAGTAGTTTCAAGTCTTCTTTGTATACACTTTTGTTTTTGCACTTAAGACACCACATGCCAATATCTTTTTATTTATTGTTCATTTTTTGTAGCACTATATGTAGCAGCATAAGATCGTTTTTAGAAAAATAATTATGGACTGCCAATAAAAGTATATACATACTTTTATTCGATTTATGCCTGGGGCCACACCGATAATAAGTGTTTGCTCAGAAAATTTATTCTTACTCAACATATACATTTCCTATTTTTACTGTGGAAAATTTATGGTGTGCCTATGAAGGCTGTTCCCACTTGTATAAGTGACATTTATTGCTTCCTGCTATTCCATTATATAGGGTCAGGCTTGACGCTATGCATTACACCAACACAATGTAAATAGTTAGTGTTCATTTTAAACAGGTTGAGCTGATTGTTCTGTGCTCTTGCGCTTTTGTAATAATGAACAGCGTATTACCACTCATTCTGATCTTGTCTCATTTTACAAGTTATTTGGGCAACATCGCATTAGTGAAGGGTATTCGGTTTTCTGAGATAGTGGAGAGCTATGAGGATCAGAATACTAACGGCGAGTTTTATGTTTGGTTAGAAAAATTGGATTTAGTTGCAAAGCTTCAGGGAGACACTGATTTGGTGAAGTTTCTTCCATTGTTCCTTTCTGGGCCAACTTTTGCAGTCTATCAGCAATAAGTGAATCAATTAGCTCAATTACTAGAATCAACCATAATACCGAAAGTGTTTTACAATAGTTTTATATGGTATCAAAAAGCTGACATCTCTCTTCATAGTTGTTTGAAAGACATACTAGGAGCAAAGACTAATCCCTCAACGTAAGCACTCCACCATATCACAAACATATCTACAGCCGAGTCTTTAAGCTCCAGAGACATATACACATACTGTAGAATGGCAATAGGACAAAGTTATTTCGCAAAAACTTTGTTATCTACAAAAAGCAAACTTCAGAAAAAAATACATTCTCACATTGTAAGTCTAAATGGTAGAAACACAACTATAGCAGATATTAACTATAAAACAGTTAGTCACGAACATGAAAATCATAAAATTCTAATCTCGAAATCTTCCTAACGAGTATTATCCTTCAATCCAAAACAGCACATCTACATGCTAATATATATCAACTAAACTGTCATAAACATATTTTATCAATATCGAAGGCGAATGATAACTTTAGTCTGACTATGGCTGACTACCTAAAAAGTGAATCTTTATTCAGGCATAACAATTCAGATCAGCAGAAAAAATAGTTTGAATTAATGACTTTGGGACATTACCAATACTTATTTAATTTATGCAGTTTTTACTGTCTTACTACTTCTGAATATGCATATACACTTCTAGAGAAGAAAGAAAATTGATGGAATACGCTAACATTTTAAGTCGCCATGATGGTTTTCGGGTTACGTATTCGTTGCTATGTTAGTTAGTAATCTTTTATTTTGCTGATAAAAAAATAAAAAGTTTTTATTTGCAGGCATATTACCAAATAAAATAAAAACTGTAAAATTATTCTGAATGCAAGATAGTAGTGAACAATTCATGTTTAGTTTGAGATTACTTGTGTAAAAATAAAAATAAAACTTACATGAGAGGATGACTTCAAATAAGTAATACAGGATAACTTATACAAAAATAAGTGGGTTGATACTATATACAAGGGTTCAGGTCTGAAGACTCGATTCACTATGAGTATTGGTTGTGGCAAAATCGAATGTTAATTAATACTTAAATGACTATAACATAGTCTGTATCATCTGTCTGTGAAAGCATCATTGATGTTTACTTCTAGGGTTTATCTGCAGTGGGTTAAATTTCAATTGAATCGGCCGCTTTCATGTACAAATTCTAGCAGCTGTTGATAGTTGTGAGGGTTAGGGAATATTTTCTTTTTTAGATTGGCATAGTTGCTGCATCTGTATAGGTAATGGTCTACTGTTTCGTCCTCATCCTGGCATGTGCATTTTGGTGTAAATGTTAAACTGAGTTTGTATAAGTGATATTGTCAAGTTGAGTGGCATGTGAAAATCCCAGTTAAAACTGATATTTGTCTCCTTGGTAATATAAATGAAATAGGGTCTTTCTCCAAATGATCTGTTTCTAGGTCCTTTAATAAACCAGTGGAACAGTTTCCTGTTATGAGATGAGTTTTCTATTGGCGTTGTCGATCATTACCTAGTTGCTTTCGAATAGTGGATCTTCTGAAATGACTTGCTGACATATCTGCTATAGTTGTGTTTCTACCATTCAGACTTACAAAGTGAGAATGTATTTTTTTGAAGTTTGCTTTTTGTAGATAACCAAGTTTTTACGAAATAACTTTGTCCTATTGCCATTCTACAGTATGTGTATATGTCTCTGGAGCTTAAAGACTCAGCTGTAGGTATGTTTGTAATATGGTGGAGTGATTACGTTGAAGGATTAGTCTTTGCTCCTAGAATGTCTTTCAAACAGCTATGGAGAGAGATTTCAGCTTTTTGATCCCATATAAAACTATTGTAAAACACTTTCGGTATTATGGTTGATTCTAGTGTATTTTTAAAATAGTATGTCT